>NC_040282.1:33059852-34259852 GCF_004118075.2 Vigna unguiculata
TAGCGGAAAATCTCATTTTACTGTTGTAATAGATTTACTGTTGTAATAGTAAAATTTTGTCTATTTATTCAATCACTCACCTATTGTCAAGGTGTGCAATTTTTTAGAGAGTTTTAGAGAGAAAAGCTCCAACTCCCCTCCCCCTCTTGTAAGATCCTCTCTCCTTCAATCAATACAACTCTTTTGTATTATATTTCTTAGCTAATCTTTCTCTTCTCAACCCAGTCCGCCCTCTCAGTTGGCTCTGCCGCGGTTGGGCTTAACTAAGTTTAATGTTTTAAGCTTTTATTTCCTAGTCTTTTATTTATTTTATTGTTTATTTTCTTGCATGAACATACTCTCCGCCTTCCGATGATCTTCCCCGTCTGATCCTCGGGCGTCTTGGTATCAGAGCCTGATGGGGAAGTAGGATTATATGGCTGGATCTAACGTGTTTATTCAATATTAGGCTCTTATGTAATATTATTCTGCTATATTGAGTACTGGGGAACCAAAAATATGCCATTTAATTAAGGTTAAAAGCTTTCTGTTAAAACTGTAAATTCACTTGTACCACACCTTAGCTAGAGCCGGAACAGTTGCCTTTGCGAGGTGGTATATATGGGCCCTAGATGTGACGCGGTAAGGCCCAAGGGGCAGTAAGTCGACACTGTGGGACACCTGAGACCGAAGTAAAGACAGATGGACTTGAAATCTGGACTAAGGTAATGTTGTAAAGTTTAAATTTTGTTAAAATCGAAATTAATTTTGCTGACTAAAAGATTGACCGGATACATCAAACACTGCGCGTATCTTGGACTATATTGCTTGTAGTGGGCATATAGTTTTGAGGTATACACTAGAGGAGTGCCTCGGCACTTGGGGTCAAGAGATCCCCTTTGCTCGCAGTTGGTGCTTACACGAAGGTCAAATGATTAGTTGGTTGGTTAATTAAAAAACAAAACTAAAAAATTATAAAACTCAACAAAATCCCCATGTATTCTATTAATAGCTATGAATACTATTATCTGATAGTCTTTTGTTGAAAATGCATGTTATATTCGTTCATATCCTGCTACTGAACTAGATGAAGGCGATGATACTAGGATTTTATTCAAATCGCTTGCACTCATTCTTCTGCTCTTCTCTCCCTCTCTTCTACATCCCTTTATTCCCTTCTCATCATGCTAAACTCCCTCCTTTCTAAGCTTTCTTTCAAATCATCCCAACCGGGATCCTCATCGCTCCAAGAGCACCAACCCAGATCCACTTCAAACGTTTTCGATGAAGAATATTGCTTCGAAAACCACAATCAGGAGCTTGACGATTGGCAGCTCCCAAAGATCTCAAACAATGAAATCTACAAACTCGATGGTAGTTGGTTTAAACAAGCCGATTATATCATCAAAACAACCGAAAAACAAATCCCTCTTACTTCTGAGGAAGAAGAATTCCATCTTTTAGATGATCAAACCCTTAGGAATCAAGCCAAAAAATACAACTATCTTCACATAGGATGTATTCAAGTAGCTATAAAACCTCTAGGAATAGAAGGTTTAGATTCCTCAATCTTATGCTGTCTTAGGGATATCCGTCACTACAGATTCGATCAATCCCTCATAGGCACCATAGAAACGTCCTTAGCTAAAGGACCAATCTTTTTCAATTGTTTTCCCAATCGGACTATTAGTCTTAAAGATAGAAACATCCGAGATGCACTCTATCTCCAAATCCAAACTAAGGGTCTCCAAATGAAACCTGGATCCATTCCCTTAGCCTTAATCTATAGGATTCAATATAAGGTCATGAATTCTATTAGTTCCAAAGTTTACAAATCTCCAGAAATAGGTTCAACTACCCTTTTTCTTACTGACTTTAGTAAGGCTAACGTAGTAGTTCCCACTTCTATCAATTGGGATGAAGTATCCCTTCCCGAATCTTGGACTGTGACTAGATCGGTTACAGCCGCTCCTAGACCAACCCCTGAGATTAGGGAAATCAATCAAGACCCAGCTGGTGAAGTTACTATAACCTTTAACAGGAGTAGTTCCTTTAAAACCACTAGGTCATTAGGATCTAACTCTGTTAGATCTACCAACTTTAGGTCGGCTAGAAGATCTTTCTCTTCAGTCCCTTCTTCAGTTCGTCTCGCCGGGATCGATACTGCCTCTCAAATCCCTCGACCCATCTATTCCAATATGGAAGATGAACCTAGATCAGAGATTCACTCTCCAACCCAATCTGAAATGCAATATGGTTATCATGAATAGGTACACCATAGACAAGCCTACCCTTCAGCGTGAGTTCTTTTCTGAGGAATGGACAACTCAGAGAAATTGGTTCGTTGAAAATTTTAAGGGTCAAAAGACTAAAATCGTAGAATTTTTCTACAAATTCCTAGAAAACGTCCAATGTCATGTCTGTTTCTTTGATTGGTTTAATGTTTATTTGTTAACAAATAATATTGAACCTCCATGGAACGTTACAATCTCTCAGGATTCTGAGATGAACACAATCACTGCCTGGCATAGGAAAAATGGTGAGTTAGTTAAGTCTAGCCTCCCTCCTTCCAGTAGTTTCTACATCCCAGGCTTAGGAGATAAATACCTTGCATCTCCTTTCAAATATAAGTCTGATGATACCGTAGGCGCCCAAGACATCAAGGCCCTTATGGAACAAAGCAACTACACTAACCAATATCTCCAAACCATAGGAGAAAAGCTTAGTGAAGTTAAACCTATCCCTGAAACTAAAACTAAGGACTCCACTGAGCCTGATCCTTTAGTTCAAACTCAGGTCAAACCATTATTCAAACCTTCCAATCTAACTGAACAAACTAGGCAGAAACTTAGACTTGTTCACCTTGACTGGAAGAAATCTATAGGAGAATCCATTAGTTCTAGAGCAGAATCTAGGCTTCCTCCTGTAATCGAAGACACTCCACCCGGCAGTAGCACTAGACCTATTACCCGGAGTACTTCCCAAAAGGAAAAGGAACAGAATCTTAGGATTAATAAATTAGGAACATCTTCCGTAGGTTCAGATACGGAAAGCCAACCTAAATCTGACTCTAAATCTGTTCTAAGTCTTAATCCTGTAATCAACAAGGCAGCCAACTGGAAGCAGCCTTCCAAACTCTACTATAATCGTGCCACAGCTCCAGATTTATTACTGGAAGAAAAGAATGGTCAAAGTTTCCGATCATTCAGCGCAAACAACATCTATGAATGGAACATAGATGGTCAATCCGAGTATAATATACTCAACACCCTCCAACACATGACTATGGTCTCAACTGCATACCAAGCCTCCTTGGATAGCTCAGACCAAACCATTGTCGAAATCTTGACCTCAGGCTTCTCAGGTCAACTTAAGGGATGGTGGGATAGCTACCTCTCTGACGAACAAAGAGACCAAATTCTCAATGCGGTCAAAACCGATGCTGACGGAAATATCATCACTAACAGGGGCGAACCTGTCCCTGATGCCGTCAACACTCTCATCATGTCAATCGTTCAACATTTCATAGGAGATCCTAATATCTGGCGAGATCGTTCAGGTGACCTCCTATCCAAACTTAGGTGTAAAACCTTAGGTGGCTTTAGGTATTATAAAGATACCTTCCTCACTAGAGTTTTTACCCGTGATGATTGTCAACAACCATTCTGGAAAGAAACTTTCCTAGCAGGCCTTCCTAAATCTTTAGGAGACAAAGTTAGGGAAAAGATTCGAACCCAGTTTAATGGCGAAATCCCTTACAACCAGTTAAGTTATGGCCAGCTCATAGCTTACATCCAAAAGGTAGGTCTTAAGATTTGCCAAGACGAGAAGATCCAGAATCAATTGGCCAGAGAAAGAACCCAGAACCGTAAGGATCTAGGTAGTTTTTGCCAACAATTTGGACTTCCTTGTTCCGACAAACGTTCTGGACCTAGAACTAAATCCAGAAAAACCCAGAGGGTCCATAAATCCGGAACCCAGGATAATCATCCGGTTAAACCTCATAGGTCTGACCAATAATCCAGGACTAGAATTAAACGGTCTAGTAACCGCCAAACTCAATCCAGATCTGCTAGACCCGCGAAGTCAAAGTCTACGCATATCTCCAACCAATCCTTTGACAAGTTTAAGGAAACTAGGACTTGTTTCAAATGTGGCCGGCAAGGTCATCTTGCCAAACAATGTCGTATCGTTTCTTCCATTGAAGAACTCAATCTCGAAAAATCCAAAACAGAGGAACTTCTGCAACTCTGTTATAATCTCTCCGAAGAAGATCGCGACGAATCTTCTGAAGAAATTCAAGCTGATGATGATCTTTCATCATCCTCTGATGAGAGTTCTGACTCTCCCACAGTCAATGTTCTTCATAATGATGAACAAAATCTGCTAATCGATACAATCAAATCCATTCAAGATCCTCATGACCTGGAAGAATATCTTGATAAACTTAAGATGATTCTTAAAAAATCTGATCCTAGCAAACCTAATTCAAGTAATAGGTTCGTTAGTAATAGATTTGATCTTACCCAAACTCTAAAACGTTTAGAAAAATCTACAGCCAAGCCTGTAACAATCCAAGATCTTCAGGCCGAAATTCATCATTTAAAAGATGAAGTTCGAAACCTCAAACATCAGCAGCAATTACATCAGAATGTAATTACTCAAATCACAGAAATCTTCTCTGATCATTCCAATGATGATCATATCAAAACTCCTAGTTCCAATCCTAGTAGTGATTCGGAACCTGATAATCTGTTTGCAGCGCTTATCAACCGTTGCACAATTCAAAAATTCTACATTCCAATTCATATTCAAATCGGAAGTTTTTCCCTCCAAACGGTCGCACTTTTCGATACCGGTGCTGACTCCAATTGTATTCTCGAAGGACTCGTACCTACGAAATACTTTCATAAATCTTCTGAAAAACTTCGAACGGCTGATGGATCACGCCTGAAGATTCAGTACAAACTCCCCTCGGCCATAATAAAGAATGATGGTCTCCAAGTTGAAACCCCATTCCTTTTGGTCAGAAACCTTTCGAATGAAGTTATCTTAGGAACTCCATTCATCAAAACTATTTTTCCAATCACCATTACCGATCAAGGTATTTCTACCCAGTATCTGGGTAAAACTATTATGTTCAAATTTTTGAACAACCCAATTCATCGAAGCCTCAATCCCATAGAGGCCAAACAGAAACAAATCAATTTCTTAAAAGATGATCTTTCTTTTGAGACAATCAAAAGCCATTTAGCAAAATCTTCCATCCAAACGAAGATTTCTAATCTTCATACTCGAATTCAAAACACAGTTTGTTCTGAACTCCCTAACGCTTTCTGGGAAAGAAAGAAGCATATGGTTGATCTTCCTTATGAGAAGGATTTCAATGATAGGCTTATCCCAACTAAAGCCCGTCCAATCCAGATGAGTCTTGAACTCGTCAAACACTGTCAATCTGAGATTAATGACCTTCTGGCGAAGGGATTAATCCAAAAATCTAAAAGCCCTTGGTCTTGTGCGGCATTTTATGTTAACAAGGCTTCTGAAATCGAACGAGGATCTCCTCGCCTCGTCATTAATTACAAACCGCTTAATCAAGCCCTCCAATGGATTCGATATCCAATCCCAAACAAAAAAGATCTTCTTGGACGACTCCATTCTGCAAAGATCTTTTCCAAATTTGACATGAAATCTGGCTTCTGGCAAATCCAGATTAATCCCAGTGATCGTTATAAAACAGCGTTCACTGTTCCGTTTGGTCAGTTCGAATGGACCGTTATGCCTTTCGGGCTTAAAAACGCGCCATCCGAATTTCAAAAGATCATGAACGACATCTTCAATCCCTACTCCAATTTTTGCATTGTTTATATTGATGATGTCCTAATCTACTCTCAATCGCTGGATCAGCATTTCAAGCATCTTGAGATTTTTCTCAAAACCGTCCAAAGAAATGGTCTTGCCATTTCCAAAACTAAAATCAATCTGTTCCAAACCAAGATTCGTTTCCTTGGTCACAACATTCATCAAGGAACTATTGAGCCTATCAATCGGGTCATCGAATTTGCTGACAAATTCCCCAGTCAAATTCTTGACAAAACTCAACTCCAGAGATTTCTGGGTTGCTTAAACTATGTGGCTGATTTCTTCCCTCAGCTCAACAATGTCATCAAGCCACTTCATGATAGGCTTAAGAAAAATCCTCCTCCATGGACGGATGTCCATACCGACATTATCAAACAAATCAAGATCCAAGTTAAAGACCTTCCCTGTCTTTATCTTCCTAATCCCAATCTCTTAAAAATTGTCGAAACTGATGCCTCAGACATAGGTTATGGTGGCATTCTCAAACAGCGTCTGCATAATTCTGAAAATTGCATCGCTTTTACATCAAAACACTGGAACAAGGCACAACAGAACTACTCAACTATTAAAAAAGAAGTTCTAGCCATTGTCCTGTGCATTTCAAAATTTCAATCTGATTTACTTAATCAAAAATTTTTAATCCGAGTTGATTGTAAATCTGCTAAAGACATTTTGTTAAAAGATGTTAAAAATTTAGCTTCAAAACAAATCTTTGCCAGATGGCAAGCAATCTTGAGTGTTTTTGATTTTGATATTGAATTTATCAAAGGCACCTCAAATTCTCTTCCTGACTTTCTTACCAGAGAATACCTTCAGGGAAAAGTGCAGGATAGTAACCCAGCATGGGACCAAAGGTCAAAATAAAGCCTAAAGGCAAAACAAAGGCCAAATCCATTGACCTATCATTTCCTTCTTCAAAGAAGAACCAATCTGGGCTCCCAGCCCAAAAATCTGGGTCTCAAACCCAAGCTGAGTCATCAACTCAGAAATCCCCAGCAGAGCCTTCAACTCAGCTAATAATCTCTGGATCTACCCAGAAAACCTGCCCATCAAACTATGCTATGGCCATCCCTACTCTTCTTGCCTTCCAAGATCAGGGTCTGACCAAGCTCCCCAGCAAGAGCTGGAAACAAATCTTTGGGGAAGAACCTGATAATCTTCCCGAAAATCTGAAGGACATAATTTCTTCTTTAGCCCAGTCTAAAGTTACCCTTCATCCCAAACAATCTGGAAAACAAGTAGTTTCCCAACCCCAACCAATCACCCAGAAAAATCCCTCCATTTACCATGTGAAAGACTCGTTCCTTCCCACTGTTCAAATGGAACCTGAGTTCTGGGATTCGAATCCCTCAAAAGTTTGTTCAAAGATCTTTCCATATGGATTTTTGTTCAAACCCAATCATGTGAATAAAACCCAAAGGTTTTATGAATTTATCTTAGTAGACTCTAAGTCTGTTGAGATTAAACATCACATTGATAAATCGGATAGCGAGAATATCACTCATTCGACTATCCAAATTTTAAAATTCTTGTCTTACAAAGATTTTAAAAACAATCAAATTTTAAAATTTTCCCAGCCTTTTGACCCAATTGGTTATAATTACTGGGATTATCAAGCAGCCTGGACTAATGTCTTTTGGCTTTCAAACAAAACTGGTAAACATTCTTGGTTGATTTATTTCAAAAAGAATGTTCGCTATCATTTTCCCCAATGGTTCTCTAACTGGTGGGACTCATTTGGACCAATCCAAAAAATCCTTCCTGACTCAGTTCTCGAAGGTTTTAATCAGTTCAAATCCCGATTTGGAAATGAAACACCCTTCCATGTTTCACTCCATTTCTTTTCAAAATTCTCGCTTGCCTGGATTTTCACCTGGCAACACCAATTTCGGAAGGATCAATCCTCCAAGTTACTCCCAGTTCTTGGAAAACAACTATCCGTCAAATGGTGGGACAACTTTGACGCCACCCATGCAAATGCCCAAGGAGTTTCATCTTGGTTCAAGAAGAATCCTAAGGCCCTCAAGCTTGCCGATCCAGAAACCAGCCAGTTTCTCAACCGGAAAGCTCAAATTGCTGCAGCAATAGCAGCATCAGCTAGTGATGAAACATTAGCCCAGAATCTCCATCAAATCCTTGGTCTCCTTCAAACTGACTCTGAGGGAAGCTCTTCCAAAGGCAAGACTAAAAAGACGTCCAAGGCATCCTCGTCATCTTCATCAGGATCTTATTTTCAGAACGAAGACATGTGCTTCGGAATGAACCTAGAAGACTCTGAAGAAGAAGAAGAAGTGATCTCAGAGTAACCAAAACAGTATTATACTGTATTTTACTGTTCAAAAATACGGTATATACGGTTACTATTCAATCCTGCGGATACGGTACTGTTGCTGTAGCGGGACTGCGGATACGGCACTGTTACTGTAGCGGAACATCTCATTTTACTGTTGTAATAGTAATTTACTGTTGTAATAGTAAAATTTTGTCTATTTATTCAATCACTCACCTATTGTCAAGGTGTGCAATTTTTTAGAGAGTTTTAGAGAGAAAAGCTCCAACTCCCCTCCCCCTCTTGTAAGATCCTCTCTCCTTCAATCAATACAACTCTTTTGTATTATATTTCTTAGCTAATCTTTCTCTTCTCAACCCAGTCCGCCCTCTCAGTTGGCTCTGCCGCGGTTGGGCTTTAACTAAGTTTAATGTTTTAAGCTTTTATTTCCTAGTCTTTTATTTATTTTATTGTTTATTTTCTTGCATGAACATACTCTCCGCCTTCCGATGATCTTCCCCGTCTGATCCTCGGGCGTCTCAAATCCCTCGACCCATCTATTCCAGCTTGGAGGATGAACCTATAACAGAGATTCACTCTCCAACCCAATCTGAAATGCAATATGGTTATCATGAATAGGTACACCATAGACAAGCCTACCCTTCAACGTGAGTTCTTTTCTGAGGAATGGACAGCTCAGAAAAATTGGTTCGTTGAAAACTTCAAAGGTCAAAAAACTAAAATCGTAGAACTTTTCTACAAATTCCTTGAAAACGTCCAATGTCATGTCTGTTTCTTTGATTGGTTTAATTTTTATTTGTTAGCAAATAATATTGAACCTCCATGGAACATTACAATCTCTCAGGATTCTGAGATTAACACGATCACTGCCTGGCATAGGAAAAATGGTGAGTTAGTTAAGTCTAGCCTCCCTCCAGGTTGAGAAACTGGCTGGTTTCTGGATCGGCAAGCTTGAGGGCCTTAGGATTCTTCTTGAACCAAGATGAAACTCCTTGGGCATTTGCATGGGTGGCGTCAAAGTTGTCCCACCATTTGACGGATAGTTGTTTTCCAAGAACTGGGAGTAACTTGGAGGATTGATCCTTCCGAAATTGGTGTTGCCAGGTGAAAATCCAGGCAAGCGAGAATTTTGAAAAGAAATGGAGTGAAACATGGAAGGGTGTTTCATTTCCAAATCGGGATTTGAACTGATTAAAACCTTCGAGAACTGAGTCAGGAAGGATTTTTTGGATTGGTCCAAATGAGTCCAGGACCATCATTCTTTATTATGGCAGAGGGGAGTTTGTACTGAATCTTCAGGCGTGATCCATTAGCCGTTCGAAGTTTTTCAGAAGATTTATGAAAGTATTTCGTAGGTACGAGTCCTTCGAGAATACAATTGGAGTCAGCACCGGTATCAAAAAGTGCGACAGTTTGGAGGGAAAAACTTCCGATTTGAATATGGATTGGAATGTAGAATTTTTGAATTGTGCAACGGTTGATAAGCGCTGCAAACAAATTATCAGGTTCCGAATCACTACTAGGATTGGAACTGGAAGTTTTGATATGATCATCATCATTAGGATGATCAGAGAGGATTTCAGTGATTTGAGTAATTACATTTTGATGTAATTGCTGCTGATGTTTATATATATATATATATATATATATATATATATATATATATATAGGGATCGCAAAGTGGGTCACAATCTGCATGTTAGCTCGTTAGGCCAACAAAATATGACTGGTAGGGTTATAATTTTCAATATGTCAATCTATTCTAATCTGACATTCCTAATCTGCCAAATTAACAAGCCAAAAATACGGTCAGACAAGTTAGTCCATGGCTTTTTTTTTAATTAAAACTTAAAATAAAAAGTAATTTAAAGGATTAACTTTTCTATATTATTTTTTTAAGAATGCAAATATACGATAGTATCATAACTTAAATCATTAAAACCTACAAATTAAATTCTAATTATTAGTTATAATAGAGTAATTTAATATGTAAATGTAATAATTGTTTTAGTTTATCCAATTAAAACATTAACTAATTAAAAGTTTGGAAAAATTTATATAATTAAATATGTTTATATATATATATATATAACAATTCTAAAAACAAAAATGTAAAGGCAAAAGAAAAAATAAAAATTTAAGGCAAACATATAGATTTTCCATGATTTTGCACCTCGTATTGCTATATAGTTTCATGTATGCTAATAAAATAACTTCTTTTGAAGAAGTTATGTCATTGCAATCTTCAAATCTTGGTGAAGAATTTAATATTGAACCATCTGTAGAGATCAAGTGAAAGGACAATAATCTTAGTATGTCGTATTGAAGATCAATAAATAAATAAAAAAATTGTATTAATGGAAAAAATCAAGATAACATTTGTAAGGGGAAAGTGCTTAAATTTTCAAAAAGGTTTGGGGAAAATGATTTTTTGACTAGTAAATTTTGACAACTTTTTATTACAACCTTAGTTGGCATTTTTTGAGTGATTTTCTATTTTTCTATTTTTTCATTCTCAATATTTCAAAACCACTTAAAAAATAATACGTCATGTTGTAAGAGAAAATTGTCAAAATTTAGTAATCAAAATATCATTGTCCAACAATTGGATTATTAAATCCTTCAATATAATGACAAGAAGGGATTGTTGAAATTTCTAATCATTATTTTGCGCTCTTGGGCTAAGGATGCTAGCATAGATATTGAAGGTGTTTATATTAAAGATAGTTCATCCATCATACCTAGATTTTAAATAAGAATTCATGCACAACAATAAGCAAACATGCTAGTTAATCGTGCTGAAGAGGAGATATATAAGTTCATTATTTTACAATTTGCCTAAACTCATAAGTCATTATGTTAAGATGCAACTAATAAATTTTGATATAATTGACAACTTGTTTCTTTTAGAATCAAATCTCAAGAATGAGACATTCTACATTGAAAAAAGTAGGTGAAGAATCACATTGGATTCTTCTTGAAAATCCACACATATCACAAACAAATGGAAGAGATAGAGATAGAGAAAAGGACTCGTAATGTAGATTTAAGAATGGAATTGAAATATTAATTGATATGTTACTAATGAAAAGAAAAATATGTCATGAATGTGGAGAGCATAGAAAAAACAGTTGGACTTGTGAGAAAAAATTTATATGTATTTATTATTTAAATTATAATATTATTACTTATTTATATTCAATATTTTAATATTAATAAAGTTTAATCTTTTAAATTAGTTTTTCATTTTCTTAATTAAAAATGTGGATCGGAGGTCATATAACCCACTCATTCACCTTTGGTTTAAAATAAATTCAAGGACAAAAAAATTCAATTTCTTTCATCAGACGGATCAATTTCTTTTAAATTAGTTTCTGAATTTAACTTACTAATCGGATAATTTTGGAGAACATTCCACCACACAAGCACTTTGTGTTAACTGGTTCCTATTCAATGACATATACCAACAAGACAAGAAAGCTTAATAGTGATTTTGTTGTATACACTTACATATAGATCCATGTTAATGCTGAGTTGTAGTATTTTTTGGTGATATATATCCACGCAAAGCACTATTATGCTACATTGTCGCACCAATATATACCACGTGCTTAAATTATTTCTATGAAAATGATGTTTTGTGGTATTAATTTAGATAATGCTGATTCGGCACGTTCTGTAAGATTGAATATTGAGTAGTGGAAGATTCTGTTTTGCTTGTTTGATTCCTTGTTTGATATGTGAATATGAGTAATACAATTTGAAAGAGTATATATCTTTATTCTTTCACCCAATTTGGGTTGTTTGATTGCCATTTTGAAAGAACGAATGAAATGGATTCAAAAGAATTGCATCCATAGAATTGTTATGAATTAAATACGCAATTTCGATGATAGTGAATTAAAGTTATATTAATTTCCATTTATTATAAAATACTTGTACACAAAGTTAAATTAAGTTTACCATTATTTATTGTTACTATTATCCATTAACATATATATGGTAATACAATAATTTTGTATTTATGTTTACATAAGTTTATGGTGTTAGTCTTTAATTTTCATAATTGTTAATTAATTTACCCAATAAAATTAATGTGATATTGGGTAAAATAATCACCTTATTTATATATTTATGTAGAGAGAATGATGTGGAGTTTGTAGCTTGGTTTTGTTCAAACTAGTAGACTGACAGTGAATTATATATTTTTTTAAATTTTATATTAAAATAATAAAGTAATAAAAGTATTATGTAATAAAATGTCATGAAAATTAAGTTATATTATTGTAAATTTTATTATTAAAGTAATGAAGTAGTAAATCTAAGTGATGTGATAATATTTTCAATTTTAAATATAATAAATAGAATTGATATCACAATGTGTGGGATTGATTGATTTTACGAAATAATTATAATAGTCTATAAACCGGACACGTGCACATCTTTTTTATTTCAAATCTTTTCAGAATAATAATCTAATTGTTATTACATTTATTTAACCATTAAAAATACTAATAATTATATTAATATAAATTATAAATTTTTTAAAAGAATAATCTATAATTATATATAAAGACATATATCAACAACAAAACAAATAAAAAGGACAAATAACTCAAATATGATCTTGTAGTAAATAAAATTAATATGTGTGTCTAACTATAATAATAATACCAATATGATAATATCTCGTAGTGATAAAAATAATAATAATACAACAATTACATATATAAAGAGATACACATGTTTTGTGTCCACTTTTTGTTTTTACAATTTTATCCTCTTAATTATTATTTGTTGAATTTAAATAACTATTCATAATAAAAAAAATATTTGTCAGTTTTATCATTTTACTAATTTTAGTAAGGGTGACAATGCGGGTTGGCTCGACCGTTTAGGCCCGGCCCGCACAATGTGGGTCGGCTCGCCCTGTCCCGCATTTTAATTGTGGGCTAAAATGTTTGGCATGTCCCGCATAACTGCGGGCCCGTGGGCTAGACTGCTTTTTTTTTTTAATTTATTTAAATTCTTATGATAAAGCTTTCAATGTTCAAAAAATTGGAAAACTTTAAGAAATTCACAAAATTAAACAAAGACTTTGGGGAGTTTGATGATAAATTGATAATTTAACATTTTTATCATGTTCGTACTATGACAAACACAATCTATTATTTAAATCTTAGCACAGTAAAAAATACATAATCCTTGTCTTTATCAGTCATACAAGAATTTAAATGTTAATGCAAAAGTTCATAAAAAAGGTAACTGATAATAACAAGTGCAAAGTTTTAATTTTTAATTTTTTATTTATGCGGGCTTGTAAGCTAGCGGGCTAGCTCGCGCGGGGCACGAGCCAATGCAGGCTTGCGGGTTCACTATCTTGGCCCGCCTTACGTTATCTTTGTGGCCTGCATGCTGGCCCGACGGCCGGGCCCATATTGCCACCCTAACTTTTAGTAACTATTTTTTAATTCAAATAATTATACAGATATAGAGATAAAATGAACAATAAAACAAATAAAAATGGCAAGTAATTGATATATGTTTGCGTAGTAAATAAAAATAAAATATGGCCCGACGGCCGAGCCCATATTGCCACCCTAAATTTTAGTAACTATTTTTTAATTCAAATAATTATACGGATATAGAGATAAAATGAACAACAAAACAAATAAAAATGGCAAGTAATTGATATATGTTTGCTTAGTAAATAAAAATAAAATATGGCCCGACGGCCGAGCCCATATTGCCACCCTAAATTTTAGTAACTATTTTTTAATTCAAATAATTATACAGATATAGAGATAAAATGAACAACAAAACAAATAAAAATGGGAAGTAATTGATATATGTTTGCGTAGTAAATAAAAATAAAATGTGTGTCTAACTATAATAATAATAATAATAACATTATAACAATATCTCGTAGTGATAAAAAAAATAATAGTAATATAACTAATAATAATAATAATAATAACAACAACATAATAGCAATGTCTCGTAGTGATAAAAAAAAGTAATAATACAACTACATATATAAAGAGATTGTGTCTTTTTTTGTTTTTTAAATTGTATCCTCTTAATTATTATATTTTAAATTTAAATAATTATTTATAATAAAAAAAAATTTCAATATTATTATTTTACTAATTTTAGTAACTATTTTTTTGAATTGAAATAATTGTTCAAATATAAAGATAAATGAATAACAAAGCAAATAAAAATGACAAGTAACTGAAACATGATCCCTAGATAGTAACTAAAAGTAAATTGTGCATCTAACCATAATAATAATAATAATAATAATAATAATAATAATAATAATAATAATAATAATAATAATAATAATAATAATAATAACTATTATAATAATTATAGTTCTTATTAAAATAATAGTAATAATAATAGTAATAGTAATATAATAATGGAAATAATTATAGTTAATAGTTATGATAATAATACTTATAGTTGATAGTAATAATGATCATAATAATTATAGTTAATAATAATAATAATAATTATAATTATAATAATTTTAGTTAGAGTTGATAAAAATAATAATTATTATAGTTATAATTGATAATAACAATAATAATATAAAAAATAGAATAATAACTATCATGAAAATTAGGTTATACTATTGTGAATGTTATTATTAAAGTAATGAAGTAGTAAATTCAGTTTTAAATATAATAAATAAAATTGATATCGCAATATGATGTAGTTAATTGATTTTACGAAATAATTATATTAGCCTATGACCCACATGCGTGGTGAGATGTTAATTTTAAGCCTAACTCAACCCCACAAAACCGCCTTATCTCTAGTCAATGTGGAACTTCCCACACACTCCATTATGCTGAGGTGTATATATCTCGTGCGTGGGTCTAAAAATGGGTGGTTCATTAGCGGTCAAATAGTGGATGAAACAGAATGTCAAAAAAATCTTGCTAGAATAAGCTTTTTTAAACAATGGTTGTGATACCATGTAAGAAGTGAATTTTAAGCCTAACTTAACTCCACAAAATCGATTTTTAAGGTCAGATTTGTACACATGTTTTTTTTATTATTTCAAATCTTTTTAGAATAATAATATAATTGTTATTATATTTATTTAACCATTAAAATTACTAATATTAATATTAATATAAATTATAAATTGTAAAATTTTTAAAAGATTAAATATCTATTTAGCAAAAATATTTAGTATTATAACGTTTTTTATAATTAAAAAAACACTTATAAGAATAACACCACTATGAATAATAATAATAATAATAATAATAATAATAATAATAAAAATAATGATACCAATACTAACAAACTAATAATAATAATAATAATAAATTTTATGCTATAAATATTAATGTCAATGTTAATACTAAGGTTAATGTTAACGATAATAATCTATAATTATATATAAAGATATACTTAAACAACAAAATAAGTAAAAAGGACAAGTAATTGAGATATGATTCGTAGTAAATAACATTAAGATGTGTGTCTAACTATAATAATAATAATAATAATAATATCATTATAATAATATCTCGTAGTGATAATAATAATAATACAAGAACTGCATATATAAAGAGATACACATTTTTTGTGTCTTTTTTTTTTTGTTTTTACAATTTTATCCTCTTAATTATTATTTGTTAAATTTAAATAATTATTCATAATAAAAAATTATTTGTCAGTTTTATCATTTACTAATTTTATTAACTTTTTTTAATTCAAATAATTACATAGATAAAAAAATAAAATGAACAACAAAACAAATAAAAATTACAAGTAATTGAGATATGATCCCGTAATAAATAAAAATGGAATGTGTGTATAACTATAATAATAATAATAATAATGATGATGATGATGATGATGATAATAATAATAATAAGGTTAAATTATGTCTTTGGTATCCATTTTCGTAGCAAAATATCAATTTGATTCCTCTATTTTTTATAATCTCAATTTGGTTCTTATTTTGGGAAATTTGATGTAATCAAGTCCTTTCTGTTAGTGATGCAGTAACAACGTTAAAATGTCAGTTCTTGAATTTTTTGAATTTTTTATGTTTTTTATATTTTTATTTTTAAAATTTTTTAGAAAAAAAATTGCCACGTGTCAAGCTAACATATCGTAATACACTACAAAAAAATATTTGAATAATGACCAAATTTAGTAACAAAAAATAATTAGTCACTATATAGTGTCCAATTTAGGTACCAATTTAAAAACTAAAAATTATTGACAACTAAAATAATTCCAAAAATTTATAATTGGTCTCTAAATTGATAATTAAAATAGTTTCTATTATGAATTGATTTCTAAATTGGTCACTAACATTAGCTACCAAGATTCTGACTACCAAAATAATTGGTATCTAAATAGGAAATTGTTCTCTAACATATTTTTTATTACTAAAATTTGTCATTATTTAAGAGTTTTCTTGTAATGATACTTTTATGATGACAATAATTTATATTTTTTTACTTTAGTATCGTATTCGTTCATCATAGATTGTATATTGAATAATTACAAAAGGAAAAAAAAGAAAACAAATAAGACAATGGTAGCTTGACGCTCTAATCATAAACGTTTTTATTGGAAAAATAATTGGATACAAAAAACATAAATGGCCTATACAGGTCTCAAACCTGTGACCTTCACATTATTAGCACGACACTCTAACCAACTTAGCTAATAGGCCATGCATTTCTTTATTCTAAATACCTGTTAAACTTCTTTATTGAAAAAAATAATCTGGTAAACTTTTTTATCGGTAAAATAATTGGATACTGACTAATTATAAAAGGAAAAAAACAAAAAACAAATAATTGTATATTGACTAATCTATTACATATTAAGAAAAGAAGATATTACCAAAATTACTATATTACCCATTGTCTTTTATTGACAAGTTATGATGCACCGATACTTTAATTTGGGTCACGTATCTGTGTCTGACACGTATCGTGTTCGATACTTTAGGATATTTTATCAATACTTATCAATGAAGTATCTAATTTATAAAATTGTAGTATACTACAAGAAAATATTTGAAATAACGACCAAATTTAGTGACAAAAAATAATTAGTCATTATATAGTGACCAAATTAACAACTAAAATAGTTTCAAAAAATTATAATTGGTCTTTAAATTGATATTTAGGATAGTTTCAATTATGAGTTAGTTTCTAAATTGGTCACAAACATTAGCTATTAGGTTTTGACTACCAATACTAAATTTGTCCCTGATCATTTTGATTTTCTCTATTGTCTGTTGAATCGTATCAAGACCTAATACTAAATTTTCACCAGTCTCAAACCAACACAAAGGTGTTCTATATTTTCTCCCATATAATGCCTCATAAGGTGCCATACCTATGCTAGAATGAAAACTATTATTATAAGTGAACTCAATCAAAGGTAGGCATCGATCCCAACTACCAGAATCTTCTAATACACAAGCTCTCAATAAATCTTCCAAAGATTGGATTGTTCTTTCTGATTGTCCATCAGTTTGGGGATGATATGCTGAGCTAAGATGGAGTTTAGTCCCCAAGGCCTGATGTAAGCTTCCCCAAAACTTAGAAGTAAATAGGATCCCTATCAGACACAATACTTGTTGGAACTCCATGCAACCTCACAATTTCTCTTATGTACAATTTAGTCAATTTCTCCAATGAATACCTGATGTTAATGGGTAAGAACTGAGCATACTTGGTTAATGTATCCACGATAACCCATATGGAATCAAATTTTTGAATGGTTCGTCGCAAGCCAACTACAAAATCCATTGCTATACTATCCCATTTCCGTTCAGGTATATCTAAGAATTGTAGTATTCCTGCTGGCTTTTGATGTTCTATTTTAGCTTTTTGACAAACTAGACATTTTGCTACATATTGTGCCACTTCCCTTTTCATTTTGGGCCACCAATACATTTTCTTGAGATCTTGATACATTTTTGTTGTGCCCGGATGCATGCTTAATTTGCTTTTATGTGCTTCCTCTAGAATTATTTTCTTAATTCCTTCATTGTTTGGTACACACATTCTATCCTTAAATCTCAAATTTCCGATTTTATCTATACCAAAATTCTCCTCACCCCTCTGACCTATCAATTTCTTTTCTTATTAATGAACTTATCACTTTCTTGTGCCTCATGTATTTGCTTTTGTAAATTGTTAGTGATCTGAATGGAGTTTAATTGCATTTTATCATGGCTTAGGGTGACCGAGAAATTCATGTTTCTAAATTTTTCTAACAAATTCATCTCATGAATCATCAGTGAGGAGATATGTAAAGATTTTTCTCTTAAAGCATCTGCCACTACATTTGCCTTACCTGGATGATATTGTAATTCAAAATCATAATCTTTCAGAAATTTCATCATCTCCTTTATCTCATATTTAATTCCTTTTGGTCAAATAAGTATTTGAGACTCTTATGATCACTAAAAACTTCAAACTTACCACCATAAACATAATGTCTCCATATTTTAAGTGCAAAAACAATGACAGCTAGTTCTAAATCATGGGTTTGGTAATTTTTCTCATGTGTTCTTAATTGTCTAGAAGCATATGCCACTACCTTTCTATCTTGCATAAGAACACACCCTAATCCCATTTTGGAAGCATCACGAAATATAACAAAGTGCCCAGTAGGATCAGGTAATGCTAAAACAAGAGAAGTGGTTAATCTTTTCTTGAGTTCTTGAAAACTATTCTTAAATTTTTCTGTCCACACAAAAGCTTGTCCCTTTTTGGTGAGTTGAGTTAAAGGCACAACTATTTTAGAAAATCCCTCAATGAATCTTCTATAATATCTTGCCAAACCGAGAAAATTCTGAATCTCAGTCACTATTTTTTGTGGCTCCCATTGTAGAACTGCTTCTACTTTGGTTGGATCCACTGACACTCCCTTATTGAAAATCACATGTCCTAAGAATTTTACTTTCTCTAACCAGAATTCGCACTTAGAAAATTTAGCATACAATTTCTTTTCTTTCAAGATTTGCAAGATAATCTGAAGGTGTTCCTCATGTTCCTCAAGAGTCTTAGAATAAATAAGAATGTCATCTATAAAAATAACCACAAATTGATCTAAAAGACGATGGAAGATCCTATTCATATAATCCATAAATATTGCAGAAGCATTGGTCACACCAAAAGGCATCACTTGATATTCATAATGGTCATACCTAGTTCTGAAAGCAGTTTTTTGTATGTCTTCTGCTTTTACTCTAATTTGATGATATCCCGACCTTAAATCTATCTTAGAAAATACAGAGACTCCTCTCAATTGGTCCATCAAGTCATCTATTATAGGAAGGGGGTATTTATTCTTTATGGTGAATTTATTTAATCGACAGTAATCTACCCACAACCTAAAACTTCCATCTTTCTTTTTAACTAACAAAATCGGGGCTCCCCAAAGTGACACACTAGGACGAATGAATTGTTTTTCAAGTAACTCTTCTAATTGTTTCTTCAATTTTGCTAATTCAGAGGGTGACATCCTATATGGTGCCATAGAGATTGGTCCAACTCTAGGCATCAGATCTATGGAAAAATCAATTTCTCTGTTAGGTGGTAAACTAGGGATATCATTGGGAAAGACTTCAGGAAAATTTTGAACAACTGCTATATTTTTCAACTCAACTTCCTTTTTTATTTCTTTAGAAGATAATAACAAGTACCCTTGAATTTCATTCCTTAAAGGTTCACTTTTTGAATTGGTAGGTGATTTTAGAAGATTCATATAGTTTGGAAATATCACTGATTTCTTAGCACAATTCAAAAGGACTTGATTGGAAGATAACCAGTCCATACCTAAGATTACATCTAATTGAGATAAAGGTAGACATATTAAATTTACAAGGAATTTTCTATTCTCAATGAACAGTGGGCAGTCTAAACAAACTCTATTGGTAATTACCGAGTCATTTGTGGGAGTTGAAACAACCAAACTAGTTTTTAGAAAAGAGGTCGACATATTAAGATGTTGAACACAATAATTGTAAATGAATCAGTGAGTTGCACCTGAGTCATACAATACATATAATGTTTTTCCTTTAATAAAACACATACCTTGAATTAGATCATGGTTTTCAGTAGCTTCAGCTCCAGTCATGGTGTACACTCTTCCTGTTGTGGTAGGTCTTGTCTTGGTTGCAACTGGATTGAAATGTGGCTTCTGTTGTTCACACTCAGAGAATAGGTGACTAGGTTTCCCACACTTGAAATAGCTTGGTTCCTTAAGATGACAATCTTTAGCAGGATGACCTTGTCCACATTTAAAGCATATGATATGATCATATACAGGTCTACTAGAATTTCTTGATGAAGATTGGTTGGATTGGGTCCTCCATTGTGAGCGATTGTAAGGTTTTCCCTCAATACGTTTATTTTTATTTTTCTGGGGTCCAAAATACTTTGGTTTGATATTTTGGTTGTTCTCAAAATCTTCCAAAAATCTACACTTGTGAATAAGCGTAGGAAAATCAGTAATTTCTAGTATTCCTACTACTTTTCTCAATTCATCCCTAAGCCCATTTTCAAATTTTATACATTTCATCCTTTCCTCTGAGTGATAAAAGAAGGTAGAGTATTTTCCTAATTCTTCAAACTTGGAAGCATATTCCCCTACTGTCATACTTCCTTGCTTCAACTACATAAACTCTATTTCTTTTGCTCTCCTCACATCATTAGGGAAATATTTTTCTAAAAACTTTGTTCTAAATACATCCCAGGTAATAATTATTCTTCCTCCTTCAAGTAATCTCCTGGTACCATCCCACCAATATTCAGCTTCTCCTATTAACATAAATACAGCATAATTCACCTTTCGGTAGTTCATAACTCGAAATATTTTCTCCATCTCCTTAATCCATAATTCAACTTTTTATGGATCATATCCTCAAGAAAATTATGGGGGTTTGTTTCTCCTAAATTCAGTTAAACCTTGTGATTCAGGGTTTCCTCCAAGTCTTTGATTCCTTATTAGAGCAGCAACCATGTCTCTAATAGCTTGCATTGCTTCAGTTAATTCATGGTTCCTCCTATTGTTTGCCATCTGGAATCGTATGAGTTAGTAAAAAAAAATAATGAGCACATTTCACAGATCTCGCATGAAATGTCGCTCTGATACCATCTAATGTGACGAAAAAAAATTTCTTTTTATTTAATTATTATTATTATTTCCTACAATAAAATTTAAAGGCAAAATTATACAATGATATCTAATTATACTTAAAATATTCACATATATATACATATTTACAATACTGTATGCATCTTATGTCTACACCATTTAGTACATCCTATATTTCCTACACTAGAAGAGGAAAGAGTGTTATTTATTTACAGTTTTCCCCTCATGTACTGGTTTTCAAACAGGTGGAGGAAAAAGGTTATGGATGAGGTTAACTTGGACTGTTGGGGGTAAATAGAAGGTAACTCTGATTTGTCCTTCGATGACAATCGACGCGTTTGGAGCAGAGAGAAAAGTAATGGTGGAGTTTCCCGTTCCCTGAAATGTTACAGAATTATTCACTGCATTAGTTTGTCATGCATTTCCCGAAAAAACAGCCACAATGTCGACGAAGAAGGGATAAGGCATGTTGGGAGCGGCCATCTATGATGAGGTTATAACATTTTGTTTTTCACACATAATCATAAAATAGGGAAATGAGACAAAGATCACAAAAAATATATACAACATATCATAATAAGATAAAATGAAATGAAAATTCTCCCAAATCCATAAAACTGGATTTTATCATACTTTATAAAGACATTGATTTATTTTGTAGTGACTAGTAAGGATAAATGAGCTCATAACCAACAAAGTAACTCAAGAACATCTCATCTTGAGTAATACTAATTCGTTTAAATCCCCAAGGTCATACATCCAACTACAATAATCAAATTTTTATTTATCATAAATGTTATTTCAATATTAAGCCATATAATTATATAAATAAATAGATAGGATCAATGAATAATTAAAATAAATATAAATAAATAGAAAGGACCAGTACGAAACTGGAGATAAATATAAATAAGTAATTGAGAATAAATATAAATTGAATAAATAGGACCAGTGCATAATTGGAAATGAATATAATTAAATAATTAAATAGGAATGAGAACTAAATATAAATTAGAATGAGGTTAGGGACACCTCACTTAAAGGTAAATATAAAAAAAATAATTATGAGATAAGAAAATTAAAAGTCAAAAGATAGAATGATAAATGTCTCTTTCCCCTACTTTAGAGATTGAAAAAGGTTTAACTCTTAGATCTCTTTTTTTTTTCTCTCTTTTCCTTGTATGGCTTTCAGTGCATCATCTCTTTATATAGAAGCTTGAAGATTCACTCATTAAATTCATCTAATCCTTTCTTAGATTTGCGGTACAAGAATGAAATCTTATTAATTGAAATTCTATCTGAATGTTGTACTTACACCATTTATTCTAAAGATAAACTTGTATTATACATATACTTTAAAACGTAAACGTAATCTATTATTATATAATGTTTATAACATTATCATATTTTATATATGCATTTAAATATTATATGTACATAAATTCTGATATATAATATTTATAACATTATGATATTAAATAATATATATATATATATATATATATAACTGAAAAAAGAAATATTATTATAACTATTTAACTATTTTTTTTATATTGAACACATTGTGGTATAAATTTTGATATATTACAAATTTTGTGCGTGCACAACTGACAATGACTTTATTTTAACATAATTATCCATCATTTACAAACAATTAAAAGACTAATGACAATAAACTAAAGTTTTCTTATTAGAAGAAAGGACTCAACACAATAGGAGTAGTATTGTAAAATGAGTTTGGCTTCATAATAGTTTAGAAATTTATATACTTATGAATCTTCCATTTGTATGAAGTCTTCTTAACAAAGGAGAGTTTTACTTTCATATACTATATATTTTATGTGAGAGTGAAATTAGTGACGTTGAAAACTTTTTCTTGTGTTATATGTGTGCTATTATTTTCTATTTGTTAGAATATCTAGAAATGTTTGTGAGATTTCTTTATTTAATTTCCTTTTTTGGAATGTGCTTACTACTTCAAAAATATACATTGTTTAAACACTTTCATTTGTCAATTAATTGTGTTAATATGTTCATATTGAATTAGTATAATAAATAAATTAGGAAGTTATAACTCCAACTATTATATAAATACAAGCTCAAATTAGAAGAAGTTGAAATCGAATAATTCACTATGTTTGACCAATTCTTTAATAAATTAAACATTTCTTATTTTTAGATTAATGTGAAATTATTTTATATCGTTGTATTTCATGGATAAATAACCGTATATATAACTTTATTGCTTACCCACAAAGACAATGTTTTATTAACTTTTACAACAATCAAGAAAGATGACATATTAAATTAACTTTTATACTTCATAGTTGATTAATTTCATGTCATCACAATATTTTTTATATATATTTACAATATTTGACAATTTTATTTATTTCAATTGTGTTTTCTTTATATCTTTTATAATCTAGACAATTTTAAATTACGAATATATTTTATTGTACTTAAGTTAATTATCACTTGATATTAAACAATATTGAACCATTATTTCATAAATTGTGTTTTGTGTGTCTTTACTTAATCTCATAAACTTCTTTCCACTTGTGCTTTCTAACATCAATTACGAATATTCGAATATTGATTACACATCGAGTACTTAGTGATATGAAAAGAGCCTTAGTGACAACCATATCTAGGTCATGAAAATAATGATTATTAACATAATTATATATATATATATATATATATATATATATTTATTTATAGATGATGATGATGATGAATAGTAGGGAACTGTAGAAGATTTTTGGACATAGTTATTGACAGAAAGGTTACGTGGATATGGACAAAACTGAATGTGCATGTGCTTGTTTTTCTCCTTTAGTGAGCACCTTGTGTCAATGAACTATAAAGAAAAGTGCACATACATTGTGCAAAGCAAAGAGAAAGCCCTTTAAGGAGAAGGAAAAAGAAGTTTCGAAGAGATATTAATAGAATGCTTTCTACAATTGAACTATAACTTTTGCTTTCTCCATCTCTAACATGGGTGGTCTAATTTCTTCAAGTAAAAATGGCTTAAAGAATCCCATGATAGAAATTCGTACCACATTTTCTTTACTTCAATATCATTAAAACACCAATCATTTGTAACGCAATTCTTTTACTCCATCTTTTTTACTCCAATAAATAATGGAGCTTCCTATATATAATTAATGTTGAAAGTTTGTGTTTAAGCTTACGTGCAACAATAGAGATAAAAAAAAAGTTGACAAATATATAAATAAAATTAATAAATTCATTGTTTTAAAATTTTATGTTAGAAATACAATTTCTTTTTCTGTGAGTTTTGATTTATGTGCCATTATTGTTGAATCACAAAAATAATAAAGATTTGTAACTTATATACAAAAAGTAATTAGTGAGTCTATAGTCTACTTAATGAAAAGTAGTGGATTGGCGTACCTACCAAAAGAGAGTGCAACATCTTCTACTATGTTAGGCTTTTGTTTGGTTCAGAGAAGAAAAAGTATGCAGAAAAATAGCCAGCTTCCATCATTTTTAATTCAACTAATATTTCTTTATAACTAAATTCCTAAAGTTACTTTTTTAAAATTTTCATTTATTTTAATTTGATTTATATTTTTAAAATTTATATCCGAACATCTTTTAACTTTGGAAAATGTATTATTTGAATGGACAAGTGAGAACACATGCGCATGTGTGTTTATTTCTTTATTTTATAATAATAAAAAAATATTATTATTAGTATTGCATACTGTTATAATTATAAAATTAAACATAAATAATTTTTATAACTTTAATGTAAATAACTTTTATTTATTTTTCAGTTAGTTAATTTAAAAAATAGCTAAATTAAAAGAAGCCGTTAAATTTAAAGAAATTATTAGTTAGCGTGTGTTCACTTCTACAAATATAATGTAGACACACATGAATTTGTAAGGATGTCATGTGTTCACTTTTGCATACACGCGTCCATCCGTGACAATTGATTTACGGGAGATGTCGAAATTTTCATCTCCCTTGATCGAGAAGATTAAAAGGAAAAGACGTGGAATTTGTAAGCCCTTTTTTTTTCAGTACTATAAAGTTTGGGCCTGGCCTTTTCGGAGGCCCAAGGCCCTGCCCTACAGAAGGGCACCCTACCCTAACAGCTCCCTCTCATTTCTCACTTGCTTCTGTTTCAGAAACAGAGTTGCTCTCAAGTTCTCTAAGAAATCAGAAGGGACTCCACTAGGGCACAAAGTTGGTCTGCCTTCGAGCTAGGAACACCCTTCCTTTTCCCAGGTTCCAGCTCTTTCCTAACTTCAGGAGCTGTGGTGTCCTTAGTTCGAATTTGTTGTTTCAGTTGCTCTCAAAAACAGGTAAGGGAAGCTAGACTCTTCGGTCTTAAGTGTTTCTGGGTTGTTTGTGGTCGTTTTGAGTTCGTATGCGTGCCTAGTATGTTTTTATCGAATGATATGGGTTTGCATGTGGGTTTGGGGGTGGATCTGGGCGGTTTCCGCCGCTGCATGTGGGTTGACAGTGGTGAACGCTGCTATTTTCGCCCAAGCGAGCTAGTCTCGCCTAGGCGGGAGTACCAGAGTGCTCCCAGCCTCGAGCAGCTCGCCCAGGCGAGGGGCTGCACTTTTGGGCGACACGCTATCTCGCTCAGGCGAGAGTGACTCGCCCAAGCGAGTCCTCGAAGAGAACTTGGTGTTCTCTGATCGCATTCTCGCTCAGGCGAGTAGGCACTCGCTCAGGCGAGGGCTCGCAGAGGAGCCACTGTATCAGCGTCCCCCGTCTCGCTCAGGCGGAAATGGCTCGCTTAGGCGAGCCAGCTGAGTTCGCCCAGGCGAAGGCTTTTAGCCTAAGCGAGACCAGCGCGAGTTTGGATGATTATTTCTCTGTTTTCTATGATGGTTGGATGTTCCCATGAATATGCATGAAGTAATTGAGTGGTGTTGACTTAAAGTGGTATGCTTGAATTCAATTATTTCCCCGAAATGTTGGATGGTGGTACTGAGGTATGAAAATGGAATGTATGAGGTATAAGTGGTGGTTGTGGTATAAGAAACATGAAATTGCATGTGATAGGCGTAATTCCATGAGTCTCGTGGGGAGACTTTATGGTGGCGTGTAGTGTATATATTAAGATAAGGATTCAAGTAAGGATTTCATCCCGAAACTCTAAAGGGTCAGTGAGTCTCAAGTAGAGCAAACTGACCCAAGTGGTGAGAGTAGCGGGAGGCCCTAGTCTTTGGCAGGATAATGGCCTTAGACGCTTGAAGGCTAACCTCGTGAGTGGTAGGGTGAAACCCATTGGCAATGGCTCTGCAGAGCAGTAGAGGCCACCACGAGTGTAGGCATCCAGTGAATCCGATCTTAATATATGTATCCGGATAATTGAGTCATAGTGTCTTGTGTTGATTGTCATACCATGAATATTGTGCCTCTGTGTTGTATGTCTTGGAATGTTTACGCATTTATTTCCTTATGCCATGTTAAGTATTATATTACACTAGCTTACCCTTGCATGTTTGTGTTTGTTTTCTGTTATGTTTCTTTTTGCGATGATCACCATTGGTGGGAGCAGATGGGAATACTTCTGGAGGTAGGCCTGATGGTCGTAGCGGTGCAGCCTAGTGGACCAGTTGTTATGGTTATTAGTAGAAGTTCTAAGGCCCTAGTGCCTTGTAATTCCATGCTCCTAGAGCATCTCTTTTGCACAACTGTTAAACTTTAGAACTCTTTTTGTTTATGGCATAGTTGTGTGCCCAGGTTCTTTCCTAAGTACTCCTATGGATGACTGTAATAGTTGTTTCTCGTTCGTTTTATATTCATCGAAGTGCTTCTCTTTATTATATCTGTGTGATATTTTATTTAGTAGTGTAATCTATTAAAATGGGACGTCACACTTTTATGGTATCAGAGCCTTCGTTCCTGAGTGTCTGTGGGCTATGTGTTTACTTAGCTTTCGTTGTGTCTTTCTGGTTGTGTTTAGATGAGTTCCAGTCTAACCCAGTTTCTAATGGTGCGTTCTGTGTGTCCAGTGATATGGCACCCCCTCGTGTAGCTCCTCCTCAACCTTCTCAGGGTGAAGGGCAAGATCTGGCTAGGGCGATCGAGGCCATGGCTGCAGCCTTGACGCAACAGAGCAATGCTATGATGCAACAGCATGAGGCGGCGATGCAGCGCCAGGAAGCCTCTCTTGAGCAGCAGAACTTCATGATGCAGCAGATGGAAGCTGCTAGGCAGGCTGCTGAGGACGCTCAGTGGCAGCATGTGGATGTTCTCCGTCAGTTAGGGGAGAATGCTGTTGGTGCTCCGATGTATGGTCCTCATCCCCAACCTCCACCCCCTGAATGGAGTTTGGAAGATTTCTTGAAGCACCAACCTGCCAAGTTTGATGGCAAGAAGAGTCCCGACCAGGCGGACCAATGGATGAAGGACATGGAGCGCATCTTCGATGCCAAGAGGTGCCCGGATGAGAGCAGGCTTGCTTTCACTGTCTACATGCTCACTGGAGAGGCTGAGCACTGGTGGGCCAGTATGAAGCTGGTGATGGAAGAGAAGCACGAGGATATCACCTGGAGAGCCTTCAAGAAGAGGTTCTTGTCTGAGTATTTCCCTGATAGCGTGAGGTACGCTAAGGAGGTTGAATTCCTCCAGCTGACACAGGGAAACAAGTCAGTGGCCGAGTATGCCGAGCAGTTCAAGCATCTTGGGCGCTTCTACACCATGCCACTAGATGAGGAGTGGCGCTGCAGGAAATTTGAGAATGGTCTCAGAGGAGACATCCGCCTGATGGTAGCTCCACTGTCCATCAAGGACTTTGCGGCCTTAGTGGAAAAGGCCAGGGTCATGGAACGTATGAAGGTGGAAGTGGAGGCTCAGCAGCAGCCACAGCAGAGAGTTAGTGGACCATCTGGGTCCAGGCCGAGAATTGAAGAAAGGAGGAAGCCTTATGCAAGACCTCATCCACAGCCACAGGGATTTGGAGGTTTCTCTTCCCCGCCCGGCAGGATACAGTGTTACCATTGCGGAGGACCGCATGCGAAGAGTTTCTGCCCACAACTTCCAGGTTTCCGCAGATGCAACCTATGTGGCAGGGTAGGCCACTTCGGCAGGGATTGTCCTTCGAGGAGAGGGGCAGTAGCACGACCCTCATCACAGACTTCGAGTCAGAGTTCAGGCCAGACTCAGCAGAGAGGAGGAGGCAGCAGGCCTCAGGCTACAGGCAGGGTCTTTGCGATGACTGGGTCAGAGGCAGCAGGTTCAGGTAATCTAGTTGTTGGTTGTTGTGTGATATCTGGCAAGTCCTGTTGTGTTCTTTTTGATTCTGGAGCGACACACTCATTTGTGTCAGAGTCTTGTGTGCGGGAGTTGGGCCTGCCGGTGTGTGAGCTACAGTTTGATCTAGTGGTATCGACTCCGGCATCTGGGTTGGTTAGGACTTCTTCTGTGTGTTCTAGGTGTTCAGTTGAGGTAGAGGGGCGCGTATACAAAGTCAATCTTATATGCCTCCCTCTGCAAGGGTTAGATGTGATCTTGGGAATGGATTGGCTCTCTGCCAATCACGTTCTCATCGACTGCCGGGAGAAGAAGTTGTTGTTCTCAAACTCAGAGGAGCCTGAGTTGTTGTCCTCTAATGAGGTCATGAAGGAAATCCGGGACGGTGCACAGTGCTTCATGGTCTTTGCCAGGATAGAAGTTGAGAAAGAGGAAAGAATAACAGAGATACCAGTGGTCAGGGACTTTGAGGATGTGTTCCCTGAAGAGGTACCGGGTTTACCCCCTAGGAGAGAAGTTGAGTTCTCCATAGACTTGGTACCAGGAGCCGGTCCAGTGTCGATAGCTCCTTACCGTATGGCGCCAGCGGAGTTGGTGGAATTAAAGAAGCAGATAGAGGAACTGCTTGAGAAACAGTTTATACGGCCGAGTGCTTCACCGTGGGGAGCGCCTGTTTTGCTTGTGAAGAAGAAGGACGGTGGCTCCAGGTTGTGTGTGGACTATAGGCAGCTGAACAAGTTGACTATTAAGAACAAGTACCCCTTGCCAAGAATAGATGATTTGATGGATCAGCTTCATGGGGCGTCAGTGTTCTCCAAGATCGATCTCCGGTCCGGTTATCACCAGATTCTGGTGAAAGCAGAAGATGTTGAGAAGACTGCTTTTAGATCCAGATATGGGCACTATGAGTATGTGGTTATGCCATTCGGTGTGACCAATGCTCCAGCTTTGTTCATGGATTACATGAACCGGATCTTCCGTCCGTTTTTAGATAAGTTTGTCGTGGTCTTCATAGACGACATTCTCATCTACTCCAGGACGCAGGAGGAACATGCCGAGCACCTGAGGATAGTGCTTGGTATCTTGAGGGAGAAGCAACTGTTTGCCAAGTTGTCCAAGTGCGACTTCTGGATGAGAGAGGTGCAGTTCTTGGGGCACATTATATCAGCTCAGGGTATAGCTGTGGATCCAGCTAAGGTAGAGGCCGTGATACAGTGGGAATGTCCCAAGTCAGTGACTGAGATTCGAAGCTTCGTGGGTTTAGCTGGCTACTATAGGAGATTTATAGAGGGGTTCTCCAAGATAGTGGCACCCTTGACACAGCTAACCAGGAAAGACCAACCGTTCGCATGGACGGATAGGTGTGAAGAGAGCTTCAGAGAGCTCAAGCAGAGGTTGACGAGTGCTCCAGTGTTGGTAATTCCGGATGTGAGTAAACCCTTTGAGGTTTATTGTGATGCCTCTCATCAGGGCCTTGGGTGTGTCTTGATGCAAGAGAGGAAGGTGGTGGCCTATACTTCAAGGCAATTGAAGGTTCATGAGAAGAACTACCCTACTCATGATCTCGAGTTGGCAGCAGTGGTGTTTGCTTTGAAGATATGGAGGCACTACTTGTATGGTGCGCAGTTCCGTGTGTTTAGCGACCACAAGAGCTTGAAGTACCTCTTCGATCAAAAAGAACTGAATATGAGGCAGAGGCGGTGGATAGAGTTTTTGAAGGACTACGACTTCGAACTTCTCTATCATCCAGGGAAGGCGAATGTGGTGGCAGACGTACTGAGTAGGAAGACAGTGCATGTGGCGCACTTGATGATAAAAGAGATGGAGTTGCTTGAGAGCTTCAGAGACATGAAGCTACAGTTTGAGTTGGAACCGGAATTCATCAGGTGTAGCACCTTGGTCATATCTAGTGACTTTCTGGGCTTAATCAAAGAAAGACAAGCAACGGATGTTAGTCTACAGAAGGTGAAAGAACTACTGGGGACAGATCAGGCCAAGGAGTTTGCCTTGGGCAGTGATGGTGTGTTGAGGTTCAGAGGCAGGGTTTGTGTACCAGAAGATGCGGAGTTGAGAAAGATGATCCTTGAGGAGGGACACAAGAGTCGTCTTAGTCTGCACCCTGACATGACTAAGATGTACCAAGACCTCAAGGAGAACTTTTGGTGGCAGGGCATGAAAAAGGAAGTTGCACAGTTTGTATCCGCTTGCTTGACGTGTCAAAAGGCGAAGGTGGAGCATCAGAAACCCGGTGGAACGCTTCAACCCTTGGATATTCCGGTGTGGAAGTGGGATAGCATAGCCATGGATTTTGTTACCCACTTGCCTCGCACCGTGAGAGGACATGATGCTATATGGGTAGTAGTGGATCGTTTGACGAAGAGTGCTCACTTTTTGGCAGTGAATCTCAGAATGTCTATGACCAAGTTGGCCCAGCTCTACATCCGAGAGATAGTGAGACTTCATGGAGTGCCTAGTAGCATAGTGTCTGACAGAGACCCTCGGTTCACTTCCAGGTTCTGGCAGGCACTGCAGGAGGCTATGGGTAGTAGGTTGAGGATGAGTTCTGCTTATCATCCTCAGACGGATGGCCAGTCGGAGAGGGTGATTCAGTCCTTGGAGGACTTGTTGAGGACGTGTATCCTGGACCACCTTGGTAGTTGGGACGAGGTGTTACCGTTGGTGGAGTTTACCTACAACAACAGTTACCAGGCGAGTATAGGGATGGCACCTTATGAGGCTTTGTACGGGAGGAGGTGTAGGACTCCCTTGTGTTGGTATCAGGACGGTGAGTCAGTCTTGGTTGGACCTGAGTTGTTGCAACAAACCACAGAGAAGGTGCAGTTAGTGAGAGACAGGTTGCAAGCATCTCAGAGTCGGCAGAAGGCATATGCTGACAGGAGGAGAAGACCCCTAGAGTTTGAGGCTGGGGAGCATGTGTTCTTGAGGGTGACCCGAACCACTGGTGTGGGGAGGGCTATCCGCTCGAGAAAGCTGTCTCCTAAGTTATTGGGTCCGTATCAGATCTTGAGGAGGATAGGGCCCGTGGCTTATGAGATTGCATTGCCACCCCAGTTGGCTAATCTACACCCAGTTTTCCATGTCTCACAGCTACGGAAGTATGTCTTCGATCCATCGCATATCTTGGAGGCTGAAGATATGGAGGTCAGGGAGAATCTTCAGGTAGTGGTACAGCCCGTGGCTATAGAGGACCGTCAAGTTAAGGAGCGGAAGGGAAGAGCCACTAGTCTTGTGAAGGTCATCTGGGACCGGAGGACAGGTGACGCTACTTGGGAGCTAGAGGAGGACATGAGGAGTTCATACCCGCATCTGTTCTGGTAAGTCTAATTTTTCGAGGACGAAAAATTTTTGTTGTTGGGGAGATATTGTAAGCCCTTTTTTTTTCAGTACTATAAAGTTTGGGCCTGGCCTTTTCGGAGGCCCAAGGCCCTGCCCTACAGAAGGGCACCCTACCCTAACAGCTCCCTCTCATTTCTCACTTGCTTCTGTTTCAGAAACAGAGTTGCTCTCAAGTTCTCTAAGAAATCAGAAGGGACTCCACTAGGGCACAAAGTTGGTCTGCCTTCGAGCTAGGAACACCCTTCCTTTTCCCAGGTTCTAGCTCTTTCCTAACTTCAGGAGCTGTGGTGTCCTTAGTTCGAATTTGTTGTTTCAGTTGCTCTCAAAAACAGGTAAGGGAAGCTAGACTCTTCGGTCTTAAGTGTTTCTGGGTTGTTTGTGGTCGTTTTGAGTTCGTATGCGTGCCTAGTATGTTTTTATCGAATGATATGGGTTTGCATGTGGGTTTGGGGGTGGATCTGGGCGGTTTCCGCCGCTGCATGTGGGTTGACAGTGGTGAACGCTGCTATTTTCGCCCAAGCGAGCTAGTCTCGCCTAGGCGGGAGTACCAGAGTGCTCCCAGCCTCGAGCAGCTCGCCCAGGCGAGGGGCTGCACTTTTGGGCGACACGCTATCTCGCTCAGGCGAGAGTGACTCGCCCAAGCGAGTCCTCGAAGAGAACTTGGTGTTCTCTGATCGCATTCTCGCTCAGGCGAGTAGGCACTCGCTCAGGCGAGGGCTCGCAGAGGAGCCACTGTATCAGCGTCCCCCGTCTCGCTCAGGCGGAAATGGCTCGCTTAGGCGAGCCAGCTGAGTTCGCCCAGGCGAAGGCTTTTAGCCTAAGCGAGACCAGCGCGAGTTTGGATGATTATTTCTCTGTTTTCTATGATGGTTGGATGTTCCCATGAATATGCATGAAGTAATTGAGTGGTGTTGACTTAAAGTGGTATGCTTGAATTCAATTATTTCCCCGAAATGTTGGATGGTGGTACTGAGGTATGAAAATGGAATGTATGAGGTATAAGTGGTGGTTGTGGTATAAGAAACATGAAATTGCATGTGATAGGCGTAATTCCATGAGTCTCGTGGGGAGACTTTATGGTGGCGTGTAGTGTATATATTAAGATAAGGATTCAAGTAAGGATTTCATCCCGAAACTCTAAAGGGTCAGTGAGTCTCAAGTAGAGCAAACTGACCCAAGTGGTGAGAGTAGCGGGAGGCCCTAGTCTTTGGCAGGATAATGGCCTTAGACGCTTGAAGGCTAACCTCGTGAGTGGTAGGGTGAAACCCATTGGCAATGGCTCTGCAGAGCAGTAGAGGCCACCACGAGTGCAGGCATCCAGTGAATCCGATCTTAATATATGTATCCGGATAATTGAGTCATAGTGTCTTGTGTTGATTGTCATACCATGAATATTGTGCCTCTGTGTTGTATGTCTGGGAATGTTTACGCATTTATTTCCTTATGCCATGTTAAGTATTATATTACACTAGCTTACCCTTGCATGTTTGTGTTTGTTTTCTGTTATGTTTCTTTTTGCGATGATCACCATTGGTGGGAGCAGATGGGAATACTTCTGGAGGTAGGCCTGATGGTCGTAGCGGTGCAGCCTAGTGGACCAGTTGTTATGGTTATTAGTAGAAGTTCTAAGGCCCTAGTGCCTTGTAATTCCATGCTCCTAGAGCATCTCTTTTGCACAACTGTTAAACTTTAGAACTCTTTTTGTTTATGGCATAGTTGTGTGCCCAGGTTCTTTCCTAAGTACTCCTATGGATGACTGTAATAGTTGTTTCTCGTTCGTTTTATATTCATCGAAGTGTTTCTCTTTATTATATCTGTGTGATATTTTATTTAGTAGTGTAATCTATTAAAATGGGACGTCACAGAATTGACCTTATGTAGTTTTTTTTCTTCATATTTCAAGTGTACTCACTTTAGTGAAATACTCGCACCGTTGAAAAAGACAACGAGCCCACTTCTATTAAATTTAATATATTCATTATATGTATAACAATAATAATAATAATAATAATAATAATAATAATAATAATAGTAATAATAATAATTATTATTATAAATAATAATAGAAACAATATAATAAATTTATATTTTAATTTATTAAAAACATTATTTTATTATATTTATCAAATTATTCACAAACTTGCACATTATTTATCTACTACTAAAAAAACTTATATTTTCTGTCAATTTTATTTTGAAATTTTCTTTTAGAAAATACTTATAAATTTTGTTATGAAAAAACATTTATAGAAAATTGCTGTCAATTTTTTTTTTACAAAATATTTTGTATAAAACACTTTTCGTAATAAATTTTGTAGAAATATTTGCGAATTTTATAATTTTGTAGCAAATAATTATTCACGAAGGAATTACCTGCTAATTAAAATTCTTAAAAAAATAGCAGGAAAAAGTCTTTTCTTACGACTTTTTTAACAAATTTGTAAGAAATTACCATATAATATAAGAATTTTTAGTAATATAAATCTTTTTATTCTTTAAATTTTAAAGGAATAGAATAGAACTAATAAAATAATTATTTTAATTTAAAAAAAATATTTAAGGGTAAAAATTGAAATATAAATGTGACAGAATTTCTTTCATATCTAGATATGATATGGATTGGATTGTTAATGATAAATGAGTAAGAATAAGAATTTTACAATTACTTTTTTATAGATCAAAATTTATTAATGGTTTTTTATTAATTTATTATAATTTAAACTAAAATTTATCTGATTCATTATACACAAATTTTCATTTCTTTATCAAAAACTAATATTTTTTTAAAATGAATACAAATCCTTTTCCACACCCAATTATCCCCTAATCCATGAAGAGAGCAAGAAACATGATGACAATTATTTCATTTTATGCAAAATAATTCTTTTCTCAAACAAAAAAGGGACAAAATCATTATCCTTATTCCAAGACCCCGTATAAGAAATGACAAGATAGATATTTGTGAACACTAATTTCATATAAACGAAGAAAACTAAATATCATAAAATGGAGCATTTTCAATATTTAAAATTTTATCTTGATTAAAATATTATTTTCCTTCTCCTGATATATATTATTGTTAAAAAGGTTTCACATCAACTAAAAGTAAGATAATTTCATAATACATGGATCAGTGCAAACATTAATTTACAAGTTAATTTTGTGAGGTTGAGTTAAGGTTAAAGTCCACTCTTTAACCTGGTATATCAAAGTCATTGTTAAAGTATATCCTAGCTAGATTTGTGTTTCTTGGATATATAGCTGCATCCCTTATCGTAGATGCAAATTTCACCTTACAAACATCTTTTGAGAGATTGATTTAGACTTAAAGTTCACTTCTTAATAATTATTGACGCAAAACAAAAAATAATTGTAAATTATTTGAAGATATTTATATATAAATTTTAAAATTATTATTTATAAGCAAATAATTTTTATGTACATAATAGTCTATGATTAAACGGCAGTATAACAAAATTATACTGTAAATATATTTTAAGCAATATTTTCTTTTTATCTATCTATTTTAAAAGATAACTCACGATGTTAACAAATGTAATTGTATTTATTTTTATTTCTAACATTTTTATGTGACTTGACCACTTTTTTCTCATTTATAATATCAAGTAGATGGAATATGTAAAAATCAGGTCAAACCAAGAGCATAATTAAAAATAATAATAACTAATAATTAATGTTGTACATATTAAACTTTTAAAAAACGGGTAAATGAAAATAATACACAAAAAGCAATGTTTAAGTACAACTCAAATTATGTACATCGAAATCTGAATTGTGCAAAATTGTTTTTGAATTTTAACTATATACAAAAAAAAAATAACAAAACAGCACACCTTTTATATTTTTGACAAAGACAAAAAAACACAGACTCTGAAACATTTCCTCCAATATTATAAGTTAGGACCTTGCTAACTAAAAAATAACTTATTCCATCTCAATAACAACCAACCCTCAATTATGTATATGCATGGGGTTCTTATTATTATTATTTTTTTCAGTAGATGCAACCAACATAATTGTACGTATTTGATGTTTTAAATGGTAAGTTCTCTTTTTATTATTATCAAGATGAAACAAAAGTATGTTAAATTTTTCAAAAAAAAGAGTAAACATGTCATTTTAACACCATGTTTTTTTTTTAACTTATCCTATAAACCAATTTGAACTTGCCCAATCATGATTAAATTAAATCAATTTGGGTTTCATAAAACATATATCACAATCCAATTATTTTTTTATAGTAATGTAGATTAATTAGTGTTAGTAAATGATATTATATCTAACTCAATTTCACACAAATTCTTTCACTTCGGATACAGTTATATATTTTTAATGTCGTAAGAAGAATCGTAACACAATAGTTCCAATAAACTTGATTAAAATAGACTCTCGTACTATAAAATAAGTAAATTTATATGACTAATTCTATCTTATGAAATTAAATTATTTATTATGTTTAGCATCTCACTTATTATTTTCACTTAAGAGAATTATCGATATTTCTTCTTCTCACATTTCTTTTACTTGTAGGTGACAATTTGATAAACATAAATAATCAAATGTAAGTTGTTCAATGTTTATAATTTTATACAAAATCAATCTAAAGAGCAATTCATGATCATCTTCATATATATTTGATTCAAAGTGTTGAATCGTGGCAGCTTTAATTAATGTACGTCACTTTCCGAAGAATGCAATATATTTTGGCAGGAACTTTTTCGAAAGCTGCAAATGAGTATCAAATAATGCCTCTTTAAAACGAAGCATTCATGACTGATATTTAGATTTTAGACAAAAGTTGTTTGGCTTTGCACCTAAATGTCACCTTTGATTTTCAAATTTGTCAACTTTTTTTAGTTCTTTTTGGCCACTCACTAGATTTTTATTCTCTTGCTGTATTAGAATTAGAATGAATTGAATTTGTTTGATTGAATATTCAATATTCATACGTTTATTACGTTTAATTTTATATTTTAGTTAAACAAAGCTATTTGTTCACGAATAAATAAATAGATTTAGGGTTTAATTGGACCAACATAAAAGAATAATACATGTGAATTTGGTAAATGAACTAGGTTTATGATTTTTTTATTTATTTCAAATTTGAATTCGTAAAAAAAGTAAAGATACTTGCTTTTTATTCTAAATTTCAAGGTACTTGTGTACTACTTTTCTCATTTACACTTTTTGTTGTCTTTATATTTAGTTAGTTGTGTAAATAATTATAATTCATTACACTTGAAAGCGTATTTTCTTAACTATAATTAGTTCCTTTTTGTTATATATGTAAAATTTTGTATTATCTCCTAAAGCATATACGAGATATAAATAAAATGTGTTTTCCTTTATTCTTCTCTTTTCTTTTCTTTTTCTTTTTTTTTCTTTTTTTTTTGTCTTTGTTTTATTCTTGTATAAAGGTTTCAAACATTTTTTCTTGTTTTTATTGGGTTTTGAAGGGTTCTTTAATTGAATAGCTTTCACACTTTTTTTTTTCTTATTCTTGTTTTCATGTTGTCTAACTTTTTGTTTTCTTCACTGATTGTTTCATCATGAGTGTGTTATAATTTAAGATAAAGCTTCTAATGTGCATAACACTTATCTTTGAGAGAGACCTACCGTAGTGTTTATTTCTCATGTCTTTGATCCTATAAATTAAATTTTTTGGAACAAATTCATGTTCGCAACATTGAATGTGAAGAATAAAGTGGGATTTGTCGACGTAAAGATTTGGAACCATTATCGAACCACACTCTTCATTCAACTGACTAAATAAGAGAATATGGTTGTATCATAACTTCTACACTTTAGTTTTCTATAATTAGGTAGAGTATTTTATGAATATAAGATGTTTATAATATATGAAAAATTTAAAATTATAATATTCAATTGGAGATTTGTAAAGAATCTAAAGATTCCAAAAATATATGATTTTGTTGAAGATTTCACATCGATTAAAAATAAAACAGATTTATAATATATAAGTGGATTGAAATCTTATTCTACAAGTCAGTTTTATAAGACTTGAATTAGGCTTAAAATCAACTTCTTAATATGATATCATAGGCACCCGGAACTTATGCTAGTGTGGTTTGTTGTTTGTTATACCTATCGTGCCACCCATTATCGAAATACTATTAGATCATCATTAATGTTTAATCTCATGCTTAAGATGTATATGTCTCGACATGAGAAATTGTTTGAAAATCTCATATCGACTAGAGATAAAATAAATTTACAATATATAAATGGGGTATACAACTACAAGCCGATTTTGTAGAATTAAATTAAACTTAAAGTCCATTTCTTAAAAGTCTTAATCAATAAGTGAATAATTTGATTGTTCAAGCAACCCTTTCTTAGATAAGTTTGTTGTTCTTTACATATGATATTCTTATCTATTCCAGGAATTATGATGAACATGAAGAACATCTGAGGATTGTGCTGGTCATAATGAGAGAAAATAAATTTTATGTCAAACTGTCAAAATGTAAGTTTTGGCTAAGGAAAGTGTAGTCTTGGGATGCTCCTAATTGAGCACGACCTCAACTTTAGTAGGACCCATGAAAATCCTTTTAGTTGATATTATATATCCTAAAAACTACATTTTCACCAAACTGGTCACTTTACCTATGAACTGTTTGGACTAATGATCCTCAATCTTAACTGGTCTAACCTCAAAAGAGTCCTATTTGACTTACACATCATCCACTTCTACGACATCGTTGGAGTCAAGGATATACTTTCTTAACTGAGATACATGAAAATCATTGTGAATGTTTGTCGACTGTGGAGATAAAGCAAAAACAAATAATTGTCCCATTGCATTAAAAATAATAAAAGGCAACAATATAACTTTTCTTCTCTATATAACTCTAAGTATGGTTTCTGTTCTTTTACCCACAAATTTGGATGAAGCAGGTCTTCTAACCACAAATTTGAGAATCATTTAAAAGGATATCATATGAAAAAGAAAAAGAAATCTTTAATTTGAAAGGGAGAAAATCCGTGAAGAACACTAAGAAAGCTCATTTATTTCAATTTCGTTGCTTGTGATGTCAAACTTTGGTGAAGATTCATTTGGTATGATTGATTGGTTACCATAATCTTCTTTTCGTTGGATATATATATATATATATATATATATATATATATATATATATATATATATATATATATATATATATATATATATATATATATATACTTCACCTTGATCAATGTAAGTGATTTAATTTAATCAATCATAACTTGCGATTATGAGATTATTGAAAAATTGTTTCTAACTATGAAGTGAACCCTCTAAAAATTCATAATTTTAGGAGTAAAATTTTATTTTTGATTGTTTTATGTTGCAATAAGTAATATAAGTCATTCATGCCAAGTATTTAAGAAAAATAGTGAATAAAGAAAGTTAGGATACAATAATTATGATATCAGTTTCTAATATTTTTCATATTAACTATAACATTGATCGATGAGATTGATATGTTATACAATTAATAGAATGAGTTAAGTATATTTTTAGTCTTCGAATTTGAAAGTAAATTGGAATTCGTTCCTTTCTAAAATATTGATACATTTTGGTCCTTAACTTTCTAAAATAATTGGATATAGTTATTTTAACCCAATTGCGTTAAAATCGTGTTGACGTGTCAAACGTGTTTTATGCTAGCATTTGAGTTGCTTACACCGTTCAACACGTTCTCGCTTCAATATCTGTTGTGAAATGTGTTTAACGTAATTAGATTAAAAGGACTATGTCAATTCATTTTTAAAGTTTGGGGACCAAAATATTTCAAAGCTTCAAATAAGGATAAATTTCAATTTCGCGTAAAAGTTCAGGAACTCAAAAAATATTTAACATGAAACTTATGACGATGAAATTGGTGAAATTTGATCATAACATTCATATTTTCAAAATATATAAACAATTATTGTGATCGCCTCAAATATATTTATCTATCCCTACAGGGATGTCAAAAACATTTGTACCTACAAGTATCTGAGGATAAAACTCACAACGGGTAGAAATTGATATCGAAAATGAATACCCGTATATAATAGGTACGAATATTTTTTATACCATGTTAACAGGGCCAGTACCCATGATACTCGTACCTAGGAATGTCAAAAAAATCAGTACCCGCGGGTATCCATGGATAAAACCCGTAATGGATAGAAAATGAATATTTTAAATGGATACCCGCGGGTACGGATATTTTTAATACCTGCATGTTAATGGGACGGGTACGTGTATCATAGTATCCGTACCTGTGGATACTGGTACTCGTTATACTCTAATTTAAATTAAAATAAAAAAATAAAAAATATGATTAAAATATTAACATATTGATTGGATAAGTTATTTCTTTATCAATTAATTTTAACAAAATTTTATTTCTTTGTAAATTGTCATTCAACACTATTTAAATAGATTATTTAGACTTTGTTTGAAATTTATGAATGTTATGCATTATATTTTATTTGAATTTACGATTAAAATGTTGTTAAATATTTACTTTTATTTTTTTGTAAATACCTGCAGGTACCTGTTGATATCCGTGGATATTAAAAAATTATGTAGGTACTCGCATAATAGATACCCGACATATATATATATATATATATATATATATATATATATATATATATATATATATATGAGTATGAATGTCAACAAGACGGGTAAAGTACGGGTAGTAGTTCCCTCATACCTTACCCGTTGGATAAACATATGCCTCATACTCATATATATATATATATATATATATATATATATATATATATATACATATATATATATATATATACATATATATATATATATATACATATATATGTATATATATATATACATATATATATGTATATGTATATATATATATATATATATACATATGTATATATATATATATATACATATACATATATATATGTATATATATATATATACATATATATATATATATACATATATATATATGTATATATATATATATATATGTATATATACATATATATGTATATATACATATATATATATGTATATATATATATGTATATATATATATATATGTATATATACATATATATATATATATATATATATATATATATATATATATATATATATATATATATGAGTATGAGGCATATGTTTATCCAACGGGTAAGGTATGAGGGAACTACTACCCGTACTTTACCCGTCTTGTTGACATTCATACTCGCACTTGTTATACTCTAATTTAAATTAAAAAAATTATTAAAATATTAACACATTGATTTTGAATGGATTATTTTTTTATCAATTAGTTTAAAAAAGTTTTATTTTTTTGTAAACTGTATTCAACACTAATTAGTTAGGTTATTTAGACTTTGTTTAAAAATATATATATTTCAGATTTTATATTTTAAAATATGAAATAAAAAATATTTTTTTAATTATATATTTCAGATTATAAAACTTATATTCTAGATACCACAATATGAAATAAGAGAATTTATGGGAGTGCAAAAAGTAATTTTTGTAGGTGCAGGAAGAAGCCAATCCCGGATTGTCCAAATTGAAAGGCTTCAAACTGTTTATGAGAAAACGGTTTCCAACAAATTAGGCATCACAATTGAAAGCCCGGCATATATGGATTGGTTGGATCATTATTCGAGTAATCTGTGATTCTTTACTGTTTACATCTCTCATATATTAAGTACACTCCCTGTTTCATTTGGTATATGAATTAATTGATTACTGTGCTCTTTAATTCTCTTAGATTAAAAACAATAATAAATATCTTATTTTTTAAATAAAATAATATTATTCCATAAATAAATGAGCTAACAAAAAGAGTTTAAAAAGTAAGAAGGTCATCAATTTGATATTTTTAAAAAAGTTAAGACTAATTATTTTGAAATGGAATAAGTTTCTCATTTCAATTTTTTTATTCCTTCAAAACAATTATATATTCCTTCAAAATTAGTGAACCTCTTTGTTATTTTCGAAAGATAGTGTTTTAAGTTTAAAATACTTTGTTTTAACATTATAACTTATGTACACATTAGATATTACTGGTTATGAAAAATAAAGTTGTAATAAAATAATAATATAAGGAATTACGTAATGAAAGCATATACCTATTCTAGAGGTTGTTTTCAGAATTGTATTTCAATAAGAAAAATAGGCAAATTTTCAAAAAGTTGTTTTTATGATATGATCAAAAAGAAGCTTACATGCAATATTAACACTAAAAAAAATAGCAAAAATAATAAAATATAAAATAAGATAATTTTATATTAATATTTAAATAAAAGAATGTAAAAAAAAAAACTAAATTGAATTGTTTTTGTGTGGTAAAATGGTTTGACGTGTGTTCTCATGATATTGCAATTTTTAAGCCTAATTGATTTTACGTCGGGTCAACGGGCTATGTTGTCTATTAAAAAAAGTGAAAAAATATAAATTAAGTACATATTTTAAAATTTAAATTATGCCAATGAAATTAATTTTAATTTAAGATATAATAACTTGCTATATAAATTATAATACATATATACTTATATTAATATATATTTAATATTTTTTAAATATAATTATTATTTATAAAATAGATTTATGTATCAAGCTGACCAAAATTTATTTAGATTGCAAGCAAAACGGATAAAAAAAGAATAATTCAATTAAATTTATACTATTTTTCTTGACCTAACTCATTTAATGAATATTTTGGGTCGATCCATTGACTCAAACCTCTCACAACTTGGTATATCTAGCTTCTTTCTGCACCTTCGTATTCGTATATTTCTTATTGCATTCATACAAATTTTTATATTATAAATTATAGAATTTGGGATGTAAGCTTTTTAGTTTTAAATTTATAATCTGAAATATTTTTTTATTTTATATTTAGAATGTATAACAAAAAATATAAATTTTTTTAATTCAAAATGTTTAATAAAAATTATACAAAATTATATTCTGAATTATACAATTTAAAATATATGTATTTCAGATTATCTAATCCGAACAATATGTTTTTATTCTACATTTCATAATGTATAATTTAGAATATAAAAAAATTATTATGAATATAAAAATGATTAAATTATATCTTTGATCACATTTTTGTTGAGAAATATTAATTTGATCTTTTCTTTTTGTGTTTTTTCAATTTGGTACCAATTTTGAAAAATTTGATTCAATTAAGTAATTTCCGTTAATATTGTACTAATAAGGTCAAAGAAGTGCCACATTTTTTTTTTATATTTTATATATTTTTTAAAAAAATAAAAAATGTGTCATGTATCAAGATGACATGGTACCACATGGTAGTGACGATGTGATATTGTAGCAGTAGTGTCAGGTATCATTGTCATGTAAAGTGTCATTGCCTCAGTTTTAATTTAGTAAATGTATTTTTATTTTGTCTTAATTTAATTCAATTTTTTTAAATTAAGCAATTACGTCCCTCTTCAAATTGAAACAAAATTTAATTTTTATATAAATGTTATATAAATATTTTAATTAAAATTGATAACTTTTATTAAGTTTTTTTAAAATTTATATTTCACATTGAGTTTTATTTAAAATTATTTTCAAATTTTATTTAATATGTTATAAAATTATTTAAAAATTTTCATTTAATTTATATAATTTTTATTTTTAAACCAACTCAAATATTTGTATAAAAATTATTTAATTTTACACATTTTAAAAATATAAAATTATTTAAAATATAAAATTAAATAAAAAATATTAAAATATAATGTAATAAAATAAAGTTCAATGTAAAATATAAACTTTAAAAGAATTGAAAAAGTTGATAAACTAATTTTATTTTATGAAATGTAATTGATAAACAAGTTTAACATTTGTTAGTTGAAATTAATAATTTTGAATTTTTTTCTATTAACATTACTTTTTATTAATAACTTTAAAACAATTTTAAATAAAATTAAATGTAAAGTATAAATTTAAATAAAATTAATCTTGTTAAAAATATTTAATAAAAATATCAATTTTGAATTTTTAAATAATCTAATTTGTTTACTATTTTGGTCATAATTTTGCTTTTAAAAATATTAATTTTTGCTTAGTTACCTTGGATTCTAAATTTTTCAAGCTTCAAAATAAGGATGGCAATGCGGGCTGGCCCAGCTCGTTTAGGCCCAGCCCGAATAAGGCCAGCACATCGCGGGCTTGCTTGCCTTGTCCGCACAATTTATGCGGGCTGCAATCACTGGCTCGCCGCACATCATTTGGCCCGCAGCCTGACCCATTTTTTTTATTTATTATTCTTATGATAAAACTTTCATTATTTAAAAATTGGGAAACTTTAAGAAGTTCACAAAATTAAGTAAAGACTTTAGGGAGTTGGATGATAAATTGATAATTCAATATTTCCATCATATTCATATTCATACTATGACATACACAATGTATTCTTTAAATTTTAGCACATTAAAAAATACATAATATTAGTCTTTTCCAGTTATACAAGAATTTGAAATGTTAATGCAAAAGTCCATAAAAAAAGTAACTAATATATACAAGTGCAAGTTTTTCTTTATGCAGGTTGCGGGCTTATGCGGGCCAGGCTACTGCGGACCTGCGAGTTCACTACCCTGACCTGTCCTGCATTTTTTATGCGGGCTGGCCCAACGGACCAGGCCCATATTGCATCCCTCATTCAAAGTGGATATAGGTTTGCAAATTTGGGGGTCTTCTGTGTTTCATTATTTTTGTAGGTTGTTACAAATATGCTGAAATGTATGCTAAATTTAAGCTTAGACTTTTATAATTGGAGTTGGAGTTAGAGTTGTCAAAATCGGTAACCCGGCCCGATCCGGCTCGACCCACCATAGGTTGATTACTTAGTGATCCAATCCAACCCGGCTCATTTATTAGCGAGCCAAACAAATTTGAACCTGGCCGGCCCACTACGGGTTGGTGGAACGGGTTGGCTCACAGACTCACTTAATTAAAAAATATATAATTTTTTTCCGGTAAAAACTAAATTACAATTCTAATTGAAATATAATTAAACTTTAATACAATCCAAATACAAACCAAAATCACAAAAATACAAATTATCTATGTGTTGGCTCAAAAAAACAACCAATATGACCCAAATGCAAAGTTCAACTTAACAAAAAACACCTGTGTGACCCTTTATTTGTAGGTTGGTGAGCCAACCTGGCTCACCACGGGTTCAGCCCGAGTGAGCCAGGTTCTAGGGGAGCTGGGTCAAAAACTAACCCGTATTGAAATTTGTAAAAAAATTTCAACCCAACCCGGCCCGAACCCGTGGTGAGTCGAGTTGGCTCGCGAGTTTCAATCTATTTTGACAACTCTAGTTGGAGTTATATGAAATTAATTAGAATTTACATTTAAGGCCATGTTTAAGTTAAATTAGGGAATATATATATATATATATATATATATATATATATATATATATATATATTAAATATACTTTTTAGATTAGGGAACAAAGGGATATAAATCATCAATGTGGTTTTACAATTTTAGAAATTGTCTTTTTTCTTTCCTTTCTTCTCAATTTTCCGAAATTGTCTTTTAGATTACCTTTCATTCTTTTATTCATTCTTCATCCATGCATAATTAAATCTTGATCTTCAATTCCCGAAAATGAAAATACAAACCATCTGAAATCCCTTTCTTTCTCTCAATTCCATTTCCTCCATCTTCATTTTTAAACCTCCATTCCTCATTCTCTGTTTGTTTGTATAACCAAAATCGTAGGGTCGTTTCTCATAGCAAGGCCTTCGATTCCTATCGATTAGTTTCTTTTTTGGGGTAAATCAATTTTTCTCACCTTTTTCGTTTCTTCTACAGTGCATGCAAGTCTTCCTTGCTTACATATGTCTTTTTGGTTTCCATCTTGCATCTCTTCTAATCAGTGGTTGTGTGGGCATGATTGGATTGTTTTTCGTTGTCTTAAGTCGAGGTTGAAATTTCGCGAGTTCGAAGGTGCTTTGAGAGTTTTTAGAGTTTGAGTCTATTTTCGAAGGTGAGGGAACTAAACCTTACTTCTTGCATGATGGTTTTGTTTGAATGTCTAGTTGTGTGTTGATACAACGTTTGATAGCTCAAATTGATATGATGATGTTGTACTTTGTGGGTGTGAGATGAAAAAAAATCCATAATTTCATGTTTGGGTATGTATGGGTTAGAAAAATTTGGAGGTTTTGTTGAATGCATATGATTTAAGATAAATTCGATGGAAATTGAGATGGTAACATGGAATTTGAAATGTTTTTGACTTATATGAGCCTTAAACAGGGTTTTAAGTTCAGTTAACACTGTCAAAATGCAGAATTTTCGTTTCTGAGTTATGCAGACTTGTTGGGTGATCAACCTTCTCGCTGGGCAAGTGGGTTTTTCCAACTCAGAGTCATCTTGCTAAATTTTGAATTCTCGCTTCGTTAATCATCGGATCGAGTTGAAATTTTTACAACAACTCCTAGACATATGATGCTTTGTTTTGACTAGTGTGATCTTTGTTTGAAAGTCTATAGTGAGAATAGTTTTTTTTTTGTAAGATTCCTATAGATTAGGTTGTTGACAACTTTGACCTTTGTCACTTGTTTAGTGCATAACATTTTCTATAGGTACCCAATTGGATTGATTCTTTTTGCGTTGAGTTCTTGATTCAATTATCTTTCATTTGATTGTAAAATCATAATTTTTGGAGCTTTGTACAAGTTGTTTTATTTTTAAAACCCTCAACCAATTTACAGATGTGTTGTTAAGTTATTATATAAATTACTTGGTGATTATGTGAATATGTGTGAATGATATGAACTTTTTGGAATATAATGATGTATGCAACTGTGATAATGATGATGATGATGATATTGCCAATGGATGTGTATGTTGTACATTGATGATATAATGTATGAGACTTGTTTAATTGTGAATCAAGAATGAAGAATGGATTTTCAAGAGAAAATCTTTTTAAAATATGTATGTTTTGGTGTATATTGAGGTAGGGACTCAAAATGTGGAAGTTTATCCTAACACTTTACTAATCATTCAAACTCGTGTAAAGGAGAATGAATTAGGAGTATAGAGTAGTAGGAGGTCCTGGTTAGAAGAACCATTTGTAGTTTTAGGAACTTGTATATGATTAACCTTGTCGGTGGAGGTTATTCATCACAAGTGCCAAAATTTCCAAGTAGTTATACCTCAATGTTGGTATCCGGATAACTGAGCCTAATGGGTCATGATATGGCTTGTTGCTTATAACAGTGTGAATTACTCAGCTCCCTAATATGATTTAATTTATGATAAATAGAACATTTGTTTTTATATTACCTTACCCTCTCTTTTGTGTGTGGTTCTTGTGCTGTTGTTCTTCTTTTGCAATGATCACCAATATTTGGTGTGAACAGATGAGGATTTAGGTGTTAGCTCCCATGGCAGTGGTGATTACTGTACAACTATTTAGATTTTAATTTGAATTTTGCTACTCGTTATCTTTTGAAAACTCTGTAGTTATCGTTCTTTCTAACTTATGTTCTTGGGCTGAATTTAAACTTGTTTTGATTACAGTTTTACCTATAATCTAACCATATAAGATACTATCAGATCGTGTTGGCGTATTATTTTTTTGGGTGTTACTTTTAACACTCTAAATTTATTTTTCTTCTCTCCAATTTAAGATTATAATTTACATTTTTTATTTTAAAAATAAAATAAAGAATTGATTAAATCTTAATTTGATAATTAAATATAAATTAGATTAAATGATGTTTTTTTTATTTTATTTGTATTATCCATTGATTTGATTAAGTTTAATTCTTTAAAGAATTATGATGAGATGAATTGTGTGAATATTAAATACGTGAATTGATCACGATCTTCCATCTTCTATTTTTAGTTTATTTCAACCTATAACTTTTATATTTTTTTCTTTAGTGTTAAAATTCTAAATTAAAAACAAATTGACACGGTTAAAAACATTAATTATTTAAATATATTCAACTCTTACATAAAGTTCTTGTTTTGGCAATTCAAAACTCGGAGCTGATTTCTCTATTTTTTAAGAAAATCGAGTCCGGTTCTTCTCCTACCCGTATCGAATAGAACATGCTTAGACAAAATTAGAATTCAATTTCATTTTTATGTAATTAAGAAAATACAAAAAGAAATCCATTTTTTTATTGTGCATCGGATTGATTTCTAGTGTCTATGATGGATTTTTTTTGTATAATACTAATCGATAGGGCCTCATTGTTAAGTGCTACAAGATCTCGTACATTTGAACCAAATTCGATCTCATAGAGTTCAATTCCCGTTCTCAACCCATGACTTTCAAAAAGAACCGCATACAAGTACTTTTTTTTACTGGCAAAAACCCGGGCTCAAAATAAAAAAATATTTTGAGCCCGGGTTTTTGTAGTCTGTCCCGGTTGTTCACTTATTTGATAACCAGAGTTATTCTTTGATGAAAGATCACTATGAGTAAGACTCAATAGAATTTGATCAATTTTGCAAGATCACTATGATAAAAGATCTCTATGATAAAAGATCACTATGAGTAAGACTCACTATGAAAATTTTGCAAAGTTTGGGTATATAAAAATTACGGAGGAGGCTAGGTTAGCCGAAAGATGGTTATCGGTTCAAGGACGCATGGTGCCCCTGCTTTTTCAGATGGAAAAAAATATGAATGAAAAATCCCGCTGAATTGAATTGGGTTCTCATCATTTACATTTTTTGAATTGAAAAAACCTAATCCGATTATTCGATTGGAACCCCTCACCAATCGAATACCTAGATTACAGAAAAAAAGGATTTTTGGTCAAAAGAACGACATTTTCTATAAAAAAGGACTCATGAGCATAAGCTAGTCCATAAATAGATTCCCGAAAAAAAAATGGGTATAGGATGTCCTGGTATCGAGATCTACGGAGTTCTAAATATGCTTGATATTGCTCCATTAAAAAAGTCTTATTCTTCATCGTCGTACTAAATAGTAGAGAAAATAGAAATTGTTTCTTCGTCTTTACAAGAAAAAGGAGTAATTAACATTACTCACCCGTCCGCCACTGGAAACACAACTTCCCGTCCGACTTGCATGTGTAAGGCATGCCGCCAGGCTCAGTTAGGTAGAGCACCTCGTTTACACGAGCGCCAATGCTTTTTTTCAGAGGAGTTCATCTTGTAATTAAAAAAGTTTATCTTATAGTAAGAAATCGGTGTCTTGCGCAACTATTTTACGATTAAGAAGCAATTGCTTGGTGCCGGTAAAATAAGAACAGCCCCCACATTCAAAGTTCCCTTTTTACCATTAGCTAGAACTTGTTTCACTTGCATATCGCAGCGCCCAATACACCAGCAACTCCCATCATATGAAATGGGTTTAATGTCCATTTTTTTTTCAAAAGCAATAGTCTTTCTATTTGAAGGAAGAATAAAAAGATTTTTGATATTTTGAAAAAGTTTCTATTTGTAATAAAAAAGAAAAAGTGTAAAATTCAATAATGGAAAAATAAAAAAAAGTAAGTGGACCTAACCCGTTGAATTATATTTATATCTACTATTCTGATATTCAAATTTGATAAAGATTCAATTCGAACAATTTTTTTTCTTTTTAAGACTTTTTTCGTTTAGACTCCCTAAGAATCTCTGTGATGAATCATTAAATAATTTTGTAATTCAATTTTCCAATTTTTATAATTAGTATCTTTTAATATGTTTTTATTTCATTTGAATATTATATATAATGAATTCGAATCAAAATGTAATAAATCAAAAAAAATAGAAGGACAAGGTTGAAATTAGATATGCAAACAACTTGCGTCCAATAGGATTTGAACCTCTTCCCAAACTGTACAAGCTTCTTACAAAGCATACGACTTTCAGGCTGCAAAGACCAATGCACCAATTGCAGTACAATAGAGTTGTAATTCATTAGTTATTCCAGATGCTCTCCAAATCTGAAAAAAACCAGAGGTTATTTGTATTCCTCGGAACCCCCCCTACATCACCATTCAATATTTCTTGACCCACTATTGGCCAAACCACCTGAGCACCTTGAATTTCTATTTGAATTTTCTATTTGCTTTAGTTGAATATCTTCTTTTATTTGATTTTTTGAATTGTTTATTTTACAATAGTCGATGATAGTCACAATAGAAATTTCAACGAACTTAGTCAATGAGCTATAATGAGTTATAAAGATCTATCTATAGATAAAAAATACACAAATAAGAAATATTTTAGCTCGAATGGTTTGTAGAGGAACCCTACCTTCTCTGATCCATTCGACACATGCAATTTCTTTTCCATCAATACGTCCTGCAATCTGTACTTGAACTCCTTTTGTACCTGCTTGTTCAGTTAATTCAATAGATTTTTTCATTGCTTTACGAAATGAAACTCTATTCTCTATACATAGAATATAATATATAGAATCTAATTCTAGAATTTCATTGATTTTTGGGCGTGCTATTTGTTTGCATCCATTAGTTTGTAAGGGATTCAATGCAGACTTTGATGGCGTTTATAGCTGGACAATTAAAGAATAGAGTTTCATTTCGTAAAGCAATGAAAAAAGCTATTGAATTAACTGAACAAGCAGGTACAAAAGGAGTTCAAGTACAAATTGCAGGACATATTGATGGAAAAGAAATTGCACGTGTCGAATGGATCATTTATTCATATTCGTTTCTATCACAACAAGATGGACTTTGCCTAGGCTACAAATAGATCAATTATTAAATCTTGGGTGGAAGTTTCTTTTACCCATTTCTCTTGGTAATCTATTATTAACAACGTCGTCTCAACTGTTTTCACTGTAAAAAAAATGTGGACCTTCTATATTCAAAATTCAGAACTTGTTTTAAACAAGAGAAAGAAAAAAAAAATATTCAGAGCTATTCACGATATGTTCCTTATGGTAACTGAATTCATAAATGGACACAAGACCGGATATAATTTGATCATTTTGAGCAAATCCAAAATCTTTATAAACGAAGCCAAAAAGTAGTTCCCACCCATGAGTTGAATGGAATCTGTTACAGGCAATAGTACCTAGAATTACTACTGGAAAAATATATAAAAGATCGTTAGGCCATGCGGGTTCTCCATAATAATTATGACCCATTCCCTTAGCCAATTTAGCTCTTAATACAGGATCATTAAATCGATCTGATTTTTTTTCGTACTTTTCGCTCTTCTACAGGAATTAGCTTATCTACGCCTCAAACAGTACTATAAGAATCGGTACTAAACATCCCCCCGTAATTGTACAGGTGAACTTCTATGAAATGGTTTCACGGGATTCAGCCAATTGTCTGGATCGTGGGATATCATTGAGATTACAGGGCTATTCCTTTTTTTTACAACGGATAAATTTAGGAAATAAAATAGTAAAAAAAATCAAATTGACTAAAATTTGACAAAAATAAGGATCTAATTAAACACAAATAAAAAATGAAGACCAAATTAAATAAACACAATAAAAATAAAGATCAAATGTATATTTAAACTAAAATTAAAAAAATTGTTATTATTTGTATCCATTTTGCTAGCTCAGAAAGGTACCATGGCTTCTGAATTTGTAGGTGTCTTAATTATATGCATAAAAACTCTAAACAGTCAATGCCAATAAAATATAACAAACCATTGAAGCTAAGTTAGATACATTTAAATGAAGCATAGAAATTGAGTCAAAGATCATCTGTATATACTACAAAACCTTTTTGATATTACTGTGCACCAAAATCTGAAAATCATGCCTTTGTTTTTTCTCACTTATTTGAAACTCAAACTTAAATTTGTTTATTTTTTACATTTGAATTTACATTTATTTTGATTCTTTTATTATCTTTAACCTTGTTCACATATTGTACTTGTTATTGAAGTAGTGGCTATTGCACTAGAGTATTTCTATTTCTATTGTACTTGTTTTTCAGTTTTTGAATCCAAACCAGAAGCAAAAAGGCTTTCTTTTACGTAAGTGGTGTATCTGCAACAGAAAATCAGTACTGGGAGAATATATTGATTTCTTTTTTCTGTACCTTCATAATTACTAATTGCAGTCCTGTGACTTTAAGTAGAATGATTCTACCATTTATTGTTTATTTCATCCAATCAGATATAACACTATTGTAGAAACTTTCTTGTACACCTTTTCTGAATTTAATATATATAAATATTAAATTCTGATGAAAATATTTTAATATTCAATTTTAAAATTATTTTATCTTATGAATAAAAATCATAACAAAAAATTCTATATACACATTCTTCGGGTTTTCCAAGTTTATATTCAAGAAAATTTTCATAAACTAAAACAATGTCACAAAAATAAATATCAGACAAAAAAACTTAAAATGTTAAAATTATGCTTAAATTTGAAGATGAAGTTAACTAAATTTTTTTTTAATATAAATAATTATATTGTCGGTAAGAAATTTATATCCCATTTTATTTTTCAATCTTGTTTTGATAAATCATTACAAAAAAAATTCTATTTAAGTAAGATATACTTTATATTCTTAACAAAAATTAACATAATTCAAATGTGATCGATAAATTCCTTAAATTTAGATGATTAATAGCATCTATAATAAAATAATGAAGTTGGATTTTTAAAATAGTTTTGTTTTGTATATGATATTGACAACTTAGTAACAAAATTATTAATCGATAACAAATGAGCAAGTAAAGAAATCATGATAAATGTTATTATCTTTTTTCCTGATTTCAAATTCAATAATTCTGAGTTTTATCTCTAAAAAAACTAATTTTTTGAATACTCATATTTAAAAATAATGAGGATATATTATTATATGTTAAAGAAGAAGTGAAAAAAATTTTAGGTGGGCCTAGGCCCCAATAAATTGACAATTAAGATTTTTAGTACCCAAAACCTTTTAAGAGAATAGGGCCTTCTCCCTGCACCTCCAACGATTCTTCAGTACCCCCAAAAATTACTGTAATACCCTTATTTACAACCGGCTGAGAGAGTGGGTGAAAGTGGTTACGACGCAGTAAATTTCATTTACTGCGTCACCAACATCCTGCACCCCCAAAACGTAACTTCTTCAAATCCGTTTCATTTCTTCTCCATCCCGTGTTCACTTCCATTTAAATTTTTGCTCTCTCAGTGGTTCGTGGTGGGTCAGAGTTTTAATTTCTCTGTCCTTCATTCGTCTGTCCTTCATTCGTTTATTCCCTCTGCTGTTTCCTTCATTCGTTCAATCTCTCTGATGTTCGTTCATCCTCTCTCTGCTCGTTCATGCTCTCTGCTGTGGTCCCTCTTCCGGTTTGTATCACTTGCATTTATTATTTTTAAAGAATGTTGTTTATTGTCTCAGTGTTTCCGCTCTTCATATTGTGATCGAAGGTTATTCGTTGTTTGAAGGGAGGTTGTTGTAACTCTGTTATCTTTCTCGTGCTAGTTTCCATCCAGGTTAGCCCCAGCTTAAACTTTTTCTTTTTCTGTTTGCTTTTGATCTGAAACGTATATAAGAAAATATTTTATGAAACGGAGACAACTTTTACAAAACGAAATACGTTTAAATAAAAAAATCAAAATGCATGCGAAACGGAATACAGAATCCGTTTCATACATACAGAAACGGATTCTGTATTCCGTTTCATAAAAAAATTTGCAAATTTTTTTATGAAACGAAATACAGAATCCGTTTCATGCAGTATGAAACGGCTTCTGTATTCCGTTTCGTATAAATTCTGATTTTCCTATCATTCCATATGTATCACAATTGAATAACTTATTTGTTGAAATTTACACTCCTTATTTGTATGGATGTTTTGTCCAACACATAAACACTTGAAGTCCAAACACTTGAACATGAAATAGAAACCAAAATTTTGTTTTTCTAAACGGATTACATAATCCGTGTGTTAAAGATGTGAAACGGAATAGCTATTCCGTTTCATAATTTGATTTTGTGTGTTGGTTATTTACTTATTAAAATTTCTTTTTTTATTATAGTTTATTATGGAAGAGCATGAATTTAGTTATTTGAGTTTCTTGGATTCTCAAGCGGATTCTCAACAAAATTGTAGTCTCATGTCAGAGTTTTCTGATTTTGTTCATGATATCTGCGAACAAGATTATACATCTCATTTTACAACCGATGATATTTTCTCAACACGTGAAGATTTAATTAAATGGGTTAGAGGGGTTGCTTATAATCTTGGGTTTGTCGTTATTATTCTAAGATCGGATAAATACAATGGACAACCAGGAAGAAAGACCCATGTATTATTAGGTTGTGAAAGAGGTGGAAAATATAGAAAATACAAGTCTGATGCAGAACCCAGTTTATCTGGGACAAGAAAATGTGATTGTCCCTTTAGATTGAGAGGGAGACCCATCTCTCAAGGGGAGGGACGGGTGTTGAACGTAAAATGTGGTTACCATAATCACAATGTCTCTTCTACTCTAGTTGGTCACCCCTATGCGGGTAGGTTGAAGTCTACTGAACAGTCGTTGCTTGTTGATATGACCAAAAGTCAAGTCAGACCTGCAAATATACTTCTCACTTTGAAAGAAAAAGATGATTGTAATGTTACAACTCTGAAGCAAGTGTATAATGCGAGATATAGGTACAAACGTTCAATAAGAGGTTCAAGAACTGAGTTACAACAGTTAATGTTGATGTTGGAACGTGATCACTACATCCATTTTAGTAGATGTCTTGATGAATCTGATGTGGTAAGCGATTTGTTTTGGACCCATCCTGATGCTGTGAAGTTGTTAAATTCATTCAACATTGTGTTCTTAATGGATAGTACCTATAAAACCAACAAATATCGATTGCCATTACTTGAGATTGTTGGTGTGACCTCAACGGGATTAACTTTCTCGGCCGCTTTTGCATTTTTATCTAGTGAAAAGCAAAATAATTTCATTTGGGCTCTTGAAAGGCTAAGAGGTCTATTTATGACGTCCGAGGGTGGTCCACAAGTCATTGTAACTGATAGGGATCTTGCTCTAATGAATGCTGTTGGCATGGTGTTCCCTCAGTGTTATCATCTTCTATGCCGTTTCCACATTCAAAAAAATGTGCAGGCAAAGTGCAAAATGTTAGTAAATTCTGTTGATGCATGGGATGTTGTACTTCAAGCCTGGGAGAATGTCATGGACTGTGAAGATGAATTAAAGTTCAACGAGTGTGTTCATCGTCTTGAGCTTGTTAGCCAGCCATGGCCTGTATTCTTTGAATATGTTAACGACTCGTGGATCATTCCTTATAAGAAATTCTTTGTGAAGGCATGGACGAACAAAGTTATGCATTTGGGGAATACAACATCAAACAGGTATGTTTGTATTTTGCTATTAATTAATTTTTTTTTATTAATGGTTTATATGATTTCCTTGTATAAATTGTACTAGGGTTGAGTCTGCTCACTGGAGTCTGAAGAAAGTTCTTGGAAGTAGTATGGGAGACCTTTGTTCGTGTTGGGATGGAATTCACAACGTTATTATCTTGCAACACAACGAAATTAAGGCGTCTTTTGAAAGAAGTATAAATCTGATCAGTGACTCTTACAAGGCATTGAGTTATAGAAGATTAGTGGGTAATATTTCTAGATGTGCCTTAGAACTCCTTGCTCCAGAATTGGAAAGAGTAAAGAAGATTGGATTCGATAGTAGTCGTTGTGGCTGCATTCTCAGACAAACTTATGGTCTACCATGTGCGTGTGAATTAGCACGATATGATCCTGGGATTATTCCTCTCCAAGAAATTCATGTCATGTGGACTAGGTTGAGCTTCTCCAATGTCTCGTCTTCACAATCTGAAGGGCAATTATCTATTCAGAGGGAGGTTGATCTACTGCTTAATCTTTTCAAAGAAGTTGATATTGCAGGAAAAGTGACCATAAAACATAAATTACTTGACATAGTTAGCCCTTCCATGACATCGATGTTACCACCACCGAGTAAAGTTAAGACGAAAGGTGCAGCTAAGAGTCATAGATCAAAGAAGTCAACCAAACGTGATCCCTCCTATTTTGAGCATGTGGACGCCTTCATAGAGTCCTCAACACAAGACACATTTGTTGAAAAAACAGAAAACAAGGTGAAGAGCAAACGTGTAATTGAAGAGAAAGTAATACCCATGCTAGAACAGTTCAATCCTGTTTTTCATCCATATATACTCGATGTTGTCGATGTTGTGGCGGACGGTCATTGTGGATATAGATGCATTGCTGCATTGTTGGGTATGGGTGAGGAGTCGTGGCCTCTAATCAGACATGATCTATACAAAGAACTTAGCCAATGGCGAGATGAATATGCAACGTTAGTTGGAGGCTATGATCGTCTTGAAGAACTGAGAAAGTCTTTGCTATGTGTTACCAGTTGTCGTGCAGCTCTGTGTGCTACATATGGGTTCCAAATCATCCCATCATATGTCAAGCCATCCAACTGGACTCTAACATCAGCTATAGCGGAAATGGCGCGTCCAGTGACATAACGTAGAGCACGGGGTTCGGTCTCCACATATGTATCCCGTACTTGCTTCCTTCCCAATGTAGGGAAGTGCTCGTATATCCAAGCCTGTATCAAATAATATTTCATTTAACCATTATCATATAAAACTAAAAACAAGTGAAATAAAGAATAAAATGTTATATAAATGGGTACCTGCAGAAGAGGTAGATATCCAGCTAATTGCTTTGTATTTGCAAAGCTGACATCTCCTAGCTGCTCATATAAGTGGACAAGAGCAGCAACTCCCCAACCATATGTACGACATGTGGAAAGATCTCTAAATAGCTCGAGATAATGTGTACGAACATAGGTGGCGCTTTTGTTAGCAAATATAGTGCACCCTACAAGGTGCAAAAGATATGCACGTGCAGCAAACTCCCATAGCTCGTTTTCACAACAACTGTGATACAAGTCTCTCAACCAGCTCAGTCGGACCTGTGCACCCCGACTTTGATTCAGCTCCACACATGCCATGGCCCGGTCAACACCAAGAAGTGTCGTCAAAATCTGAACAGAATCTTCATATTCCAGATTTTCAGTGGAGCAAAAGTTTCCACTGATGGAAAGATGGAGAAGTGACGATACGTCATCCAAAGTGATGGTCATCTCCCCAATGGGTAAATGAAAAGTATTAGTCTCGGGATGCCATCTCTCCACGAAACCCAATACTAACCCAAGATCAATATATTCATATAAAATATCGCACAAAGGCGATAATCCAGAAGCTAACACAAAAGGTGCAACAGCAGGGTGAGGACGTCCTAATTTCTTAACTTTTTTAATATGGGAGACCACTTTCACAGCTCGATCCTACCAGAAGAAACAAACAACAATAAAAATACTTAACAACAATAAAATTAAACCTATATAAAAACTTCTTACTGACCTGACCATCCCATATCATGCGTGCAACATGATCCTGGTACTGCGTCAATAAAGATGTATCATACGGCCCACCAGGAAATCCTCCACCATCGTTATCAATGACCTGCTCGTCCTCCCGATGAACGTCAGGAACCTCATTCTCAACAATGTCATCCTCAACGACATTAGCCTCATGCTGACCCCTTCTACGAGCCGATGCTGTCGGTCTCTTTCGTGCAGCACCGTGTCTGGAACTCTCGGGTGCATCATTTGAACCACGTCTAGATATATTTCCTCGTGTCCTCACCATATCTGTAATTCAAATTTTGAAACATTAGAATCCAATACAAATTTTCTGGAAAAATAAAATAAATTAAATAAACAACAAATGACACGAAAATTCCGATAACAAATGCACTTTCTCTCGTAGCAAAGGTAACAACTTCTCAATTTAAATTTTTACTGCTTCGTGATGAAGACAAATTTCCTCTACGGCTTCTAGACTTCATGGAAGAAATCACACAATTTAAAACACGCTCCACCAACCAATTTAAAACACGCTAAAACGAGATTTAGAAAAACCAAAAAAAACTTGAAACGGAATACATATTCCGTTTCAATAAAAAAAAAAGAAACGGAATACATATTCCGTTTCAATAAAAAAAAAAAAAAACCAGAAACGGAATACATATTCCGTTTCAATAAAAAAAAAACAGAAACGGAATACATATTCCGTTTGAATAAAAAAAAAAACATAACGGAATACATATTCCGTTTTAATAAAAAAAAAAACGGAAACGGAATACATATTCCGTTTCAATAAAAAAAAAAAAACGGAATACATATTCCGTTTCAATGAAAAAAAAAAAACAGAAACGGATTTGGAATTCCGTTTCACCGTTTTGGGAAACGGATTCCAAATTCCGTTTCCAAAAAAAAAAACAAAATAAACGGAAACGGATTTGGAATTCCGTTTCAGCTCGGTGGGAAACGGATTCCAAATTCCGTTTCCTTAAAAAAAAAAAAAAAAGGGTTTCAATTCTGTTTCAGGCATGCTCGTGGAAAATCTGGAAAATAAATCAAACCAACACGATCTTCTAATCTAATTGTAAAATCAATTACTTACACATGCATGCACTGTAGTAATATTAAAAGAGCATTACTTACCTGTAAAAGATGGAGAAGAGGACTTCCGCCAATGGAGAAAACGGACCTGCCGGAGAAAGGGAGAAGAAGGCTGCGTGGAGGAGAAAAGGGTGCTGAGCAGCTTCGGAACAAGAACGGTTTGGAGGAGAAAATAATGCTGGCTGGGGAGAGTGGACGCTGTCTGGGAGAAGACGAAGAAGATGAAGACTGTGTCTGCGTGGGAGAAGACCAGGGAGAAGAGGGCGAGAGTGTTACGCGTACCTAGGTCAACAAGATTCTCTGTTGGGGGTGCAGGGAATCTGATTCCTCTACTTTATAGGGGTACGTTTTTGGGGGTGCATACGGCGACAGTGTGTGCTGTGTGCTTTTGGGGGTGCAGAGACGCGGTAAAAAAGAGACATCCAGTAACTCTTCATTTTTACCATGGGCAAACTTGAGAATAAAATTAGTTTTGGGGGTACTGAAGATATTATTGGAGGTGTAGGGAGAAGCCCCCTAAGAGAATTAATTTATAAATTGTATCTTTACTAGGTACGCAACTTTCTCTATCTAACGTGAAACTCACTTGAATTTTCATCAAAATGTTAACAAAAAGGAAATTATCATAAAATACTATACTACGTTAAAATTCTTTTTTTTTCAACATAACCACACACAAAACATCAAGTTAGGTGGTGACTTATACCTTTTCTCAAACTTTTGTTTGCATCTTTTACGTATTTTCGAGCTATGTCTAATCATATATGTGCCTACCTCAGAGAGCAAAAACTTCAACTTAATAGTGATTGATCACTTACCATGATAACATGCAATTTAAGCAAAGTTAAAGTATAAAAACTTACATTCACGTCGCGAGACTATACACGGGACTATTTCAAAAAGTGTATAATTCTATTAGATTACTTTATGAAATTCCATAATAAGACATTAGAAGAATTTAAGAATTGATTAAATAAATAAACACTTAATTGCACTGCAGGTCCAATCACGATTACATATTCAATCTTGCATTGCATAAAAATTTATAAACAAATAAATAGAACTTAACACAATACATTACTAAACCTTTTTAAAAATATTTAAATTTAGAAATGTTAACAAGTGTAATGCCCATTTCTTCTTTTCTGTTTCTCTCTCCCTTCTCTTTTCATTTTTTTTTCTCTTCCTCTCTCTACAATTTTTTATCTCCCTCTCTCTAAACAAGTTACATAAATTAAAATATTAGGTGGTAAAATGTCGAAAGGAAACAAATAATACTAATGAAATTTGAGTCCAATCACGTAAGTGATTACGTGGTTGACGTCATTGTCAACCCAAACTTTTAAGACAATAAATTTATGAATCTTTATGGTACTTTACTTTCTCATCTCTATTTAATGTGAGACATAGATTCAAATAATTCAATCATAATTAAATTTTTCAGCTATTTCTTTTCAATATAAATAACTATATTATTTACAAAATATTCATTTTTCATTTTACTAATGTACACATATCGATTCAAAAGTCATCACAAACATTTTATTTTATTGTTATGCGATGACTAGGGATGTCAACGGGGCGGGTAGGGTACGGGTAGTAGCTCCCCCATACCCTACCCGCTGGATAAATATTTGCCCATATCCATATCCATCGGGTATCCGTTATGCGGGTACCCGTCTATTTTTTTCATATCCGCAGGTATCCACGGGTATCCGCGGGTATTTACAAAAATATTTTAAAAAATAAATATTTAACCATAATTAGTGCTTAGATCAACAAGTTCCCTTTCTCCGATTGATTCTTGAAAAACAAACAAATAAAAAATCACTACCAATTTATATTGTAGTTTATTTTTGAATAAAATATTAAAGAAATTACTAACTTCATCAATGTCCACCTCTTGCAACATTGTATAAAGTTTCATGTTGTCTAATTTTAATCTAGAAGAGCCTTAAAACATAAGAAGTTCAGTAAAAATTTCTAACAATCACTTAACTAAAATATCTAAGTAAAAGTGTTAATTTCATTACCTTCCATGTTGGTCCATAACCAGTTTTAGAGACACATCAATACCTCCACAGTATATGGAAGTAATTTACTCATTTGTGGGGTAAGAATCTGACCACCATTATTGGATGAAGACTCATAATGTTGTTTACTAATATATATATATATATATATATATATATATATATATATATATATATATATATATATATATATATATATATATATATATATATATATATAAGGTAAAGTTTAGCGGGTACGAGTATCCACGGGTACGGATACTATGATACCCGTACCCGCCCCGTTAACATGCGGGTATCAAAAATACCCATACCCGCGGGTAGCGGGTATCGATTTTTAATATCCATTTCCTACCCGTTGCGGGTTTTATCCGTAGATACCCGCGGGTACGGATTTTTTTGACATCCCTAGCGATGACCAACGATATTGTTCTATTTTGATCTTCACTTTTATTTTATCAATTTTAAAAAATGGATTTATTCTTTTTTATCAACATACCTATTTAAAAACAAGTTTAAGACTAAAAAATAATATATCATAATCTGATAAAAAATTTAAAGATAACAAAAAATTATGATAATCAAGTCCACTTAAAAATTGTTTGTAAGAAAATCAAATAATACATTACTTACTCTTCTATATTCATAAAAAATAGTATACAAAATGTCATGAGAAAAAAATAGTACTAAATATTAAACAAGTATTTCACTACCAAGAGAGACAAGAAAAAATTACCCTTTTTTTCTTTAAAAATGGAAGAAAAGATATAAAAAATGAGGGCAAAAATAATGAATTTATGTTTAACTTAGCGATGTTCCAGGAGGGGTGGGTACTTGCAAACACTCTAATGCTCAATAATACTTCTAGTTTAGGTGTGAGTAGGTATAATTAGTCGCAATGTACCCAGTTTCGTCCCAATGTGTCTAAATGGTATACGCTTTTAACTTTGCATCTACTTAATACCCAAATTAGTTAATTTGCATCAATGTGGTCCATCCCGTTAAGTTTCCAGAAACACCATTAATAGAGCAATGATGTGGCATTGCAGAATGGATACGTGTCAAAATAATTGTACAGTGGCAATTTATGGATAACGTGTCATGCCCTATTTGAATTAATTGTCCCCATTCAAAAAGCCCTAATTTCCCATTCTTCTTCTTCATTTTTTGGTCGGGAAGCTAATTTGCTGTAGGGGTAAGGTGGCTGGTGAAGTGGGAAATGTCATGTGATTTTAGTCATCCATGGTCGTCTTGTTCGTGTGGGTCACATAACCACAACGTTTCTTCTCCTGCTACTGTATCTGGGTCAGTGGGTGGAATACCACATTGCCATTGTGGGGAGATTGCAGTGTTAAGAGTTGCAAGAACAGTGAAGAATGGTGGGAAAAAAATTTAGGGTTGCCCTCACTACAAGGTTTGATATGTGATTCTTATTTTCTTTTGGGCTGACTTTTGTTGTTCAAAATCATGCTTGCTTTGATTTTTTTTAACAACGGAATGGGAGTGAAGATTTCAAAGGCTGCAATTACTTCAAATGGTGCACTGAAGATAATGGGGATGAAAGAGATGCAACCATTGCTAGACAAAGCCAAAGAATACGTCAACTGGAGAAAGAGTTGATTGATTCCAAGAAGTGGTTGATGTACTTATTTAGGATAATTGGGTTGTTGGATTTAATTGTCATCCTTCTTTTGTGTGTATTGATAAAAAAATAAATGAAGGGTTCATTGGTGAATATGGTTTGATGTTCTTATTTTGTAAAATCCATGAAGGCTTAAGTTTATGAATGATTGAATATGGTTTGTATTTGGGTATGTATTTTGTGTTCAATGAAGTTGTAATTAATGGTTATTAAATGAATTGGAAGTGAAATTGTTGGTGATGAAAAGTGTGTTCAATTTGTGGTTACATCTTGAAATTTAATCTTCTGTAATTAATTGGATGCACATAGAAGAAGAACCATAATAGGTGGTGGCATATTCATTTGACATTCATAAATTCTGAACTAAAGATGGATGAAAATGCATTCATTAAAGAAGAAGTGAATATCAAGTGCTGAGTACATAAGCTGGGCATATCAAAATAATTTGTCTTCCAAAATAAGCCCAATATAAAGCAAGTAGTCAATTACAAATTACACTTTAAAAAGTAAAAAAGGAAGTCCAAATTCTTCAAGAAAAAAACATTCAGTTGGTGGATCATGCAGGTGGTGCTTGACTTTGTTGTGTTGCACCTGGTTCAATTTGAGTTGTTGGATTGGTTGTTGTACTTGGTTGCTGAATTGGTTGTTGTGGTTCACTTGATGCATGCGATCCAGGAGGAGCTTCTGCTGGGGGCTGAATTGGTGTATTAGTTGCTGCTTTAGTTGTGATGTGAATTGGTGGTTGTGTTTCAGGATCCTCAGATTGTGCCTCAGCTGGTGTGTGAATTGGTGGTTCTGTTCCATGACCATGTGTTGGTGGCTGAGTTTGTTGACTGCTCCCAATTGGTGGCTGAGTTTGTGGATTAGTTGGTGGCTCCTTTGGGGCTTGTGGACAACCATTTCTTCTATGACTTATTTGTCCGCATATCCCACACCTCTTTCTAGTCCCACCTTCCATGTTCCTCATTTTCACTCTGTACAACCCCATGAACCTCACCTCCATCATCCTCATTTTGAAATTGTACACCCCCATCAACCTCACTCACATCACCCTCAAGATTACCCTCAGCATCACCCTGAACATCACCCTCTTCCACAACATAATGATATTCTAATAGATTCACTACCTCAGTTTCATCCACTTTTTGAACCACATACAAGTGTACCTGACCATTAAGAGTGGCAATATTCACCATATGACATGTCCCTCGGTCATTAGACAACAACTCTAATCTACCCTCCAAAACAGATCCTCCACCCACTGCATACCACATCTCCTTCACATTGGCATAACCCATCTCCTTCAGAATACCCAAAATCTCGAAATAGCTCAATCTATCTAGGTCACATGCCAAAACACTAAATTGTCCAACATATTGCAGTGACCCATTACTCTCAAACCTCCCACCATGATGAAACACGACTTCGAAATGGTCGTCCATACCAACAATAATATATCTATATTACCCTGTGAAATACCATTTTACCCAAACAAAGAAACACATATTACATTTCATACCACCATAACACCGACAAAAGCATCAAAATAGACAAAAGCATAACTAATGGGGGACCACTTTTCGTGAACAAAAACACACTTTATGGACCACCACCGTCAACGAAATCATAAAAATATTACAACAGCACCGCATAACACCATTAAATTAAACCACGAAAAACATTCAACCACTAACCCTAAACCCCACCATCCCAACAACAAATAATGCAATCAACGACAAAAAAAAAATTGGTTTGCGCACCTGCAATCCCAAATAGCTACCAATTTGATGTCAATTACACCTTCAATTTTGTCCACAACGCACGAAATGGCCCAAATTCAGTAAACCCCAGCTCTAGAAAACCCATCTTCTATTGTAGAAAACGTTCCAATTCTGTTCCTAATTCGTGCCTTTTTCTTTTCAATTTTCTCTTACGCTGCACTGTTCCACATCATACACCACTCTCATGCCACGTCATAACACTTTTTCTCACTTAACTGGTCCACACAGTTAAACATTATCTTATTTAATGGAGTCAACGAAAAGGGACCACATTGATGCAAATTAACTAATTTGGGTACTAAGCAGATGCAAAGTTAAAAGCGAGTACCATTTAGACACATTGGGACAAAACTGGGTACGTTGCGACTAATTATACTGGTGTGAATAAAAGATGAATGTAAAGATATATCCTTTATACGCTTGTATGTCTGAGCCCATATGTAATAGGATATACATATATATGCTTAAGTCCTTATGTACTGGGATGTATGTTTGTATGGTATGCAGGGATGTAATGTACCCCTAAGCCCAAAGGTGGATTAGGCCAAGATGTATCTGCCCCTTGTTGAGGCTAGGATGTACTCATCCATAGGTGGGACTGAGATGTACTCAACTCCCCTATACAAATCATTTTAGACAAAAATAATATTTAAGTAGGATATACTTTCTATTCTTACTAAAAATTGACATAATTCAAATATGAATGATAAATATTCAAATTTAGATGGTTAAAAGTATCTACAATAAAAGTTGAATTTTTAAACTAGTTTTCTTTTGAACATGATATTGAAAACTTAATAACAAAATTAATATCATATAAATGTTGTCATATTTCTTGATGTTTTCAAATTCAACAATTGTTTGAGTTTTATCTGTAAAAAACTTCTTTTTAATACTCATTCAAAATAATAAAAATATATTATCTATTATCATATTTTTAATAAAAGAGTGAAATAAGTAAGGACCAACCAAGGTCCATATATATATATATATATATATATATATATATATATATATATATATATATATATATATATATATATATATATTATATTGACCTTTTATTAGATCATGTTATAGTTTTCTTTTGTTTTTATTTAGAGGGTGTTATAATAAATGGTAAGTGGGTTATAAATTTGATTTATTATTAGTTTAATATTTTTTATATGTTATTTCATTTAAATAGTGCATTATAAAATTTATTAATATGTAAGAAAATAGATTTCATTCTAATTTATACAAATGAGGTAAAAAGACATTTAAAATATTTTTAAATTTTAATATTTATTTATTTTTTAAATTTGTGCAAAACTAACAAGTTCATTAATATGTTAGAAATAACTTGGATTTTTATTCGAGAACCTTTTATTGGAATTCTAAGAATTTATAATATTGTATACTATAAATAGGAACTTGTAAAGTTAGCCGTTGGTTTTCAAATTTTAGAGACTTTGCAACCTTTAGAATTTCTGTCTCTCAAACTTTCCTAGGACCAATCTTCATCTACTATTTGAAGTACTTTGAGATTCAACATTTTAAGTTTTGTTTTTCTTATTTTCAAATTTGATTTTGGTTCATTCTTCTCTTTAATCTCTTTATTTTCTACTTATGTAATTTATATTACTGTTATTAATTATTTTCTTTCCGAAGTCATTGATTGAGATTTTGTAAACCCCTTTTTATTTTAAAATCTGTTGTATTAAAAGAATCAAAGACTAGCCAATCAAAATGTCAGAATCAGAACATGGTTTCCTCTGCTACGAATCCTCTCAACTTCTATTTCTTTCTTCATTTCAGCTCAACCTTAATTCTTCTTTATTCTTTTCTGATCTTCATCCTTTCTTGAAACAAAGGCCACTTTTGATCTCTATTTAATTTTTGCCTAGGCGACAACTTTGTCGCTCAAGCGAGAGCCCTTATCGCCTAGGGGAGATTGCTATAGAGTTTTATTTCAGTTTCTGTAATATCGCTCAAGCTACAATGATCTCGCCCAAGCGAAACTATGGGCTGTTAAAAGTTTAGTATTTTAAAATGTGTTTGATTGTGATATTATGATAATATGTTAGATGTGTTATGTATGATTGATTCTAGTATACTACGACTTAATTTGATATGCTTTTATATAATATGTGATTGATTTCAAGATAACATGTTAAAGATAAGGGAATTTTATGGAGAAATTCCTATGGTTGTATTATAGTTTATGCAATTGATAATTTTGTTTTTCTACCTTTTATTGGTGTTAAGTTTCGTGAATAAAATTAACTTCTCCATAGCTTTTATCTTGTTTAAATCCTCAAGTTTATGTTGTTTTTGCATTGTTTTGTATTTTAGTTTTTTATGCTTTTTTACTTCTAATATTTATTATGAGTGTGTGAAATAAGTCAATAGAAAGCAATTCTAGTGGAGGAAAAAAAGCTAGAACTTAAGGAAGCATGATTAGACAAGAAAGATTGAATTTTAGACAAATACCCATGTCAGGGGACACCAAAATTGTGCCCAACACTGCAAAAACGAAGAAAAGACTCACCTATAGGTATATAATACCTTAGACCACCCCTGAAAGGCCAAAATACCACTATTGAGTGAGTGGCTGACTCGCTGGGCGAGCTGGTGGCTCGTTAAGCAAAAATGATAGCACAAAACTACAGTATTCGAGTCATTGCACGAAAATATAACTCGCCCAGCGAGTTACAAGTCAGAGAGCATAAATTTTAGGCCTCGTTGGGCAAGAATAAAGCCGCTGGGCGAGAATGTCGACCCTGATATACATATATGGTTATTTAATCATGTTTCTACGAGAGTTTTGGAGCATTTCTCATTTCACACGGATAGAAACACCTTGGGTGATTGGGAGAGACTCTTGGAGGCTACTAGGGGTGTTGGGAAACTCTTCCTTTTCCTTCTTGGGTCTCCTTCTTCATCAATTGAGGTTTTACCCCTTTTAGGTTTGAGAGGATGATAGACTACGAAATTAAAGGCAGCGATGCGAATGGGAGGCACAATTAGAGCAAGAAGTAGTTGTCAAGAACCTTAGGAGTGGGATTGCTTTTACTTTATGGTTCTAATTTCTTCCCTATTCTTTAATTTTGTAAAACCCTAGGTTTTCCACTGTAGAGAGCAATTCTATTTGTCGAGATTAGAAGTAAAACACTGAATTCTTGTGTAAAATTGTGTTGTTAAAATATATATGCTTTTCCGATTCAAGTTAGTGTTTGATTTCCATGCCTCATGCTTGATGTGGATTGTTCTCATGTTTGATGTATGATTCTTGAGGTGTTGGGAAACATCTGTAGAGTCTATACTTGAAATTAAATACCTAATGGATGTTTGTATCTAGCAATAGAACTTGGTTCATTAGTAATCTTAGACTTTTGAAACTAATGCATGATTTCACTTGTTGAGGATTCAAGGGATTGAAACTTGATGAGTGATCATAGCTCAAATGCTCTAGAGATAGGATTTGAGTATTCTTGTGAATTGATTTTAACATGAATATGAGATTGAGATAATTTAGAATGCATGAGAATGAAGTGGTTGAAGTCTAATCTTGAGAAATTGTAAATACATTATGTTAAATTCTTGTTACACACCAATTGTTTGATAAAAATAAAAAAGGAGTTTCCATTGTGTTTTTGTGAACTTTGTGGGCTAATTGGGTTATTTAATCTGAGAGTTGTCATGTGTTGCACAAGTCCTTTGAAAAGAATGATAAAATACTTATTACTTACTACGTTACGACCGATGCACTTGCCGTTTTTCACTAACATATATGGATTCAAGTAAGGTAACATCTTGACACTCTAATGGTCATTTAGAGTTATAAGAAGTCCTAATCTAAGGCAGGATAATGGCCTTAGATGATCATGAATTAACCTTGTGTGTGGTAGGGTGAAACTGTTAGAAAAATGATTACTCAAATAATTCTATTAATAATAAAAATAAAAATAATATAATAATAATAATTAAAGAAATAATAATACTAAGACATATATATGAATCAAGGAATATTAATCAAAGACCCAAAAATTATAATAACAATAAGAGATAAAAAAAATAAATGAGGAAAGGATAGAAAAAGCCTGGGTTGAGACATGCATGGCGCTATCCTTAGAGAGAAAACACCCTCATTACACTGGGCAATACAAATACACAATACACAAACATATGTGTTTCAAATCATATGTGTTTCTCTCCCAATATACAACAACCTGTCAGATCGATTGAGTGCAACAAAAGATCTCCAAACCTTATGAAAACTAATGTCTTAAAGATAATATAGAGAAGAAAAGAAGAACACTTTGGAGAAACTCTAGTGTTTGTGGTTGTTTTGTTGTGTATTTTCCCGTGCACCTAGGTGGTATTTATAGGTAGTAAAAGGAGACACAAGAGTAAATTGTAATAAGAAATATAGCCATTAATCATAAATAACATTAACCCATAAGATTTAAAGTTCATAAAAATTTCAGTAACAGTAGAATTTTTATTTTTATTATTCATTTTTTAAATTATAATAAAATATTTCCAACAATCCCCCACGTAATTTAAAAAATAAAATAAAACAAAATATATTATCTTTTTAAAAAAATATATTGTAGTTCAGCGTAAGAAACTTTTCGGGTTTGAGTCTTACACATAGTCCTTATAAACTTTCACCTGAGAAAATGCAAAGACTTGATTGTCTTGAACTACATCCCTTGTGACCGAGTTTTAGTAAATAACACATAATATTGGTGTTCATTGTAGGTTCTAATAAGTGGGTGGACGTTATGGCCTTGTGCATATATCTTGTTTCGTAAGTGTCACTTTGAGACTTGTCCATGTCTCACAATGGCGGCCCCACCATCACACTCACTAAGTAAATCCTCAAAGGGTGGTTTGTGACTCACACCCGTACAATAATTGTCATTGGGTTTATTAAGAGATATTTTAAAAAATAATATATAAGCATAATAATGCGTATACCTCAACCTAATTATTGCCACAATTTATAGTACACCTTGCCATAGGAATGAGACATAAAATTTAATCAAATTATTTGGTGTACTTTAGTTAACAACAACTTCGTTGTTACCCATTGAACTCCATTCCATGGGATTGCTATTCATGTAGAGATAGGTGTCCATTGTTGCAACTAATTTATGGGCTTTAGTTTCATTCCCCTCGATGACTCAAATTCTCGTTGATGCATCAATCCTTTGGTGAGCAGATCCGCAATTTTTTCTGACTTGACAAAGTCAAGAAAATTAAAATAGCTTTCTAATAAATTTATGTCTCACTCTCTTCATAAAATTTTTGCTATAAGCTTTATATATATAACAACTTGAGTGTCACAATGCAATGTCATAGGAGATATATGTTTATTTAATAATGATAAATCATGTAGATAATAAATATCTATGTGAGCAACACTAGTATTATTTACAACAAGAATCTTTGCTCCCATGGTATATCATGAAACAACATTTTGATTAGCAGATTTTCATGATATTTGTACCTCCACCCAAAGTTAAAACATAACCATAACCAATAGTTGATTTTGTCACCAAAATCAATATCCAATTTGCATTAAAATATCATTCAATAATCTCAAGAAATTGGACATATTGCCATAACTAGAAAAAACACAAATAATATTATCACTAGATGGAAAAATAGTATTAAAGGTGTATATTTTCACTTAGTTCAGAATATATAACCAATAAGTTTTTTTTATACTCATTAAGAGGTATATTAACCTTTACAAGACACCCCCACGCTTTGAAATATTTTAAATGTGGTTCTTTTTGCTTTCATAACTCAAAATGTTTTATCACAACCTTTTGTGTTCAAAATATGGTAAGCAGGATAAAAAATTTCACTAATATAATGTTAGACAAGCTATAACTTGTAGAATAACATTTACCATATCAAAGAACTTTTTTTTCTTTCTTTTCGCTGCACCATTAGATTAATATTATATGAAGATGTTATTTAATAAATAATACCATGGATTTCATACAAAAAAAATACCCATATATAAAGACTTCTATTCTTATTTCTAAAGAAATATATTCATCACTTCCCTTTTTAATTAATTTTGTACCACAAAATTTTATAATTTGAATGGTCTCTAATCAAACTTTTCAACAATTATAATAATAGCATGTCATGTATCAATACTTTCAACATATGTGATAATCAAAGAAGAACTACTATTTTATTACAAGATAAATATACTTAACTCAAACAAAACCATCACAAATATATTATTTACTAATCAAAACACATGTCTAGAAATAATCCTATTGCACTTGAAAATCACTTCATAACCTTGTAGAGCATCAAGGAAGTTTCTAAATTTAAAAACATGAGAAACTCATTTTCAAAAATAAGATAATTTTAAGAAGACAAGTTTAATTGACCATCCATCAATTTTTGATATGAAGATTTTTTTTTTCAGCACACACATGATCATAAACATGATGTCTAATAAAATAATTCATATTAATTTCATGTTATAAAAAATATTTTTAAATTCATAAATCTGATAAAGAAATAGATTTATTATCGGTCATTTTTTTTCATATAAATATCAAGATAATTTTTTATTTATTAATTTTTTTGCAAATGCATAATTTCATAACTCAATAATAGGTTTAGTATGACAAACATTTTATAATTGTTTTCATAAAAATAATTTAAAATATATTCATGATCTAGAACATCTCTATCAATTGAAAGAGTATAAGATATTAAATCATAAATTAATATAATAGCAAAACATTAGCTTTAGACATCACAACAAATTATTCAATAAGCAGGAATTTCATTCATCCATAATTTCATTTATGATTACCAATAGAAATAAAAACAATTATACACATACATTTTTAGGTTTAGTTGAGACTGATTTAATTATAACTCATTAGTTCATAAAAAAAAAAATGTTTTCAGTCTTCCCCTATATTGTCTTTAATATTAGAAAAGAATAAGAGTTTTTCACTCTAAGAATATTAGAAAAATGATTACTCAAATAATACTATTAATAATAAAAATATAAAATAATATAATAATAATTATTAAAGCAATACTAATACTAATACACAAACACACACACACACACACACACACACACACATATATATATATATATATATATATATATATGTATATATAAATCAACGAATATTAATCAGAGATCCAACAATTATAATAACAATAAGAGATAAAAAAACTAAATAAATGAGGAAAGGATAGAAGAAGCCTAGGTTGAGGCACGAATGACGTTATCCTTAGAGAGAAAACGCCCCCACTGCACAGGGCAGTACAAATACACAATACATATTCATATGTGTTTCAAAATCATATGTGTTTATCTCCCAATATACAACAACCCGTCAGATCGATTGAGTGCAGTGAAGAATCTCTGAACCTTATGAACACCAATGTCTTAAAGATAATATAGATAAGAAAAGAAGAACACTTTGGAGAAATCTCTAGTGTTTGTGGTTGTTTTGTTGTATTTTTTCCCATGCACCTAGGTGGTACTTATAGGTAGCAAAAGGAGGCACAAGAGTAAATTGTAATAAGAAATATAGTCGTTAATCATAAATAATATTAACCTATAAGATTTAAATTTCATAAAAACTTCAGTAACAGTAGAACTTTTATTTTAATTATTTGTTTTTGGTTAAAATACTCTGTTGGTCCTCGTTTTTGTATCAAAATCTCAATTTGGTCATCATATTTTTATTAATCTCAATTAGGTCCATATTTTTGTAAATCAGTAACAATTAGGTCATTTCTATTAGTATGGAACTAACACTATTAAGTAGGTCCACATGTCATCTCCTCGTTTTTTTTTAAATTTTAATTTTTTTTTTGAATTTTTTTAACAAAAATATTTATGCCACGTGTCAATCTAATATGGTAACGCGTGTCAATCTAATATGGTAACACATGTCAAATTATTGTATGAATCTCAGTTTGGTCCTCATATTTGTTACTTTGATTTGATTTCAGTCTCAATTGTTTTTTAAAATTTTCAATTTCATGCACTTCAAATTTAGACCAAATTTTACTTTTATATAATGTTACTAATTTAAAAAAATGTGGACCTAATTGAGACTAATAAAAATATAACGACCAAATTGAGATTTTGGTACAAAAACGAGGACCAACGTAGTATTTTAACCATTATTTTTTAAATATAATAAAATATTTCCAACAGAAACCTATTGACAATGACTTTGTATAACAGTAGAGACCACCACAAGTGCAAGTTTCTAGTGAATCTGATTTCATTACATGTATCCAGATAATTGAGTGAGAATGTCTACTATGTTTGGTATTACATGTTATTTGTGTTACAATGACTTGATTATTATTTGTTAATTTAAATTTATTAACTTTCCCTTTTCTTTTTGTCTTTGTTTTCTTATTTGTCTTTTCTTTTATTATGATCACTATAACTTGGTGTGAGCAAATGAGAAGACTTTTGTTAATCCTGATCAGGTGGAGGGAGACGATGTTGTTTAGATTAGAGGTTATAAATTTTTTTTAACATCCTTTTGAAAAACTCTCTGCTGTTTATGTTCCCAATCTACTCTTAGGGTTGTTTTATGTCCGTAGTTATCACGTATACTTCTGTGTATTTGGATAACTATAATAGGTTATCTAGTATACTATTCTATGTTTGTTCGTTTATATTAAAGTATTTAATGTTTTATCTAATATTATTTTCTTCTATTATGTTACAAATTTTTGGCGTTTTATGGTTCTAAATGTTCAAATTACATTTTTATTAAATTGTAATCGATTGTTCGCTGAAAATTGAATTACATATTGAATTAAATTATGTATTCGTTTTGCACAAATTGAATTCATAATTCTGTGTTTACTCATGAATGGAAGATTCAATTCTTGGTAGATCTTTGGAATGTGAATATTTAAGAATTTACATAGTCATTGTTTTGTGTTTACAAATAGTCATATTTAAGAACAAAATAAGCAAATCAAAATAATAAAGATGAGTCTAAATGATGAAGCGTGTGCCTTAAAAATGATTTAATTAGATGAAATTTAGATTTGAATTTCTTGAAATACAATACACCATTTGAAAAAAAAAAATCACAAGGAAAAAAATGTAATTTATGTTGTCTTGATAGAAAAAGTGCCTTAAATATCCTAATGAACTTGAATATCTATATTTATAGTTATATCAATTAATACTTAATAAATTATGATGTTTTTGCAATTTAAAACAAAAACAAATATGTTACAAATATAGGGATACTATTCTCATTCCGTAATATTATCTATACTTATAATTATATCCTAGTAAAACAAATAATTCTCGTTAAAGTCAATAATTGAGTCAATATCCACATTTTCAGATTTATGTGCTATCATAATTATATAAGTACGATTACAGGCAAAAGTAATTTTAATTAAAACATAATATTAAAAGCACACCAAAATTTGTGTTTATATTTTGACCATAGAAAAGGGGAGTAAATGAACTGGCAGGAGCCAACCATCCATCGCTCTTATAAACCGAAAACAATCTCATACCAATCTTTGAAAATTTCGAAATATTTTCAATATGAATTGAAAACTCATTCCTCTAAAAATATCTCCCTAATCAGTAACTCTCTTTTTGTCAGAATAGATAACTACAAAATAATCTCCAACTTTTTTATATGAATCACATAAACCCGGATAATTATTGAGGTTAATTAAACGAGACAAAAAAGAAAAAGAAAAAGAAAATCAAGTCATGTGAATCATATAAAAAGTAAGAAAAATTAAACTCAGCTAAAATAAAATCCCAAAGCCATGTTGTGTTCTTTTTCTCTGGTAAAGGGCATATATACAATAATAATATTATTGGTTGATAAAGTCCGTCACGTTGAAGCACGTTGTGGGGTCACTAAAAATTAATGGAATTCTTGAATTCAGAGTACAAAATAAGAAAAACGAAAGGCAACTTTATCACTTTCTCCTCTTCCACATGTAATTGGAAAATTATTTGATATTTACATCGAGAAAAATAAAACAGAAAAACCGACTCAATAACTCTTTGTAACTTGTACTAGCATGTTATTCATCGGCAAGTCACTTCATTACCCACACTATTGCAAAATGGTCCCTAATAAAAATTCAAATAATTGGTCATCATAAAGCCTTAGAAGGTTGTTAGCCATCAAAATATTCATTCTATTTATTATGTTAGGTCGAATATAACTGAATTTGTCACCGGTTACTTCCATTTCATAAATAGACTTTGCCTATGCATAGTGACCTATATCTAACAAAAAAACCATTAATTCATCATTATCAACAAATTAGGTTCAAATTATTATTTTTCATAACCAAGCTTCAAACTCTACTTTCTCACACCACGTGGTCGCATTATCACCCTAGTTTCTTCCAATTTATTATCCAAAGTATATATATATGTGCTTACATTACACCATTTCATACTCACCATATACTTAACTTTTACTACTATATATTTTAACTAATTTTTGAAGAATCGGTTAATATTTAAAAATGTTAAATAAAATTTTGAAGGATTAAAAAGAAAATGTTTTCCATGGTCACACATATTGGAAAAGTCTAACTATATGAGTTCCCTTGATAGAATGAGTTCCACGAATTTATTAGAAGGCAATGATAATTGATATCAACCCTAGGGGCAAATTAGTAATTCCACAACGGCATTTGTGAAAACGGCCACTGAAATCCAAAATCCCCAAACGCAAAAGCTGACCTACAACAATGGGCCACAACTTATTATCTCCATCGTCGCTTCTGTGGTCTATTTCCCACTACAACTGTTAATCTTCTTTTTCCAAAATATTTATCGCAAAAACCAAAAATTAAAAATTAAAAATCTTTTACGTTTCTGATATTTTTTTTTTCCTATAATCATATATATAATATCTCATACTTTATTACCTTCATTTTTTCTTTTCCTGGCACTTACGTGTGACACACAGATACGAGAACCAAAGCGACTTTTCTGCGTTTTTATTTTCAACCCAATAAAAAAAAAGTGAAGATTCCATGCCCTAATAATGAAAGAGTTTAATTTATTTATTATATTATATATATATTGTCCGAAAATTTAATTTTATTAAACATATAATAACAAATTACTTTTCTTATCATATTAACCAAGTGATACAATTCATCAAATATCTGTTTTAAAGCATTTCACAGGTGTATATTAATTAAACTCATAATAAAATTAAAAAGATAAACAGCACCCATGTACATCACATGGAATGAAAGTTGCTTCACCTTAATTAAAGTCCAATTTTTTTTTCTCTGCTATGAAATAGAAATAAATTAAACTCCACAAAATAAAAAAATATATAATAACCTGAAGCATCCCATACTCATAAAAACCCTTATATAGTATTCACCCTGTCTTCTATTATTCATTTTTTTTGCTCTAGCTGTAATTGCATAGGGACACAATATCTGTTTAGCTATATGCAGCTAGGAGACTCAAGTGTGTTGGAGATCTCCTCCCATAGCGAGCCCGAGATGGCGGTGGCGGCGGCGGCGGAAGGAGCTGCTCACGGCGGCGAGGACGACGGTGGTGATGATGAGATGATTGGGGTGGATGTGGATGCAAATTCAGGTGAAGGAAATGAAGGTAATAAGATGAGCTTTGGAGGGAACCGGTGGCCCCGCCAAGAAACTTTGGCTCTCTTGAAGATAAGGTCGGATATGGATGCAGTGTTTCGTGATTCAAGTCTTAAAGGTCCACTATGGGAAGAAGTTTCAAGGTAGATAAAACTATATATAATAAATATATACTTTTTATATTTATATAAATATATAACTCAAATTTCAATACATCTTTTCTCTCTATTCATCTCTTTCATTTTTTGCTTTTTCAAGTCACTTCATTCTTTCTTTCATTGCTTCTGAAGAGACTGTAAAGTTCAATATCTCCCTCCGGATCATGCATGCAGATCTCTGAATTGGTTTTCAATTGGTAGTTCAATCAATTAAATATCACTTCCCTTTATTCCAAAACTTTGTTTTTATTTTATTTCATGCACCAAATCGTATCTCAGTATCAGTGAGATAGTAAATACTCTCTCTATATGAACTTGGTCTGCATAATTTACCTCAGTTTTTCATATCTAAGTTTCAGTTTTTGTTTAAAGATAAAGACATGTGTAAAAAATGGATCCGTGTTTGAAATGAATCATCCTGTGACTTTCTCTACCTTTAAGGCCACTCTTCATTCAATTAGGTTCATCGTTTCAATCTTTGTTTAGTTTCTTTTGTCTTATTTGTTAGATTCTTTAGGAAATATTAAACCATCTCTTCTGTTGTTAGTTTAGTACATCGAGGCAAGTACATTTCGTTGTCTGAGATTCTACCTTGTTTATTTGTAAGCATTAGTTCGTTATTTTTTTTTATTTATATATGATTTTATTTATCTCAAGTATTTTTATTTTTATTTTGTATTGGATAATGTTGAATTTTGGGTTTTCTTTCTCTTTCTGCACATCTGTCTCTAATTTTATGCATAAATGAATGCGCGCAGAAAACTGGCAGGGCTTGGATATCATCGAAGTGCAAAGAAGTGCAAGGAAAAGTTTGAGAACGTGTACAAGTACAACAAGAGAACGAAAGAGAACAAAAGTGGGAAATCACATGGAAAAACCTATAAATTCTTTGATCAATTACAAGCCCTTGAGAATCACCAGTTCACGATCTCTTACCCATCAAAACCACAACCTACTTTGGCAACAACAAACACACTAACGTTGCCAGCTAGACAAAGTGATCATGGTAACAACAACGTTATCTCTTATGTCACACCTTTTCCTTCCACAAACCCTACACACATTTCTCCTTCACCACCACAAACCACCGCCACCAACACCAACAACACCAACAACGACAATGTCACATATTCTTTGCCAAACATGAACACCCCTTTCTCAATCACCACCACCACCACCACCTCCACCTCTTCTTCCACAGCTTCTGATGAAGACTTGGAAGAGAGGTACCGGAGGAAGAGAAAGTGGAAGGACTACTTCAGGAGGCTCACTAGGAAGGTCCTCTTGAAACAAGAGGAAATGCAGATGAAGTTCTTGGAAGCCATGGACAAACGAGAGAGGGAAAGAGTGGCACAACAAGACAATTGGAGGATGCAAGAAATGGCAAGGATGAACAGGGAACATGAGATTCTTGTTCAGGAAAGATCAACAGCAGCAGCCAAAGATGCTGCAGTTATTGCATTATTGCAGAAGATGTATGGCCAGCAAAACACCACACAACATGTTCAAGCACAGCCACCAGAACAACAAAATCAAACAACGACGCTACAATCACAGCCTCCAACACTGAACAATAATTTTGAGATCAAGAAATTGAATAATGGTCACCACAGTGCTACAAGTACTAGCACCATTACTGTCACTACTTCTCCCGCGAGTTCTTCTTCTTCTAGATGGCCAAAGGCTGAAGTTCACGCTTTGATAAGGTTGAGGACGAGTCTTGACACTAAGTATCAAGAAAATGGACCAAAAGCTCCGTTGTGGGAAGATATATCGATCGCAATGCAGAGGCTTGGTTATAGCCGGAGTGCAAAGAGATGCAAGGAAAAGTGGGAGAACATCAACAAGTACTTCAAAAAAGTGAGGGAGAACAACAAAGAGAGGCGTGAAAATAGCAAAACATGTCCTTATTTTCACGAGCTTGATGCTATATACAAGGAAAAGAGCTTATCCCAGAACCCCTTTGGCGTGTTCCAGAACATGAAGCCGAACGAGATGATGATGATGGAGCCATTGATGGTGCAACCGGAGCAGCAATGGAGGCCTCCACCTCATTCGGAAGAGGGTACGGAGAAGAACTCTAGCGAAGAATATCAAGAAAAAGAAGAAGAAAACGGTGGTGACGACGACGATGATGATAATGATCACGTTGTTGTTGAAGAAGATGAAGATGGTGTGGAAGATGAAGCGTGTGAGACTGGGACAAATGATTAAACTGCTTCAGTGGACACAGTTGAAGGAGACAAGATAAGGAATTTTCTGAATGAAGAAATATTAAGTGTTTGTTCAATTTACTTTTACTTATAGCCTTTATTTTTTTTTTATCATTTTTTTTTTCAAACTTGAAAATGTGATTACTTATTGAGGAAACAATTCTTGGGTATAGTGATTCAATTTAAATTTTTGTGATGGGGTTGTAACATGTTACTGATAAGAAACAGAAATTGTGATAGATTTGTTGATATTAAAAGCATGACAGAAACACCTGTGCCAGAAAATTCAATTCTTTAATCATGAACCATGAGGATCTAAAGGCATGGGGCTTCAGTGGCTTCACATAACATACCCTATCTGAGAGACTTTTGGTGAGCATGGGGTATCATAAAAGGTGATGATTGGGGTAGTGGGTCAGAGTTCTGCCGCCATGAACTAGATTCAGAGATTTAACTCAAAAACACCCACATGGGCCAGCAAAGCAACTCTAGTGGGTGTGTGCAATGTGGTTTTGGATTGATAAATTATCAATAATGCTTTCTTTTTTAAATTCTTTTGTTTACATCTTTTTCCACTAACCCTTTTCTTCTTCTTAAGTTTCCTATATTACCCTATATTTTTTGTTCTCTTTCTATCTTCAATTGAACGTCCTACATGATTTTTTAATTTAGTTCTTGTACTGAAAAATATTACAAATTTGATATTTTTTGCCATTACTTTGATATGTAGAAACCTATTAAATTAATCCTCGTTATATTAATATTTATATGATCTATTTTTACAAAGATCAAAGTTAAAAAAAAAAAAAATGTATAGGAGTCAAATTAAGAATGTGTTAGGTTAAGAGTATACTACACAAATAAATTTTACTAGAAATTTTAACATTTTTCTATCAGAATTTTCTCATATTGAGGGTTTTTTTTAAAGAGAATTATTCATGAATTATTAGTAAAATTAATGTCACATGCATTCATGAAGTCAAGTAATTTTCATTTTCCTATGTTTGTTGGCGATATATGGGAGCTATCAGAGAGTCACAGTTGTACTTTCATTTTTTTCCTGTGTTTTTGGAGGCTTTGATTGCGTGTGAGAAGGGAAAACTTGGTTAATTTTCCACCATTGACTTCACATGCCGCCAGATTTGTGAAGATCATTTATATTATTTTAAACGTTAGATAACTGAGAATGCATTCAACATTATGTATAATTAATTTATCTTTAATTATGTTTATCTTTCTCTTGAATTTAAAAACATGTACCAGAAAACTTATTTGGGTCGAGAATCAAACTATCAGATAAGTTTATAGCTGGTCTAGCTTAAACAAATATTATTAAAGTTGGAAGTTCTAAGACTTAAAATCATCCCGATCAAAGGTGGTTGACAAAATATATTTAAAATGATTATGTATCTTATTATGAAAGAAAAAGAATTACTAGAGTAGCTAAAAATAATAACAATGTAATTTTTTTCTTATGGTTTAATAGGAAGAATAACAATTAAACCAAGTTTCTCAACCAATTTTTAACTGTCTCATTAACGCAGTTTTCTCTTTGAGAGAATAAAACATGTTATTGGTTGGACACATTGTGTGAAAACAGATTTATTTTCATTAAGTTGCGTTAAAGTTCTTTTGGATTTGTGCAACACGTGTCTAAGTATTAATAAGTTTCCTTCTCATGAGAAAACATAGTCATCATATTTAGAGGAAGGTGAATAATTAAGATGAAGAGGAAGAAGAATGTTCATTATCAACTAATTCTCCTTTCCTAAAGACAATATTTATTATATTAGGATACTTGAATAGTTGAAGATAATATGTTCATACTCCTAACATTTAAAATATCTAATTAAATTTGTCTTTTCAGAAAAAGAAAGTGTTAAAGAGTAGATCTTCGTGAAAAATTAGAAGAGGTCTTTTTAGAGAACTTAAAAGGACTTTGATTATCCTCTAAAGATCTTTGTGTTGAAAGATCTTTGTGTTGGATTTTATTTTGGTATCATAATGAATATCCTCGAAAGATTCTTCTTCGTATATCTTTTAGGTGAACAAAACTTTACATAGAATTCATGTAACTCTATTACATCTTGTGTGTGTAGACACACACACACTTATGCATGTGTCAAAACAACTTAGAATTGTTTCCTCAAGAGTCTCATCATTCAAGTTGGTTTTGAACATGGTAATTTCATGGCCTTATAGTATCTATTGACACTTTGTGACTCCTAGTAAAGTTGTTGGAGCTTTAAGTGTACCTCCTTCTAAAACTCACATTATGTAAATCAATCAATTCAAACTATTAACAAAAATTTGTATTGGAAGCAAATCTATGAAGGTATGATAGAAAGTTTGCTATCTTCCTTTACAACATATGCTTAAGAATTAGAATAGAGGAAAATTGGAAATTATAGAAGAAGTAGATGAGCAAATGACTCAAGATTTAAAGAGATAGACAAACTAGAGACAACCTAATGAATGAACAACATCATGTTATATAACATTTCAACACAAAATGTTATATAATTGATGATTGTGTTTTTAAGTACTTTTAGAACACTTAATCTAAGCTTTCTTGAACTTTAATTGAATTTAAATATATTGTTTTAACTGGAATTTTTCTAATTGAGATAATATGATCTTTAAAATAAGTTATGTGCCAAAATCAACCATTTAAGCCTTGCTAAAAGATAGTTGTTCTAAGTAGATAATTTGTACTAGGTCTAACTAGAAGAGTCTAACTAGAGAGTCTATTATGTTGAAATTGCCTAAGCGATATGATAAATCATTTATGAACTGAGTTTTAATGATGTTAAATAATTGCATATATGTTCCTTAAGCGTTTTAATGTGTTTTTTTTCTTAAGTGAAATCAAGCTCATAAATTTTCTATAAATGATATAGGGATGAATTGTCTCATGACAAATGGCCCATAAGATGGTTCAATCATGATTGAATTAGAGAATTTATAATGGTCGAGAAGAACCTAAAATTGCAAACTTAATAAAGAAAATAAAGTATTCTTGAAGACAGAGAAGAAAAAACGATAAAGGACAAGTCGTCTATGTAGTGTGTAGTTAAAGTCATCTAGTTAGTACATTGTTGGATTTGTCTAATGCATTTCGCTAGACTCATCTACCTAATATTTTTCCAGAATCGTCTAAAAAATCATATGATGAACTCGTCTAATGATATTGTCAGATATTATCGTCTGCTAATATCATCTTATACGTATAATCTAGAAGACCTCATCTATACATATCATTTGACATGATGAAGCCCATTTGTTGAGTCAAATTTTCTACGAGATATAGATCTTCTTAAGGCTTTATTCTACATGAGATCAAAAGACATTCTAGCACAAGATAACATTGACGATATCAAAGTGGGTTGGGCTCGACAGTTAAGGTGGGCCGAGACAGGTTTTTGAACCCAACAGCCTGAAGTAATCCAACCCGTCAGCCCGTGACTCCATATTGTGGTGCCTTTCAATCAATTTTATATTATTTTTTATTTTTTTTACTATGAAAATTTGGGAGGAGAAGATTGGATACAAGTGTCTCCCATTAGAAAGAACAAAATGTATATCTAAGGCATTTAAAAAACTACACTCAAACAAAAATAGAGCCACAAAAGAAAAAAAAGGCCAACCCATTCCATCATAAGAACACACTATAGAAAAAAAAATGAAAGATTGGTGGGCCAAATGGCTAGCCTGTCCAGTGGCGGAACGAGTTACACTCTTCAACCCATTTTCCATAGTCGGACTAACCCATTACCTCAATTTAGCGGGTTAGTCCACCCTTTGGTCCAAAATAACTCGTACTGACCATTTTGTCACCACTAGAAGATAGAAATGTATTATATGAACTTAATTCAATCTTTAAGCCCTTCAATCTCTACATAAAATTTTTGCATTGCAAGAAAACCAACTTTGTGAAGACTTTACAAATGAAAAAAATTGTAATAAAATTAAATTATAACACTAGAAATATAAAATGAAAGTAAATTCTACTCTAAGAACGTGTTTTTATTTATTTATTTAAATCTAATAAAGATAATTTACATCTATGAACTCATAACTCAACCGTGGAGTGATTTTCGTTCAAAAAAGAAGTACTTTAACTTAAATGACCTACTCGAGAGTCATTGAATTTTACTTAACAGGAAATTCTCTAGTGAGGAGACATAACACTTTCTTGTTCTAAATAAATTATTTTTTAGATTGGTTAACTTATTTTTAAAGAATTTACTTGATATCATTACTAATGCAAAAGTGTGATTGCATGATATTGATGAAAATATATGTAAGGTTAGTATAAAAGTAACATGTACAGTGTGTAATATGTTAGAGGTGGTTATTAGGAGACTAATATATCCTTGTTCTGTATTGTAATTAGTAAGATATGTGACATGGTGATGAGATATTTTAATTTTAATGATAACGTTAAAGTTAATGGTTCTTTTTATAGGGTGGTAAAACGAATAAGTCTGACCTATTTTTGTCCGACCTATTTGTGGCCTATCAAAAGTAGATTGGGTCTAGCCTGTCAAATAAAAATGGGCTAATAATCATAATCTTCCTTGTACAATTATTTATAAATTTTTTATTTTTAAAATTTGTTTATATATACATATACATTAATATTAAAAGCATATTTAATCAAATAAAATACTTTTTTAACTTTTAATTAATTAGTTAATGTTTTTAATTAGACAAATGAAAATAATTATTACATTTACATGTTAAATTACTCAATTATAACTAATAATTAAAATTTAATTTGTAGGAACTAATTATTTAAATTACAATATTATTATATACTTGAACATTTAAAAAATATAATATAAAAAATAATTTTTAATTTATTTTATCTTTTAAACTCAGGCTAATTGACCATGATGGGTTGACCCATATTTTAACCTGTTAAATTGATAGGCTGGACAGGACAAGCCATAACGGACTGATGGGTTGAAATCTTCAACCCTACATGTTCCTTTTAACACAAGTTGACGGGCCGGCCCGTTTTATCACTCCTATTTTTTTGTCAATTATTTGATATCACCAAAATTCGATATAGATGTATGAGAAGCTATACTATGTTAATTACAAGTTTAAATTATAACTATATGATAATTCGATAAGCAAGTAAACCATGATAAAAATGATATATCTTAGTCATAAATGTTCAAATTTAATACAAACTTTTTGGAAATCATCAAATGTTGTAAATGTTTAAAGGGTTGTTTGATGTCTTTGGCCGAGGATAAGTGTAATTAATTAATTTATTTATTAAATAAATTATGTAATACTATGTAAGATCTTTGAGATTTTATAATTAAATGTATATTAGTGTACCATTTTAGGCTTGTTTCGAGGTCATGTTAATCAGCGCCCTTAAGGTATAACTGATGAACATTGAATTTTGTAAAAATTCATAAATAATTTAAATATTAAATGAATTCTGATCTTAATAATTATTAGTACACTTTTATTTAATTTAGAGGAAAAAATGTCCATAAATATTATACTATCGATAATTGATAATTTAATTGCTACACACAAAAAAAAACTATATTTTAATATTACTAGATATTAAAATATAATTAAACATAAAAAAATTAAATTAACAAAAAATAAAATATTGTTTTTTTAATAAAAATTAATTAACATAATATTATCTCTATTAAAAAAACAAAAAATATTTTATTTTCTATCAATTTTTTATGTTTATTTATATTTTAATTTTTAACAACATTAAAATATAGTTAAATTATTTTTTAACTTTTATTTATCAAATAAATTACTAATTACAAATGTATAATACTTGTGTATATTTTTATCTTTTAAATAAAATTAAAGTGCACTAACAATTACTAAGATTATGATTCATTTAATATTATAATTACTTATAAACTTTTATAAATTTCAATATTCATTAGTTATATCTTAAAGAGTGTCATAAGAATATTAGTTAACGTTCCTCTTGTTTAGATAATAATGAATATCTTTTGATCGTAGAGTGTAGAGTATATTGTAGTACATATTTTTGACTAGAGGCCCTCCTCACACATATTTTATTGGGTTGTTTATGAAAGACTTTATTCTTATTTTTTTATTGTTATAAACATATGTTATGTTTTATTTTATAAGCCGTGTATGAGTAATTTTAGTTGTACATGAATGTAAATATATGAATATTTAAGTATGTATGTTCAATGTGCCTTTTTTATTTTAGGAAAGATAATAGAAATGAATATTTTATTTGGTATTATATTTTCATTATGAATATATTCATTTAAAAGTAATATGTTTAATTAATATACATATATTTTTATTAGATTTCTTAGGTAGAATAAATAAATTACATTGAATTAGTATGATATCTAGTAATATTCTCAAAATTAATTATATATTATATTAATAAATATGATAAAATAACATCTTTTTGTAAATGTTTTGTAAAGTACTATATTAATAACATAAAATTAACCAATACCTAATCCTTAATTTTAGGGTTATTTTTTGTCCCTTAACTTTAGTAAAAATTAAAATTAGTCAATCTTTAAAATTTTAGATCAATTTAGTCGTTCATCTTTCGAAATGCATGGATTTAGTTCTTTTAATCAAATTTTATTAAGTTTATTTTACATTTCAAATGAGTTTCTCAACTAAAATTAAAGTGAAAATGTGTCAAACCTTGTAAATAACTCAAATGCTATCATGAATCGTATTTGAAAGGTCGAATAAACTTTACAAAATTTTATTAAAATGATTAAATACACACATTTCTAAAGTTAGGAAAATAAATTAGGTCAAAGTTTTGAAGATGGACTAATTCCAATTTGCACTGAAAGTTAAGGGACCAAGAACATATTTAACCCTTTATTTTATTAGCGATGGCAATGGGAGTCGACCCATCCCATTTTAGCCCACCCCACAGTTGGCTTTCAAAAAGTAAGTCAGGCTAGCCGAACCGCATAAAAAATGAAAGCTAATTTCTCTAGCTCGCCTGACTTAATGTTTGGCCCACGGCTCACATAAAGTTTTTAATAATTGTATCTTTATTTAATTAAATTAGTAGAAATAATAATTTTCATAGGTCCATTCTTAAAATAAGTAATATTCATAACTTTATATTTTATAACTTTTAAGTACAAACATATTGAAAATAGAAGTGATTTTGAACTAGGCATAAACAAGAAAAAAAAAACACGAATGATGAGCTAATTTTAAATGGACCGGATGCGAATAAACGGGCTACTTTGGATGGATTAAAGAAGAAACATAAATTAGCAAGTTGCTTAGAAGAAACACACAAATGTGTTGTGCTCGTGCAGTTGAATTTTAAGAATTTAATTAGTCAATGAAAGCTATATGGACCAAATGCGGGCTAGCCCATTGGTTGTCCATGTGGATTGCGTGTTATGTCGGACAGACCTCAACGAACTAGCGAGCTAAAATACTCAACTCGTCTCGCACCTTTTGTTATAAGCTTGCAGGCCGACCTACATGACCCGATCACGTTGTTATTCCTAAATTTTATTATATTTATATATATTATTTTTAATTTGGTTATTCTTAAGCATTTTTTTCTGTGAAAAATAATTGATAATAAAAATAATTTAGATCTAAAATTAAGTTTATTATAATTCATAATGCTTTAAAAATAATAGTTAAAGGTTACAATTAAGATATATACTGTATTATAATTCGTTAAGCAAGAATAATGTAGTTTAATAATGTGAAACGATAGGTGTGAATGAGAGACCAATTTTAGGTCAATGTAAATAATATGATTTATCACCATTGCTTCCTAACTATCACGGTCCAAATATTGGCCACTAAATGACAATTTTACAAAAGCCATCTGGGTCCACTGTTAGGAAACCTGTATCTTCACAAAATTATGCCATTTTATTACAATATTCTACCTATGCTCATCTCTTTTGACTTTTGCATATACCAATTATGTGTATTGGTGTTCTCTAGATCAATAACTTATTATTGATGATAGGGAAGGTTGAAAACATTGACATTCCACCTTATTGCACAATCAACAACTAGGTATTTATAGTAAAAATTATTGTTACTCGCTTCATATATTTATTTAAATCTAACCCACATGAAAGAATGATACTACCACAAAACCAAAACCTGAAAATAAATTTTTGAGTTTCATCATTACATATGTTGCTCAATTTTTGAACTATTTGAGAAACTTCTTTATATAGTGCACCAGAGCCCAGACAACAAAAGAAGATAGAATAAAATTAAAAAGAAAATTTCTTGGTTGCCCTAGCTTGATGATAGAGTTATACATTAGTTTGCACAAGATTGCAGTAAATGAGGCCTAAAGCAGAGAGGCCCGTGACTGAAAACTGTATAAAAACATAAAACATGTGAAAAAGTTCAAAATGAAATGTAATAGTTCATCAAGACTGGTGGTTGGGTTTTTCGTTTTGCCCAAACTGACAAAATACTATTAATGGGAGAATGATCACATTGGTTTGAAGAGGATTATCTTATCACATAAAATTGTGTCTATCAATGACAAAATGAACCGAGAAAATTCAACCATATGTCTAAACCCACTAACATAATTTTTTTTATTTTTTTGTATAGACAGGAATTTATTGACCATAAGAGTTAACTTTATTTTTTTAATGACTTTCTAGTTTCAATAAAATGCAAGAATCACTTTCTTATATTCGTTCGACTAATGTTATTTCACGTATAATAATAATGGTAATAAATAATAATAACAAATATATTAATTTTTTAAATGATTGTATTAAAATATTTTTTTTATTATGATTGAGAAAGAGAGTGATTTATTTAGATATTTCACCTTTAGACAATAGTTCTTTAGAGAACCTACCATCAGACTATGGCATAGACATTCACTATACGATTTACCTTCAGACAATGATATAAGCGTTTATGTGAACTTTAAGTTTAACTCAATTCTATAAAATTGATTTGTAAGGCGAAGTTTGTATTCACTTATGTATTATGAAATCACCTTATTCCTAGTCAATGCGGGACTTTCAACATACCTTCTCACGCCGAGGTATATACATCTCAACCGTGGGACTAGACATTAATGGGTGGTCTAATAACAGGTGGAATAATATGCCTAACAATCAACAAATATTTCGATAGCGGGTGACACAATAGGTCGAACAAACAAGAATTCTCGCTAGGATAGGCTCTAACTCATGGCTTTAATACCGTATCAAAATTAGAATCTACTAATCACAATGAAATCGTGGTGCCATGGAAGCAAACAAAGATAGAAATAAAAAACTGAGATGAAAGCAACCCAACAACGCAAAGGAGAAAACGTGTATTATAAAATGTCTTCGAGGAAAAGGGTAAAGGTGTACAGTACATAATAAAACCTAAGGACCCACTTATATATAAAAATAAAAACAAAAAACAAAAAATATAAAACATAAAAGCTAACAACCCTTCTCAAGCTCAGAGTACAAATTAAACATTCCTAACTTTTGGAACAAATATTCTAGAACACAGTTGCAGATAAAATTTTTGTAAGAATATCTACAAGTTGCAAGTTGGAAGCAACATCAAGAAGTTTAAGATGCCCAACACTAATATTTTCTCTAACAATGTGGTAGTCAATTTCACCGTGCTTGGTCCTTTCATGCATAACTTGGTTAGATGTCATCTGGATTGCAGATTGATTATCACAATAGAGTAAAGCATGTCTTTTGTAGATGACTTTCAAATCATCCAACAGAAAGGTTAACCATTGTATTTCGCAAGTAGTAGTTACTAATGCTCTGTACTTATCTTCGGACGAACTTCTTGAGACAAACGGTTGCTTCTTGGAACTCCAAGAAATATGAGTTTCCAAGGTATATGATGTATCTCATGACAAACTTTCTAGTGTTTGTACATCTTGCCTAATCAGAATCATTATATACCAGTGTAGGAAAGGATTTTGGCAACATTTATTTTTGTGATTTTGCCCTGATTCTAGAACTAAGGCATATTATGACGAGATAAAAAAATGTCAGTTTTTTGTCTCGGGTCTCAACCGAAGCAGAAACTCCATATTCTTCCTCAGTTCTACTGAGAACCAAGGCCATATGTACCTTTCTACATTTTCAACATTCCATCTTCTCCACTAGAAACTCGAGGCAGCCACCATGGTTCTACCATAACTTCGTCAGCCACCGCCACATCTGAAACTCACTACCAAAGATCCGCAGCCACTGCAATCTTCTCCTTCATTGTAAGAGCAATTCATGAATCACACCACTACCATGGAACCTCCATGTTCTTCATGCACGAAAAACCCGAACACCACTTTTGGCACTGGTACAATTCCACCTGATGCCAAAGATCACTACCTAGTGGCATTTTTGAAATATTAACCAACTTTTAGGCTTCAGGTCTTCAAAACCGAGGCATATAAAACCTTTTGGCACCGATTTTCTGAGAACCGAAGCAGAAAGGCATTTTTTGCTTCGGGTATATGTTAGAACCGAGGCATAAAAGTTGGAAAAAATTGCAAAAATGTCGCCGTCCCATTTTATGCTTCGGTTAAGTGATAATCGAGGCCTATAACACGAGTTAAAATGGCAAAATTGCACTAGTGATACCCTTTAAGTTGGATTTCACTATTGCCAGCAAGAAATATTCTTTTTCCTGAAGTTTGCTTAAGGTAGCATAGAATTCTCAATGCAGCTTAATGACGTAAGGTGGTTAGAGTACAAACAAACTTATTCAAGTGATGAACAATTTGAGTGATATCTGGTCTGGTGTTGGTCAAGTAAATGAGTCTTCCTATAAGCCTTTTATAAGAAGAAGGTTCGAGCATAGCTAATCCTAAACTAGTAGAGACTTTATGGTTCATAGGACTAGTGGTAGAAGCACATTCCATCACTCTTCCATCCTCAAGAAGGTGTAACACATATTTTCTTTCACACAAATGTATTCCAGTTTTATTTGTAACTACCTCAAGGCCAAGAAAATAAGTTAAATCTCCAAGATATTTTATTTTAAAACTTTTATCAAGAATTTCAATTATGTATTCAAGCTCAGTTATATTTTTTTCAACTAATATGATGTCATCCACATACACTAAAACAATAGTCCTACGATGATAATTATTTTTCAGAAACAAAGAATGACCAGCTGCAGACAGATTATACCCATGTGAAATAAGAAAAGCATATAGTTTTCCATACCATTGTCCATTGGCTTGTCTAAGCCCATACAAAATTTATTCAGCCTGCAAACTTGTCCAGAATAACTATTGTGCACACTTGGAGGTATTTGCATGTATACATCCGCATACAACTTACCATGTAAGAAAATATTGTTAACATCTAATTACTATAGGTACCAATTATTTATAGAGGCAACAAAAAGTAATAATCTAACAATTGTTAGTTTAGCTATAAGAGAGAAAGTATAAAAAATATCTAAACCTTCTAATTGAATATATTCTTTTGCAACAAGTCTAGCCTTATACATCAACTTTACGTTTAATTTTATATATCCATCTACATCCTGTAACAATTTTATTACTAAGAAAATTACTAAGGGTCTAGGTTTTTTTATTTTCAAAGCACTTATCTCGTCATCCAGAGCTTTTCTCCAATGAGAGTATTTACAAGCTTCTCCATAAGAGTTTGGTCTTTTAACATTTTCAATAGCAAGTATAACATGTTTGAAACTAGGAGATAACCTACCGTAATTCATAAAAGTATAGATAGGGTACTTACTGCTCAAAGCTTTTCTAATTTTTACAGAATTAATAGTGACATGGTAATCCTTGAGATAAGTTGGAGGCTGCCTTGCACAAATGCCACATGTATTGTTATGCGTAGGCTCATCATTAGTCTCATGAACACCATTTGTGTTAATATCATATTAAGCATTAGTAGCATCGTTCTGAACATTTCTACCACAATTTGTTTATGTATTGTTACTTTGAGTAGTATCATAAACATGAAAAATAGGATCATCATCAACGAGAATATTTTCAAAATTGGCAAACATAGCGTGATTGGGATGTTTAGTCTGTTCATCTTGATGTTCTTTATAAGGAAAATAATTTTCATAAAAAATCACATTCCAAGAGACTTCTATTATGATTAGTCAAATTAAGCACTAGAAAACCTTTAGTATTCCCTTCAAAATCTAAAAATATGGTTGGGTTACCTCTCAGGTCCAATTTATTCCTTTTAGCATTAATGGTACTTATATAACAAAGACATGCAAACACTTTTATATTATCAATATTGCTTAATTTTTCATAAAGTTTTTCGTAAGGTGAAATATTATCAAGATAAGGTATAGGAATTCTATTTATCAGAAAAATAACATGTTTCACAATATAACACCAAAATTGCCTACCAAGATCAGCTTGATATAATAAAGATCTAGCAACGTTTAAGGTATATTGATGTTTTCTTTCAATAATGGCATTTTGTTCAAATGTTTCGATGCATGTAGTTTGATGAATGATGTCGTGTGAATCATAAAAATTATCCATATTAAATTCTAGACCATTGTCAGTTCTTATGCATTTTATGTTTTTTCTGGAATTGAGTAGCAACGTATTGAACAAAATCAATAAAAATCTTCCTAGCTTCAAAGTTAGTATGCATAAGAAAAAGCCAAGTAAAACAAGTGTGGTCATCAACAATGGTAAGAAAATATCTATCTCCATTCATAGAAATAGGGGAACAGGGACCCCATATATCAATATGAAGCATATCAAAACTATAAGCAATACGAGTTTTACTACTAATTAGGAAATTTTCTCTGTTTACCTAAGTGACAAGTATTGCAAATAAAACACTTGTTGCTATTGATTCAAGGATAATGCTTTTTCATTATTTCAAGTCTTTTAGCTAAAAGATTCCTCATTCTCAAATACCACATGTCAAGTGTAGTGGAGAAATCATGTATGGTATTTACGCAACAATAAATATCAATTTCCAAACACAAAGCATACAATCCACTTCTAACATCAACTATACAAATCCTCTCTTTGGTCTTTAAATCTTGAATAATATAAGAATTTGAAACAAAAATAAGCTCAAGATTGTGACTTGAAGCAAGTTTAGAAATGGAATTCAAATTGTAATCAAAATTAGGAATATATAGAACATCTTTCAAGACCAAGTTTCGAGAAAATTTCACGGTTCCTTTGTGAGTGGCCTTTACATGTTTTCCATTAGGCAATTTAACAATAATAGATATAATAGAACTGTAATTTACAAAATTATTTAAGGAACATAAAACATGATCTATTGGTATAAAGTTAATAATCCAAGAAACTCTATTTTTATGTTGTTTAAAATTATTAACAGAATGCATATTACCTTGTTCCTTACCACTCAACCTCGGTCCTTGTCCAATGTAAATATTTACAAAGCCTATTTGATGGACATGAGTGTGAGAAACAATGAAATTAACTGAGTTAGTGTTGTTAACCCTTTAATTACTCTGAAGAGAATATCCATTCATTTGTCTCTCCTGTTGAGAAACATATGAAAAAATATTTGATATTAGAGGAATGGGATCCATTAGAAATGGACTTTAAACTTAATTCAACCTTACAAAATCGGCTTGTAAAGTGAGGTTTGCACTCACTTATATAGTATGAAATCACCTTATCCTTAGCTAATGTGGGACTTCCAATAGCCTCACTAGATAACCTACATTCAACACTTCAAAGATTATTTTTCTTTGAAGATCCACTTGCATCAAACAATGCTCCTTTCCATTAAGTGGCTTCTATAGAGACTTTATTCATGTATAGTCACACAATTCACTTATCATCCTTAGGATAAGTGATTGCTCATAAAAAAATAGCTAGATCAAATGACTAAAATTTTTTGTTGTGACTAACATATAGGAAAGAATATTATTAATCCCATATCTTTTAGATTATTTTCACTACCTTTGAGACTTTTGAACAAAATTTTAAGGGTTAGATGATTATTATGGTACAATCACTAGTGCAGATTTTGCTTTTTACCTCGCCTTATATGCCTCGGTTGGTCAGGAACCGAAGCATATAATGGCGCGGTGACATTTTTGCAAGCAACTTTTATGCCTCGGTTCAGCGAAAACCCGAAGCAAAAAGGGTTATATGTTTCGGTTCAAAAAAACCGGTGCCAAAAGAGGGTTATATACTTCGGTTACAAAGACCCCGAAGCCAAAAATGTGGCTGGATATTTCAAAAATGCCACTCACCATTACGTCTTTGGCCTCGTGTGTCATTGAACCGGGGCCAAATAGGGCTATATGCCTCGGTTATTAATTGAACCGAGGCCATATAGTTTAATTAGGATTAAAAATTCGCGAACCCCTTTTTTCTTCCCCGTGGTGCATTTCTCCTCTCTCTCTCTCTCTCTCTCTCTCTCTCTCTCTCTCTCTCTCTCTCTCTCTACAACCTGCTGCTCCAGCCACCCACCACCACCACGCGAAGCTCTGTAACCACGTTGTGCTGCCACTACGCTGCTCCGGCCACCGTCTCCACAAGCCGTCGCCGGTGGCTCTGGCGGACCGGGAAGCTTGCAAGGTCGTGACTGTCGTGACAAGCTCTTCTTCATCACCGTCATTTTCTCGATCGTCTTCCTCTTCACCGCGCTCTTCATCTTCGCTCAACAGATCTGTCGCCACCACGGCCTCCTCTTCGACGCCGTCCCACCGCACCAGGCGCGGCCGATGCTTCCTTCTCAGGACGGCCTCGACGCTGACGCGATCAAGCGCCTACCGATCATCCTGCACCAACGCACGGCGGCGGAGGAGTCAGAGTGCTGCATCTGCCTCCGGCGCGAAGCTAAAGGTTCTCCCTTGATGCGAACACAGCTTCCACAGCGAGTGCGTTGAGCGTGAAGGTAGCCGCGAAGGTTCTCCCTGGTCCAATTTTTCATATTCTTGTTAACTAGTGTTGTTTTCTTCCAGGAATTACCAGAAGGGAATTGGTTTTGTTGTTCAGGATGTGAGAACGTTAATACTACCTTAGTGAATTTGGTGGCTCGTGGAGAAGAGAATCTTCCAAATCCTCTCTTGAGTTTGATAAAAAAGAAATACAATAACAAAGGCTTAGAATTTGGGTCTAATATTCGTATAAAATGGAGGCTCCTGAACTGGAAAGTGGGTGAATCTGAAGAGAATGGGTTTGTTGATGATGGATGGTTGCTTATGGGTACTGACGGGGTTGAAGCGTGGTTTCGGCTGGTCCAATTTTTAGGGAAAAGTAGGGAAAAAATATCGACACTAAACCAGGACGTTCTTCTAAAGCAAATCAATCTCAATTATATGGCCTCGGTTCTTACCATAATCGAGGCCAAAGGCTCTGCGAAATTTTTAATTAAAAAAAATATTGTTGAACCTATGGCTTCGGTCCCTCTGCAACCTAGGCAGAAAAGTGTTTTTATGGCCTCGGGTGATAACCGAGGCCAAAAGGCACCCCCTTTTGGCCTCACCCCAATATGCCTCGGTTCTAAAACCGAGACAGAATGACAAAAATAACCGAGGCCAAAAGCCCTTATTACACTGGTGAATTAGATGTTCCAGTGCCTTATCTAAAGATATCATAAGTCTATCGAAGAAATCTTTCAAAGAGAAGTCCATATTTTTCTAGACTCTCTCCAACTATTCACATGCCTTCCTTAGTGTCTCCTCATAATTCCTTTAGATCATTTGAGACTTTATCAAACACAAGATCTAATTTCACTCTCACTAACCTCTCAAACAATTCCATCATTCGACACGAGTATCAGATAATATTTCAAACAAATTGATAGTTCTAGTCTTAAACATTACTACAAACGACCTCTAAAGGAAACATAATTTCCTTCCCCGACTCCTTGCATAACAACAAACCAATTCTTCTCTTGATCAACATCACTCCACCCTTAACATGGCACCTATAATCATTCATATCTATGCCTCTAATGGATATATGGTCTTACTTCAACTTCAAGATATACCAAGTGTTGTTCAAAGTTTGAATAATGTCATCATACATCCTTCTCTCAACAAAGCCCATACCAATTGTCCTATAGGAGAATCCCCATTCAACTTTACATACGACATTATCACCATGATACCAATAGAGGTTTGCAAGCTCACCATCTAGCAAAATCTTAATGACATAAACTTAAAAGATGAATGCTTAAATATTGAGTGATCAAGGAACTAATTTAGAAACTAATTCTTTTGGTAACCAAAATCTTGATAACTAATTTTAGAAACCAATTTATAAATCAATTATAACTTTCTATTTATAAAAATAGTAACTATTTTAATAACCAATAATTTTGAGTTTTATAAATTGATATCTAAATTAGTTATTATAATGATTTTAATCATTAAAATTGGTTACCATATATATTTTTCTGTTGCGATTATATTTTAAAAAAGTTTTCAATACACCCTTATATGATTTTAGATAAAGAAAAATCTTTTAATTCCTTTACAGTGTGGTAAGCACATGATAAGCAAGATCATACTATTTGATGCATAATTGCAATTAACATGTCAAAGGCACGCGTGTGCTTATGGCTATGATTTGGTCAATCTAGCTTTAATTATTGGGTAAAACTTGCACCATCTTTCAAAAAAAGATAGTTTAAGTGCATAATAACGAACTCATTAAAAGTTAATCAATTCCTCAATGATAGTTTAGTGATGCACATCGTTTTCAATCTCAGATGCATCCCAAGTGGCAACACACATCATGTGTTAATTGACTTTTTCCTAAAAAATTATTAAACCCAGAATTTCTGGAGACACCCAACTTTGACCTAGCTTGGTCTCCGAGACAATGAAAGAAAAGAGAACTGTTGTTGCAACAACCTAAATTCTATGTATGTCTTGTCTATAATCTGAACCTACATCCTCTGTATCTGTACCGCACCATCACTAAATTTGAAACAACTCCATTTATCTATCTATTTCTATTTTTGTATATCTATCTATCTAACTAGATATGCATAAAGGTATTAATGTGAACTCATAAATTATGCATTCTAATGATGGGTGTTATCCAATAAATAGATAAATTTCTTATATGAAAGCTAAATTAGAAAATGGTTTAAATAACTTTTTCTCTCCCAAAATTAAGGATGCTTTCTATTTGGATTCTTATTAATATGTGTTATTTTCTTTTATGTTAGAAAGATTTAAATTAGTTTTATGGTTGTAATCAGACTAATTTTGGATTTTATTTTTATTTTTGTATTGAAAAGTTTGAATTAATTTTATATCTGTATAAATAAATTTTATCATAGATTATAAAATAATAGAAGATTATTTTCTTACAAATTCATTTACCCATTTACCCTTTTACTTTCCATATAAATCGTTTTTTTTTTCACCGTGCGTTTTCTCCCTCTCAGATTCGGATTTATCGATGTCGGTATTTCTCGGGAACCTTGCAATAATTGCATACTTCTAATCTACTATTTTGCCTTTAACTTTGTTTACGATGCAATGTAGTTTTGATGTTTTTGTTTGGTTAGAGATGTGTGGGCTTCTTTGGGGGATATGTCCTGTCACGCAGGCTTATCTCATTTTTTTTTTATATCAATTTTAAACTGTTGATCATTTAATATTTCTTCAAAAATTAATTAAATATTTAAATTAGAAATTATATTATATAATATAAAATAAATTATTTACAAAAATTTATATCATAAATGTTTTTAGATGTTATGTCTTTTTTTTTAATTTTGTATCGATTAAAAAATTTATTTCTCTTTGAATTCTATTATAGCATTTATAATGATTTCATTTCAAATAACTTTTACTACTAGAATGTATGTGCCTATTGGCTGTTTGTAATTTGTAGAAATTTTAAATGTATGATTTTTCCATGAAACATTAAAAATATATTTTCATAACTGAAAAAAAAACTACAAAGATTGAAAAGAAAAAGTGAAAAAAAAATTAATAAACAATATTTGTTTTTCCTAAAAATTTCAGAAGGACCAATAAACTTGACCAGTGATTTTTTTTTTTATTACTCTGTTAATACTAGTTGTTGGTTTGATTTTCAAGAGTTTTGAGTAAAGGTGTGGGTAGAGAATGTTTCTTTGAACATGATTTTGTGAAATAGGATAAGTTATTTTGATTTGTGGTTTGATAGTGTTGATTTTATTGTTTTATGGTGTTTAAAAGAGTTTTGTGGGAACTATGTTAAGATTTTGAGGTTTTTTATGACTAATTTGGGGTACGTACGATTTAAATGTATATGTTTAAAAATTGAGAAAGATGATGTTTTTAATTGAGAGTGGGTTTTGTGGGGTTATTATAATTTGTTGCTTTTACACTTGTGACAATAATCGAAAACTTTAGATATATTTTATTAGTTGCATGAATATTTTGGGTGCATGGATTGATGACTAATTTGGGATGCGTACAATTTAAATGTATATGTTTAGAAATTGGGAAAGATGGTGTTTTTAATTGGGTGTTGGGTTTTGTGGGGGTTATTATAACTTGTTTTTATACTTCTGACAATAAATGAAAACTTTAGATATATTTTATTAGTTGCATGGATATTTTGGGTGCATGGATTAATAAAGCTCAGTTTTGCGAAAACATGTGTTAATATATAAATATTGTATTGTGATATTTTGTTATAAAATAGCCAAGGTTGTAGGATTTTATGAGTCTGAGTTTGTGTCATTAGTCCACGAGGTGATAGGACTTTGTGAGTCTAAGTTTATTTCGCTGGTCAGAAGATTGTAAGACCTTGTGTGAGTTTGAGTTTCTTTCATTGGTCGGAGAGGTTGTAGGTTTCTTGTGAGTATGAATTGGACTAGTAGATATTGGACAATCTTAGATGATATCTCAAGTGGTGATGAATAGTACTAAAGGATGAGTTGGTCAAGGCCTATAGATATTGAACAATCTTAGAAATTTTGTTTCACATTTATTTTACAATTTTGTTAAGTTAATAAAATTTTGAGATGTAAGAGATGAATTTCTTTTTATTTTGAATTTTAATAAAGTGGTGATAATTTGGTTGTAAAACTTTTTTTTTTTTTTTTGAAATAGATTACTCATGTAGTTATAACCAACGAAAAAATGTAGTGTTACATTTTGGTATCAAAATCGTTGAGTAGGTGATTTGTAGGGAGTGAGTTTGGTGTGTCATTTGTGCATCATTTGTCAAAGTTGGAATGTGTTGTTATGTTTATGTTGTGTATTGATTTTGTGTGATTTTCTTGTTTCCATTTGTTAAGTTTATGTTAGATAATTTTACAATGGTTAGTAGATCATGTGATTTGACTCAACCTACTATTAAGGAGTAATAAATTTTTTGAGTCGTAGGTCAATTTTATTTTGTTAGGGATTTTTTTTAGAATTGGTAAAGTTAGACAATTAATATAGAATTTTCATCTTAGATGACAAAAAGGTTGTATTGGTAGGATAATGAAAGACCCTAGAAAATTATAATATCTAGGAAAAATATCTCCAATATAGTTTATGATAAGAGATAAAATAGTTTATTAGTTTAAAAAAATTGTGTTATTTAAAATATTTTCTAAGGGATAAGATTTGGTCAATAATTATTCAATTAAAAATACATTAAAGAAGTTTCCTGTGAAATAAAGTGGTAATAATGGAAGTATAAACTAAATTGGATCCCATAAATATATGAATATATCTTCAAACTATTTTCTTCAATCTAGTATAAGACAAATGAATTTTTGGTTTGAGAGTTCCACTATAAATAAAGACGTTGCAGTAGTAGTGAGCCAGCAGTAGATAGTTAAAGAGAAACATGAGTTATTTATTGAAGATGAACATGTGGGAAGAAGCTTAGAGTTTAACATAAAGATTAAAGGATTTAGTCAAAATGTTGAGTATTCAGGTGAGGGAAACTAACTAACCCTTTATTTTATGTGATAAGTGAAAACGTAGTTTCAGGTAAGTTTCACTATAAAAATTTAATTTCTTTTTGCTTGATAAAGGTGTGGGTGAGTGTGGTTGTTTGAACATGATTTTTGTGAAATAGCATAATTAGTTTTGATTTATGGTATTATAGTGTTAATTTTATTCTTCCATGGTTAAAATAGTTTTGTGTGAATTATATTGAGATTTTGAGATTTTTTTATGTCTAATCTGGGGTATGGACAATTTAACTATGTATGCTTGAAGATTGGGAAATATGATGTTTTTAAGTGAGTGATGGGTTTTGTGACATGATTTCAACTTTTTATTTTGAACATTATTATAAATTAAAAATTTAGATATTTTATTAGTTGCATGAATATTTGGGATACATGGGTTGAAAATGGTTTGTTTTATGAAAATATGTGTTTATAAGGAAATATGTGATTGTGATATTTTATTTTTCCATAGCTCGGAAGGGTGTAGGACTCTATGAGTTTGAGTTTGTGTCATTAGTCGGGTAGGTGGTAGGATTTTGTGTTAGTCTAAGTTTGTTCCGTTGGTTAGGAGATTGTAAGACTCTATATCAGTTTGAGTTTGTTTCATTAGTGGTGAAAGTTGTAGGACTCTATGTAAGTCTGAGTTGGCCCAATATATATTGGACAATCTTAAATGATAGGTCAAATGGTGATGTATATTAGTGAAGGATGAGCCGGTCAGGATCAATAGATATTAGGCAATCATAGAAATTTTGTTTCAAATTTATTTTACAATTTTGTTGAGTTAATGAAATTTTGAGATGTAAGACAAATATTTCTTTTTATTTTGAATTTCATTAAAATGGTGATAATTTTATTGTATAAGTAATTATTTGAAATAAGATTATTCATGTAGTTATAAAACTAGGGAAATCAACGAAAAATTGAGGTCTACGAAATTACATTAAACATATTCCCAAAGAGATATAGTGGTTATAAAGGATATATAAATTGAATTAGATCTCATGAATGTACGGATATCTCCAAATTGTTTCTTTGAATCTACTAAAAGATAATTGCATTTTTGGACCAAGAGTTTCACTATAAATAATACAAGAGTTTGGGCAGTGATGAGACACTCAAATCAAGCAGTACAATGATACAAAGTTGAAGATAAACATGGGTGATTTCTTGAATAGAAATGTGTGGGAAGAAGTTTAGAGTTTAACATGAAGGCTAAAAGATTTAGTTGAAATGTTGAGTATTTAGGTGAAGGAAGCTAACTAATCTTTTTTATTTTACTTGATCATTGTTGAAAATGTGTTTTTAAATAATTTTGACTAGAAATTTTTGACTAAAAATGGTTACAACCTATTAAAGCCTTTTAGCGATGAGTAGCTAAACTTTTTTTTAGTGACAGAGTAATTAATGCTAACTTTAAATTTGAAACCAAAACATAAATAAAAGCATATATTTTAAAATCCCAATAAAAGATTAACGAGGAGTCATTAAATAGTGTTAAAATATACTACAACTTTTGAAAGGAAAGCAAAACACAAAATCAATAATGCAAACACCGATAAATTTGGCACAGAGTAATTGAAACTAAATGTACTACAAAGTTGGATGTTTTATATTAAAGAAGAAAATGATATGAACATGTACAATAAGCTCGTAAAGGATGAAAAATGTACAATAAACTTAAATAAAACCTATAATTTCATGCACACAACATATATATTTTTGGTAGATACCTTCAAACCTGAAGTAGGTGGACAACATTGGATAACAGTGAATCTATATGAGATGTGTGTTTGGTCTCATGATTTTGTGTGGTTGTAACAAGATACATATTTTTTTATATTTTGATGCATAAGAAATGACAGGAATAAAAGCAATAAGAGGTAGTTTCACTCTGTGTTTGAAGTCCAAAGCTGAAATTGAGCATCAGCAGCATGGACCATCGACAACATCAATTCAATATTCTGTTCTGCTCTGCTTCAATCGCACCCACTTTTTCAGATGACACAGAACTTTCATTTGGTCCAACCTTTTCCGCATATGCTTCTTTCAAGACAATCATTACATTACAAACAAATCAATTCAACCAAATAAATAAAAAAGATCATTTCTCTCAGACCTAACTCTGATCAAATAATATATTTTTAAGCTTTTGTTTCTGTTGCAATTACTAACATTCATTTTTCTTCATGAATCAATATCATCAATATCATCAGTGATCATGAATATGAACAATCATAGGTTATACATATATCTGATGAATTTTCAAAACTATAATGATGATGACATAAAGTGACAGAGAACTGATATCGAGAATTCAATACTATTTACTATATTATAAACAAGTCTCTTACAACAAAATAGTGTTTGAAAAATTATAAGTAAGAATGCACTCTAGTAATTTACACATCATCTATTGTTAATCAGATAATATAATATAAACTACTACTTGAGAAATGAAATTATACCTTTTATTATATTATCTAGTTTTAGGACGTGATTTTTTTTAGGAGGAATGATTTGAGGGAGAAGAAGAGGAAAAGATAGGAATGATTAGAATGTAAAATTGGTATTGTTTCTTTTAAAGAATTTGAAGGTGATTTTGAAGTGGATTAGAAATTGAAGTTTGTGATTAAATTGACTCATGTTACATATTAAAAATATTTTTAAAAGATAAAAGAGTTAGATTACCAAAACATCCTTATAGTTAAAAGTAATATAAAATAATATATAAATTATTTAATTATTTTTATAAATTTTATTGAATGATTGAAATTATAAAAAAAAATTATTTATAAAAAATGAATAATACAATATATTTGGTATGAAAATAAATTTAATATGTATGATGGAAAATAAATTTTATTATAAGCATAATAAATTTGTATTTGTGTTATTACCTGTTATTATCTTGTTTTTATAATAAAGAGAAATAAATAAATCACGTGCACAAAAATCGAAATATGAGAGGTAACTTCGTAAATTGAAGTGTGTCACCCTCTAATCTCATCATGCACAGGAGAATTGAATTTGAAATGAAATGTCTCAATCATTGCTCGACATCATCCTCTACCACTTCTAAAAGAACATGGTGATCACATGCTAATCTTCTTTTTCCATAAACCATAAACAGTAAATCTTCTCAAAAGAACGGTGTTAGAGAAATCATTATAATATTAACAATTAAATATCAATTTTTTAATAAAAATAAAAATATTAAAGTTAGTAATATTTATTTGTTTATAGATAACTAAGTGTATAAATATATATTATTATAATGTGAAAATTTAAGAAATAAAAAAATATATAATAAATTAAAATTTTCTTATTTCTAAAATTAGTTGAGAAATCTATACACTCATTAAAACAATTTATATTATCATTTTATCACAAATTATTACGTATACTAAACTTTTTTAATTTTAAATAATTACTCAAAATCAAATTGTAATAGAATAGTGTGAAATTTTGTTACATAATTAATAAATCCTAATTAATTTATGAGTTTAACTTTTGATTTCATCTTATGCTCTAAAAAGTTATCTTCATTTATTGACATGTTGTTTATTTTGGTTTTGGAAGAGTATATACTAGAAAGTCCATGCAGTCCACAGATTTGGTTCCCTTGAGATGAAGAAAATGTGTGACAGTCATAGGTTTCAGATGTTGAATGGAGAGCACATACAATGAAGTTTCAGTAAAATTTTTATGAGAGTTTTCTTTGTCACTCATAACATTTACATTGACAAAACGAGGAAGTGACAGTACAGTGCTGCTAGTTACCCTTTTCAACACTGGTCAATAGAAAACTAGGGCTCTCATCATTTTCTCCCATGTCACCCTTTTCTTCAACATTTGCATTTTCAACACCTCACCTTCTGGATTTTCTTCTATGTTCTATCCACAAAATTTTTATTCATTATCAAAGAAAAGCAATCCTAATTTTTTTCTGATTACTTTTTATTAATGATTAGGATTATTTTAATCCCTAAACCCTAATTAGCAAAAATTAAACAAATTCTAAACCACAAAATTAAACAAATCCTACCTCTGCAACGAAGATGCAAACCCTTCGTGACAAAATTTTCACAGAACGAACAATAATCTTTGATAATGGATCACAGCCTCAGAAATTCCCAATTTAAAGAAACTTAAAGTCCTAATGAATCCCTAAACCCAATTCGACAAATTATAAATCCTAAATCTCTCTAATTAAAATTAAAAGTCTAGTACGTCATTAAATATTGTTCCACATCATAGAAACCAACCACATTGGTCACTGTTCCGTTAACTATTTAGATGGAATTAAGAAAAATGATCTAATTGAATGAAATTAACGAAAGATAAGACCAAATTAAAAACAATTTTAAAAGTAGGACTAAATTGAAAAAATTTAACCAGAACTATAACCAAATGACTATTGAAGCCTAATAAATATTAAAAATTAACATTATCATTCTAAATATATATATATATAATCTTATGCTTAACCGCTTCTAAAATCACAATTTAAGTTGTCATATTATACTATTACATCAAGATCTATCACGTTTCCGGAAACTATCACACACATAAATTAATTAATTAATAAATAAATAAATGTTAAAAATGTCATAATATAAAAGAAAATAATTATCATAACTTATGCAATTTATTGTAATGGTATATTTATATATTCAAAAGGCCGGATATTAAATCCTGTTAGGATGGTATTATGCAGTAATATTTATATATTTCTTTTGTTCTTTTGAAGAAAAAAAAATGGTGATATGCACTCCATATTTTCCATGTACCAAGAAGTAGTGATATGTACTAATCAATTAAAGCATAACAAGTTAATGATGTGTATAATTTTCGACCTTATATTTTTGTTGGCTCAAGGAAGAAAAAGAAAGAAACACAAGAAAAGGAAATAACAAAAGTACAATTTTAATTTCTCAACCATATATTTTTGCTGGTATATATATACACGTATGAAAAACAAGAAAAGGCATACAATTTTAAACTAGTGGATCAGTGAAAACATATTATTGAACTAAACTAGGTACCACCTAACTTTTCGTTATTGACAAAGTAATATTTATAATCAATATTTTTTTTATATTGATACTTTTAATATAATAGTATATATGTAAACGTAATAATAAGTTAATAAATTTAGTTAGATCATTTTTGTTTAAATTATTTTAGAAAATTTTTTTTAATAAAATAATTATTTATGATTTTTAACATTTTTGGTTAACTTTATTTCAAAAAGCAGAAATATATATATATATATATATATATATATATATATATATATATATATATATATATAAAATCAACTTCTATAAAAAAGAGAGATTAATTACCATGGGCAAAAATACATTCTAAAAATAACACACCACTAAAAGAACCAATTTTGTTTTAAATTTTTTTTTAGAAATACTTATAAATTTTGTTATGAAAAAAATTTGCAGAAAATTTTGTCAATTTTTTTGTAAAATATTTTGTATAAAATATTTTTCACAACAAATTTTGTAGGAAATACTTACAAATTTTATAATTTTGTAGAAAATAATTACCCACGAAAGACTTATCTGCCAATTTAAATTTAAAAAAAAATAAATTTAAAAAAAAATAGCAGAAAAAAATCTTTTCTTGAAATTTTTTTTAACAAATTCTCATTTCTGGTTAGTATGTTTTAATGATATTAGAAAATGGTCCTATTAAAATCACTAATATAGATTTTCCTAAGGATATACATTCTAGGCACTTTTCTTTATCAAATTATATTCAAACATTGCCTAATAGAGAGAAATACGAAAAAAGATGGCTAATTTATTCTAGAGATTTTTGATAGAATCTTTTGTTTTTGCTGCAAATTGTTTAATGTTGTTTCTCGTACAAGTAAACTAGCTAATGAAGGTAGTAATGATTGGAGAAATCTTAGTAATAAGTTGAAGAGACATGAAATATCAAATAAGCATATCACTAAAATGAATGAATGGATTGATTTGGAAATGAGATTGGAAAAAAATAAAACAATAGAAAAATATGTTCAACAACAAATAAATAGAGATAGAGAACTTGGAGAAATGTGTTGTTAAAAATTGTTGGAGTTGTTAAAACTCTTGGTAAAAATAACTTAGCCTTCCGTGGAAACAATGAAAAGATTTATCAAGAAGCTAATGAAAGTTTTTTAAGTCTAATTGAAATGATTGCAGAATTTGACCCAATTATGCAAGAACATATTTGTTGAATTAAAGATGATGAAACTCAGAACCATTACCTGGGGCATAATATACAAAATGAGTTGATAAATTTGTTAGCAAGTGAAATAAAAAAAAATAGGGATGAAAAATATTATTCAATCATACTTGATTGCACTCGAGATATAAGTCATCAAGAGCAAATGTCTTGTATTATAGTGTGTAGATATTTCATCAACTCTTATACACGTTAATGGGTATTTTTTAGAATTTTTAAAAGTAGATGATACAAGTGGAAAAGGTCTTTTTGATGTTATTGTTGATGAATTAAAAATCTTCAACTTGATATTAACGATCTTAGAGGACAAGGATATGATAATGTATCTAATATGAAAGGAACATATCACATGTGTTCAGGAAAATTTTCTTGATATTAATCCTAGATCATTTTATACTCCGTATGGTTTTCATAGTTTAAACTTAGTGCTTTGTGATATGGCTAACTCTTATCCAAAAGCTACATCTTTTTTTGTGTGTTTTACAATGTATATATACTTTATTTTCTTCTTCTAGAAAAAGGTGAAAAATTTTACAAGACCATAAACATAACTTAACTCTTAAATCATTGTCACAAACACGTTGGGAAAGCCATATTGAGAGTCTGAAAGCTGTAAGATTTCAAACTTCACAAATAAGAGATTCTTTATGTGAATTAGCCGAAGTTTTAAGGCCCACTTTTATTTAGTGACCTAACGTTTAAGGGCTACCACACTGTTGGGCCTAAAGGTTGGCCCATAGGGTGCCAAGGCCCCTAAAGCAGCCAAGGTTCCTCATTTGCAATTCATTCTGAAAAATCAGTGCCTTAACTCTTCCATCTTCCTTTCAGAACGCTCTACTAGGGTTACTCACAACTCTTGGTCAAGCTAGCTCTAAGCTCAATCCTTCTTCACGTAAGTTAAACCTCAGCCCCTACTGGTTCTTTTCAAAGTTTCTTTTTGTATTTTTCGCTTGAGGTCCACTTTAGTAACCTCGTCCCTTTCCTGTGTCACTGTTCCAGTTCATAGATCTGCTCTTGGAGCTACTAGTTTTGTTGGTTTAAGAGTCGAAGTCCGATATTAGCTCCTTTCTAGGTAAGGGAAGCTAGACCCTTCTGTATATTCCATGAGATCTACTTGTTGTCCGTTTATTTCATGTTGAATAGACTGTGTGTGAATATGAGTTACTGGAATGCATGTTCGAACTGTTTGGGCGTGTTTCTGTGACTGTTGCACAAGAGAACAATGGTGAACGCTGGTTTTCTCGCCCAATCGAGCATGTCTCGCCTAGGCGAGATTAACAGAGGCTCGCCCAGGACATTTCACGCGAGTTGTCGCTCAGGCGACTAACCACGTTTTGAGTAAGCGAATGTCTCGCTCAGGCGAGGGAAGTCTCACCTAAGCGAGAAGGAGTTGAAGGCCACTATTCTTGATGTCGAGCTCTCACCTAGGCGAAAGGAGCTCGCCTGAGCGAGAGTCCCTCTCGCCTGAGCGAGGCCTTTCTGCCTGAGCGAGAAGCTGGGCGAGAATGCGGCCTGTTTAGTTGTTTCTCTGTTCTCAATTATTGGCTCTATGTTTGTGTTGATCTTGCTTTTAAAGTATGAATTGGGTGATTATGTATGAATGAGATAATCTATACTCTGCAATGGATGAGTTCAATATGATTTGGGCATGCTACATGTATGGTTGGTTTCATGGATTGAGAATGATGAGTTGGTATGGATTTGACATGGAATATAAATGAGGATTGGTTATAAAGGTGGTATAAGACTTATATGTGTGACAAGTATTACTGGTTGGTGGAATATGACTATATATAAATGGGTGAAATATGTTATTGGTTTGGTTGGGACGTAATTCCTTGAATCTCTAGGTGAGATTTCAGGGTGGTGCCTCAGTTGGTCGGGACGTAATTCCATGACCCTTGTTAGTGGGAGTTTATGGTGGTGCCCCATCTATATAATTTAGTAAGGATTCAAGGTAAGGTTGCATCCTGACGCTCTAAGGAGTCAGTTAGTCTCACATAGAGCGGACTGACTCTTGTGGTGAGAGTAGCAGGAGGCCTGAAACTCATTAAGGGCTAACGTTGTGTGTGGAAGATTGAGACATTGTAACACTTAGCTCGACGGTGAGCAGCTCGGGGGTGAGCAGCTCGGGGGTGAGCAGAGAAATCTACCACAAGTGCAAGCATCTGTTGAATCCGACTAAATTATACGTATGGAAGTTCATAACATGCTTGAGTGACGTATGTATAATTGACTGTGAGAATATATATATGATTGTATGATAAAAATATTTTTGGCTCTAGCTTACCCTTTTGCTTGTTTGATTGCTTGTGTGTGGTTCTTCTCCTTTTATGATGATCATCAATTTATTGATGTGAGCAGATGCGATGAACACTCATGGTCAACAGGGAGGTGATGATTCTGCTGCTTAGCCTCTGGACTGGCTTCTGCTTCTGGGATTTTCTTTTAGGGCAATGGTCCATGTACTGTCTGGCCTTTGGGCTTTATTTTTGAAACATTGTCGTTAGTCCTTTATGCTTTCTTTTTGGCATCGTGGTGTGCCTTGGTTATTGTACGGAGTTGTATTTATACTCCAGGACTGTGCTACTATATTATTCTATGTGACGTTTCTTTTAATTTGGATTACTAATTAAATGGGACGTTACAGAAGTTAGTGATGATCTTAAAATAAAAAGTGAAGTTGATTGTTTAGCAACTTACAAACTAGAAAACTTTGAGTTTTTGTTAGGCATGAATATTTGATATGACATTTTATTTGTAGTTAACTTTGTTAGTAAGAACTTACAATAAAAAGATATGTGCATTGATTAAGCTATTGAACAATTAAAAGGTCTTACGAGCATTTAGTATATTCATTTTTATAAATATAGAAGAAAAACTAATGCACCAAGTATTTTTTTCATAACTGGTTTTTAATTGTGACTTGATTATTATATATATTTTTTTATTAATTACGTATCGCAATTTTTTTATTAGAGTATGATAAATTTCTTTTAGTATTTTATATTGATGAATAAATAAAAGAATATATTAATTATTTAGAAGTAATAAAAGGGAACCTACCGTGAGGAATAAAATAGAAAAAATTAATCTTTGATAAAAATAGAAAAGTCAATTACATCTACTTAATTGATTCTTTAATTTGTCTCGTCTGATTTTAACTCTTCTTGTTTCTATAACCATAACAGAAATATAATTTTCTACAATGAATATTATAAAAACAAGATTGCGAAATAAAATGAAGGATGAATTTCTTGTTGACGATGTGATTATTTACATTGAAAAAAATTTTAATACTGGTTCAATTATTAATGAGTTCAAGAATCTGACAGAATTAGAACAATCTATAATTAAATATATAAATTTTGAGTGTATTTTGGCTCCCCACCAATATTGACCAAGATCTGCTAGTGTTGACACGTGCAAATTGTAAGGCCCACTTACATTGTTGCCCTTATTATAAAACGGCTACCCCAAATCTGTTAGGCCTAGGGTTGGCCCAAAGGGAATCCAGACCCTAATCTGCCCTAACACCCCCATTTCCATTCACTTTGCAAAAACAGTTCTCCTTATTCCCTCCTAGAGCAACCGCAACTCTCTGTTAGGGTTTAGACCTCCGTCATCTCCAAGCTTATTCAACCCCATTTCCTTGCTCCACGTAAGTCATTCCCCAGCTCATACTTCTCCTCTCTAGGCATAACTTCGTATTTACAGTAGGGTTTCGTAGTAAGCTTAGTTCCTAACTCTATTCCGTTGTCTTGTTTAGTTCACAAGTCCGCTTTTAGGGCTGCCGTGCCACCGTTTAGAGTTGAGGCATTTTCTAGCTATTTCCAGGTAAGGGAAGCTAGAACCTTTTTGTTTAATGCGATTGTTGTTTGTTTTGCTTTTGTTTCACGATCCTTGAGCTTGTGTACTACTGTGGATGCATGGGATGCCTGGTTATATTGTTTGGTATGAATGTATGACTGTTATAGGGAGAACAGTGGCAAGACCCGATGTTTTCGCCCACGCGACCCTGTCTCGCCTAGGCGAGACTTGCAGAAGCAGGCTAGGTTCACATTTGAACTCTCGCTTAGGCGAAGATCTCTTGTTTTGAGCGAGGTACTATCTCACTCAGACAAGAGACGTTTGCCTAAGCGAGAACGCGTGGGAGCTTTGGTGTGTTGCTGCAGTCTTAGCCCAGGCGAGGAACCTCACCTTTGGGCGAGGGGTGGCCTCGCTCAGGCGAGGAGGGCTCGTCTAAGCGAGCGTTCGAAAAACCTCCCTAGGCCTCTGTCACGATCCCGCCTAAGCGAGAGTCTGCAACTTAAGCGGGGGCTTCCCTCTCACTTGAGCGAGGGCTTCTGACTTGAGCGAGATGTGCTGCAGGTCACACTATTTTCCTCACATGGTTATTATTGGTTGTTTGATTTGTTGGTTTGCTTTATTTAAAGTATGAGGCATGTGATTACGCATGAGATATCTGTGGGTATGAATTTGTTGGGTGTGTTGTGTAACATCCCTAAGGAATATTACTAATTTAAATAAATAAATAAATAAAATAAAATAAAACGTCACGATATTATTATTCCCAAAACGCGGGAAAATTAAAATATTTAAACATCGCGCCACAATTATTAAAATCATAGTATTTAAAACTTTACAATTTCCAAAAATCCAAAAACATAAATGATAACATAAATAAAATCCTAGCTTAATCCCAACTAGCCCTCACTCCGTCGCCTGAGCGTCCTCAGCATAACCTGTATCAACATCTGCTCCCGTGTAACGAATCACACGATCATCGCCATACACACACAGAAAGGGTGAGCTGAGAAAATAAAAATAACATATATATAATATGCAAGATAACTCATACACCCATCTTATTCAATCTACTTAGTTCTTGGCCAAGACCGCCTTCGTTTCACACAAATGGTTAGCCTTGGACTCGGGAATATGATGCTCACACGAACCTGCCCACTCATGGTCCTACCTCTACGAACCTCCCCGCTCGTAGTCCTACTCTACGGACCTGCCCGCGCGTAGTCCAACACATGTGATCCACCAGCCCCGTACCTCCCCGCACGTGGCATCTCTCAAGCGTGAGCACGGAACATACGAACCTACCTCGCTCGTATCCCCACGCGAGAGTAACTGGATATGAACCTCCCCGCTCATACCATCACATGTTAACCACCATCCAATAACCTACCCGCTCATGGCACAGCATCTCCCGATCCAAGCATAGCATCATTGTAACTTAAAAGCAACACACATAAGTCATACTCTGCAGCACAATCGCCTAGCGCAGCCCCAAGCGCCGCTAGGCGAAATCAGTGTAGACCGCCTGGCGGTTTAGGCCACACCGCCAAGAGCCAGGTCCACGAACAGATTGCCCACTGCTCTGCGTCTGCCTGGCGGATCCTATTCTACCGCTAGGCGCCAATCGCTATAGACCCCTTCCTGGAGCTTCTACTGCCTGGCACGCACACTCACACCGCCAGGCGCTGTATCAGCAACGTACCAATTTGTTGTTTCACGCGTCAGTCCCGATTATCTCACCTCCTCTTGACTGCTCCAAAGCATCATTACACTTTTATCCATTCGATTCTTATTCTAGACTCCTTGGCAGCCCACAAGTGAACCCATTACCTATAATTTTTCCCATTCTCAGTCTCAAAACGAAATCTAGGATTAACCAAGTTCATCAATTAGTAATCAAGGAACCAACCCACTCCAAATGAGTTCACACCAGACCTTACCTTATAGTACATTACCAACCCAATTCACATTACAACAATAAAACCTCTTCCACTCACTTAGCTTTCAATCCATCTTATACAAGTCATAACTAATACCTCAACACACTAAGACACACTATCCCATGTCCCAATTTTAAACCTCCAAGCCCACTGATACTTTCCCAACTTGAACTTTGAATTAGAATTCATCATCTTCCCTAGCTTTAATTAACTTTCTTGCAATCACATCATACTATACTCACACCTTCCCACCTCTTCCAATCCCTAATAATTCAATACCATAATTATATTGTTCATCACAGTTTCACCAATAATTTCCAGTACTACTCACTCTCCTAGGTTCCTCTCTCCAATTTTTCTCACTATCTAACCTCGCAATCCCGTTCGTCTTCGCTTGGCGGCGCTACACTTGCCACCAGGCGGTACACCAGTACCCAGCCAAACATAGGTTTCTTCATTCTACGGCTGACAACAAACCTTTCATGCACTCCATCCTTAATACCTAACACTCCAAATTTCAACAATGCATCTACAATAATCTGAACCTTCTGTTCTCAATAAATTCTTAGAGTTCACTTGGCTTCAACTTTCTGGAATTAACCCCAATTCAAACCTCTCCAAATTTTACACATACGATTATAGGGTACACACACGGTTATGTTCCAAAATTTGGCTATGCACTCAGTTTGTGTGTTATGTTCCAAAATTTGGCTATGCACTCAGTTTGTGTTTGATTTCATAGATTCATGACACACAATAGGGTTTAAACAGATCAATTCCAACAATCACATTGATTTTCACTCAATTAGCAACAAGAATCAATCAAGAAAAATGCAAACAACGGTTCAAGCCAAAACAAGAACAACACCCATCTCTGATGTGCCGCCTTGCGGTAGGATTGAGCCGTCAAACGCGAATTGGATGTGTCTTTCACCCCAAAATTGTCCCGTTCTGTGCTTGCACCCCCAAAACAATTTATTCTTTGCAAGGTTTGAACCCACAACCCATCAATTAGCAATTCAAGTGCACAACCAATTCAACCAATTCACAATTGTGATAATTCCTATAATTTTAGGATTTCATTATCACATCTCACATTCAAATATATCAATCAATAAAAATTGCACATATTAAAATAACACATAATTAGCATACATAAGACTCGAACCCAAGTCCTCTCACACAAACAAAGTACTCTCAACCACTTGAGCTAGTACTTTTCCACGTCATAACTCTCTGCATTAAATGCCTTAAAGGCTTCTATTACCCGCATTTATTAAATAATTATTTAATTAACTATTTGATTTTCTCGGGTCTTACATGTTGGTATGATCTTGGCATGTAAAACAAATGGGATGGTTGGTAATGAAAGTGGCATGGTGTTGGCATGAGATATGATAAAAATGGATGGAATATGTTATTGGTATGGTTAGGACGTAATCCCATGGGCCTCTAGGTGAGACTTCATGGTGGTGCCTCAGTTGGTCGGGACGTAATTCCATAACCCCTGTTAGTGAGAGTTCATGGTGGTGCCCCATCTATATAATTTAGTAACGATTCAAGGTAAGGTTGTATCCTGACACTCTAAGGAGTCAATTAGTCTCACATAGAGTGGACTGACTCTTGTGGTGAGAGTAGCAGGAGGCTTGAAACCCATTAAGAGATAACCTTGTGTGTGTGGGTTGAGACATTGTAACATTTAGCTCGGGGGAGAGCAGCTCAATGGAGCAGGGAAATCCACCACAAGTGCAAGCATCCGCTGAATCTGACTAATTATATGTATCTGGATGAGTCGTGTCTGAGTCTTAGTGTATTGTTTGGAAGGTCAAAACATGATTGGATGATGCATGTATATTTAACTGTGAACATGTATATAATTGTATGATAAATCCTTTTTCGCTCTAGCTTACCCTTTTGTTTGTTGTATGTTTTGTGGTGTGGATCTCTCTCTTTGTGATGATCATCAATTTATTGATGTGAGCAGATTCAAGAAATACTCGTGGTCAACAGGGCGATGGTGGCTCCGCTGCATAGCCGTCTAGGCTGGTTTCCGCTTTTGGGCTTTTCTGTTAGGGCTATGGCGCATGTATTGTCTGGCCATTGGGCTTTATTTTTAGAACACTATCGTACTTTATTATGCTTTGTTATTGGCATCGTGGTGTGTCCAATTTTCTCTCCTATCTTCTTTTGAACAATTGTATGGAGAGTAATGTTTACACTTCTGGACCGCGTTATTATATTATTTTGTGTGACGCCTCTTTTAATTAGGGTTATTAATTAAATGGCACAAATATATATATATATATATATATATATATATATATATATATATATATTAAAAAATTAAATTAAATTTAAAAAAATCAGGAACTTACATGTGACATATATCTAACATTGTTAGTATAGTGCTAACGAAACAACCTAATTGATACACATTTTCAAAAATAGAAATCCAATTAAGACTAGTCAAAATATGAGGACCTACTTGAAATTTTTTAACAAATACCAATTGAGTATTTTAAGCAAAAGTTGACCCCACATTTAAAAACTCAAGTAAGAATGTGTGAAACTCATCTATTCACATTATAAATATAAATAGATTTATTTATAATACTCAAAATATGGGAAACTCACTATTATTTCATAATTTGTTAAACTTATTTGAGTATTTGTTCATATTTTTTGAAAAAATTAAATAAATAAATAAATAATTTTTTTAAAAAAAAATTACAAATTAATACGTGACACATATCTAACATTGTTATTATAATAATGACGAAAAAACTTATTTATTATACATTTTTAAAAATAGAAACTCAATTAAAATCAATCAAAATACGAATATCTACTTCGAATTTTCAAACAAATGCCAATCGAATATTTTAACCAAAAATTGACCCCACATTTAAAAACTAAAGTAAGAACGTGTGAAACTCATTCATTCACATTATAAATAGATTTATTTGTAATACTCAAAATGTGTGATACTCACTCTATAATCTCATAATTTGTTAAACTCATTTTGTATTTGTTCATATTTTTTAAATAAATAAAATTTTAAAAATATAAAAAAAATCACGAACTGATACATAATACATATCTAACATCGTTAATTTAGTAATAATAAAAAAACCTAATTATTACACATTCCTAAAAGTAGAAAAATCAGGAACTTACATGTGACATATATCTAACATTGTTAGTATAGTGCTAACGAAACAACCTAATTGATACACATTTTCAAAAATAGAAATCCAATTAAGACTAGTCAAAATATGAGGACCTACTTCAAATTTTCAAACAAATACCAACCAAATATTTTAACCAAAAATTGTCCCCACATATAAAATCTTGAATGAAAATGTGTGAAAAGTTCACATTACAGATAAATTTATTTATAATAAATATGTGAAACTCGCTCTATAATATCATAATTTCTTAAACATTTATCTACATATTAATGAAAGAAAATATTTATAATACATCATTCATTAACCATAACTAGCAAATTTAAGACATCGAGGATGATTTAAAAAGAAATAAAATAAGAATTTGTGAAACTTATCCATTCACATCTTAAATAAATTTATTTATAATATTCGGAATGCGTAAAACCCACCATAGAATTTCAAAATTTATGAAACTCATCCATTTGAATTTTATATAAATTTATTTATAATACACTAATACGCATATGTGTTTAAAATAATAAAAAATAATAATAATATTTTTATTATTATTATAAATATAAAATTAAATATAAATCATATTTATAATTTTATTATAAATAATTTTTATTTATTTTTAAATAATTTTTTAACTAAAAATAGTCAAGTTTTAAAAAATGGTCAAATCAAAAAAATAATTAAAATTTAGAAAAAGTTACTTAAAATATTTTTTTAATTTAAAAAACTTTTATTTAAATGATAAAACTGAAAAACAAAATATCTAGACAAAAAGAGAATATTTCTTTTATATATAGATATAGATATACAGATTATTAATTCACCAATTTGCAAGTTTAACACAATAACTCACATTTAAAAGCATATAATAAAGTATTTGTGAAACTCATACATTCATATTTTAAATATTTTTTATAAAATACACCTTACAAATATTAAAATAATGTGTGAAATTACAGTATGCATTTGCTTAAGTCGCACTCATCTAAGTCCGCATCTTGCTTAAATCTGCATTTGAAAAGGAAAAATTCTCGAATTAATAATTTTTTGATTTTATTTTCAAAGAAAAAAATCACATAAAATTATTTTACGACTATTTTCAATTCGCTCATATGTTGTTGCCGATTGACCATTGGTAAGATGTGAATAAGAGCGAAGAACACACCCTTAACTTGATTTAACTGATTCGATGATAAATAAGGAAAATCTTTCAACTTACTTATTTGAATAAAATAAAATAACAAGTTCCTCATGTAACATATCTCTTATATCTCTTATCTCTCATCAATTCGCAATCTCTAAATATGTCCAACACAAATAATATTTTATATTGTAATTATATAATCTCTAATATTTCATAAGCAAATGTTTACGGTAATTGTTCGCATTCTAAATATTATAATACATCATACATTAGTCATAATTAATAATTTAACACATTGATGCACATTAAAAATAAAATAAGATAAGAATTTGTGAAACTCATATGTTCATATTTTAAATAAATATAATTATAATACTCCAAATTTTATAAAACTACATAATCTTATAATCTTATAATCTTATATTTTGTGAAATTCATCCATTCACATTTTAAATAGATGTATCTATAATACATTACTCATTTACCATAATTTTCAGGTTTAATGGATTAACCACGTTTAAAAAAATAAAATAAAAATTTGTGAAATGCATCCGTTCATATTTTAAATAAATTTATTTATAATGCTATGTGTGAAACTCATTATAGAATCTCAGAACTTGTGAGACTTAAAGATTCAAATTTTAAATAAGTTTATTTATAATACATTATTCATTCACCATAATTTGCATGTTTAACGTATTGACCCATATTTAAAAACTAAAATAAGAATTTGTGAAACCCATACATTCACATTTTAAATATATTTTGGAAAACTCACATTGCCATCTCATAATAATTTGTGAAACTAAGCCGTTCACATTTTAAATAAATTTATTTATAATACATAAATTCATTCACCATTATTTACAAATTTAACGTATTGATACACCTTTAAAAAAGTAAAATAAGAATTTATGAAACTCTTACGTTTATAATTTAAATAAATTTATTTATAATACATGTATTAATTTAGCATAATTTACAAGTTTAACGGATTGATGACATTTAAAACATAAAATAAGAAATTGTGAAACCCATCCGTTTACATTTTAAATAATTTTATTTATAACACTCAAATTTATTTTAAAAACACACCCATTCATATTTTAAATAAATTTATTTCTAACAGATATTCATTTATCATAATATGCAAGTTTAACGGATTGATTCATATTTTAAAATATAAAATACGAATTTGTGAAACTCATTCATTCACATTTTAAATAATGTATTTATGATACTCAAACTTTGCGACACTCGCTATACAATCTTAGTGTGAAACTTATTCGTTCACATTTTAACTAATGTATTTACAATATCTTATTTATTTACTACAATTTGAAATTTTGAGAAATTGATCCACGATTAAAAAAAAATGAGAATTTGAAAATGTTATTTTTAAAATGTAAATTTTGAACTATTTTAAAATCTAATAATGATTTGTTAAATAAAAATATATTTAGCATAATATATAACATAATTTTTTATATTAAATTACTTACAATTATTTGTATATATCTCTTTTCTTAAACTATAATTTTAGAGAAAATAAAAGTTTTCTTAAACTTAAATTAGAATAATTTTAGTGAATTAATTAAGTGAAATGAGATAAAATTTTATATTTAACAGGTTTCAAATTTTCACTCTTCTTTATTTCTACAAGTATTAAAAATGCGTACCACACTTCATCTACAATAATAGTAAAGATTCTTTTTTTTTAATTTAAATTTTTAGCAAAATTACAAAAGGAAAAGAAAACAAAATTAAATTGTCATAAATGGTGTATTAATTGATCACATGCCTTACAGAAATAAGATATGTGGTTAAATAATGGTGGTCTACTCATTCCTATATTATTTACAAGGATTCTAGCATTCAATTTAGTAAAGTTTAAAATCTAAAAATGAAGGGTACAAAAACATGTCACAATTGATATGAAATATTTTTAACTTGGTCCACCTACTTCCTACACTAAATACTAGCTACTAACGTACACTAAATGATGTAACATTGCATATTATTTCTGTTAATTATTGATCTCAAATTTATGTTGAGACATGTAATCAGTATACCATATATACTTTGAACAACAAGTAGTTTTTATCACAACTACAATGATTATACCCTACTCAGAGAAAGGTAATGATGATTAGCAATTTCTTAATACAAATGTTTGACTATAATTTAGCAAGTCCGAAAGGTTGTGCACATTAATTGCACACATCCTTCATTACTTAGTCTCATGGCTCAATTGGAGGTTATGGTCGAGTCTAGTTAGGAATCAGCTTTAAGTCTTATTCAAAAATTTTACAAAATCAGTTTGTAAGGTAAGGTTTGGACGTACATATATAATGTGAAATCCTCTATCTAGTTGATGTAAGATTTTCAACACATCCCCTTACGCAACATGTACATCTCAAGCTCAAGTGCAAGACTAAATATTAATGAGTGGTTCGACAACGAACAACAACTTTGTTAAGATAGATTTTAACTCATGATTCTGATATCATATCAAAAATTGAACTTTAAACGTAACTCAATTCTTTAAAACCGGTTTGCAAGTTGAGGATTCCACACACCTATATATATATATATAGACCTTATCCCTATTCGATATAGAACTTTTTAATCGATACATGTCTCATGAACATTTTAATGATAATATGAAGTGATACATGAGTTTAATTTATAACTTTAAACTCAAAGACAATGAATTTGAAGTAATTTCTAAATATGAAACTTAAACTAATGCTTAAATTAGGATTGATAAGTAATTGCAAAGGATATGAGGAATGAGAAGAGAAGAGAATGAAAGAGTAGAATCTATGGAAGAGGAAAGCAATTATTAATTTGTTTTGGGTCCAAGAGAGGTATAGGATCCATAGACTTTCTGCGTGCATGTGTCTCTATGAAGGAGGGTACTGCAACGTTAATGTCTCAAAACTGTTGGTGTGTAACAGAATATTTATTCCTATCCGTAGGTGGTAAATGCATGGCAATGAATATTGTGGGGCAGTCCCTTAACGCGCAAATAGGCACCATTTTCATCACAATAGACAAATTTGTAGGGCACCCACAAGTCAAAGTAGATACATGATGCACCATCATGTGTGCCACCATCACCATCTGCCAAATGCATTATTTCCAATATAACACCGCCATCTAAACCTTCCCCTTTTCACTCACTTTCACTTCTTCATTTTTCTGCTTCTTCTATATCCTCATGCATTTCTTCTACACTACACTCTCATCCTTTAACTCATTACAGTTAAACAACTTAGATTAGTAAAAAAAAAATTACTAATTACCTCAACTCATGCTTAAAACCTATAATTTCTTTTCTTTTCAGACTTCAACTAATTAACCTAACTGCTTGCTTTTTAACTAAATTTATCTCCTGTAATAAAGTTTAAGAAGTTTAATAATCTGTCAACTTTTCTAATACAGTTTTGTTTTTCTTTGTTGTTTTGAGATCATAAGCAAGTTTAAATGAAATTAGCTGTGATAAACTAATTAATATAATCCTTTCAGTAGAAATGCGATTAACATTTTCTACAAAGGGTTCAGTTGTTTAAATTTGTTTAAACCAAAAGGTAATGTTCAATTCAAATATATGTTTCGAAACATAAATTATAATTACACCCGAGCTTTTTCTTAAAAAAAAAAGACTAAAAAATTGTTATAATATTTTTCTCAGAAGTTAAAAATATAAAAGAACACTTTAAGATTTTACAATATAAAATTACCGGTTTTACAGTGATAATATGCTTCGAGATGTTCTAGTTAAGAGAACAATTTTCATTTATATAATATATATATATATATATATATATATATATATATATATATATATATATATATATATATATATATATATATATATATATATATATATATATATATATATATATATATATATATATATATATGGACAATCCAAGTTCACATTCTGTTTTTTTAACTCGATTTTACAAAACTATTTAAATTTAATGTTTATTTTTCTGAAAACAACTGAAAGGAGTGTAAAAATATCTACTGTGAGAACAGATAAAGTAATAATATTATTACATCTCAGTAAAAGTGACGAAACGTTGAACATTTTTCTGTCATAGAAAGCACAAAAACATCAACAATAAAACCACATAGAAAGTGATATTTAGATGGCAGAAAGAACTGTGTGTATGCTTAAAGTTTCTCGAGTGAGATTACAGACACATTAAACTTAAGAACAATAGATTATTAACAGTCGCAGGAATTAATTTGCATAATATAAAAAGTTACACCCCTCTCTATATCAGAAGGAAGAAGAAATTATATATAGTTCAAGAATTTAATAGAGAACCAGATACCCTGCAATCATTGTGCAGGATGAAAAGAAAACTACATATATAAACTCTAACCAACGCGAGTTTGTCTTTAATTAATTGACGCATGTGAATGTAAGGTTATATTTAGCATCAGTTGTAATACTAAAAATAAAATCTGAGTAAAACAAACCAACAAAAATAAAGAGCAGAATTGGATACCCACCAATCCATAAGAAAAATGCCGACTTGTACTTCTTGAATTAACAATTCTTCCCTTGTATAGCATCTCTCATATGTACATATATAAAAAATAAAATATCCCAAAAGCAATGTAAAAAAAAAAAAATATTTATAATCTCTGCAGTCTATTATTACTTCTAAATCCGACCAGTGTAGACCTTTTTTCTGGGGATGCAAATTGTAAGGCAAAGTTAGCATGATGAAGTAGTAACTTTTTTTGGGGTTCACAACCCTTTATTGTTTTGACATGAAGGTTTTTGTTAAGAGAAAGCGTGATTAACGTAGATGGTGATGAAAACTTAAGAAAAATGAGGAAATTGGGAGCAGAAAGTTTACCCAATAGAATAGGTTGAAGATGAAGGTTCATTGCTTTTTTAGTACTGACACCCATGAAGAGAAGCACATATCTTTGTGTTCACTGCAAACAATACAGTTACCGTGTACAGTGTTTTTGGCTCTTCACACACTGTGATCTTTCCTCACACCTCGAAAGATTCCTCCTGGTGGACCCTCCATCAAGGGTTTATGACTCCATGTGTGATGCTGCCATTTTCTGCTACGGGAAGGGCCCTGTTACAACACAAATGGTTCGGTCACTGTCCCTACAATTTAAGCCCCTTTTCTTATTCTTTTTTCCTCCATTAATTCTTCCACTATACCATTTTTATTTTCTTTGCGTCAAAAATTTTACTTTTTTTATTTTTTTATCTTCTACATGCTCAACCAACATTCTCCTTGTTCTTTCTGACGATTTGCTAATGACTTTGTAGATTTGAAGGGTATAATTCATGAAAACAAGATAACATAACACAGATGAAAGAGGAAAGGAACAAAATCATTGCCAACATTTCAAGAGTATAACAAAATTGAAAAGCGAAAATTCAAGAGAGGAAATTAGAGAAAAAGGACAAACCCCCCCAACAATTAATCGTTTCTCCCATTTACATCAACATGAACATGAAAATTCAGTACAAAAAGCCTAGTACAATAACATTGTTCAAGGTTGCTTGTTTATTCATATATGTTGAACTTCATTGAACCTTTCTCTATCTTAATCTTCCCTCTCCCTCATTCATCAACTTATTTATTTAGCTCAAAAAATAATTAATTATTTCTTTTTCAAAACAAAAAAACATATAATCTTACTGACTATATGCTGCTATTGTACCAAGTACTTCCAACCCAGATTCCCCCACCCTACTGGCTATAACCCTATACCCATGTGTCATTCTGAAGTACGTGCATTTTCAAAATCTTCATTACAATCCCATCATCATCCTCCACCACCACCACCACTACCACCACAATTCACCCTCACGCCACCATTTTTCCGACAACCCGTGCACCCTCTTTGACCCACCCATGACTCTGATTGATGCACTTCTCGGTCAATATTTTTTCCTCTCACTCAGCAGAAGCATCACCAGCTGAAGCTGGAGTTGGAGCTGGCTTACTTGCTACTATCTCATAGTTACCACCTTCATCGTCTTCATCATCATCTTCCTCTCCGATGTCCTTGTCCTCCTCCTCCTCCTCCTCCTCAGCATCCTCGTGGTGCCGCGCGTCCATGGGGTCATTCTGGGCGTCTTCCATGGTTACTTCTGGTGGCACCACCTGCTGAGGAGGCCACTGTTGCTCCGGCTGCACCATGAGCGGTGCCATCATGCTCTCCGGCTTCATCTGGCCCTCCCCCTTGTTCTTCTCCTTGTATAGAGCCTCCAACTGGTGAAAATAGGGACAGGTCTTGGAATCTTCTGGCCTCTTCTTGTTGCTTTCCTTCACCTTCTTGAAGTACTTGTTGATGTTCTCCCACTTCTCTTTGCACCTCTTCGCGTTCCGGTTATACCCCATTTTTCTCATCAAAGCTGAGATCTCCTCCCACAGTGGCCCCTTCGGTCCATTTTCCTGGTACTTCGTTTCCAGGTTTGTTCTCAGATCTATCAGCGCTTGTACCTCCACTTTTGGCCACCGCGAAGAACTCGCTCCCATCATCAAATTCTCACCGTTATTATCAGCTTTATTGCTTTCAACATTAGTCAGCACTAGCTGTTGTTGTTGCTGCACCTGATGTTGCTGTTGCTGTGGGACCAAGGACTGCACTGGTGGGGCCTCGGCAACAGTTGTTGTTTGTTTTTGTTGCGGTGCTGGTGTTGGTGTTGGAGTTGCTTGTGGCACCGGTTGCTGTGGAGCAATAGTGATGCTGTTGTTGTTGTTGTTGGTATTCAATGCTGGCTGAAGATTATTTTCCTCTTGTTGATGTTCGGCCATCTTCTGCAGAAATGCCATAACAGCAGCGTCTTTAGCGGCAGCAATGGATCTCTCTTGTGCCAGAATCTCCCTTTCCCTGTTGATCCTTTGCATCTCCTGCATTCTCCACGCTTCTTCTCTCGCCACACGCTCTTGTTCTCTCCTCTCTATGGCCTCCAGGAACCTCCTTTGCAGCTCCTCCTGCTTCTCTATCACCTCCTTCATGAGTCTCTCAAAAAAGTCCTTCCACTTCCTCTTCCTCTTGCGCCTCCCTCCCTCGGTGGTTGTTTCCTCCGAAGAGGTGGAGGAGGAGCTGGAATTGGACAAGAGATCGGTGGGAATGTTGGGGAAGGAAGGTGGGGTGATGGTGCTCAGAGGGTTCTTGTTGTTGTTGTTGTTGGTTGTAGGGTTTGGTGTTTGTGTTGGGAAGTATGTTGTAGGGTTTGATGATGGGAAGGAAGGGGTTGTTGTGAGGGCGAGAATGGCTTGAGGCACAGGGAGTGTAGTTGGGGATGGAACAGTGGTGTTGTTGGAGACAGGTGGCAATGGCAGTGTTGTGGTCGGGGGAAGAGACATTATAGAAGAGGGTGTCGTTGTTACAACTATTGAGACTGGTGTTGCTGGTAGTGCTGTTGTGGTTACTGGTGTTGGGGATTGGATCGCATGAATTGCAGGGTTGTTTTCGAGGGCTTGTAATTGATCAAAGAAGCGATAAGTTTTGCCTTCTGATTTCCCAGTGCGGCCTTCTTTGGTTCTCTTGTGGTACTTGTAAACGTTCTCGAACTTCTCTTTGCACTTCTTGGCATTTCTGTGGTAGCCAAGATCTGCCAGCTTCCTGATAATAATAATAAGCCCAAAAGAAGACAAAGTAAAAAAACAAGCTTTGTGGCGTTATCTTATCTCATCAACTCCATGGCGCATATAGTTGGCAATGGAAGAAAGAAGCATAAGATAATACAAAAGAAGCGAGTTAAAGTATTAAACATCTCAGGATTTCAAGTACCCATGAACGGAAATGGAGGGGAAAGGAAGTAGTAACTGAAGACCTTAAAACAAGGGAAGGAAATTAAAGGAGAATATATAATAATATCAAAATTGATGATGTAACTGGAGTAAAAGCTTTAATTAAATAATAACAAGAATAATAATATTGATATTAATAATATCAAACACCATGAATTGGTGAAACGGAAACTCTTCCCATGGAAAACACATGAACCCAAGTTAGAAGATTGTGCAATCTACCTCTTCCATTCCCACCAAGAGTGGTTAACTGAAACGAGGTGGAAGAAAATGTTGCTTTTCAACACCCAATTCAAGTTGGCAACTTATTTGGTAAACGCAACATGTATCAAAATGAATGTCAGAAAAAAAAAAAAAAAAAAGAACCACATCACATATCCAACTCTAAATTACATCTTTTCACAAACAGTCCTTCGGAACAAGAAAAGGTGATGACACAGAGAGAGAGAGAGTGAGAGAGAGAACTATAGCTGGCAGAAATTAAGAATGAAACAAACATGAAAACTGAAACTGAATTAAACAAATCCAAACGAAAGCTCTGCAGAAACCTCAAAGGAAACAAAAAACACAGAATTGAAGTGAAACACATTCCCAGGAGATGAAAGAGCAAATCTTGAACAATAATTGAGAGTTTTTCAGATCTCCAAAGCAGCAAACTTGAAGTGACCACAGCACCCAGTTAAGGTGATGAACACAGAAAACAACAAAAACCAAACAATTAAGAATCAAATTCAATGACTCACCTTGAAACCTCTTCCCACAAAGGACCCTTCACACTTGCATCTCTGAAAGCCACGTCCATATCCGACCGTATCTTCAACAAAGCCAGAGTCTCTTGCCTCGGCCACCTGTTCCCACCAAAGCTTCTGTCACCTTCCTCCACTCTCCCCCTCTCATCATCCCCTGAATTTGATCCTCCTCCGCCGCCGCCGCCACCACCGCCTGCCACGTCAACAGCACCGTCATGAGCAGCACCCCCTCCTGCTGCCACCACTGCATCTCCAGACCCTCCTCCTCCTCCTGTTCCCAACACTGCTGAGTCCCCCAGCATAGGACTCTCTCTCTCTTTCTCACCCCCTCTCTCTCTCTCTTTTTTCTGTGGTCTCTATCTACCTCTACCTCTCTCTCTCTCTCTCTTCAAAAACAGCACAGAACCTAGGCAATTACAGAGGAGGAAAAAAATAATATGTGGGGGAAAAAAGAGAAGAAGAGGAGAAAAAGGGTGGTGAATTCTTTGATGGGTTTTATCATAGATGTGTGTATGAACGTGTATGTTCGGTGAATTTATTAATTTATTTGGGTGGGATCTGCCTGGTAATACTAATCTCAAAAATTTTATTATTTTCTTCCTCCTTTATTTAATTTGTTTGTATGTACATGTCAGTAATAAACACAATAAATGTTTTCTTTTTTTACTTTTAGATTATTTACAAAAATAATATCATCAAATATGGTTCATTTTATTCACCTTTTTAATAATTCAATAAATAAATAAAATACACGGTTTCATTCTCAATATTAATCAATAAACAAAAAACACGTTAAATTTTTTTTTTAATTTTAATACTAATTACCATAACCTGTGCTCAGAAAATCCATTCAACTCTGTTAATTGATTAGTAATGTTAAAATTAATGCACTTGACTTTATTTTAATTGAAGGTGGAATCCTGGATCGTTTTTAAAGTTTATTTTTTTGTTAAAGTTGTGATCTTGGAGAAAGTAAATTACTAAATTCATGCACCTGGTTTTCTCTCACTGTAATAAAAAAAGTGGCACAGAAAGATATATGTATATAGAGGTAGTATTTATTATTTATTGTTTTATCACAGAGTAAAAAAAAAAAAAAGATTGATTAATAACTGGTGCAGAGGGTTTTGAACAGATGTACAAAGAGACGATGGAAATAATAACTTGGTTTTGTCTCTGCAGCTAAATTTGGTTAAAGGCCGACTCATATAAGTCAGCTTTTTCTTCTTCTTTTTTTCTTTTTACTTTGAAAAAATAAAAAATAAAAAATTGTTTTTAATTTTTTGGAGGGAGGGAGAAAGAAAGAAGATGAAGTTTATCTTTAGTATGCTTTTTGTTTGATGATATTTTTGGGGTTTTGGAATTCAGTGGCAGTTGGGCAGATTGAGTTAAAATGACGAAACAGGACATGAACATGGCTCTTGCATTGACCTTTAATGATTGAAGTTAATCTATGATGTGTTTTTATTTAGATTAACAGGTCAGTGTGATGTGAGCCTGTCCCCCCTTCTATTTAAGACTTTCATTTCTTTTTCCTTTTTATTGTTTTGCTTTCACATTCTTCATTCATTTCTCAAATCCCCAAACTGCCCTTCTATGTAACTTACTTCAATCTTTCCACATCATAATTGTTTTTTCAAGACATTAATTACATTTATTGTCCTAATTATGTTTCAATTTAATCTTAATTTTTTAAATTAATGTAAATAACTTTTTTTTCAATCAAATTATTTTTTTATTAAAATTGATATTAGTACCTAGTTAATTACATCAACAAAAGAAATTAAATGCAATTTAAGTCCATTGTTAAATTTTTAAAACAATTTTTCATCAAAATTAAAATTAGGAGTATGTTAATTACACCAGTAAAGCAAATCATCCTTATTTACAACATTAATTCTGATAAAAAATTCTTGATTCATTTAAAAAAAATTAATAAAAAATAATCAAATGTTATAAATTTTTAAAAAAATCAGGAACAAATTAAAACTAAAAAACTTAAAAGATCAATTTGACATTTTTAAACAAAAATAAAGACAAAAAATAATTATATATGTTGTTTTATATCAAATATGTTAAAATGTGTATCAATAGTTTTTTTTTTCAGTTTTAATTGAAGCAAAACTTTACTAAAATTAATAATTTCTTTGGGATTTTATCTCTAAAAATAGATAAATAAATTGTGACAAATAATAACTCTTTTCTTTTAGTTATATAAGACTTTTGGATACTTTAAAATAAATTTATTATACTTTTTTAAATATTTTAATTAGATATAAAATCATACAATATATAAATATAAATAAATCTAACTTTAGAAACTGATTATAAGAAGAAGAATTAAATTTAAACCCATGTTTTAGTACAATATCAAGTTTTATTCTAATTATATTATTATGATACTCGCTTTTAGATTATTATTGAATTAATTATAAATATTTAATATTATACATAAAATAATTAATACTTAGTGTACAAAACAATGAGTAATATACATTATTTGATATTATGTGAATTTATTATCATAAAAAAATACATAATTTAGTAAAAACTTTCAAATTCGATCTTTATTATATATGAAACTATTTAGACATATTTATGAGAAAAGAATGTGAAATATGAGTGACATAAAATTTCATAAAAACTATGGATTGAGTTTTAAAAAAATATTAAATATTGACAATTGTAATTGATGTTGCATAACTAGAATATAACAGCATAAAATAATGTGAAAACACGTTTTGTTTATTGATAAAGTTAATTTGAAAGAGAAGAAAATTGTACTGTGTGGTACTCCACATGTGGCCTTTGGGTCCTACACGTGATGGTGACCATCACAATTTTGACAAATTGTACTTAATTCGTTAAAAGCGAAGTTTAAAATGCTCCTGTTATAATGAAAATTTAAAGAAAAAAAAAACTTGTTGAAAGAACTACATAGAGACATTAATTTATGACCTATTTTATTAATAAAAGATAAGAGAGAATCCTTCTATTTTAAAATTACGGTCAACCATTTATAGTGAAATAACATATTACTTATTTCGGAATTTTTCACAATTTAAACATAGTTTATGTAATTATTATAAAGCCCAAATTAACAACTAATCAAGTTAATCCCACTCACGTGACTAATTTATCTGCACATGCTTTTAAACTCAGTTTGTGAATAAGGAAAATGCAAATGGTATTAACTTAGAAATCACCAAATATATTTTCTCACCAAGATTTAATTAAGTATTTCTTTAAAAGGAAGGTGGAAATTTTCAAAAATAGAGTTTCTATTTACTTTTTTTACACAAAAGTTATTTTTGAATTCTCTACCTACTATTCTTTCTGATTCATTTTATACTATGTTTAAAGTTTTCACCAGATAATAAAAATTGTCATTACTATTTTAAATTCCACAAAATATATTTTCTAACTTCCTAATATATGTTGATTATATCTAATTAATAACTTATTTAATTTTCATAATTTAAAAATATTTAATATATAATGAATTTTTCAACACGAAATTTAATTTAAAACAGTATTTTTGAAAACAATACGTAAATATGAAGAGAAGGATTCACTTCCTCCAAAAGTAAACGGAAAAAATTACTTTCAATGAGTTTTTTCATTTAATTTTAGATTAACAACTCAAATTAAGTAAGAATAATTAGATATATTATGTTTTCTCTGATGAAAGAAACATTTCCTAAAAAGTATCCCACATAAATAAATAAATATATATATATATATAATATTAAAAAAAATATTAAAATACATCTAAATTTAGAGATTAAAATAATAAGTTGTTTGTTAACTAAGCTAGATATCATTTAGTAAATTAAAAATTATTGGTATCTTAGTAATCTTTATTACTAATACAAAATATAATTAATTTTTATTTATAACATTAGCTATCAATGTTTTACATATTTATTATTATTGATCTTAAATTAGTTTTTAATTTAAAAATAGTGATTAATATAGAATCAGTAATAATGTAATTAAAATTATGGTAATTAAGTTTAGAGACCAATTTAAACTATAATTTACAAATTAATTACAAGATTTTATTAATTATAGAGACTATTTTATATTTAGTTTATAAATGTAATGAATAATTATTTTAGTCTCAAAATTTACTTGCTATTTAGTTATTTTCTTATTATATTTAGTCTTAATTTAGAAAGAACAAAATTGCATTATTTTAACTAAAAGTGAAATTAAATTGAACAAAAGAAAAAAAACACAACCACAAACTTGGCACTTACATTGATATGTGGCACAATGGTGACTTGACACATTTTTAAAATTTAGTTTAAAAAAAAACAAGAACTGACACGTGGCATGCACTGTTCACTTGTTCACTAACGTTAAGCATATAAATACCATCAACGAAAAAGGACTAAATTGACAACAAATTAACGAAAAGAAGAACCTAATTAAACATTGAACCAAGATGAGGACCACCAAATTGAACAAAAACGACGAAAATAGGGACTAAATATATATATTTAAGCCTATTAAATAATATTTGGCTTTGAAATGTGTGAAAGTTGAGTTTGATTTTAAAAAATAATCATTGATTATTTGAGTTGTATGCATTAATTTTTTGAGATATATTTATAGTAGAGAGAGTAACTGTTTAGGTATATTTATAGTGGGAATAGCGTTAAAATAATGAAGCTTTTGTAACGCTTAAGTTATTTTTTATTTTGACCTAACATTGTGTAAATGATATTGTTAACCTTGATTGTTATTTTGGACTCAAGTATAAGTAACGTAAAAAGAAATTAGCAAATATAAGGCTTAATATTTTTTTTAGTCTATATATTTAGAGCAACGGTTCAATGTTTTACTCATATTTATTTTTTATTCAATGTGATCCCTATATTTTTCTAAGAAAAATTCAATGTGATCCCTTTCATTAGATCAACATTAACATCATTTAGAGGATAATGAGATGGCATATGCTAACGTTGTTTAAAGGATGAAAAAGAAGAATGGCATAATAGGTGTCATTCAAAAGGGTTGGGTGTAATGTTTTCTTAATTCTATGTGAAATCTTCATTCAATATAATAATTTCCACGATCTCTTATGTTTTATTCCTATTTGAACTGCATAGTCTATGAATTTTGCACATGCGGGAGTTCATACTGATTTGAAAGATAGTTTGGAAACCTAGATTATGACTTTCAATAGCGTATTCTAGATATGGTGCATATGTGGGAGTACCGGCTGATCTGAAAGATAGTTGGAAAAACCTAAGTAGGATAAAACAACTATTGATTTCACATACTAGACATAGATGTGGTTAATAGTCATTCTTAACATCAGCATATTGGTCATTAATGCAAACATAATAGGAAAAATTGCTAAATATAGAGTTTTTATTATTTTAGTTTAGGCTTGTCTCCGATGAAATCGAGGAATGTTACAAACGATGTGAGTGTGAGAGAAAGAAATATGAATATATTATTTGATGTCTTTACTTTGAATGAAATCGTGAAACTCAATCTCGATGAAGTTTTAAATTTATTTTTAATCTAAACCAAAAATGTTTTGGTCTTTGTACCTTTATTAGTAAACAATCCATTAAATATAAATCACGTTAGTCTCTGTGGGAATGATATCTGGACTTGTCCACTTTCTTATTTGTGTGATCTGGTGGACTTACTAATTTTGTACTATAAATCACATTAATTATAAGATTTTATTAATTATAGAGACTATTTTATATTTAGTTTATAAATTTAATGAATAATTATTTTAGTCTCAAAATTTAGTTGTTATTTAGTTATTTTCTTATTATATTTAGTCTCAATTTAGAAGGAACAAAATTGCCTTATTTTAACTAAAAATGGGATTAAATCGAACAAAAATAACAAATATATGGAGTAAATTGAACAAAGAAAAAAAACACAAGCACAAACTTGGCACTTACATTGATATGTGGCACAATGGTGACTTGACACAATTTTAAAATTTAGTTTAAAAAAAAAAACAAGAACTGACACGTGGCATGCACTGTTCACTTGTTCACTAACGTTAAGCATATAAATACCATCAACAAAAAAGGACTAAATTGACAACAAATTAACAAAAAGTAGGACCTAATTAAACATTGAACCAAGATGAGGACCAAATTGAACAAAAACGACGAAAATAAGACTAAATATATATATTTAAGCCTATTAAATAATATTTGGCTTTGAAATGTTTGAAAGTTGAGTTTGATTTTAAAAAATAATCATTGATTATTTGAGTTGTATGCATTAATTTTTTGAGATATATTTATAGTAGAGAGAGTAACTGTTTAGGTATATTTATAGTGGGAAGAGCATTAAAATAATGAAGCTTTTGTAACGCTTAAGTTATTTTTTATTTTGACCTAACATTGTGTAAATGATATTGTTAACCTTGATTGTTATTTTGGACTCAAGTATAAGTAACGTAAAAAAGAAATTAGCAAATGTAAGGCTTAATATTTTTTTTAGTCTATATATTTAGAGCAACGGTTCAATGTTTTACTCATATTTATTTTTTATTCAATGTGATCCCTATATTTTTCTAAGAAAAATTCAATGTGATCCCATTCATTAGATCAACATTAACATCATTTAGAGGATAATGAGATGGCATATGCTAACGTTGTTTAAAGGATGAAAAAGAAGAATGGCATAATAGATGTCATTCACAAGGGTTGTGTGTAATGTATTCTTAATTCTATGTGAAATCTTCATTCAATATAATAATTTCCACAATCTCTTATGTTTTATTCCTATTTGAACTGCATAGTCTATGAATTTTGCACATGCGGGAGTTCATACTGATTTGAAAGATAGTTTGGAAACCTAGATTATGACTTTCAATAGCATGTTCTAGATATGGTGCATATGTGGGAGTACCGGCTGATCTGAAAGATAGTTGGGAAAACCTAAGTAGGATAGAACAACTATTGATTTCACATACTAGACATAGATGTGGTTAATAGTCATTCTTAACATCAACATATTGGTCATTAATGCAAACATAATAGGAAAAATTGCTAAATATAGAGTTTTTATTATTTTAGTTTAGGCTTGTCTACGATGAAATCGAGAAATGTTACAAATGATGTGAGTGTGAGAGAAAGAAATATGAATATATTATTTGATGTCTTTACTTTGAATGAAATCGTGAAACTCAATCTCGATGAAGTTTTTATCTTATATTTTTCTCAATTAAGTTCATCGTTTCCATTATGTAAATTTCTGTTATTCGTTACATTTAAATTCTAAATTTATTTTTAATCTAAACCAAAAATGTTTTGGTCTTTGTACCTTTATTAGTAAACAATCCATTAAATATAAATCACATTAGTCTCTCTGGGAATGATATCTGGACTTGTCCACTTTATTATTTGTGTGATCTGGTGCACTTGCTAATTCTGTACTATAAATCACATTAATTATAAGATTTTATTAATTATAGAGACTATTTTATATTTATTTTATAAATGTAATGAATAATTATTTTAGTCTCAAAATTTAGTTGTTATTTAGTTATTTTCTTATTATATTTAGTCTCAATTTAGAAGGAACAAAATTGCCTTATTTTAACTAAAAATGGGATTAAATCGAACAAAAATAATAAATATATGGACTAAATTGAACAAAACGAAATAACACAACCACAAACTTGGCACTAACATTGACACGTGGCACAATGGTGACTTAACACATTTTTAAAATTTAGTTTAAAATAAAACAAGAGTTGGCACGTGGCATGCACGATTCACTTGTTCACTAACATTAAGCATATAAATACCATCAACAAAAAGGACTAAATTGACAACAAATTAACGAAAAGTAGGACCTAATTAAACATTGAACCAAGATGAGGACCAAATTGAACAAAAACGACGAAAATAGGGACTAAATATATATTTAAGCCTATTAAATAATATTTGGTTTTGAAATGTTTGAAAGTTGAGTTTCATTTTTTAAAAAATCATTAATTATTTGAGTTATATGCATTAATTTTTTGAGATATATTTATAGTAGAGAGAGTAACTGTTTTAGGTATATTTATAATGGGAAGAGCGTTAAAATATAATGAAGTTTTTGTAACGCTTAAGTTATTTTTGATTTTGACATAACATGTGTTAATGATATTGTTAACCTTGATAGTTATTTTGGACCCAAGTATAAGTAACATAAAAAGAAATTAGCAAATGTAAGGCTTAATATTTTTTTTAGTCTATATATTTAGAGCAACGGTTCAATATTTTAATTATATTTATTTTTTATTCAATGTGATCCCTATATTTTTCTAAGAAAAATTCAATGTGATCCCATTCATTAGATCAATATTAACATCATGTAGAGGATAATGAGATGGCATATGCTAACGCTGTTTAAAGGATGAAAAAGAAGAATGGCATAATAGATGTCATTCACAGGGGTTGGGTGTAATGTATTCTTAATTCTATGTGAAATCTTCATTCAATATAATCATTTCCACAATCTCTTATGTTTTATTCTTATTTGAACTGCATAGTCTATGAATTTTGCACATGCGGGAGTTCATAATGATTTTGAAGATAGTTTGGAAACCTAGATTATGACTTTCAATTGCATGTTCTAGATATGGTGCATATGTGGGAGTACCGGCTGAAAACAACTATTGATTTCACATGTTAGACATAGATGTGGTTAATAGTCATTCTTAAACATCAACATATTGGTCATTAATGCAAACATAATAGTAAAAATTGTTAAATATAGATTTTTTATTATTTTAGTTTTGGCTTGTCTACGATGAAATCAAAGAATGTTACAAACGATGTGACTGTGAGAGACGGAAATAGGAATATATTATTCGATGTCTTTACTTTGAATGAAATTGTGAAATTCAATCTCGATGAAGTTTTTATCTTATATTTTTCTCAATTAAGTTCTTCGTTTCCATTATGTAAATTTCTGTTATTCGTTACATTTAAATTCTAAATTTATTTTTAATCTAAACCAAAAATGTTTTGTTCTTTGTACCTTTATTAGTAAACAATCCATTAAATATAAATCACATTAGTCTATGTGGGAACGATATATGGACTTGTCCACTTTATTATTTGTGTGATTTGGTGCACTTGCCAATTCTGTAACAAGTTCTTGCGACTGTTTCTAGGGATGAGTGTAGTCTATTTAAAATTCTATGGAACATTAAGGTAATTCCCAAGGCACACTTAGTATGTTGGAGGGTATTGTTGAATTAGTTGCCAACAAAGGATAAATTACTTTTGTGAGGGGTCAAACTACAAAATAATTTGTTTGAGCTTTGCTTAGATTGTCAAGAGAGTGTGGCACACTTATTCTTTTCTTGTAGGGTATCTCAAAGAGTGTGGAACATGTGTGATAGATGGATGGGAGTGTCTTCGGTGCATCATAATCAAGCTAAGGTCAATTTTCAGCACTTCTACCTCCTTACCTTAATAGTAAGAAAATCTCATATGGAAAGGCATGTGGCTAGCAATCACTAGGGAAGTTTGGAAACATAGAAAAGAGGTATATTTTAGGCAAAGGAAGGTAGACCCGAAAGAAAATTTCTATTTAGCTCATGTGAATGCATGAACTTGGATGAAATATAAGATTCTGAAAGTTAAATTCTCTTATGTGAATTCGTATTCTTTGTAAGCTATAAGTGTTTCAGAAGCTCAAAATACCTTCTTCTAAATGAAGGATGGGAATGTGGTAGAAGGACCAAAGTTATGAAGGCAGCAAGAAGAACTTCAAGGACAAACTTTTGCTACTCTGAAGGGTGTATATATAATACCACGACTTTGGTTTTATTTGAGAACCATGTCTTTTCTCTTGTGGTATATTGTGTAGTAGGCTATTGTTTTGCTTAGATGTTATATGCAAACATAGAAGTATATATCCTTTATGTGTTTGTATATGTATTGCATTTTTAAATTGTAAATAGATATTGAATCAAGGAGAGACCTATATGTTGTGCTTGTCATGGTGGGAAGCCTTTATTTGCGGTGGCTTTTTGGTTTTGGGCTCTAAACATCTCTTTTGTAGAGGAGTAAGTTATAATTTTGTAAAAGGGTTAGAGTATCCCACGAGTACTTTGTTATATCTATTTATTTATTCTTTACTGATAAAAAAAAACATCTCAACAAAAAAAAAAAAACTTAAATTTGGTTTGTCTTATTTTCAAATTCTTTTATTTTCTATACACTTGTTTTTCTTTTTTGTACAATTTTAAATTAAAAATGAACATGAACTTCTTTCATAAAAAAAATTATGTGAAAAAATTATTTTAATTAATTCATTGTTGAATTATATTAATTAATAATTAATTTTATCTCATTTATATTTAGACAATAAATATATACACCTTTACCTGTTTTCATCAATGTAATAAAGTAATAAAACTATGAACGTTCACAATTGATTATCTCTATTTTATTATTTTCCATTCTAATTTGTATATTATATATAATACATAATATATAATACACATAATATAATATACATAATATATAATATTTATTAGTTATCTATATGAGTTGATGATAAATGAATCGTAGATTTCGGTATTATTTAAACTCGTCATTTTCATTATAAGAAAATTTCTTGTTAACCGATTTTAATGATTAAAAATTGTTAGTCATTATAGTGACTAATTTAGATACCAATTTATAAAATAAAAAGTTATTAATCACTAATATAGTCATTATTATGAATAAAAAATTATAATTGGTCTCTAAATTGGTTTCTAAAATTTAGCTATTAAGATTTTAGCTACCAAAGGAAATTGGTCACTAAATCTTAGCTACTAATGTTTTTGTTACCAAAGGAATTGGTTTCTAAATTATTTTCTAATTAATTAGTAACCAATTTAATGACCCTTCATCTTTCGAAATATGTGGATTTAGTCATTTTAATCAAATTTTGTTAGGTTTATTTGATGTTTCGTACGTATTTCACGATTGTATTTGAGTTGTTTATATTGTTTGACACATTTTTTCTTTAGTGTTAAGTCAAATACTATTATGAAATGCGCTTGAAATGTCAAATAAACTTAACAAAATTTAATTAAAATGACTAAATCCACGTATTTCGAAAGATGAAAGACTAAATTACTCCAAAGTTTCAAAATGAACTAATTCCAAAATTCACTGAAAGTTAAGGGACCAAAAACATATTTAACTCTTTTTTATTCATAATACTGACTTTTTTAGTAACCAATAACTTTTTATTTTGTAAATTGATATCTAAATTGGTCACTATAGTAATTAACAACTTTTAATTACTAAAATTGGTTGTTAATGAGATGTTTTCTTTTAGAGTTTAACATATGGGTATAGGGTATAGGGTATAGTGTGTATAGTTATAAGGTAAAGTATAAGACTAAGGAAGAGTTTGTACATTTCAATCCCTTTAATTTTTATTCTCTTTCTATATTATTCCACTTTTTTAATATCTAACAATTTTATACATATTTTCAAAATATTTTCCTATCTTTGCAATCTCAATTACACCTTTTTTTTTCGGTTTAGTTTACAAGATGTATTATATGTAAGAAAACTCAAACTTCAATTTCATTAAATTAAATTGTTTTTAATGTGCATTTAAACATTTCTTCTACTTCTTAATATTTGCATTTCTTTTTTTGTTTGTTCTTTCTTTAAGTTAAAATCTCTAATTCTCAGTTCTAAGTTTTCAATCACATAAACATTAACTTATTAACTAACATAGAAAACTTACATTTTCTTTTCTATTTGGTTCTCGGATTTGATTGATTTCAAAAACCTTTTTTCATTATACAATTTTCATTCTCTAACATCATTAATATTTATCTTAATTGTAAGATCCAAAAAATGACATTTTAAAAGTGACAGTGGTTTGAAAGTAGTGAGACTCAATTATTTTAATATTAAAAAAGGTTTTAGTATAAATAGAATAGTTATAAACGAGTTTCATTATTTTAAAATACATTATCTTTCTATAAACTATTTTTCTAGAGTTCTCTACATCTTGCTAAGAGTTTTGTCTCTTTGGTCGTCTGATTGAAGAACCGAGACCGTAGTATGGATCTTCTTGGCAAGCTCTTCAATTTGGACTGATCAATTTCTCTATTCGCTAAGTTAAGTTTCCACGCTCATGTCCTGATCATTTTTGTGATGTTTCTATGTGTAACTAGAGCATCCTATGGAGTTATAGATATTTGATGGTTTTAGAGATGTTTAAGCAGGATAACAGGTAAGGGAAGCTAATTGCACCATTTTTAAATTATATACATGTTTGAACTACTCATCATATTGTTGTACTGTGATTTGTTGGCATGATTGAGTCGCATGATGAATTTTACCTTTTGAATTGAGGGGTTAAATCCTCAAATTTACATGATTTCAGTTGTGTGATGAAATTCTAAAATATTATATGATTGTATTGAGAATTTGTGGTTGTATTATGAGTTGTGGTATGATATGAGATATATGAAATTATGGTATGTGGTTGAATTTTGTTTGTCTGGAATTATTGATGTTTGGTATTACAATTAAGATCAATTGATATAGATGTTTGTGATAAACTTGAGTTTGATTTGTGCTTCGTATTTGTGAAGGTCTAGGGAAAATTTAGAAATGCCCGTAGAAGTGAAAAATTATGCAAAAATCTGATTCTGCAAAATTATGTAGACCCGTTGGGCGAGCATGTAGTCGCGAGGTGAGTTTCAAGTCACGGGTTCTCTGACTTTTAACTTTGTGGGCAGGGAAATACCCGCAAGCGAATTATTTGGAAAAACCTTCCTCCAGAGGTACAATGATAAAATCGTTGGACGAGCAGTCTATCGCTAGACGAGAATTTCCTTTTAGCCTAGTGAGATGACATGTTCGCTAAGCGAGTGGATGAGTACCTGATTGGATGTTAATTGATTTAATTTGGGTGTTTTATAAGTTTTTTATGGATTATTGGTAATGGATTGATATGTGAGCAAGTGAGGTGGTGATGTTGAAAGAGTTTCAAGGGAAATTCTTGGTGATGGTGTTTTTAGTGTATGCCTTGATATAAGAGATGTCTAGATAGAAAAGTATTCTAAACTCTGATAATCATTCACACTCATATAGAGTAGAATGAATTATGTAGTGAAAGAGCAAGAGATCCTAGTATTGGGGCGTATTAAGCCTAAGGCATAACGGGATTAACCTTGTGAGTGGTTAGGTGATAACCCCTTTTGTCTACAACTTTGCAAAATTTAGAAATCATCACAAGTGCAAACTTCCTTAGAATTCTATATCAAGCGCATTATCTGAATAATTGAGTCTAGTGTTAACTATTTGTGTGAATTATAAATCAGAGATATGTTTTATACCATATTTGTAAGTACTTGACATGATTTATATATATATATATATATATATATATTTCACACATTAGTTTACCCTTCTTCTGTATTTCTGTCTTGTGTTGTTTGTCTTTCTTTTGCGATGATCACCTTTTCGGTGGGAGTAGATGTGGTTGCAGTTTCTGAGGACACCTTTGGATGATGAGAACTAGGGATGTCAACGGGGCGGGTAGGGTACGGGTAGTAGCTCCCTCGTACCCTACCCGCTTGATAAATATTCGCCCCGTACCCGTACTCATATCTGTCGGGTATTCGTTATGCGGGTACCCGCCTATTTTTTTTCATATCCGCGGGTATCCACGGGTACCCGCGAGTATTTACAACAATATTTTAAAAAACAAATATTTAACCATAATCCGTGTTTGGATCAACAAGTCTCCTTTCTCCGATTGATTATTGAAAAACAAACAAATAAAAAATCACTGACAATTTATATTGTAATTTATTTTTGAATAAAATATTAAATAAATTAGTAACTTCATCAATGTCCATCTCTTGCAACATTGTCTAAAGTTTCATGTTGTCCAATTTTAATCTAGAAGAGCCTGAAAACATCAGAAGTTCATTAAAAAAATTTAACAATCACTTAATTAAAATATCTAAGTACAAGTATTAATTTCATTTTCTTCCATGTTGGTCCATAACCAGTATTGGAGACACATCAATGCCTCCACAATATCTAGAAGTAATATACTCCGTTGTGGGATAAGAATCCGATCACCATTATTGAATGAAGACTCATAATGTTTTTTACTAATATATATATATATATATATATATATATATATATATATATATATATATATATAAGGGTATTTTTCTGAATTAAAGTTTAGCAGGTACGGGTATCCACGGGTACGGATACTATGATACCCGTACCCGCCCCGTTAACATGCGGGTATCAAAAATACCCGTACCCGCGAGTAGCGGATATCCATTTTTAATATCTATTTCCTACCCGTTGCGGGTTTTATCCGCGGATACTCGCGGGTATGAATTTTTTTGACATCCCTAATGAGAACTCATCTTTTATGTTGATGGAAGTTTTCAGTGGGAGCTTTAGCATGGGTCAGTTAATGTATAGACCTTATTAGTTTAGTTTAAGTATATAAATTATATATTTTTATAGTCTTATCATTTGTAAGACTCTATTAGTATATTTTATACATTGGATTATCTGTTTTGAACACTATGATGAAATATCATATTTTATTAGTTTTAAGATGCTAAAATTGGATGTTACATTAATTACCAATATCACTTTTGTGATAAAGAAGTATTGATTTATTTTTTTAATTTTCTTTTGTATAATTTTATAAATTATTTAATTGTAATTTTTTATATATAATATCATATATAAAATTAGTTTAAGAGTCTAAACACTCACTTCCTGATTTAGACCTTAACTTTAAAGTTTAACTAAATTATCTTCATCTTGTGTTAAATAGATAAACTTTACAGATTTAAGATCACGAGCCATCCACTTAAGATCTGTCAATAAGAAATTAAAATTCATTATCAAGAGTGATTAAATTTTTAGTCTATTTTTAATCTTAATTTATTTTTATTTATTTGTGTAATTTAAATATCTTTTACATAAACGTATTCTTTTTCTTTTCATCATATACATATTATGAACTTAACGATGCATTATTATGAGTAATGATAGTAAAAATCTAACTCCTGTTGTAGCTAAAAAGAATCACATCACAAATCTTATGAATAATTAGTCTCGCAACAATACTTGTGAGCGAGACCTAATAAAAGATTATATTTTATGTAGTTTGAAAAAAAATATTAAATGTGAGTCAAAGTCTTTGGTGGATGAAAAAGATAAAGTTAAAATATTATATAAAATGAAAGGTTCATAAATTTATTGTCTATAATCCTTATATAAAAAAAACTATTCAATATATATATATATATATATATATATATATATATATATATATATATATATATATATATATATATATATATATATTAACCTTTTAGGAATTTTATCTAAATTTTTAATATATTTTTTACTTAATTTTTTTACATATTTATACAACATATATGAGATATTTTGGTACTTGTTTTATCAAATTGTGAATCCACTTTCTATTTAGAATCTCGTAATTCATATTTATATTTTTCTTAAAGAAAGGAATATTTCTTTTTCTAAAATAAATGCTTTCAATAAATTCTACATATATAACACTATTAAACATATTTTAATATAATTTTAAACACAATAAAAAATTAATATTTTTTTTTATTTTAAATATTTTAATCGATTTCATTTTACTGAAGTTAACCCCTATCTTACCATTTATATTTACAACTATTATATATGAAAGGACAGTGGCTTGTACCCATGTTAAACAATGGCGTCAGCTCAATGCCAAGTAGTGAAAAGTTTGCAAATATTATGTTTCTTTTTCAAGTTTTAATTTCCAAAAGCCCTCTAACCTACGGCTCGTGGCACTTGTTGAAAGTGACTTTTTTTTTCTTAATAAAATTGTTTATTTTTCAAATTTATGTTTTGCTTTTTAATTTTACAATATAAAGAGTTATTTTAATATAGTTGTTGCTTTAAGAGAATTAGTTATTTAAATTTTAAACTTTGTTTGAACCAATAAAATTGATCAAACTGACACAATTAACTAGATGTATCCGCTTTCATTCGATATAGTCAACTATAATTGTATAATAAGTTGTTAATTTGTTTAAAATAATTAACTATTTTATTATAAGAAACAAAATTCAACAACTCGAACTTATATATCTAGTATATTATTAATAATATTTATTTATTACTAAAAATTTCATATTTTTATAGAATAAAAGAAAACAAATAATCTTAGAGTGGATAAAGAGTTCTTGAAATTGCACTCATCTATTGTCACAATCAACATCTCAACCATTCAAAAGGGTGAAAAATGGTGTTTTTGCAAATAACTTGATTATATCAAAATTCGGTAAAAAAATGCTATATAATAAAATATTAGACTTAAAAAATAGGTCTTTTATGGCTCCACGGATTGATTTCACCGACCGATATTTAATTCTATTTTTCCTAGTTTTCCGCCAAAGATATAAACATGGTCTCGCTAGGCACATGTTAATAACATAAACAACCTTATAAGTGTCATCATATAATTAAATATATTAGGATGATTGAAACCATTAGACTCATTCATGTAAAAAAAGACCTATTAAAATACTATGAAAACTTATACATTTTCAAGTATGTAATCATGATATTTATTATACATTTATTATTTTATTTGTGATCATTTCTATCTCAGACCATCATTTCTAACTCAGAGCATTGAAGTGTCTTTGGACATATTCATCCACCTAAAGAGAAGAAAAAGAAAAGAACATCTCAAAATATTAAGACATTGGAGAGAATCTTGAAAAAAAAAAGTATTTATCTTAATAAATATATATGGAATTAAATAAAATTCATTTATTGTCCAAATGTTTTCGATATTGTCAATCATAAATTATAATACCTAATGAGATCTTTAATCTTTTATAATAACTATTTTAAAAATTATATCTAATTAAAATATTTTTAATTTATTGATTATGTAAAAAATTCTTATATTTGGTCAAACTTAAGTACTAAATTCTTATAAATTTTTTTCAACCTTTGCAAGTTAAGTATTTAAAGAATATTTTTTTTAAGTATTTTGCATGAGTATGAAACCTTAATCTTTCAAATTATAATATTCATTTAAAATTTAATTTGGCAAGAGATAGTATGCACCTTGTTATACTCTCATATATAATTATGATACAGTGGAAGATATAAAAGAAAAATACAATTTTTTAAGTAAAACATATTAACAGTTATACTTAAAATATAAAAAAATTCGGTTGTAGGCAAAGCGGTCTTCGTAAGTGGCATATTTAAAAAAAAAAAACGAATTTAGACAAGTTATGCACCCCACACATTTTCAAAAAAGCGAAATCGTCATTGTCTCCTCCCCCGCTCCCCTCATCACATTTTTCTTTGGTCAAACACTCAGCTCTGAAGTTGTGAAGGTTCTACACGACTTCAGCTCTGAAGTTGTGAAGGTTCTACACGACTTCATAGCTGAAATCGTGTGACCCCAAAACGATCTGTAGTGTAATCGATTATGAAGTAGTTGTAATCAATTATAGATATGATTTTTTTTTTCATGAAATGATTCATTAATAAAAAGATAATACAAGACGAAGTTGCAAAACAAATTTATTGAAATTACAAAGCAACACAATTCATTGGCAAAATAGACATTGGCCCCTATGATGACCTTCAGTACAATAGTAAAAACATTTTTTTTACGGATTATCCGGAATTGGTTAATCCATTGTTATAGATCCTTGTAGTGGTTGGTCGTTCGGATGTCTTACGCCTTGTTTGAGGGTCTGGTATGAAATTTGGACCTGTATAGGTTGACCAATAGTCCTCATTTCGCAATGGATGGAATTAGACTTCATAAGCCTTATTTATGGTATGGAGACTATAAACATGATCAATGAAATCTGTTATTGGCATATAAGAAAAAGAACAAACAACTATGACATGATGACATGGCATGCGATTTGCTTGAAAGTGACCACAATCACACCACCAATCTTTTAATCTGACACTGAATGAGATTGGTTTTGGCCAATATTGGTGGACGTTGATATCTCTTGCACCTCGAATTCAGAATTCTCGCGATCGTAGCGATGAACATGACAAAATGTTGATTTCTGTTGATTTTGTTGAAGTAGTGCAATTATGTCTTTTAAATATTGATGGCATGCTTTTAACATAGAGTTTGTCTTCAAGCCTCGTTCAAGAAACCACGTATTTGTCTTTTTGAAGGTAAGGATCGAGCCCCCTTAAGCATTGAGTTCATGCACTCAGCCAAGTTTGTTGTCATGCGGTCGTACTTACGACCCCATCATAAGCCTTTGACCACTTGTGTAACAAAATTTTATCTATCTAAGCTACCGCCCATGGGAATTGAGACCTTATTGCTGAAAGTTTTACTTGCATAATAGGTTGCTTGACTTCGTAAGCTATGAAAATGAAATAACATTTAGTTTGAAAGAAAAATTGAATGAATATGGAAGCAATAGTAAGAAAATGTTTAATTAATTTGATTGTCAAGTTATATATGTTGATACTTTAATCTTCAACTATAATCTTTATAGTAAATTACTCAAAGAATCGTCTTATAAACATTTTTTTCTAAATTAGCATGACAAAAATTTGTAGTTTTTTTTATTTGTATTTTGTTGAATAGCATGACAGAAAATGTGTAATATTAGATATATTTTCTTGGACTATATTAACACTTTCTTGGAAGTAATTCATCATATATTGGTGGTGAGCATGATGAAGACATTGGGTCTTGATTTTACTGCGGTTGTTATCTCATGGGTTGCTTAAAAAATTATTTAAATATTTGAATACTTAAAAATAAATAAATAAATTCTTTTATGTGGGTTACTGAGCCAACCCACTTAACCCAGCAACCCGTGGTGGGTTGAGCTGGGTTGTAAAATTTCTGACTCACCATAAAGTGAGTCGGGTTGGGTTCACTCATTTTCAACTTGGCTCGTGGTGACCCAGTCCATGTAAGCTGGGTTGGCTCACTTTGATATGTCTACCGTTAGCAAGGTGGTGTGATATCTACCTATTAAGAATGTTCCATCTACTTGAACAACATGTTTACAATACTTGAACCCTTCAATGCATGGTCCAAATGCCTAGAAACAACGTCCCAAAAACAACGTTCCAGAATGTAGCACGATGTGTCATTCTCACCATCAACATTAACTAGAGGACCAGAGCATTGAAAAATTGTCCTAGGATTAGTCTCTTGGACAACTTGTAACCATTTGGAAGGTCATTATAGGATTGCACATACTCGCCAAACTCCATTGCAATTTCTTTTCTTTTGCTAACCACGCTCTTTTGTATGAGTAGTATAGTTGTAACGAATTTTAATGTCTGCAATCAAGCTTTTAATGCAAATGTTTGGGTTGGTCCTCACTAAATGGAACATAGTTGAGGCTATTTAAGGGGAATCGAGATTGTAGTGATCTTGGGAAATAAATGTAGAGAAATAAGTATGAGGTGCCTCAATGGACTTGATCTCTAAGTGTTATCTGACTTTGTTGTAATCAGCCCTTAAACGTCATTGACAACCGTTATTGTAATTGATGCATTCTACTACGTATATGTGAGGCTTGGATTACACAACCATGAACTTGTACCCATTAATGATGTGGTACTATTTTATTGTAGACACAATTGCGATGGAGCATTGAAAAATTGTCCTAGGATTAGTCTCTTGGACAACTTGTAACCATTTGGAAGGTCATTATAGGATTGCTCCTACTCGCCAAATTCCATCACAATTGCTTTTTCCTTTGCTAACCACGCTCTTTTGTATGAGACAGTATAGTTGTAACGACTTTTAATGTCTGCAATCAAACTTTTAATGCGAATGTTTGGGTTGGTCCTCACTAAATGGAACATAGTTGAGGCTATTTGAGGGAATCAAGATTGTAGTGATCTTGGGAAATAAATGTAGAGAAATAAGTATGAGGTGCCTCAATGGACTTGATCTCCGAGTGTTGTCTGACTTTGTTGTAATTGATGCATTGTACTACGTATATGTGAGGCTTGGATTACACAACCATGAACTTATACCCATTGATGATGTGGTACTGTTTTATTGTAGACACAGTTGTGTCCTTTGACTCGAAGTGCATGCGTTCTTGTAATTGAATTTCTACATTCTGATTGTACTGAATGGAAGGTGTTGGAACATCTTCTTGGTCACATGGCATGTCTTCAAATTCATCATTAGAACTATAGTCGTCTAAGATGTCTCAAATCATATGTGGGTCTTCAATATGATGTGAAGAAGAGAAGCCTCCAAAGTTCCAAGAACTCGTGATGAATTTCATGTGAAAATGGGTTGTAGTAGAAATGCACTAAATCTATTATGCATTAAATGAAAATGAAGATATGAGGTTAGATTGTGGTGGGTTATATAAATAAGGGTTTCCAGGAGGGAATAAGGGTGTCAACATGAAAACATGCACCCCCTGGACATTTTCTAAATGAAAACATCCCCCCCGAAGGCATTTTCATGGTAAAAATGTGCCCCTTCCCTCCTCAATTTCAATTTCCTTTTAGTTTTATTATCCAAACAAGTCATTTTATTTCAAAGAATTTCAAATTTTTCAAATAAATTAATTACTCTTAAATTGTCTTATTCAAACACGACATTATGGTATCAAAGGCCTACAAATATAGTACCTTTAAAATACTTACAATTTTTTTTTACAACAACTAGATAGGACCACTTAGGTGCATGATATCAAGTCTACTTGAAATGTAATATAGAGGAGAATCAATCATACCACCATACTTGGTTTGATCAACAAATTTTCCACTTTCACCAACATCAAGATAAGATGTTGTTGCCATTCTTTTAAATTATCTATGATGAACTTTTTCAAAGTTTTTGGACAATACTTGAATTCACTTATAAATGTTCCAAATTTGAGATGTTTAATTTGAAATCCAAGAAAGAATGTTAATTCTCCCATCATCGACATCCAAAACACTTTTCATTGTGCTAAAAAAATCTTTGACATATTAAACTCTTAATAAATAAAAAAATTTATATCATCAGCATATATTTATATAGATAGAATCTTACTCCTTGATTTCTTAATAAACAAGGTTGAATCAACTTTACCTTTATTGAAACTTGTCTTAATTAAGAAGTTACTTAGCATTTCTTACCATGGTCTAGAAGCTTGCTTGAAACCATATAATGCCTTCTTAATCTTGAATACATGGTTTAGAAACTAAACGTAGTAAATCTAGATTATTGTTCAACATAAATCTCTTCCTTTATACAATGAATAATCCTCTTCCTTAAGCTTTATACAATGAAACTAGTATTATTGATAAACATTAAATAAGAATAGTACTTTTTTATTGTGTAAGATAATTGGCTCCTAGGAAATTTGTTGCCAAAGCATGACTTATATGTATCAAACTATGTTCTTTATTTTATCTTTTTAAGTTTTTAAGGTGTTTTAAGCAATGGGTATGTGCTTAAATAAATAAAAATTTTATGGCTTAATTCGCAATTTGGTTTTTATAATTGGGCCTATGATTTATTTTGGTCCCTATATTTTTTTTTAACTAATTGAGTTCCTATATTTTTTTTAAATAGAAATAATGTGATCCTTTTTGTTAAATCAATGCTAACAGTGTTAGAAGGTGACCACGTGTAGAGCTGTCAAAATGGATAACCCGGTCTGGTCTGACTCGACCCATCACGGGTTGATCAATTAGTGAGTCAACCCAACCCAACTCAGTTATTAGCGAGCCAAAAAAATTTGAACCTGGCCTAGCCCACTACAAGTTGGTGGGTTAAACGGGTTGGCTCACAGACTCACTTAATTACAAAAAATATATTATTTCTAGTCAAAACTAAATTAAAATTCTAATTAAAATCCAAATAAACTTTAATACAATCCAAATACAAACTAAAATCACGAAAATACAAATTATCTATGTATTGACTAAAAAAAACAACCTAACCTGACCAAAATGCAAAACCCAACTTAACAAAAAATACTTGTGTGATCCTTTATTTGCGGGTTGGTGAACCAACTCAGCTCACCGCGGGTTCAACCCGGGTGAGCCAGGTTCTAGGTGGATCAGGTTAAAAATCAACTTGTATTGAAATTTGTAAAAAAATTTCAACCCAGTATGGCCCGAACCTGTGGTGAGCCGTGTTGGCTCACGGGTTCCAACCCAATTTGACAACTCTAACCACTTGTCAGACCAACCCTCTTCTTAGTTGGTAATTGGGTCCCGATATTTGGGCCTATGATTCACTTTTGTTCATATATATTTTATCGACTCAATTGAGTCCTTATATTTTTTAAATAAAGACAAACCATATTCTCCATCTCTTACCCATTATTCCCCAATGATAAAATCTCACCACCCACCTTCTCCGACAACGTCCACTACCACCACCACCCTATCTTGCCGCCATCAGAAACTTTTTCGCCTCCTTCAAATTCAAGACCTTTTTTACTATTTGAGATCACAAATCCAATATTATTCAAGATCACCTCCTTCAGATCCAGCATCACATATCCAATATCCTCTAAGAATTTTTTGGTATTCATTTTTATCTATTGCATTGTCAGAGTTAGTCACATATGTTGGTGCAAAGTGGCTCTAGAAAGGGGTTGAATAGGGCCTGAGCCTGTAGACATTCTAAAAATGTTTTGGATAGACACAATATTTAACCAAATAAAGTAGTAAGGTAAAGAAGAATGCACAAAAAGATTTATACCGGTTCACCTTCACTTGAGGCTAGTTTAGTCTCTTAAGCAACTCACTTAAGAAGTTCCATTAATGAAATCCCTTTACTATCATGAGTATCAAATTTTGTAGGTTACAACGAGTATCAACCTCTCCATGTTTCATGAATTGAACCGTCTCGAAGAAACACGAGTATAAACCTCTCTAGGTTACAACGAGTTTAACCTCTTCAGGTCCTCTTCTAGATCTCCCCCTCATATAGAGAACTCATAATTACAATGAACAATATAATCTCTCATGCAGGATAGTATAATCATTCTCATAGGGCATACTTCACTATGTGAATGATATTACAATGTTTTACCTTCAACCTATTATCACTTTATACAAAATGAATTTGACTCTAATGCTCACATAGTATTATCACTTTTCTTTCTCTTTAATAATATTTGACAGTGTTTTAGCTCTTATGTATTTTGTCTTGCATTATTCTCATCTTCATCATCTTTATCTTGGTACTTATAGTTGTGTTGTGCCATTTGATCGCCGATGCATATTCAATTGAGCATATCTTCAATATCTTTTTTTTTCATCTGTAAGTTTTTTATATTACATTCAAAGTATATTGCTTCTTGTGAATTACTGGTTCTTTTCTTTTCAACCATTCAACAATTTGAATTTCAAATATAATGTGTTGTGGCTTCAATCTTCTGAATATTCTCTTGTCGTCTTTGATTTACAATGTCTTTCTCTTTCTAATGATGTGACATCATTAGTAATATTCAATCAGAGATAATTTCCTTTTGTATCTATTCAATCATTTGTGATATTCTTCATATTATATCTTCAATCAAATCTTCAATCAAAATATCTTCAAATAACTTTGAGACTTGTATTACAATTCTCTTACTTAATTTGATTGTCAATTTCAACGTTTAGATTTCTTTGATCAATTCAGACTTTATCTTCTGTTGGCAAAAGAAGAAAGTCAAGTGATTTTGAATGATGATCAAGTTGAAGACAAAGTGTTCAATTATGCAAATGTTATCTTGTAAAATAAAATAAGTGTATTGTAGAATAGTTGAGCTAAACTTGAATCAGCAGCATGGCATTCGTCTTTCTAGAAGGTTTCTTATTTTTAGAAAAATTATAGTGATAATCGATTATCACTATTGATAATCGATTATCTGTGCAGAACTTGTATTTTTCGAAAACCTACTGGAATAATCGATTATCTCCTGAAATAATCGATTATCCTGTTCAAAACTTATTTTTCAGGAAACCTACTGGAATAATCGATTATCCTTAGTGATAATCGATTATCCTTGGCAGTTGAAACACAAAGATTCAGTTTTTAACTTAAATTTCGAAAACCTACTGGAATAATCGATTATCCTTAGTGATAATCGATTATCATTGGCAGTTGGAACATAACGGCTCTATTTTTCGAGAACTCTATTTAAAGAACTGCAGTTCAACCTGAAAAATACCTTTTTAAGATTCAGAGTTCTTTAGCTGTGACTGCAAAAGTGTGGCTCTGTGAGATTCTTAAAGAAAGCTTGAAAAACCTAGTGTGAGTGAGCGATAACTTTTTCTAAGTGAGTTCTTAGAAGATTGAGTGCTGTGCTGTTGCTAGGAAAGCTGGTGGTCATCCTCTGTGAGATTCAGGGGGAGTTTTGTTCATCTCTTGTGGTTGTTCAAGAGAGGTGTTTTCTAATCTTTTCTCTCATATAAATCTGTTGTAATTTTGATTATTATAGTGATTGAGTTAATCTCCTTGTTTAAAGAGATTAACAACTGGACGTAGGGTCTTTTGATCCGAACCAGTATAAATATCAGTGTGCTCCTCTTCCCTTAAACTCTTTATTTATCTGCACTTGTATTTAAAGCATCTATTACTTTAAGTTATTTAATTAAATTTTGAGAAAAATTTTAAAACCTGTCAAGATTTTTAAAAAATACAATTCACCCCCCCTCTTGATTTTTGACCATTGTTTAGTCATTCCGCTGCGCCATACCAACAATTGGTATCAGAGCTTGCTTTGATAGTCATTCAAATTTTTCGAAAATGGTAGGGTCAAATCAAACTTTTGCTGAAGGTGCGTCTATCAATAGACCTCCACTTTTCACGGGTGAAAACTATCCTTTTTGGAAAGTAAGAATGCAAATATTTTTAGAATCAGTTGATAGGGGTATTTGGGATGCTGTCTTGAATGGACCATTTGTGCCTGTTAACGTTGTTAATGAAGTGCAGGAACCAAAGCCTTTTGCTCAATGGACTGCTGATGAAAACAGACGAGCTCAATATGACGTTAAAGCCAGAAACATTATATCATCTGCTCTAACTCTTGATGAGTTCTACAGAATTTCTGTTTGCACCACTGCACGCGAGATGTGGGAAATCCTTCGAGTGACTCATGAAGGAACTGACGATGTTAAACGAGCTAGAAAGAACTCCTTGATACAAGAATATGAGATGTTTCAAATGCAACAAGGAGAAACCATCTACGATGTGCAGAAGCGGTTCACACACATTGTCAACCACCTCAATGGGCTAGGTAAAACATTTGACACTGATGAACTTAATATAAAAATTCTTAAATCTTTGAATAGGACTTGGCAGCCAAAGGTGACGGCTATCACGGAGTCTCAGAATCTTGCAACAATGACCATGGCGGCTCTGTTTGGAAAACTGAGAGAGCACGAGCTTGAACTGGGAAGACTGAATGATGAAGAAGATCAAGGAAGAAAGAAAAATATTGCATTCAAAACCGAGGTTGTCAAAGGGAAAAAGCAAAAAGAGGAAGAAGATTCTGATGATGATGAGAATCTCAGTCTAATGATAAAGAAGTTCACAAAGTTCATGAAGTCTAAAGGAAGAAATCAATTCAAGAGTAATAAGAAGGAGAATCAAGGAAGCTCCTCAAACTTTAAATGCTATGGATGTGGAGAAACTGGCCATGTAAAAGCAGACTGCCCAAATTCAAAAAGGAGTGATGAAAAGAAAAGCAAGAAATATTTTAAGAAAAAGGCATACATTGCGTGGGAAGATAATGCCTCAAGTTCATCCAACTCTGAAGGATCCGATGAGGAAGAGGCAAACTTTTGCTTAATGGCCAATGATGATCATTCTGACAGTGAGGTAAGCTCTTCTGACAATGAAAATGATTATGATTCTCTTTATGATGCTTTTCAAGAATTGCTTGCTAAATCCAGTAAATTAGATATTGCTCACAAAAAATTGAAAAAGGATTTTAAAGAATTACAAGACAATCTTGAAAAATCTCTAGAAGAAGAAATTGTTTTGAAAAATAAAATCTTAACTTTAGAAAATAGAGAAATTGAGGCAGTTGAATGTGAATCTTGCAAAAGCTATATGTTTGACTTAATGATTTTAGAAAAACAACTTAAAGATGCTTTAGAAAATAAATCTTTTGAAAAACATGCTTTTGAGAAGAAGAATCTAAGTAGAAATAAATATGTTCCTAAAAATAAAAAGACTCGCAGAGTATGGGTAGAAAAAGGAACTGCTCACTATAGAAATACTTGTTTAGCTACTTGTTTTTATTGCATGAAAAAGGGGCATACATCAAATAAATGCAATATTAAACATTATGATGTTCCAAATGGGAAGTATACTTGGATGCCTATTGCTAGATAATTCTTATATCTCTCTAACCCCAAGGACCCAATAAAGTTAATGGGGACCTAAAGAAATTATTATTTTTTATTTTGTAGTTAACTTCCAAAGCTAGAAAGTCATTGTGGTACCTTGACAGTGGATGCTCAAGACACATGACGGGTGATAAAAGGAAGATCAAGAATCTCAAAAGAAAGGATCAAGGTTTTGTTACATATGGAGATAACAACAAAGGGAAAATAATTGGAATTGGAGATGTTGGTGGAGGAGATACCCTAGAGATCAAGGATGTGCTACTTGTAGAAGGACTGAAGCACAATCTTCTCAGTATTAGTCAACTATGCGACAAAGGTCTTAAAGTTATCTTTGAAAGTGATTACTGCACTATTCACCAAAAGGATTCTAATGAAATTGCTTTGAAAGGTATGAGACACAACAACATCTATTTAATTGATCTTGATTGTGCATCATCTAGTGATATAACATGTCTAGTTGCAAAGGAAGAAAATCCTTGGTTGTGGCATAAAAGGGCTGCTCATATTCACATGAAACAGTTGAATAAGTTGATGTCTAAGGAGTTAATAATCGATTATCTTCTCCCAAAAATAAATTCTACATTTCTGGAATAATCGATTATCAAGCATAATAATCGATTATCATGACCCTGATCAAAATACTCAAAATCGTTCTGGAATAATCGATTATTACTTACAATAATCGATTATCTGCTCATACCCATCACTTCTGGAATTCACATTATGAAACAATAATCGATTATCACTCAGGATAATCGATTATTACACGTCGTTATGTCAAAATTTTCGAAAAAATAGCCGTTGTAACGGCTAGATTTGCTTTGATTTTCGCATTTTAGCCGTTGGGAGCCTTCTCTGTATAAATTCTGTGTCCAAATTTTAACTATTCACGCAGAAACGAACTCCTCTCATCATTTACCCCCTTTTCTTCAAACAAAACCCTAAACATATCATCCTTTGCTCTTACAATCAGCACCATGGCAGAATCATCTCGCAGAAAGATCCCAACACGTAGACGAACTGCTCCACGTCCAATCCAACCTTCCATTCGATCAGCATCCATTGAAGGTTGGATCTCTGATGAAGATCGAAGAGATGAATTCGTTCAGATTTGGAAAAACAAAGCACTCATCTCCCCAAAGTATATTACTCTTCGAAAATTCACAACTGCAGGTTTTGAGTTTCCTGCTCTCTTTAATTTTCAAGGCATCAGACCATTTGTGGAAATGCATGGAAACTACTATCCTGATCTTGTACGAGTGTTCTACTATAATCTCAAGATCAGAGATGAAGTTGCTACATCAAAGGTGAAGGGAGTGGACATCATCATCGACAATGACATTTGGGAAAATGTGGCTAAATTTCCCATCAATGATGATGCAGAATCAATTCTCCATGGCATTGCTGGCTTCAATCGAATCTTGGCTTATCAATCCTTCTTACGCAACCCAGCACAGGATGTTGGGAGACAATTATTGGCTGGAGGACTAAAAATGGATGAAAGACTGATCCATTACTTAATTGTCTGGATTTTGTGTCCTAGAGGAACCAATCATGCTCAGTGCTCAGAGGCTGACCTTCTCATCATGTATGCGATTCTAAATCGCGTTCCGATAAAATGGTCTAGTCTAATCCTAGATACCATGCTCAAAGCAAAAAGGTATCCACAATATCCTCTCCCATATTCCCTCTTAATATCCAGGATTTGCGAATACAAAGGAGTTGATACCACCGGGGAGCTTTGTCAAAGTACCTTACGCGCCAATGAAATTGCTGAAAGCTCTCTCAAACAGCTGAAACTTGTTCCTCTTGGTGATACTTATGTCCATCGTGATGATATGCCCAACTATGACGCTGAAGATGAAGAACTTCCTCCTGCTGATCCCATACCTCCTGCTACACACAATGTTGGCTCTTCAAGTGGTGCTGGCTCATCTTTCTCTATCGAAGACAACATAGCCAACATGAACAAACGACTAGAAGAATTATTTCTTCTGTCTACCTCTCGTCATGAAGAAGTTGTCGGACTCATTAGGGGGATTGATACTAGAATTTCCAACTTAGAAAATAGGTTTGACGAGGAATTCACTCATGATGATGACATGAGTGCAGAATTTTAGGGGGAGAATTCTCTAACATATGGTTTTCCACTGTTTGTAGTCTCTTTTCATTTCTGAATCAATAAATGATTAAGTATTTTTATTTTCTGCTGTGTGCCCTCAAGCATTATTTCATTTAAGGGGAGTTCTACCCTTTTCTCATATGATCAAAAAAAGGGGGAGAATAAGTTTAAATACTCAAAACACATTATTTTATCTTAACCATTCTCTTTGCAAGTCTCTAAATTGCAGGTAGCAACAAGTCCTTAAACATATTTTTTGATCATCATCAAAAAGGGGGAGATTGTTGGCAAAAGAAGAAAGTCAAGTGATTTTGAATGATGATCAAGTTGAAGACAAAGTGTTCAATTATGCAAATGTTATCTTGTAAAATAAAATAAGTGTATTGTAGAATAGTTGAGCTAAACTTGAATCAGCAGCATGGCATTCGTCTTTCTAGAAGGTTTCTTATTTTTAGAAAAATTACAGTGATAATCGATTATCACTATTGATAATCGATTATCTGTGCAGAACTTGTATTTTTCGAAAACCTACTGGAATAATCGATTATCTCCTGAAATAATCGATTATCCTGTTCAAAACTTATTTTTCAGGAAACCTACTGGAATAATCGATTATCCTTAGTGATAATCGATTATCCTTAGCAGTTGAAACACAAAGATTCAGTTTTTAACTTAAATTTCGAAAACCTACTGGAATAATCGATTATCCTTAGTGATAATCGATTATCATTGGCAGTTGGAACATAACGGCTCTATTTTTCGAGAACTCTATTTAAAGAACTGCAGTTCAACCTGAAAAATACCTTTTTAAGATTCAGAGTTCTTTAGCTGTGACTGCAAAAGTGTGGCTCTGTGAGATTCTTAAAGAAAGCTTGAAAAACCTAGTGTGAGTGAGCGATAACTTTTTCTAAGTGAGTTCTTAGAAGATTGAGTGCTGTGCTGTTGCTAGGAAAGCTGGTGGTCATCCTCTGTGAGATTCAGGGGGAGTTTTGTTCATCTCTTGTGGTTGTTCAAGAGAGGTGTTTTCTAATCTTTTCTCTCATATAAATCTGTTGTAATTTTGATTATTATAGTGATTGAGTTAATCTCCTTGTTTAAAGAGATTAACAACTGGACGTAGGGTCTTTTGATCCGAACCAGTATAAATATCAGTGTGCTCCTCTTCCCTTAAACTCTTTATTTATCTGCACTTGTATTTAAAGCATCTATTACTTTAAGTTATTTAATTAAATTTTGAGAAAAATTTTAAAACCTGTCAAGATTTTTAAAAAATACAATTCACCCCCCCTCTTGATTTTTGACCATTGTTTAGTCATTCCGCTGCGCGATACCAACAATCTTCATATCTTATGATTTAATATTTCTCTTTCGTGCTATCTGAACCTGACTCATCTAACGTTTGCCTTTTCTTAACTCGTATAGTCATTCTTTCATTGGAGTCGTCTAATGGAAGTACTTGCCTAATAGGTATATTCAACATTCAGCTCACGAGTTGACTTTAACTCGTCTAGTAATGATACACGTCTGGTGTCGTTGTGTGCTTACGTTGACTCATTTAACGTTTTGGTTTGACTCATTTACTGCTCGTAGGAGTCTAATGCATTGCCTCATTATGTTGGCTTGTCTGGTCAATGATATTAACTGAATTCATTAAGTTTGCATTGTTGGAGTCGTTTGGAAACCTTAGTCTTCTAACACTTTAGTACTTTTGGTTCGTCACCTTGAGTTGTTTAGTTCAGCTTGTGACTTATCTTACTAGCTCTTCTGAATGAGCTCGTCTAAGCTTCACTTTCTTTGGTGTTTACTTCAGATTTCAATCATCATTCACTCTATGTTTAACTTGCACACATTGAAAAAATATTAGATGAAAAAAAAACATATATTCATAGTAAAGACTTATCTCTCTTGTTTCATTATATAATTTGTTATCATCAAAACCTACTTTCTATCAGGCTTGTCTGGTTTTCCAACATCTAATGCTAACAACATAAACTAAGTTGTGGCTTTTGGGTTTGTTCCCAATACGCTTGTCCTAGTCCTTTGCACCGAAGGCATTCCTTTTGGGCAGATTCTTCTAATTCTGACAGGCTTCAATCAGTGTGTGTAGAGGCATGGAAGGATCTGTGGAGGACAACACTAAGGGAGAAGGGACCACCATGTCTCTCTTTAAAAAAAATATAGGAACTCAATTGAGTCAATAAAAATATAAGAACAAAAATGAATCATAAGCCTAAATATAATATCCAAATTACTAATTAAGAAGAGGATTAGAATTATATATGACTATCTTTTAACAGTGTAATGCTAATTTAACTAAAAAGACTACATTGTCTCTAGTTAAAAAATATAGAAATTCAATTAAGTAAAATATATATATATATATATATATATATATATGAAAATGAAAATGAATATGAATAGTAGGCCTAAATATAAGGATAAAATTACTAATTAAGTGAAAGTTTGTAAAGCAAAAATAATCTCTAAAAAATTTTATATTATAGTAGAGTAGTAGTATATCTAGATGTTTTGAAAACATATTTTCTTGTTTGGTTATCATTGAGGTTAAATTAAGTCTAGGTGTTGATTTCTTTTATAATATAATTCTTTAAAGTGCTTAAGAATAGTATGATTTGTTGTAAACATATTGAAGCACTCCAAGTATTTTATTATTTATATTTTTTTTTTTTGTAAAAAGATCTTCTTTTATTCTATTACATTTATATCCTACTATTATATTTTACCCTTTCATACCATATTACATTATGATAATCAATCAAATGCCAAAATTTATTCTAAAAAATGTTATGTTGTCACAAAGAAAGCAGAACAACAAGTTGCTTATTATGTTAAACTTGTTCTCTTGGATCTAACTTTGCTTCCAATTACGTCCAAATTTGCTTCTAATAAGTGACATGGCATCCATTTGGGACTTGTGTGGCATGATTTAAAACATTAAAAGAACAACAAGTGCAGATGCAAACACAGGACAAAGCCAACCCGCAAACACTATTCACGTGGTCCGTTACATGTCACATAACTCACCCATTTTGGCTCCAAAGCTTATCGAACTTTTCCAGGATCATGTGTGAACCACAGTACATTATTTAAATCACTTATTCAAAAAACATATTAAAATTGAATTACAACCTGCTGTGCTGCTATGTATGATTCTGCACAGAAATAGCCCACAAACCATGCTATGTAAACACTTGAATTCATTGTTTGGTCACATTTAATTAGGGCAACAGTTAGGTGGATTTTGTAATTTCATAAATTTCAACTAAGAACAATAACATGCCACTCAAGTTGTCAAAACAAGCTGTCGACAAAGTTTGGTCTTGTCTTATGGATCAAGTTAAAAAAAATTTACCCAGTTTGCAAGTTTAAAAAATTTGACTGATCAATCTGATTTATATTTTAAAATGGATCATGATCTTTTACCTAGCGTGATTGCATGTTAGATCTATCGGTTAATAGACCATTTTTAACCTAATTAAAAAAATAAAAAATGCAACTTGTCCATAAAAATAAATATGATATGTTATCCAAACGACTGAAATTTAATATTGAACAAGTCTATATATTATTTTAAAGAATTTTATTAATATTTTCATATAAGCTATGTAATTAAAACAAATAAATATTCATAAAAAATATACAAATCAGTTCATTAGTTAAGGCATCACAAACTAGCAAGTAAACATTTTTAATGTTTCAGTGGCTTAGGTTCTGTTCTATTAGGGCATTCACTCTTCAACAAACAGAGAGACTAAGGGTATCTCGGCACATTAATCAACTCACAGCCTCCAAGCTTGAACGAAGGAGAATTAAAGGTTTGATTGTGCATGTCGAGATGAGAATGCAAACAAATTTACTTAGGGATCAAGCCAAGTCGGGTGGCCACCAGGGTTCCAATCAATGGTGTTAAATAGACTTTTTTATGGTTATTAAAGTGACATTTTACACCTATAATAAAACAAAGTCAACCTTTTATATTTATATTTAAATTCTTCGATTAAATATATTTGTATTCGTTTAAATTTGACACGAAATTAGAATTTGTCTTTGTTTGAAATTTTGATATATTTTGATCCTCAAACTATAAAAATGATGGATATAATAACATATTTAACCCTAAATTATTTATGAATTTTCGGTAATATTATTAAGCCTTAAATATTAATTTAATCTTTATTTTTGTTGAGTTAGTCCAATGTAGTCCTAATATTTTTTCTTTGTTCAATAAAGTTGTAATTTTTGTCATTTGTTTTGTCAATTTACTCCTTTTTTTATAATATTTAAATAGTTAACAATATGCGAACATGTTATGTCATATGTCAATTCATGATTTTTTTTTTTGTTATTTTTTGTTAATTTTTAAATTTTTATTTTATTTTTCTTCATTTAAAAAATTTGTTCACGTATCAAATTAGCATCGTGTCACGTGTCAATGTCATGTATCAATGTTAGTGTCACGTGTCATTATTTTATAATCAATTTAGTCTTTATATATATTTACTATTTTGATTCAATTACGTCTCTATTTTTCTTAAAATAGAGCAATTTTGTCACTGTTCAACTTAAAACCAATTTAATTTTTATATGAATGTTATACTGATATTTTCATTAAAATTTACAATTTTATTAAATATTTTTTGAATAATTTTAAACCAACTCTAACTATATTATTTGAATATAATTATTATATTTATTTGATTTTTTTTCAATCCATAGCGTTAGACTTGGTTAAAAAGATAGGGTCATAGTTATTTCAAAATAGAAGGAAATTTTTCATTATTTTTAAATGAATTTTATTTTGAAATATATATAATTTTTGTAAAAAACAATTTATTAAGATAATTTTGTAATTAACTAATATATTTTTAGATTTTTCTTACGTATGTTTATTAAATTTGAATTCATGTATATATCAGGAGTATTCAAGTTTTTGAGGATGCATGTCTTGAGTTAAATAATTAAATTTGTGAGTTCAAATAAAAGTGAAAAATATTTGTTTGATTTGTAGAGCAGATAGTCCATTTTAAGATATTAAACTACAAATAGTTATAATTTATTTTATTTAAAACTTATTTTAGGATAATGTTTACTTAAAAGTGGCAGTAAAAAGTAAATATATACATCACACAAGTAGTAGTACAATTTTACAAAAATGAAATTACACAATAACCCAAAATATAAAATTAAATTAAAAGGGAGTATATTATATTACAAATTACTATTTATATGTATACATATTATATAATTTCAAATTTATATCTTATTATTATCAATGATGAAAGATATTGTGAAGAATTTATTTCACACCTTTTTAACGTCTTAGATCTTTGCGTCCACCTAGGTAGGAAAGTACATCCATTTCTATCAATAGTCCCTCTAAAACTTCTACAATTAAGTTAGTGATTAGGACTTGAGTTTCTTATTCACTTTCATTAATCCTCTTAACTTTTGACCCATCTAAGTAAATTAATTTCCCTAATAACCTTTTAATTCTCACAAATTTAGTTTACGTATACGGTGCAAGTTTGCATTTTAATCACAATTTTTTTTTTCTGAATTTGTAATATTGTTATCACTCAATAATATTTTAATTTTCATTTTTCATTTTCTTCACCATGAAGTCGGTAAGTCAATTATTGAGTCCAAAAACAATACAAGTGGGAATTTGAAGAGGTATAGAAATGTAAGGATAAGGGGGCCACTCAATCAATATGCCATTAATGCATAGAATAATCAAGAAAACTAGCTTTTTTTGCTATTTGGACACCTATATTATCATTATTAGGTGTACAAATCAAGTTTGCATAGGACATGAAGGAAGGGTATTTTGGTCAAACTCAACCTTGCAAGAGGATTTAAATAAACAAAGCAAAGGCTAATTACATGGGTATATAGGTAAATTGATAACAAAAGGATGGAACTAGAAGTTAGGTTCACATAAATAGAGAAAGGCATGCCCCCCTTCTTTTCTTATCATTATTTTCATTTTTTTTAACCATGTTGAATTATATATACACCTAATTAATTTTATTGGTATCTCCCAAAAACAAGCATTGATGGTGTAAATTAGGATATGTTTGATTTATTGTTTTGTTATAAAAAGATTTTCAAAATTAAAATTGTTTGACAACTTTAATAAAAATTATTTTTTTAGTTAAAAGTTTCATTCCATTCTTACAGTGATTCGTTTGCATCATTTTTTCAAGAAAGAGAGAGGCCAAGGTATGTAAAAACAATTAAAATTACTTTAGTGTCGGATTTTTTTTCAAAGTTTTTTTTTTCCTTTCAATAAAAGAAAAAGATTAAGCTTCTTCGAAGGGCAATGGTGAAGACTTTTTGTTCAAAGTGTCGTGGTCTTCCTATAAGAAACAAAAAAGTAAAAAAAAAAAAAAAGAATAACGTTAGATCAAACATTAATATTGAAAAAGAAAATATTCATAACACAAAATTGATAGGAACAAATAATGACATTTACATGATTAAGTTTAACAGTAGAATTTCATTACATTCCACATAGTATCAATTAGTAACCTTTTTCTATATTATCATTGACTTGTGAATTTTCATATAATTGAAAATTGATGCATTTATATAACTAATAAAATATTTAAAAAATATTAATTAATTTATAATACGAAACTGCATTAACAACATATATCAAAACCAAACTCCTTAACATCATTACATCATTTTTCTAGTCAAATAACATTGTTTCTTAATTTTTTTTTTCACTGGACTAGTTTTATACTTTTAAATTACGATACAAAAAAAAAAACTAATTAATTATCAAGAATATCTTCACAAACATTTTTTTTTCACGTGTTTAAACCTCTGACATCGTAATCTTCCAACTATGTTAAACCAAGAAATCTTCTCCACCTTTCACTGCAAAATTAAGAGATGAAAATAAATATATTGTTCGGACACAAACAAACTAAAAGAATAGCATTATCAAAAACACTTACCAATATTAAAATTTTCCTAACACCTAAATACATTTGAAGTATATTTTTCCTTAACTATTGTCACGTATATATTTGAAGAAAACCCTGATAAGCCAGAGAATTAATATAGGAAAATTAAAATTGAAAATCACATTGAACTAATTACTACTTTGAAGAAGTGAGCATGAAGTTGGGCATGCATATATAATTTGAAACTGATTTCCAATTATGGTAATTAATATTGCATAAAAAAAGAGTGGATGAACCTAATTAATATTCGATGAAAGTGTGTTTTAAGACACAATCACACATGCATGTGTCTGAAGCTAAAACATTTATAAATACGCATAGGTGGGAGTTATCTGCTTTGTTCATTGAACATGTTCAGAATTAAAGAATAAATGATTGGCTAATATTAATTGTGAATGAAAAGAGAGAGAGAGTGAAGTACAAGAATAGTGGGTATCTTCATGATAGTATTTGCCATATTATTTTTTTTTTTTTTTTTGAAATAATTTACAAGAGTAAGTTATTTGAAAAAGATGAAAATTGAATTTCGTAGTTTATCTGTGTCTTATTTGCTTAGCTGGATAGGACATATGCGTTGTAGATGTTGTGATGAAACCTAGCTGTAGAGAGAGAAGATGCCTTACCCACTCACTAAACCTATGCCCACTATTTTGGTATTTTACAGCCTAACAGATACCACAACTGTAATTTTCTCTTCCCCACATACCCTATATTTTTTTCTTTTTTCAGTAAACAACATAGATAATACATTTCTTATTTAGATTTTCTTCTAAATACATTTTCAAAACATCACTTCATCTAAATCTAACTTATTATCAAATAATTTTCCATACAATAATGATAAATTACTGATGATGAGTTCTGCACTATCAACATAGATAAGATGTCAAAATTTATAGTGATGATTAATATGACTTTATTTGAAACTGTTATGAAATAGTTATCATGGATAATAACTGGTTGATAATATAAATTAGTTTTAATAATTTAATGTTTTATATTTTTGTTAACATAACTTTGATTTGGTTCCATGCTTTTGTATAATGTGTGTATTAAATATGTTTGATCTCGACTTCTAAAATATATGAGACTATTTTGGTGTATCAAAACAAATTTTTCATTATACCGGAACAAACCTCTCCGTCAAAGACATGGAGAGTTTTCGTTCCCACAATCCGAGATATTGTTTGATTTAGAAGGTGAATTTCTATCACATTTTTTTTCTTTAAAAGATTCTTCGAATGGTGGAAGGATAAAGAAGTATTTAAACTACACTTAACCTCAACCCCTAAACGATATATGATTATTTGGATGTAACGGAACAAAATATAAATAGAGAAACATAAATTAGAATTTTGAATTAATTTTGTGTGAATAAAATTTAGGTAATTGGGTCTTGAGAATTTACCGGTCATACCAGAAACTAAAAAAAATGTATGAATAAATTACTTACCAGCGAAGTTTGCATATTAAGAGTCAGAATCAAACTCATGTGACATATAATAAACACGTTTTTTCAATAAGTTGATCGATGTTTATAAATTACAAAAGAGAAAAAAAGTGGATGTGTCTTTAGGAATTAAACAAAAGTTGACTCATTACTTTTGAGGAAAATTAATTTCTTTTATATTTGTAGTTGAAATATATGGATGCAATGACATGTATAATTCAATGGCTTTGACAGCTTATTCCAGAAATTTATTTTCATAAAATAAAGTTGATGGAACTAGCTAGATGAGACATTATGTCAAGGCATATCTTCACTGGTCTCATAATAATATTCAAAAATAAAATAAGTGCATAATCACGCATACCTTTTCCTTTATTTCCTTTTTGGGAACCAACATGGCAAAGAAAATAAGTTATTTTAAACAATGATTTTAGAGTGGGATTGATGATCCAATTCCCTAATTTAGAGTTTAATTATTTAATTATGATTGGATTGTGGGTGAATAAAAGTTAATGAAATAATTATTACTCTAATAATTTTAATATTTTATATTGATTAGTGACATTTTATATTATTCTAATTGATGTAGAATGTAGTTTTTTTTTAAGAAAAATATTATGCTTTTGAGATTTCTCACCAAAGGGAGAATTATGTTGGAAAACTTGATATCTAGTTCTAGAAGAATGTTAACAGCAGTCAAACTTTTTATCTTTGTTGAAAAATGTACAAAAAAAGTTCAAATCTCAAACTCTATAACATGTGAAACAAACATTTAAAAGAGTAGAGAGCTACGATTAGAATGCACATGCTAAATGCAAGTAGATCCGAAAAAAGAACAAGTCTCTAAGATATTAAGAGTGAACTAGGATTAGAATAGAAATCCTAGGAATATAAGTAATTGAAGAGTGAAAAATCTAACATTGTAATGATGAATTGAATGTAGAGTAGTGGTGATAATAACAAGAAGGTTGAGTGGAAGAAAAGACACTACAAATAGAAGGGAAGGAGAAAGGTGATTACATGTGGGAAGAGAAGATGTTCATGAAAAGTTGAAAAATGATCAAACAAGAAAAGGTGAAAAATGATCAAAAAAAATTATGAAAAAAAATAATGAAAGGTTGTGAACAAATAGGCTTAAAAAGATATTAGCAATACATATTATTAGTTACTAACATGTACCATATTAGGAATAATAACATGGATTCACTATGATTTTAGTATTTGAACTTACATGGAAAATTAAAATTTGTCTCTTTCTCAAACTTTGATATATTTTGGTCCTCAAACTTAAAAAATGAATGAACACTAGTACAAAATAAGCTTTTTATACCTACATTATTATACCTGTTCAAATTCACCAGGTATAAAATAAGAGGCAGATGACAATTTTGTAAATAATGTGAGATTTATGCCAATTATACTTTCAACCGGTATAAAAATTAATGCGATGACATTTTTGCAATATTAGAAAAGACTTTTTATACCAGTTATAATTAAAATTGGTATAAATTATATATATATTATTAAAAAAAATATTTTTTATTAACGGTCGAATTGTAACAGTTAAATAAACTACTAAAATTATTTTTGTTTATGTTATTTTTCTTTATCCTCACGATTATATTATTTTAAACTTAATTAGTGAGTCTTTTATTTTTCAAAGCTTCCTTTTCACCGTAATCTTCTTCACTATTTTTTTTCTTTTCATTTCTCAACACCTCTGCACTGTCGTAAACTCGTCGACCACCACTTCTGCTATCCCCGACGAGATCAAGATCTTCACCACAACGTCGACACAACTCACCGCCCAGTCTCCATCACCGCTACATCTCCTAGTTCAGTCTCCTCACCGCTCATCCCTGTGTTTCCGTGTTTTGTCTCTTTGGTAAGTGGTGCTTCTCACTTCATCGTCTCATTCTAGGTTTCTTTTCCTCCATTTGTGATGCCTACTCTGTTCGCGGTTGTTAGTTCTTGCATGATCACAGGTAGTATATTTCATTATCTCACCTATGTAATTTAGGGTTTAGTTTATGTTGTTGTTAATTTCTTTGAATTTTGGAATAATATGAGAAAGGAAAGGTGAACTCTACCTTTGTTGATGAAAAAAAGGGTGTACTATCCAGTTCACACGAGCTTCAGCATTCGCAACAACAACAAAAAAGAATATAAGAATGTGAGACAACGAATGAATGGGAAACAACTCCAAGGGATGTAGGTAATTCTGATTTAGATCTCTAGTTTTTTTCTTTTTGTTTCTGATTTGTTTGGTGCAAGAGAAAATAGTAATATCAGCATTAATAGTAATAAACCTACCTACCTAGCTACAGAGATGGAAGCTACACACGTTCGAGAAAAAGGTGTTGTTGAGGGAAGTGAACACATGTTGGTGGGAAAGAAAATGAAGAAGTTCTAAAGAACATTATTGCAACTCATCCTTTGTATGAAGTTTTGGTTCAATCTCACATCAATTGCTTGATTTCCTCTATTTTCTTTTTCTTTTCTTCTCTGCACATTTGTTTCTGTTTTTGACTCCTAAACTTTGTATTGATTAAAGCAATGATGTTGAATTATCATGATTTGGGGTCAACAATTAACAGAAAAAGAAAGCTTCCATTCTAGTATAACTGTGGTGACCTACATGACTATATTTTTGTCTAAGTTAGTTGATACAAAAGTGCTTATGAGTGATGAATAGGATTCGAAAATGATGGTAGAACAATTTAAAACCTTAATATAGTAAACAAGACAATGGTGGAGTAGAGTATCTAACAGTTCAGAAAAAAGCAATTTCTCACTTTGGTTATAGCTGCAAAATTTATGATATTTTTGAAAGAAAAAAAGTTTGTTTCTTCTAATTTTCTGAATGATTTTAACTCAGAGAAAGTGGGTGAAAAATGAAGATAAATAAGTAGATTTTACTCACTTTTCCTTAAACTACACAATTCATTAAAATGGAACAGCTTTTGTCATTTGTCTTAATTTGGGAGGGTATTTTCTAGTACATCTATATAAATATAACAGAACTGTTTCTGCAATGGAAACAAGACCAGACATTTTTGGTAAACAGTTACATATATCATATAAGAATTTGTTTTAGATTAATGTCAACTATTTGTAAAGTTAGTGATACATGATTTGATCAACAGTGTTGGAAGTAAGAGGTTAAAAGCTTTATCATGTTTTTCTTTTCATTATTCAGAGACCCTTGACTTAGGGGAGAATGACCTGAACGAGTATGAGAGTATCTTGAGGCCTTTGAAAGGTTAGTTGTGATTAACATTTGATAGCATTTTATATTTAAACAAGATATGATTGTATGCATGCTCCTTATTCATAATTAGTGAGTACTAATCTGTTGATGTTCTCAATTTTGTCATTATCAGAGAAAGACGAATTTAAATGGCCAACCAATTTGATCTCAAATAGTTTGAGCAAAAGATTTGTTTCATCTATCACTACAAAATAACATGTTTTTATTAGCAGTTAAATTTTGCTGGTTAGTTTACCCCGTTAAAAAATTATCATTTATGTTGGTTTATTTTAACCGCAACAATTACTTATGTATTATTTGGATATTTTTAACTTTTTATAATTAGAATGAACATAACTCTTCAACCCAATCTTTGTCCCTTATAAAGACTTTGTTGTTGTTGTTGAAATCTTAATACGTAGCTTCTACATATTCCAGAGTAGCAGCAAATGAATATAGATTTGCATTATAATGCATTGCATGTTTCATGTTATGAACCCCTTTCTTTTTGGTTTTTCAGCCTAAATTTCTTCAGTTTTGAGATCCCTTCTTTCAATTCTATCAATGTCTTCCATCTTAATGAAATCTTTGTTTACAAAATAGAAGTTATCTTGTATGTTTAAGTGTTTATGATTGATATTTTATTCTTTTTATAACTTTTCTTCATTTAGAAAAGTCAGAGTGTTGCTGAACTTGTTTAGGTTGTATCTTCTATGCTAGGAAGCTAGAAATTTGGAGCAACTTTGCTGTGATCCATCACGAAGGTTAGTTGCTGATTGCATTTCTATTAAATATTTTGCTTGCTCATGTAATATACATAGTGGTCTTCCTAATTAATGGTGGAATCAATGCATTTTCATTTGAAAATACTAAATGCAACATGACACTAAGTTGTGTTTATTTCATGGCTGAGATTGGCTTGAGCGTCCAGAAGGTATATCCTTTAAATGTCATGGATGAATTTTGTTAAGTTGTGGTTAGAAATCCAAATGCAGATTTAGCACATTATTTTGATGTGATAGGATGAAATAGCATTGGTGGAGTCATAATAGCTATGTTAGCCATACTGAATTGGTCAAGCACGAATTGGTTAGGTCCAGGAATTGGTTTCATTGGTAGTGCTTCTACAACCATACTGCATAATGATTGGAAACTTTCTCGTGGTGTATATATCTTTGTTTTAATTGGTCTTGTGCTTCTGCTTGGTGTTATTTCAGCTTTGATAGTTGTTGTCAAGCCATGGACTGTAAGTGCAATTCAATTCTGTGTTGAATTCAATGTCTCTTTAACTGGACCTTACTTCTGTGTTGAATTCTTATTGTTGGCAAAATAAGAATTTTGTGGATGATTTATGACTTGTTTTTGGTATTAAAACCAATAAGAAAGGCCTTACTATATTTGGATCTTAGTTGATATGTGAGGTCTTCATTTGGATTTTAATTATAACATCATCAAACTGTTCATTCTTATAAATGAGATTCTGATTTTATTGTCATTCCCCAGGCTGATGAAAATTTGAGATTGATAAGATCGTCTCTTCCTGAGGCAGTTGAAGCTTGCGTTGATGCTGCAGGTCATGAATTTGACGTTTCACGCCAGCGAACTCTCTTAAGGGCAGCCAGTTATGGGCAGGCCTTTTGTAGGTGAGTTTGATCTGGATATACTGGTGATATTTATTTAAAAATGTTTTGTTGTGGATAGTGAATGTCTCAAGACTACAAAGGGACACACATTTTCTGATATTTGCTCTCGGTAATGATATCTAGTTGACTTTGACATCAATTTTCAACGTGATCGTATCCAAGAGATGTGTAAAATTCCGCGGGTCTTGAATGCAGTGCGCAGCCCTGAGATTGGCATTCCTCTTAGTATTCAGCAATACAAGGTTTTTAAGGCTTACTTGTCTATCTCAGTGCTGAAATTGTCTGTAGTGACACTGTACTGAATTAGCTTATTGCCATCAGTTGCTTACACCATCTGTTCTGATCGGTCGCTTAATTACTGCTCACCAACATCTGCTTGCACTGAAAATATCAGAATATCTTGGAATGAATCAAGTAAGTTTGTGTGTATTGTACGAATTACTGTATAGTTTGGCATTTTGTTTGTTGGCTGTGCAGCCATTGATTTTCCTTTTGATCCATCCAATAGCTCCTTACATCCCTCCATTCTCTTCATATTCACATTCCCTTCTGTGCTGCCAAGTGTCCAGTCTGTCAGTGCCACCTTTCTCTTTCATAACAACCTCCTCTACTACACTTTCCAAATTGTTCTCTATTCTATCGATGTGGACCGTCCTTTCTACATTATATGCAATTGGATGGAGGATGAGGTCCATTACCTTGGGTGGAGGGATGCATCTGAAGACACAGGCCCCGATTTCCCTATAACTGAACCTGGACCTAACTAATGAACCTGAACACTGAACTGACCTAAATTAATTACCATTAGACATTTCAATAACTCCATGACACTATTAATCACTCGTGAGGCATATTTTTAACCATTACTGCCACTACTATTGATAATTGTATTCAATCACATTCATTTACTCTTAACCACTTGTCACAAAATTAACTACTACATTTCTTCAATAACCTCATGATGCAATTAACCTCTTATGAGACATATTTAACTGTTAGTGCCACAAGCACAAATTGACTTATATATAATCACATTTTTTCCCCTAAACCTTTGTGAGAAAAAGTTAAACATATTTATATTTGTCCAAAGCATATAAAATAACCATGCTGTCATTTTCAACGACATGTTATGGGTGGACGCTGGGAGGAACATTCTCAGCAGTATGATAGTCACTACTCTACTTTACATGCGTGTGTTTAGTATAGGAGTACAACTGAACTTGTGTGAAAATAATAATGGGATCTAACAACTGCAGCAACTAAATAGATTGTTTTATTCTATTCCTCTCCCCCTCTTACCATTAATATCATCAACACATTAGTAGTCTTCTTTAAGCATATATGTATTTTTTGATCTTCCTTTAAGTATACACGTGAGTTTGATATTTTGGCCACTGCTTTTGTTTAGGAGGTGGTGATAAAGCACTGGGCATGTTCAAAGATAACTGCTTCATTGGCAATTCCTGATGCAGCTCTTTTGGAGATTCTGCTGGATAAGGTTATCCTCCCCCAACTTCAAACACTGATCATTCTATTTATTTTTTTGCAATAAGGCTTGAAATTTCTGTTTTTTTACTCAGTTAAAACTGTGCAAAGGCATATCCTATGCAGCTGTTGCCGCTCATGCAGACAAAAGCGGCAGACGAAAGTTAGCTGCCTTACTTGTTGAACACGAGCCTCGATCATCAAAACAGGTGCTATTATGATTCTCTTGTATTTATAGATACATGTTGAAATTATTGGCTTTTAATTCACACCTCACCTCCCATGCATCTTTCTACCCATTTTGTTGGCTTGTATCTCCTCACCTCCCAAGGTCAAACTTCTTTGGCTGAAACTCTTTGTACCGCAGATTAGGGTAGCATTTCTTTTTATTATTCTCCTTATGGTGTTAGTAAAGTGTCGTAGTTAGGAATGAAATATTATTAGAAGACAGTTGTATACTGAATTAATGGGATAGAAGGGGTGTCAAGGTATAGGGATTCATGTTCTTATTTAGCTTCTTTAAGACGAGGGTTCACTTTATAGGGTATAATGCAACCTCTGATTGAGGTGCAGAAAACTTCCATAGTGCACTTTATGGATGCACTTTAGAGGGTAAAAATTGTCAAAATGATAGCCAAATAGTATTAAATAGTAGTTTAGTGAAACTTTTTATCAACATGAAGTTTGTTGTGTCGACCGTAGGTGTAACCTTTTATTTAAGAAATGATATTTTTCATAGTTTAAAAATAAATTCACTTTTATTTTTCATGTATTTTTACTTTATTAAACAATTAATATTTAATGTTCAATTTTTTAAATTATTTTTTGCTAAAAATCAACCGCTTTGGTAACTGGGGTCTTTAAAGCAAAATGCATGAATATTTAATATTACTACTTGTTTTTGTAGTTCCATTAGTTATTGGGCCCCACACTATGGTAACATGTGTATGATGCTCACGCAGATTGTGGAAAGAATGTCAGGTTTATCACCACACTCTAAACATGATTCAATTATTTTTAACTATGCAATTAATGTTTTCTTTGATTATATATGTTATCTAATTTATTACTTAATGTATTTACAGCATTTATCTGCTATGTACATTGTGTCCTTTCTCATTCTTTATGGAATTGCCCTCGCAACTGAAGGCTGGGGGTTGATGCAAGTTTAAAGATTTATCCGCCCTTTGCTGGTGCGGCTGTATCAGCAATTACTCTAGTTGTTTCATTTGGGTTTGCTGTATCTCGTCCTTGCCTAACTCTTAAGGTTTGTGAACTCATTGGAATAAGTACTGACTTTTTAAACTACTTTAAAATTGGATGAATGGATTCACAAGAATGAAACTGTGCCAAACTTTGTTCGACTTGAAGTTCTAACCTTTGTATATAATGTACAGATGATGGAAGATGCTGTACATTTTCTCAGTAAAGAAACTGTTATTCAAGCAGTTGCTAGATCGACTACAAAGGTGAGTACATTTACAGATAAGATTACATGGCCCTATTTTGCCAATATGTTTATTTTATTCTTGTGATCCTAGCTTTGTTTGGAGTAGTAGGCATACTAATATTCACAACAGTTATTTTATGCATGTGCATATAGCTAAAACATTTAATCCTTCACAGAAACAATTATTGTTAACCTTTAGTTTACTTCTCTGAAGTTAAATACTTTTGCTATCATTCTGAGAAATTTTTATACTGATTATAGTCGTGTCATGTGAGTATATTTATTTGATAGTATTTTATACATCATCACTCTGTTTCAGCATTTGGAACCTCAAACTTGAGCACGATCTTGATTCCTGTTACTGAATACTTTTCTTATTATTCTTGGGATTGAGTGAATTTTGATGTATCTTCAATATAGATCATCTTGTGGTTGTGTGTTGGGCTCATTTGATGATTCTTAATTAATTGATTGTTACAGGAGGTCAACAACGCTTCATGACAAAAATAGGGATAGTGATAAGGATGATTATCAAGACTGAGACTATGATGTTGCGACATTAGAAAATAACCTAGGTCAAGCCTTCCGTTATGGAATTTACAATAATGATGACATTGAAGAGGTACAATGCATTTATTTTAGGGGATCCTCGTGTTTGCATTTCGTAGTGTAATTTATTATATAGCTCTGAATGGAAGAACCAAAATATGTGGAATTTTTGTGAGATTATTAAGAATCACTTTCTGATATAGTGTTGGTTTATCCTCACAAAGCCCTTAGAATTGTTTTCTTCAAATGGTTTTGTGAACTATGATTCAAATGTTGTCCATTTTGTTGTTGCAAATTTGTGAACTATGATTGAACTTTAGAACACAGTAGATGTTTCTAAATGAATTATATATATATATATATATATATATATATATAATCTTCTAAAGTCTAATATTAGGAATTCTGGGTTGGATGCTTCTATGATCAAAGGAGAGAAATAGGATGACAGGGTAGAGATATGTCTACTGATTTCATGTTATATATGCATAGAGGTGGTCATCAATGATATTATATGAATTTAACTTGTAGTGCTCACATCAACCGGAAAACTATGAGTGTGGATATTATACCATGAGGCATGCATAGAATTATATCCGCAAACATTGTTGACTCATGGGATATCGTAATATGTACAATTTATAAATCACATCTTAAGTATTTATCACTAAAATATTGTTGACTCAACTATTCATTGTGTAGATTTTCAATGACACATCTCCAATGGATCAAGGAGTCTTGAAGGAAGTTCATGAGCAGTGGGCTTCGTTTCTTTTAAGTATTTATATAAGATGATGTTAGGTGTTTTATGACTTATATAGTAATTCGTTTTGGAGTAGTATTATATTTCATATAAACATTAGATTCTATTTCATGTAAATATTAGATTGAATGAGATTTGTTTTTTGGATGTTTTGGGTAATTATATACAGTATATGATGTTAGGTGTTTTATGATTTATATAGTAATTCGTTTTGGAGTAGTATTATATTTCATATAAACATTAGATTCTATTTCATGTAAATATTAAATTGAATGAGATTTGTTTTCTAGATGTTTTTGGTAATTATATACAGGTTTGGTATGTGGTAAGAAGCATAAACGAATTTTTCATAAAAAAATAATAAATCACTTTTTATACCGGTTGAGGTCATACTTGGTGTAAAATGTGTAATTTTTTATACCGGTTGGAACTATAATCGGTATAGTAAGTCATTTTTTCTTACATAACTTTCCATTTCCAAGAGGGCTTTCTATACCGGTTCTAGAAATGGTATAAGAAATAATTTTTTTATACCTGTCATGAAACCGGTGTAGAAAGGTCAAACCTTCTATACCACCTGCATCTACACCGATGCTAGAACCGGTATAAAAAACCTTTTTTAACCGGTATAAAAAGCCTATTTTACACTAGTGGAATATAGTTCTTTTAATAACATTAATTATTTTGAACTTGTTAAACGGTCCTTCACAATGACATTTGAGTTGGATCGTGTCAAAACGGTGCAAACAACTCAAATCTCATCAAACATGTTTGACATGTCAAAAAAATTTAATACAATTGGGTTAAAAGAATTTTATATCAATTTATTTTTAAAGTTTGAACACCAAAATATATCAAAATTTGATACAAGAACGAATCTCAATTTAACCTCTAAATTTAAAGACTTAAAAACATATTTAATCCTACTAAACTTAAGTTTTGTGAAACCAATGTAATATGTACTTTCAATAACAATTCTAATAATAACCATCATATTACTTCAATTGTACTTGGATGCAATGTAATATACAAACCATATCACTTCTAACAATAATTGATAATAATCGATGTAGAACATAGACTAATTATATCAATTATAACTACAATTAATATATCATAAACATATTATATTAATTCAAAGCACAATCCACATATTATATCGAGTCCAATAGTGACTTATGTAAAAAAGTGTGAACTTATTTATGAAATTATTATTTTTTGTTGCATAAAATTGTGTTAATAAATAATAATTAAATAATATTAAAGCAATGTAATATAATAATTTAATAACACTAAATAAAAGTAAAACATTATTTTATAGGTTCTTAACCTTAAATTTGTGTACAAAATTTTTAATCAAATGGCCAAATAATTTTAATAATAATTGAGATGTTTTCAAAATATGTTTTATATTATTATTGGAAAATTATACTATGACTTTAATTTTTTAACTCTCATTTCTTCCTGACATGACTTAGTGTGGGGGCATTTATTCTTTCAAAGAAGAAAAAGACACAATGGTACATTAATCAATGGTTTATACTAAATCACATCAGGAAGTAAATGATGAATCAAAAAATGGGAGTTATAATATCATTTCCATTATTATTTTACAAACAAGTTAATGAACTTGTAACATTAAAACAAGGGTTAAATATGTTTTTTCTTCCTTAAGTTTTAGTGAAAATCGGAATTAGCCGTTCTTTAAAATTTTAGCCCAATATTTAGTCTTTCAACTTTATAAATGCATAGATTTAGTTTTTTTAACTAAATTTTGTTAAGTTTATTTGACGTTTTAAACATGTTTCATGATAACATTTGAGTTATTTACACTATTTAACACATTTTTGCTTCAATGATAGTTGAGAAACGTGTTTGAAATATTAAACAAACTTAACAATATTTGGTTAAAATGATTAAATCCACACATTTATAAAGATAAAGACTAAATTATTCCAAAATTTTAAAAAGGGACTAATTCCAATTTTTATTAAAAATTAAAGACAAAAACATTATTTAAAGGATCGGAACTAATTAAATTTCTACTAAAGATTTGTAAGACTAGATTTATTAAAATTTCAATAACTTGTTTGTATTATCTTAAATATGTTTTGCCGAAATTTAGGTTCTAATAACTATTATCTAAAATATTTTCACATACAACGAATCTAGTTACTAAAATAACATAATTAAGTAAAGGAAACTGTAAAAAAACATCTCACCTAGTCTTATATACTAAAAATGGATATTTTTTATATTCATTAAAATAATTTAATTCTATTTTTTTAAGGAAATTGTTATTAACATAAAGATTACTTGCAAAGTGCTTTAAAATACAGATAATCCTGCTTAATTTGAACAGACAGTATTAATCATACTTAAAGTGGTCGTTATTATTAACAATCTAATGACTAGACCTAAATAAATAAAATTATAATATTGGACATTAAAATAAGAGAAAGTGTATGCAAGTATGAGTAACTTGTTTCTCACGAGGTAAAAAATATTTTATACCTAACTGCATGAATCAGAAAACAACAGTTGTAGATACTCAATTAAATATTATATCTAACAACCTGCAGATAAGTATTCAAATATAAAATATTCACGAGTATCTTTCACTTTCGAATGTAAAATGTGTGAAAAATATATATATAAATGCAGACATACGTATGTATATATCATCATTTATATAAACAAATACTTACTAAAGAAAAGGTACACAAATGGAGGCTGCAACTTGCACATTGCAATCTTATATAGGAAATTGAAATGGAATAAGATAATTTCAGCGTAGTGGAGGTTCAATCTATTATAATCACTGTCTATAAGCTTGTCTTTTATAGAGGTAAAAGAAAATATTACAAACTCGGATACAGTTATATTTCACTTATCATAATTTTCTCATGCAATTTTTTATTTACTTAAATTTAATTAAGAAAAAAGGTTATAGAAGAACTTATTTCTATTATAAAAAAATCATTAAATAACAGCTAATTTTAAAATCAGAATAATAATTATTATATTGACTAAATTAGATACATATATTTTATAAACTAAATATTATTAGTATTTAAAAAAATCTTTTATAATTGGTTTATCAATTAATGTCTAAATTGAGTTTTAACTTTAGTTACCAAAATTTTTACTATTTACTACTATTAATAGTTAAAATTTATTGTTAATATTAGATATCAATTCAAACTTTAATTCACAGACTAATTATAATTTTTTATTTCTTATAAAATCTATTTTATATACTAATTATACCTGTAGGGTCATACAGTCAAAGAAATATAAATTTTTTTTCACTGTGTGACCATATGAGTATTCTTTTACTGTATAATCTTATAGGTACATTAATAATTTTTAGTTTATAAGAGAATAATTATATAAATTAATCAATATAATGATTACTTATTTTTTTTTTAATCTATATAATTTGTTATTATTTAATAATTTTTTTGTAATGTCAAAATTTTCTAAAAGTAAAAATAAATAGCAATGTCTCAAGAGTACATGTTAAAGAATTGTTGTTTTGTTAATTATCAGATGAAAAATTATAAATAAAAAAGTGTTTAGGAAAACTTTTAATTCCTTAAAAAAAACCCTAGATGAGGGGTAATGAAGAGGATGAGGAATAAAAGGCACCTGATTTTTGTTTGTAGCAAAGAAAATACCTTAACAGTAGAATAAAAGAAGAGAGTGCAGAGTGAGTGAGGGTGCAAAGAAGCAAGTTCCTGGAAATAGGAAAAATAGAAGGGAAAGTGGTTGTGATTTTGTGTGATTGCTTAGATGTAGAAATGAAGTGAAAAAAAATAATAATAATGAAAAAAATTTGCATTAAATACATAAGAATTTGTGGATCTGGCTGACTTTATATTTACAGGACCCATATGAGAGAAAAAGTTTTACATGTAGACAAAAGGTTTACTTCACATGGGAGCGTGCATGTGATGTGAATGTACACTTACATCTTCTGTCTACCATGTGGATTAACCCTCACATTTTTCTGTCACCAGCTAAGCAATCCACCAAGTTGATTCTTTTTTTGTCCCCCCCCTCCATTTTTTCTTATCTTACCCCTCTCTCTTCTCTTCTTTTCTTTATATATTCTTCTCCAACTTAACTAATTAGCTTTCACATTAATCACTTCAATTTCAATACTATAACTCACCTGGTTAAGTAGTTATATTCGTCTTGTTTATTGGATCTATTGTTCTATCCGTTATCGAATCGTTATCGGACCATCTAATATTATCTAGTTTCATATTCGAGATGTATATGCTTTGGCACGAGAGGATGTGTGGAAAATTTCACATCAACTAGAAATAAAACAATTTCATATTATATAAGTTGGTGCAAACCTCACTTTACAAGCCGGTTTTGTAAGGTTGAATTAAACTTAAAGTTCACTTCTTAATAAATTCATGTTAAACTATTAAAATATGTATTTGAAAATTTCAAATATAAATTAACTTTTACACTGGGTAAAAATAATAAAGTTGAACACTATATAAAAATAAATCAACAAATTTATTGTCTTAAAATTTTACATTTAGAAATACTCGAATATTATTTTTGTATTTCTCGATAAATCTCTCTCGAAGATTCATCACACACTCTCCATAACCACATATAGAAAAAATTAGGTTTTATGCTACTCACTACAATATCAAATTAGATAAACAAGTATAGGCTTGTATTAAACTAAAGATTGTATTAAACTAATAAAAGATGTGACATAATTAAATATTGTGAGCTTCTTCTTTTTTATTGCAAATGTGTGTATGAATAGAAAGAATGACGTTTAACTTCCTAACTCTTTTTTAAAGTATTTACTTTCATTATTTTCATGATCAAATCATTGTAGCAAGTTGGAGAAACAAGTGATGGTGAATTAAAAGCAATATGCTACCATTATTCTTAGCTTTTTTTTTTCTTTCTTTTTTTTTCTCTCTCAAAAAGAGACACTTGAGTTTTTGCCCCTCTTCCTTACAATAAGAGCTATGCAATGATTCACTCATTCTCTACGAGGATTTTGAGCCGCTATATTAAGCAAAATCCGTTGTTAATCTTTTGATTAATTGACTTTTTTATTTGATCTTTTGCTGAAATTGTGTTCAAAAGTCGATTGCATTGTTTTGTATAGAAGCTTCTTCAGTGGAGTGTTCAACCCTTTTCTCCATTATTTTTTCTTCATTATATCGTGCCTTTAAGAAAGCTTCATTTGGCATATATAATATGTAGTTTAAAGCTTGTACTATGGAGATAACAAATTTAGAAAATATGTTAGTGGAGAGTAAATTGAAAGCAATCATAACCATGTGCAAAAGATTTGGTTTTAATAATAATAATAATAATAATAAGCTTATAACCTCTCTTTCTTAAGCTACCATAAAAAAAAAAAATTCATTCAAGTCTTGTACTATATATTCATTGGGACATGGAAGCATGTGCAAACATCATAAACAAAAAAATCCTTAGCAATCCCAAGGATAATTTTAGTGCTATTATCATTTTTGGGTAATTAATGAACAAACACCATATCAACCACAATTACCAACATTTCCAAATTGCTACTCATTTCAACTATAGTAATGGGAACAGTAAATAGTAAATAGTACAGTAGTAGCTATTTAAAAAAAATCATTGTTTTTTTTATCTATTTACTAGTGAATAATCTGTTCAAATATTAGCAGAAAGTGGTTTATTCATGGATCTTTTCAAACTTTTTGTTTACAAATTTTAAATAAGATCATTCAAAATTATTCTTTCAAATATAAATTTCAACAAAAAAAATATTCAAAAATAAATTTTACATTATTAAATTTTGATGTTGATGTAAATTATACATATAGAGATTTAGATTCTTTTTTATCTTAACCGGTAGTTGTTATAATATCATAATACTTTACATATTATTTGTGAGTATGCCAGTAGTTTTTTCTTCCAAGATATTTTCCTTTTTCTCTTTCTTTTCTTTTTCACCAACCCTAATAAAGATTCAAGAACCACAATTTTTTTTTTCAACAAGAACCACATTTAAACAATGAGTGCGACAGTAAAAGGGCCACAATGTGGGCCCTCGGAAAGACAGCACTCGGAAAAACCCATATTGGGCAAGGAAGAGTGGAGGGCCCATAAGCCCATCACCAACAACTTATGGTAAGGGAAGAAAGAAAGAAAGAGAAGATTACTACGTAACAAAAAAATAAATAAAACTAGTTCCTCTCATGTCAACTTCTTTTCCTTTTCATTTTCATTTTCATTTTCATTTCCCATTTAATTAACCTACCCTTTTTATTACTTTTAATTATTTTCACTCATATCCATTTCTATGGATAATTTGGATAAGCTTGAAATACACGGTTACGTTATTTTCTTAATTTCGTCTTAATCTCTTACTCTTATCTATAACATTCAAACGAAGCAAAACAACCAATACCAAAGTCAAAGAAGGATACTCTTGGATAGGGATGAAAAGTTCTTAAGAAATTGAGCTTGCAGAAGATAAAACCAAAAAAAAAAAAAAAAAAAAGCTAAAAATAAAGGTTGAAAGTTGAGATGAATGATCAAAAGCATCATAGGGAGACACTGTTCTTGAGCCACGTTTAACTTTAGTGCCGTCATTGCTATGTGTCCTTTTTATATAATTTTTTTTTACATGTTTTTTTAGGGTTTCTTTATTCACAGTTTCACACATTTTGATAACTATAGAATGAGTTGAATAGGGTGGGAATGTCCACATCTAGGGCTTCATTGATTCCAATTATCTGGCGTCAGTGACATTCAATATCACCAAGGAAAAAGTTCAAATTCCAATTTAGGGCAAAAGAACAATTTGGTGGACACTATATGTGGTGGGAATATTCATTAACCTAAACATTGTGAACTCGAGTTTAGAAGTGAAAGAAAAGTTTGAGGTAACATTTTTAATCAATGAGTATGTGTGCATGCAATGTTTTGTGGGCTTTGATAGCTCATATACTTTTTGACTTTTTCTCTAACTGTTTAGGGTTTAATGAGTTTTTGAGTGTGATGGTGAGAACATACTCATTTAATAAGATTGAAACTAAAAGTAATAGAAATTCTTGGATCATCTTTGAATGTAATTTGCATTAGTCGAATCAAATCACATTGAATATGTATGCCATTTTTCTTAACTTTCTACAGTTTTCTTGTTTTTTCTTGCCTTTCATTAATACATACCATTTAATTTTAATTCTTCTTTGAAAAAGACCAATACCTGTTGGAACATAGGTTAATCAAAATAAAATGAAATGATAAAGTGGATTTTATCTTTTAAGTCAATCTTGCAAAATTAGTTTGTAAAGTGAGATTTTTTTTCATTTATATACTATAAATGAAGTGTAGAACTAAACATTAATGGATGATCCGATAATAGGAGATAATAGACTTGTAAGTAGAGCTGTCAAAATGGGTTGGAACCCGCGAGTCAACCCGGCTCGCCACAAGTTCGGGTCGGGTTTGGTTGAAATATTTTTACAAATTTCAATACGGGTTGATTTTTGACCCGACTCACCACGGGTTCAACCTGGGTGAGTCGGGTTGGCTTACCAACCCGCAAATAAAGGGTCACATAAGTGTTTTTTGTTAAGTTGGGCTTTGCATTTAGGTCATGTTTTTTTTTAGCCAACACAAATAATTTGTATTTTTGTAATTTTGATTTGTATTTAAATTGTATTGAAGTTTCTTTAGATTTTAATTGGAATTATAATTTAGTTTTGACTGAAAAATAAATACTTTTTTTAATCAAGTTAGCCCGTGAGCCAACCCGTTTAACCCATCAACCCGCGGTGGGCTTGACCGGGTTCGAATATTTTTTGCTTGTTAATAAGTGAGGCGAGTTGGGTTGACTCACTGAGTGATCAACCCGTGATGGATCGAGCTGGGTCAGGCCAGGCACTGGCGGAACTTGGACAAAAATTTCGGGGGAGCCAATTTAATTTTTTTTATATAATTTATTAATCAAAAAAATTTATTTCTTTTACTTAAACCATTTTCATATTGCAATTCACACTTCTCAATTTTTAATCTTTCTAATTAATTGAATTCAAGCAAAATGGTATTCTAATTTCTAGTCCAATTCAAGATTATTAAACTAATTCATTGTATGCACTTGAAAACATAAAATCACAACATTTTATAAGGTAGGATTATACTAATTTGAGAAAAATATAATTAGGGTTCATGTCAATTTCATAAAATAATCCCTAAAATTAAGTTAGTTTTCATACTAATTTAAAGAAAACTTAATTTAGAAGAAATATCATAATGGAAGAATCATAAATCTAACCTACATAAATCATAAATACTTTTTTCATACTAAGATAATGATTCAGGAGATCTTGTGAATATGAGTTCTTCGATCTCTTTGTTCTCCCATCTCCATTTCTCAATCTGTCTTTCTTTTTACATTTACATTTTATTAACAGTTTGATATGAAAAAAACTTTATAATCAGATACAAAACTTTAATCTTTTATTAATCAAGATCCATCAAATTAATTTTTATTTTACTTTTTAAAAATATATAAATAATATATATATATATATATATATATATATATATATATATATATATAATAAAAATAGTATATAAATATATAAATTTAAATTTAAAAAATATATAAAAATAAAAATTAAAAACCTTGGGAGAGTCATGGCTCCTCTTGGTCACATGCTAGTTCTGCCATTGAGGCCAAGTTACCCGTTTTAATAGCTCTACTTATATAATGTAAATTGATTTTATCTGTGATACTTTTGATAAATTATCATAAGACGTGGCAATAAAGTAACATTAACACATTTATAAAGAACGGTAGGTCTTGAAAATAATTTTAAGAGCCAAAATAATATTTTTAAACTAAGTTTAATATTAATATTTAATTTTCATAAAAAGAAATTAGAGTTCACTAAAGTTTCTTTCTTTCCATATTGCATCACCTTTACCTTGTAGGTGAATAAATGATATCGAAAAACCTGTAAATCATAAAACATTTAGAAGGAAAGAGGAGAACAAGTTTTATTTTTATTTCAAAATAATATTTGCTAATTTGATGATTTAAAAAATAAAATGATAAATTACCATAAACTTAATTTATTAATTAAAAAATAAAGTGTTTACCCTCCTAATCATCCATCTTACTCCAATGGGAATGATTTGGTTCTCATTATAGTAGAGGTTGGTGATGATGCTTGAAATGTAATAATAGGATGAACACATATGGAATAGTTTGAAGAGGGACATGCTAGGGATTAGCCACTCAAAAACATCAAACCAGAGATGTGGTACTTTCTGAGCTTTGTCTGCACTCATATGGGTGTAGATAAAAAAAATGACTGAAAAAAATTAAATAAATTTGAAGACATAAAAAAATTATAAAAATATTCTTAGTTAAACTAATTTTAACAAAATATTTGTAAACATTGTAAAAAATTATAAATATTTTTTTGTTAACTTAAATTAACTTCTTTATTCTTATTATGTAATTTTTTTGCATTAAATTTATTTTTTATTCTTATTATGTAATTTTGGTTTATTAATTAATTTTTTAAGTCTTATTTCCAAGTAGAGTTCGATTCTTTTTTTTATATACCAACATTTTTACTCTATTGATTAAATTCCAAAGTATTCAAATAAAACTTAAATTAAATAGAAAAATTGTAGTGTTTTCGAATATTAGTAATATTGGTACCAATAGTTAAAAAGAATAAAGTAACTTATTTACATTATATTCTTCTTATTAGGGCATAATCATGAATTCAAAAGTGTATTAGTTTGAAGAATATAAAGAGTAGATGAATAAAACATAAATGATTACGCCATAGACATAATCAAGTAAGTTATGTTTAAAAATTTCTTGAACAATGTACATTTACAAATTAAACTAAGGGCAAAATTTTAAATTTATCACTTTCTTCTCAAATCAACTTACCATGAATAATAATTTTTAGTTTCTAGATAATGCAATCCAAAAGTTTTTTTAAGAAAACAAATAGTTTTGAAAAAAAAAATTATGTGAAAGGGCATGAAGAAATTTATGGAAGAGTAAAGGAAGAAATTGCCACTTGTTAAAAAATAAAACAAACTATAACTAAATAAGCACTCGTCGTGTTACATGATCGTAATAGCGTGATATAATTGTAGTAGTATCACGTGTTGTTGTCACATTATGTGTTATTGTCTTCATCTCAATTTGATCTCCGTATTTTTATTTAGTTCTAATTTTTGTAAAATTTTTGCAATTTCAATATCATTGTTGTTGGAGAAAAAAAAATGGAATTAAATTGAGACAAAATAAAAATACATAGACCAAATTAAAATGAGAAAATGATATCTAGTGTGACAATGACACTTGGCAATATCATTGTCATATCACACTATCATTACCATGTGACACAACGTCAGCTTGACACGTAACAAATTTTTTATTTTAAAAATTTTAAAAAAATAAAAAAAATCACAAACTGACACGTGATACCTCCTTAACGTTGTTAGTATATTACTAATAGAAATAAACCGATTACATCAAATTTGTTTTTCAAAATAAGAATCAAAATTGAGATAAATAAATAAAAAATTAACAAAATCAATATTTCCTTTAAAAAAAAAAACTAAAGACATAGTTTAACCTTACTAGAAACATTTTAGGATATGTGATCCAAAACAACGTCTCAATCACATGTTCCACAATTTGTCAGAGGGTGCACATTCTCCGGATAGTCAAACCCAATTGCTATCTGATTTTTCTACCTATTGTTCTTACCTGAAAAATTATTTTGCTTTCTAGATCATAAAATCCAAAATATAAAAAATAAAAATTGCACCAAAATGTGGAAAGTCTTGTCTAGAAAATAAAACAAAAAAAAAAATTGCAACAAAAGCACAAGCAATGGAGAAAAGAGAAAGTTTAGAGCTGCACTTTTAGATACCTACGCTACGCCATTGAAGGCTTCTCCACAATTTACGCCGCTTCCACCAACCACCAATGAAGAAATGGAGAAGGAAAGGAAAACTTTCCTTAAAACTGAAATATACTTCACATGGCCACTTTCATATTTCTTTCAAATTAAGGGAGGTGTCAGAAGAAATTATAGGGTGCAGGAAGAATCATCAACCGAAAGTTAGATTAAAGCCCTTCATCAAGTTAATGGCAAGCCCAATATCAATTTCAAAAGGTTCTCTTCCGGGTTTAATGAAGTCGTCTAAATAGGAAAAGGAGATTGCTTTCTGCACCTCCATATTTTCCTTGTTCACTCCAATAGTCTAATTATATTATTGTAGTAATTTGTTTTTCGTTTTTCCAAATTTTAGAATTGTACAATATTTAACAGTACACAACCCAGGAAAAAAAATGTTATACTTTTATACTTCAAATTGTCCATTGTCCATTCTAAAATGTAAATTTTCCAATATATTCTGAATCATATAATTTCAAATGCAAATTTTACGTTTTGAATTGTATATTTCGAAATTTTACCTAAGCTAGATCCATGTATTCTCAGTAACCCTTTGTTCATTTGTGTAAATTTTTCCCAGAAATCGTGTTTCATTCCTATTTTCTCCCTCTATCCTTGCAGCTTCTGCTGTAGCTGTTTTGTTAACTCTAATGATTTAGTGAAGATATCTGCCAGGAGAAAATAAATTGTTATGGGATAAAGGGACAAGTGAAAGCTTGTTGGAGAGACCACTAATGGCAGAGGAGAAGGCAACATGAAAAGAATCAAATGACAGTAAGAGATTAGTGTCATGACATTTTTGTTCTTCTTCCCTGTGCATATATATCAAAGTTCTTCAAAACAAAAATACAATGCTAAACAACAGGTTAGCAGAGATCACAAAGATCATCGTATCACAATGCTACAATCCAGCAACTTAGTACTCATCAAAACCTTTTATATCTAAAATTTGCCATTATCCGAGGAAGACCCAGAAAGGTGAAGATTCCTACTACAAACAAGCATGCAAAAGAAACTGTATGCTTCTTTATTATAATACATCACACAACTATTAGAGGATTAAACAACTTTAGGCCTATAAAAATTTAACATATCATTATAAATCATTGAGTCTCTGTTCAAACAGAAGACGTGATATAGAAGGAAGTTTGGACTTTCAAAGGACATTTTAAAGAAAGAATTCCTCTATTAAAGGGGAAAAACATGGAAGTTAAACTTTTGAAGAAAACTCAACAGAACTAGTCTGATTATAAATTAACAAGACTCCAATGGTATCAACTTACCAATTGAATTATATAAAAATAAAACTCCTTGCATGTTGAGTAGTTAGCCAATGAATGCTGATAAAACTAAACAACCCTCGAAAAGAGACACATTTAAAGGCAACATAGCACATTTGAAACATAGGAGAGTGGTCCAATCTGAATTTGAGCTTGGGAGACAGAAAAGTTTTTGAATCAAAGGGGGTTTGCTTAACTAAAAGCAGACAACATAGCAAATTGAGCAAAAAATGGCTTAGAGGTAATAAAGGGAAAAACACGCCACTCCACATGTTTCTAAGTTCAAATACCTATCATCAATATTACAAAATGATGAGAAAATTAACAAGAATTTTACGCCAAGGTATTAGTTGAATGGTTAAGATGGAAAAAGTCAATTGGGGCTATTTGTGATCACAAACAATTCAAGCTTAAAGGAAATTTTCTGCGCTATTATATGTTTAACAATACTATAAGGTGGTGAATGTTGAACTTTAGAGGGACAAAAGGAGATAAAGGTGAGAGTAGCAGATATGTGATGCAAAATGCTCTGCAAGGAGATATTGGTCTGACATCGATTGAGAACAAAATAACAAAATCGGGTAAGATCATTTTGGGAGAAGTACAAAGAAGGCCATTGAAAGTAATACTGAAGAGAGTTATTGCTAGGCTTTTAATCCTATGAAATGGGGAAAAAAGATCAAGACATGGAAGAAAGATGTAAAGAGGGGTATCATGTTGACTTATCTTTGAGGATTTGGTTCTAACCAAGGTCACCAAGTGTGATAAAGTTTTTGTTGCTGTTGTTATAATGTAAAAAGACTAAAACATGACACGAAATAAATGCATAATCAACAAATATCTTCTCTCATATAATCCAGGGTTCAGGGTACCTTATTCCGGATGGTCTTTACCATTCCTCTCACTAAGAAAGAAAGTGTGTTACACCTGCTTTATGTTGTACTAAAAAGGGGCTTTTGGTCTCAGTAATTTGACACATAAGAACATGCTATTTCGAGGAAGTGACAAGGCATTTCCTTTGGAACTCATTGTCTTTAGCATTTCCCAGCACGTTATCCCAAAAAAATGGCCTAGATCAAAATGATACGATACCAGCATAGTGATCATAGGTTTTTCATTTCTAGACCTTGAAATTTGAACTCATATCATAATGATAAATGCTACTTTTAACTAATTGAAAAGGCATTAGCCACACAGTATATATAGACCAACAGAGCTTCAGTAAAGCCTAATAATAAGTGAATCTCTGTGTGACCTACTGGATTTTTCAAATTCATAAATCTAAACAGCACTAGGGGGTCTCATTCTTTCCTGAGTTTCCCCATAAACAATTGTATACTTTCAACTAAATAAACACAGCTCATAAAAGATAGCTGGAAAAAAGAGGAGCACCGTGCATCTAATGTCTTTACAAAAGAGCATGCAAGACGACCACCTTAGTTAAAGTCAGCAGCCACTCCCTTTCGTTTGAGTTCTAAAGCAATACGTTCATTCTCAAGCTTCATTCTTTCATTCTCCAGCTTCAACTTTTCCAGCTCCCGGTCCTTTTTCTTACTAAACTTCTGCCACTTGAATCTTTGTTTCTCCAGCTCCAACATCTCAACCTGAATCTGCAGCTTCTGCTCTTCTAACTGAAGTGAACGAGATTCAACCCATTGCTTCTGTAACCATGCTGAACTCATTTTCTCGGGTGCAGCTTGATTAACATCAGATTGAACCATATAAGGATATGAACTTTTGTTGTACTCTTGGTTGTTTAAAGCACTGCCAAAAGTAGCAGCATCTTCATGTCCTTGCCCTGCTTTCAATCTCTTCATAGGTCGCCCCGCTTCCCCATAGGCTCCTCTACTATCTGCATGAGTAGCATAATTCTCCTCAAAGTCATCATGATCATCAGTTTCCACTTCTAGATCATCTTCATCGTGATCCTCATGATGAGACCTTCTGACATCATCACTGTCGTGATCATCTCTATTTCTATGAGCCAACTGCAGTGATCGTTGCAATTCCAGATCATGGGGTAAATGCAACCTGTTACAATTATGGTAAGAACACATCTCTTCATAGAACAAGTGCTTTGAGCTCAATATTTTTCGAACCTCATCTTTTTCTTTCTCAGAAAGGTAATCTATCACATCCAACAGAGAAGGATTCTCAACAACCTGACAAGAAGTTCCACGGCCTAGCATATCATTAAGCTTTTTGTACCTCTTATTAAGATCATTGAATTTATCCTCACACTGCTGAGGTGAAACACGATAACCTCTTTCAGCCATGACCTTGGAAACCGATTTCCACTTCCCCTTTTTCTGTAGGACTGTAATTTTTCTCCTTGCGCCACCACAGTCAGATGTTGAATCCTCACCTATGTAAGAAACAGCCGTTATCAGAAGCCTCACCATCTTATCGGTCCACTTCACCCGTTGCCAAGGCGACCCTTTTTTCCCTCTACCTCCTTCATGATGACCATCAACACCTTCCTCAGCAAAGCTTTCATCACTTGGTGAGTTCTTGTTTCTATCGCCCTGACTAAACTCAGTCATTGGCATTGTTTGATCGCAGTTCTGCAAGGTTCCCATTGTGAGAGGAAAACCATCATGAACTGAGGAATGCACTGAAGGGCCTTGGCAAGGATGAGTTTGATGTTGATTCATGGAATGAGGATGGTGCCCTTGCCGATGAACCCTAATTGATCCAGGCAGATCAAAACCACCAAAGGAACTCCCACCTTGAACCATACCTCCCTGAGACAAATTCCCTTCCATTGCTTCTCAGCTCTCACAAACAATAAAAACAGATCAAAACCAATGAACCCACTTCACATCCAAGTCTACTTCACACGCATTTTCAAGTGCTCTTTACAAAACGCAAACATCAAAATCACACAAACCCATGTTTAGTCTATCTTCCAACATATCTTCTGAAACCCACCTATCACTCTAGATTTTCAAGTGAAAACAGCACCCAAATCAAACAAGAGCAGTACAACCCTTCTCCAAAACATAACATGCACCAAAATTCCCAACCCACAGATAAAACTCACAAGGGTTCCACCAAAGTGCTAAAATCACCCACCAGCAGAATAAAGAACAAATTTTGAACAACGATTTCACAACAAAAGCCAAAACCCTTTAAGAGGCTCACCAGTGAGGAATCTACGCAACTTCTTTGCTGAAAATCTGCACAAAATCCGACACTCCAAAAGCAAAGATTGGACCTTTTTCTCGAAATCAAGCCGAGAAACCCGAAACAAAAACCAGCTACGGAAAACAAGACATGTTCATTAACTGGGTAGTGAAGAAGAGCGGCAACATACAAGGAAAAAAATGAGTAAAATGGTGAAGTAAAGACAAGGGTTGGTGTTTTGTGATATTAGCAAGTTACAATGCGACCACGAAATATATTTATATATAATATATAAAGACAAGGGTTACTAAGGACGACAACGCAGAACCTTAATGGTTCAATGTATGAAAAATGATGTGGACCAAGGCAAGTGTGGAATTTTTGTTTCTTTCACAATTAAGAAAAAAATAACATTCAATAATCAAATTAAAGTTAATAATAAAAATTAAAGTTTCCTTAAAAGGTATTATATTCAAATCTTTAGTGCTTCTACGACTTTTTGGTTTCTGAAAATATCTATTTGGTTTAACTTTTATCTCAAATTGTGAATCATCTCAGGAGAAAAACAAATCACGAGCGTTAAGAATTCTTTTATTTGTTAAACTTTATTAAAAACTATAAATATGATATGGGATTCACAATATTTTTAATCAACTTAAACTAATAAAAAAGTGGTTAAAAATATGTTGAGGAGTATAATTTTAGTAATTTTTTCAAAAGTTAGTGATTTCTTTTCAACTGAATAACTCTTATTTTTATCTTGTTTTTATTTATATTTTCTTATTTTCTTTACTCCATGCATATATTCATTTTTCTTTTTTTTCCTTCTCTTTACCAAATTCTAGCTAAAATATGTTTTTTCATATCTTCATATCTCATGAATCGTGAATCTTGGAATGATAATCCTCAGAAAGGACTGAAAATATATTTTGATGGTCGTAAATATTATTAATAGTATTTAATAAGTTTTTGGATTTAAATAGTGATTGGGTATATTTATCATAAATTATAATCATTCACTGTAATAAATTATTTAATGAAACTAATATGGTATATTTGTTTCATGATACATTTTAGGAGCAATTTGGAAGATCATGACCAAAAAAAAAACACATTTTTAGAAAACATTATTTGCTGGCTACGTTACTTTCTAAAAGAATAATCCAAACATGAAAATTAATCATTCTTAACTTCACATTATAGAAAATGACAACTTGTCCTTGTAATAAACACTTGTTAAAGAAAAAAATCGAAATTTTATATTCCCTTGTATTAGTGTATTTTAATTTTTGGAAGTATAGATCTCTTAAAAATTATTTCTATGTATTGTTTTAGCAGCTTATTTCAAATAAACATATATAGAAGATGAGGTTCTCTGGTTTACACGTTTCTATGTTGTATTTAGTTCCTATTATAATTTTCTTCTTAAATTTAAAATTTATCCTTGTAATCACTTCCTTCAAACCATTCATATCAAAACTTCATTTTGTAAACCATTAACTTCTATTTATTAATTTTTTTTTTAGATGCAAGACTAGAAATGTCTCTTTTCTTCTTGTCAACATAAACATTGTTAACTTATGAAACAATTAAGATCATATTAAATATTACTTATGAATATAAAAGCCAATACTTTTCCTATTCATTATAAAATGATACTAAAAAAATTATTTTCTATTATCAAAGCATTTAAGTTAAGTTCTTATTTCAAAAGGTAAAATAAATGATAGTTATTATTTTTAAATTATAATAATTTATTTTCTTTTTAATTTTGTATGACTCCATGCACGTTAAAATTATAAAGATGAATAAATTTAAAAAAAAAAACATAAAAATAATCAACACAAATAAAATATATGATATTAAATAAAAGATGAGAGCATTAATTAGTTCTTTTTTAATTTTCAATAACTAGTAAAGCCTTAAAAGAAACAAAAACAATAATACTTCTGCATGATTGTTGTACTGTTTTTCACTATATAGTTTTTAATGCTTTAATTTTATTTTTAACTATTTTAAATGTTTTACATCAATACAGATTAATTATTTCTTATATCACTGCAAGCCACATGTTGTATAAATTACTAAACATAAATACTTTATCATGCAAAGCCAGCTCAAAATTACTTAAGTCCTGAACAAAACCGTAACATTATTAGAATCTTTAATGATATAGAATACATATTAAAATATATTTAAAATATATTTTCCTTGACGTTTTGGTCAACAAAAATAAATCATATACAGCCCATATTGAGATTTCTTTTTCACTTTTGTTGAGTAGAATTAACTTTTAAATGTATACAATTAAATTTAAATTTTCAATTTTGTATTCATTGGGTAGTTAAATTATTAATTTTACACAAGTAATCATAATTACAATTTTATTTTGTTAATTTTGAAAAGACAATTAAATATAATTACTGTAATGAAAATAATCAATATACTTATTACAAGAACTTGTATGTGACGGGATAATATAAGTGTGATATTTATTTGGATTAAATATGTTTTTTGTCCCTCAAGTTTTAGTGAAATTTGGAATTAGTCTCTTTTTAAAATTTTTGACAAATTTAGTCTTTCTTTTTTAAAAATGCGTGAATTTAGTCTTTTTAACCAAATTTTATAAAGTTTATCTGACGTTTCAAGCGCATTTCATGATAATATTTGAATTGTTTACATCGTTTGACATATTTTTGTTTCAATGTTAACTCAAATATTATCATAAAATGCGTTTAAAATGTCAAATAAACTTAACAAAATTTAGTTAAAAAAACTAAATTCACGCATTTCTAAAAATAAAAGACTAAATTGGTATAAAGTTTCTAAGATAAACTAATTTCAAATTCACTGAAACTTTAGAAACCAAAAACATATCTAATTGATAGTAACATTTAAATTTAATTTTAAGTATTGACTAAATTAATAATGTATTGGAGTTAGAAAGGTGAAAAGAGTTTCCTATGGTGCCCATGATATGATATAATATATATATATATATATATATATATATATATATATATAAACATCTTGAAGAATGTTCAAGTTAAGTTCATAATTTTAACAAAAACATCAAATAAAATGCTAATAAAATAATTAACAGACAAATAATCTTGTACACATGTTAATTCGTGTTTTTTTTTCTCTTAATCTAACATGTATTAAGTCAGCATAGTGTCATGTGACAATAACAATTTCATGTGTTAATATAGTGTCACATCACATTCAGTGTTTTATATTCAATATGTATTTATGTATTTTATATTTGATATTTTTGTTCAATTCATTTGCTTTTTTTTAATAGGACAATTTTCTCCTTTTTAAATTGAAGTCAAACTTATTTTTTATTGTTATTTTTGTTCAATTTAGTTCCAATGTTTTTTTTAAATGGATCATTTTTTCCTTTTTAGATTAAGACCAAACTTAATTTTTATATAAATTTTATATTGATATTTTTACTGAAATTCATATTTTTATTAAATATGTTTTATTTAGGGTTATAGTTGGTTTAAAATTAAAACGAAAATTTCAAGAGTGATAACTAACACCATTGATTTAAAAATTTTAAAGGTTAAAAATCACATAAAATATTAAATAAAAATTAAAAATTAACACATTTTACAATATTAAAGGAAATCATTGTAATTATTATTGTGATAAAAAAAAGGAAAAGAAAATCTAGAAATAGTTACTTTCATATAAATAAAAATATATGTATTTAAATTTGACAATTTTATTTTAGGTTGAAATACTCTTTTAGTCCACATTTTCATACAAAAAATCTCAAATATGTCTTTAGATTTTTTTTTTCGTCTCAATTGAGTTCATATTTTTTTAAAAAATGTAACAAATAAACTTTTTTTCGTAATTTATTCTTAAACGGTGTTTAGACATGATGAGTTGGATTTATCCATATTACGTCGTGTGTCATTTATATTTTAAAGATAGTGTAAATGATGTGGTTGGTTATGCTCACCCTTTCTGTGTGTGTGGCGATGATCTGATAATTTGTTATTCGGGAGCAGATGATGTGACAGGTGGACCAGGTGACACTTAGACGCGGAGCGAGGCTAGCCGGGAATAATATTGTATATGTATATAAATTTAGCTTTAAGAAAATTATGTAATCCCTTTGGGAGTTTTTGATTTTTTAATTTGGTTTGGTGAACTATGAACTCCTAGATTTCTGGTTTTTAATTCTTAAGTTTTAAATTTCCCGTGTTTTGGGAAATAGTTTATATTAAATGCAGCGCTTGTTGGATTTCGAATTTTATTTTATTTTATTTATTTAAAAATCAGTAATATTCCGTAGGGAGGTTACACCCACTATGGTGGACCACCACTTCAAACGATCATCAGACATCCCACCTGCAAACTTTGCCCACAAAATAATAAACATATTACAGTCCATACCACCACAACACCGACAAACTAAATTTGGGGACCACAAATTATACAAACTTCAATACTTAAATCAAGCGAGGGACCAAAACATGAAACCCAAAATGGACCATTAACTAGGTGATACCCCAACCACATAACACTCTCATCGATCAAAACATCCCAAAACAAAAATGTGACGCCCAAAACCCTAACCCCTAATCAATGAAAATAACTGACGAAATAAAATAAATTACAACTAACCTTCATTGTAAATAACCTTCTCTCACTGTTGAATGCACTTGCAACGCCTGAAAATCCCCTTTGATCACTACTTATAGTCGTTGATCAACATTTGTATTTGTTGTAATCCCTACTTCTCTTTCAAACCAAAACGACAACTATTTTCATTTTAACATTACTAGTAAAGAAAATGTTGTTTTGATTAAAATAATAAATCCACATCATAAAAAAATGTATCATATGCATACCAACACAGAAAGTCATTACTAATATAACATTGTTAACTATTTGAGCCTATTTGTTACACTTTTTCAATAATATAGACCCAATGGAGACTAAAAAAAATTTACGGACCTATTTGAGATTTTTGTACGAAAATATGGATCAAAAGAGTATTTAAGCCTTTATTTTATAATCGATTTATATAATGTCAAATGACATTACAATGATTTCTTTTAATATTGTAAAATATGTTAATTTTTTATTTAATACTTTATGTGATTTTTAACCTCTTAAAATTTTTAAATTAATGGTGTTAGTCCCAATGCTTAAAATTTTCATTCGAATTTTAAATCAACTTAACCCTATATCATAAACATTTAATTAAAAATGTAATTTTTAATAAAAATATTAGTATAACATTCTTATAAAAGGTAACATGTGGAAGCAAAAATCCCAAAAAAAGAGTAATTGAAACAGTGTTAGTAAAAAAAGATCATGATTGAACATAATTGAAGATCTAGTTAAGTACAAAAACAAAATTAAGATTGATTTAACAAAATTTATGAAAATTGAGACAAAAAAGATATTTTAACCTTAATTTTAATATCTTCCCAACATTTTATATTCAACCTATTACGGTTGATCAATAAATTATTTAAAGTTATTCTGTTTTAAAAAATAAAAATAAAAAATGTAAAATATTTATTATTTATGTTAATTTTTTTATTAACAGATATAGATATTTATTATTGAAATTTCAATTCAAGTATAATAATACAATTTAACTTTAATTTTTGCAGGTTCTTAAAAGTTTAAAAGCTTAAAAGTTTGTGTTTTAATATCATATATACTGATTGATATTAAATTTTTGATATTACTTTATATATTATAAAATTATAATAAGAATTTTATTAATGAGTTCGATTCGAAAATCAACCAGTTCGCTGAACAATGCCTAGACTACTAGACTCTTAAATTAGTAGTTAGTATTCAGATTATTTAAAAAACATAGCTAACTGCTACCACAGTCTCTTTGTTCCACCTCCCATCTCTCAGAATCAGTTCGTACCAGAGGGAGAGAATAAAACCCTAAAACCTTCTTTTTCTTCTTCGTCTTCATTGTTCATGTCCAATCCCTAAAAACCTCAATCCCTCTCCCTCTCACACACCTTCATTCCCCAAACACACAAATCGCCACTATTTAGAATCGATAATGAAGTTCGAGATAGAGGACGTGACCGTGTACTTCCCCTATGACAACATCTACCCGGAGCAGTACTCGTACATGGTGGAGCTCAAGCGCGCCCTCGACGCTAAGGGTCACTGTCTCCTCGAGATGCCCACCGGCACCGGCAAAACCATTGCGCTCCTCTCCCTCATCACCAGCTACGTCCTCTCCAAGCCCAATTCCCCGCTTAAGCTCATCTACTGCACGCGCACAGTCCACGAGATGGAGAAGACGCTCGCCGAGCTTCGCCTCCTCCACGACTACCAGCTCCAGCACCTCGGTCCTGCCGCTCGGATCCTCGCCCTCGGGCTGTCCTCCCGGAAGAATCTCTGCGTCAATTCAAGAGTTCTTGCGGCGGAGAATCGCGACTCCGTGGATGCTGGCTGCCGGAAGCTGACCGCCTCTTGGGTCCGCGCGCTCGCCGCCGAGAACCCCTCTGTGCCGTCTTGTGAGTTCTTCGAGCAGTATGAGAGGGCGGGGTCGTCCGCAGTTCTGCCTCCCGGGGTTTACACTCTGCAGGTTTGGGTGTTTCTTTCCTGATCGGGAAATGTTTTTAATTTATAGTGGTTTGGGTGGGTGAAAAGGGATTTGGATTAAGGTTTTGAATTGTGACTACGGTTGTGATTTCATTGTGATACTTGGTATTTTGGACAAATGTGGTCAATGCAGCTGCAATTGCTGTTGTGATGCTGTTGGGTGAACAAAAAAACTTGATGTTATGGTCAAAATCGCCGTTATGGTCAAAACCTTGATGTTTAACCGGAGAATTTTGGTTTCAATTGGTTTTGAATGTTCTTTGATTTCGGATTCCTTGGATTTTTACTGTGATTAGTTGAAAAGTTATATTTTGATGAGTTTCAGATGATTCCTTTTTTTGAAATAAATGATTTTCTTATTTTTAACTGGTTGATAAAGAAAAAAAAAATCAATTTTTGTAAGATTCTGATGTTCTTCTATTTTGGAATATTCTGATTTTGTAGTTGACTAAAAATTTGATTCTATGGTTTTGGATGTTCAAATTCTGAGTGTCTGAATGAATAATATTTGATTTTTCTCAAATTTGGGTGTTCGCGGAATTTTGCAATTTGTGTACAATGCAAATTATTTTTCTACTCCTACATTGGTTATTCATAAAGGAAGGATTTTGAAGGGTCAAACTTTACCTCCTAGAACTGGAGTTCCTGCCATTTTCTCTTTTCAATAGTGTCAAATTCTGAGTGTCTGAAATAATATTTGATTTTGATCAATTTTGGGTGTTCACTAATTTTGAAACGTTTGAATTTTAGTGGGGTTGACTGGAAATTTTCCATTTTGATTGGTTGTGCTCTAGGATTTTTTCTAACATTTCTGAAATGTTTGAAACTAAATGTGTCTGTTAATTGTAGGATCTGAGAGTGTTTGGGAAGGAGAAGGGGTGGTGTCCATACTATTTGGCACGCCATATGGTGCAGTTTGCTAATGTGGTTGTGTATAGCTATCAATATTTGCTTGATCCAAAGGTGGCTAGCATAATATCTAAGGAAATGCAGAAAGAGTCTGTTGTTGTGTTTGATGAAGCTCATAATATCGATAATGTCTGTATTGAAGCACTTAGTGTGAGTGTGAGGAGGCAAACTATTGAAGGTGCCAGAAGAAACCTTACTAGGATGCGTCAGGAAATTGACAAGTATGTGCTGTTTCTAGCTTTCTCCTTCTGATCCAAAATTTCACTATGACAACTTAAATAGGTAAAAACAGGAGGAAGAATTAAAAGAATTTAAGGACACTGGTGAATTTTGGCAACTTGTGTGCAAAGCGAATTATTTTTCTACTCCTAGATTGGTTCTTCATAAAGGAAGGATCTTGAAGGGTCAAACTTTATCTCTTAGAACTGGAATTCCTGCCATTTTCTCTTTGCAATAGTGTCATTAGTGCTTTATTTTCCATTGTTACCATTGCTGAAATTTGATTCAGATTCTCTTAACTATTGGAATTTGAACTGGTAGGAAGGTTCAAGGCCACTGATGCAGGTAGACTCCGTGCTGAATACAACAGGCTTGTTGAAGGTTTGGCACTAAGAGGAGACTTGCCTGGTATGTAGGGTGTCAGTTTTGTTTTAATGTCTTACATGTTACCTCTTGGCTGTGGTCACAACTAACTAAAATTTCTTTTCTTTGCATAGCTACTGATGCTTGGCTTGCAAATCCAGCCTTGCCTGATGATATATTAAAAGAGGCTGTGCCTGGAAATATTCGCCGTGCTGAGCATTTTATTCATGTTTTACGTAGATTAGTTCAATATCTTGAAGGACGTTTAGACACTGAAAATGTGGAGAAGGAGAGCCCTGTTAGTTTTGTTGTCTCTATTCTTAACCATGCTGGAATTGACCAAAAATCTCTAAAGTTCTGTTATGACCGCCTTCATTCATTGATGATGACATTGGAAATTACAGACACTGACGAGTTCCTTCATATCCAAACTATATGCGATTTTGCCACCCTTGTGGGAACATATGCTCGTGGTTTTTCTATTATAATTGAACCTTTCGATGAACGAATGCCACACATTCCTGATCCTGTATTACAGGTTAAATGTTATATTTCTTATTTATTCTATTGCTTTTGTAACCATAAATTTAATTCTATTATGCAACATTTATTTATTTATTTGCTGTTTGTATGTAGTATACATTTTCTTATTCTTTTTTATCAAATAACATTTCAGCTTTGTTGCCATGATGCTTCTCTTGCCATCAAACCAGTTTTTGAGCGATTTCAGTCTGTTGTGATTACATCTGGTACACTAAGCCCCATAGATCTGTACCCTCGTCTTCTGAATTTTAATCCTGTTGTCAGTCGAAGTTTTACTATGTCCTTAACAAGAGATTGCATATGTCCAATGGTGCTAACACGGGGCAGGTATTCCCATTAATTGCCTCTCTGCATTTTAAAACAGGCCTTTTTAAAACTCTATTTTAAATCTGTGATTTGCTTGAAAGGGAGCTCTTTTTTCTTCTTACCTTTGCTTAACATTTAATAAGTTTCTTGTTTCAGTGATCAGCTTCCAGTCAGTACAAAATTTGATATGAGAAGTGATCTGGGTGTAGTAAGGAATTATGGAAGGCTCTTATTGGAAATGTCTTCTGTTGTTCCTGATGGGATTGTATGCTTTTTTGTTAGTTACTCTTATATGGACGGGATAGTGAATACCTGGAATGAGAATGGAATTTTAAAGGTGAGGAGACTAGTTAAATTCTTTTATATCCAGCCCATTTACTAGTAGAGCAGCAGTATTTGTTATGTAGTTTGGTGGTATGCTAAAAACATCATTTTTGCAGGAAATAATGCAACATAAACTTGTCTTTATTGAGACTCAGGATGTGGTAGAGACTACATTAGCTCTTGATAACTACCGCAAGGCTTGTGATTGTGGACGAGGTGCTATATTTTTTTCTGTAGCTAGGTAAGATACCAGAACCATATCCTCCTGGGATTTTACATGATAAATCTGCTACATGATTGAATTTCTTAATGTTGCTCTGAAGTGTTGAATCATGGGATTGTTGCTCCGTAAACACATTAATTGGGGCAAATTAATAAACTGGGTTGGGTTGCATTACTTCTTTTGAAAAAGAAAATCTACCTTTTGATGCTGGATGTCCTAACTGCTGCTGCGTTACACTCAGTCTAATTCTCCCCAACCTTTCAGCCTTAACATCCAACCCTCTCTGGTTCCAACTTCTCTTTTGGTGTTTTCCATTTCTCTTCATTTGATCTTTTTGACCCTCTCTGGTTCTCTTCGTTTCTACATTTTGTTTGTGGTTGAAGCTAAGTTTGACTCTTTCATTCCTTGCTGAAGATTGAAGTCTGCTGCACTCTCTGTTGTGGAATTTGTGTGTGCTTTATTTTCTTTCATGTTTTAGTTATGAGTTGTATAATTATAATACATTTAGAGTTTTCCATTTAAGTCTGCTTAAATAGTTTGTGATTTGAAAGTTACTTTTCTTGTTTAAATTATTTTCTCACTTGATATATAGTGTTGTATTTTAGTTGAAACATACGAGTTGTTTTATAATGTTCTGTGACAAATATTTGGACGTTGCCAACGCAATTTTGATTTCCTACTGGACTACTTTATTATCTGACAAGGGAAGGGGATATTTAAACTTTTTGTGCTGAAACACTATATATATGCTGCTGCAACAAGGTGTTGTATATTGAAATCTAACTTTAGCAGAATTTTCTGTGGAAATTTTAGATCTGAACCTCTTACATCTGTTCTGTGATTTTTTAATTAATTCCTTGTCTCTTAGATCTAAGTCCTTTCTAGTGGTGGTTGTTTCTTGGTTTCCTCTCGCTATCTGTTGGCTCATCCCTCATTTGATAAACAATTCTTACTATGGTTTATATTGGTATTCCTATCCCATGGAACATGGGATGGAAAATTAAAGACTTATTATTATATTAGAGATTATAATAGTGAGAAATAAGTCTTATATGATTTTGATCTGAATTGTTTTTCATCATATGATTGTTTGAGGATAGGACATCGTTAATCCAGATTGATCAATGTATGAGTATTAGATAAAGATTAATAAATCTTACTTTTTAAATTACACATATAAATGGTGCATATCTCATGTAGAGATATGACTATTGAACTGACGCAAAGGAGAATCCTTATGGTTGATATTACTTTTGAACTGGCAATAAGAAATTCTTTTGAAGAAATATATATTTCCTTAGACTTGAGATTATCATGGTAAAGAATAAGTTATTTATTATACTTTGATATTAGACACCTAACACATCATGATGTTTGTTGAATGATTAAATTCTTGTGGGATTAACGATTAATAAAAAAAAATTCATCAACTCTTGGTTATGAGTTTTATCTCTCTAGAAATAAAGACTTTAGGCAGGGTATTATGAATGAAAGAAGAAAGGAGTTTCAAGTCATTTATCATGTGTTAACTTATTAAAATTTGACAAGTATACCATATTCTAGAGTTAGCATAGAGCTATAAAGATGGAAAAAAATATCATATTAATCTTGTAGTGATTTTAAAGTAAAAGATACTTCGTGTTATCCGGTCGTTAGGGAATGTTGCTAGATGCCAATCTTGAGTAATAAATTAATTTATTACCGGTTTAGTAATGAACCTACAGGACCACACACTAGTAAGTGTTCTGATTTTCGTTGGATGGGAAAACATTATTGATTAAATTAAAGAGTTTTATCTAATTAATATATTTTCTTTTAGCGGAATATTATTGTATTTTTTGCTAGCACCAAAAGTACAATTAATATAAAGTTTTGGTATATACAAAATTGATTAAGTGAGACTTAGTCAAAAAATGTTTCCAACGGTCGGTAACTAATTAATCAAATTTCTAAATATGATTTAACATAATTTGATTTGTTATTGGAAATCAATTAAAAGGCCAAACGGACTTGAGAGAGAGTCTTTCTATAAGATAGGAACTAAACATGTTAATGTGGGCAAGTGATTCATGTTAAGATCGGATCAAAAACCAATGTTAATATTATACTCTCTCTCTCACTCACACACACACACACACACACACACACACATATATATATATATATATATATATATATATATATATATATATATATCCTAGGTTGACTTGGTGATGGATGATTTATGTTTTCACAATCTCTCTCCTTAGAGTCTTTTCATTGCATTATTCATTGGTTTACAATTTTTTTTTTTTGGTTTCGTGAGTCAAGTGTTGACACAACAACATCGGTCTCAGTGTGAATACATGCATAAGACCTTCATACATTTGAAGTAGATAATTTTAAGACCATGCCATCCTCGTAAGGTATTTTTCGTAAATGTTTTTTTTGCCTGTAGTTACATAATTTGATAAAAAATAATAGACTTGTTATTCTTGCTCTGCCAGATAGAATCACGAAATTGAACCTTCGATGTGATCTAGGGCATACCTCAAATATAACAATCTCCCACTTGCACTAGAGCCAAATTATTCATGTATCTCATCCCAACTCCCACTTGTGTCTATCAACTCTTTTATGACAAGCGCTTCGGTGAATGGAGCTTCAACATTCATTTTTTCTTTCTCTCTTTTGCATCCTAGTCTTTTGATGCAATCTAGGCTCCCATGCTCGATCAAATTGTGCATACTGAGTAATAAGTAGGCAAAAAACCATTTAAGAAAAATATATTAAAGACCGTCATGGTCTCAAAGTTATTTCCTTCAAATGTATGAAGGTCTAATGCGTGTACCCATACCGAGATCGATCTTGTTGTGTCAATACTCGATGTGCGGAACAAAAGTAAATTTGTAACTAGAGAGAGAGAGAGATTTGAAAACATAATATCAAATTGTAGTTGGTTTTTGATCTGATCTAATAGGAATCACTTTCCCACATTAACATGTTTAGTTTCTATTTCATAGGAACTCTCTCTCAAGTCTGTTTGACCTTTTATTCTATTTCAGTAACAAATCAAATTATATTAATTCATATTTTAGAAATTTGATTAATCCATTACCAATTTACCTATGCTCAAACTTTATTTAAATTGTATTTTTTTACTCTTAATGAAAATATATTAATTAAATAAAACTTTTTAATTTAATTGATAATGTTTTCCCCTCCAACAAAAATTAGAGCACTTGTTTCATTACTAAATCAGTAATAAATCAACTTATTAATTTACTAATCAAGGTGGTGTCTAGCAAAACTCCTTAACGATCGAATAACACGAAATATTTTTTATGTTGGAACTAGGAGAAGATTAATATGATATTTCCTTCCATCTTTAGAGCTTTATGTTAACTCTAAAATATGGTATGGTGGTCAAATTCAATTAAGTTAACACATGATGAATGATTTAAGAAACTCTTTTTTCTTTCATTCATAACAACCTAACCAAGCTCTTTATTTTTATAGAGTTCAAACTCACTACTAAGAGTTGGTGGATTCTTTCTTGGTTAATCATTAATCCCACAAGAATTTAATCATATCTGATAATCATAAATAACTTGTTAATTACCATGATGATATTAACTATTAGGAATTCTCTTTTAAGTTAGTTTAATGATCATATTTCTATGTGCACCATTTATATGTATAATTTAGAAAATGAGATCTATTAATCTTTATGTGATAAAGACCTCTACAAATATATTGATCTATTCGGATTATGATGTCCTACGCTCAATAATCCTATGGTCAAGAACTATTTAAATCAATATTATGTATTATTTCTCATTATTATAATAACAAGTCTTTAATTTTTAATTGAGGAGCTTATCATATGAATTAAATAAATATGAAAATGAACTAAAAATAAACACAATTTTATTATTAATAACATGACAAGATTTAATCTAGGGCATACCTCAAATCCAACTGTTCTCCTCCATTAATTTCATTGTTTATGAAAGAAAAATTCTCTCATTTTTGCTAGTTACGCTACCAGTTACTAAAATTATGTATTGCTTTACCTATTTATTAAATTAATCTGAGGACTAGAAAATATCTACTTGTTTGCAGGGGGAAGGTTGCAGAAGGTATAGATTTTGATCGACATTATGGTCGACTAGTAATCATGTTTGGTGTTCCTTTTCAATACACATTAAGCAAGTGAGTTTCATTTGACTAAATTTCTGAATAAGTATAATTGAAACTATTAGAGTTCTTTACCTATTTTTTGTCAAAACTACAAGGTTAAAATGTGAGTTGCAGAACTTACTAGAGTAATAATTTTTCAGGATTTTGCTAGCACGCCTGGAATATCTGCGAGATACTTTTCAAATTAAGGAAGGAGATTTTCTGACTTTTGATGCATTGGTTTGACTCTCTCTCCCACATACATTCATGCACACAATTAGTGCTGATAATTTGATCCTTAGATTATTACTATACTCAGTGAATATTTTCTGCTTATGCAGAGACAAGCTGCTCAGTGTGTAGGTCGTGTAATCCGTTCAAAGGCTGATTATGGAATGATGATTTTCGCAGACAAAAGGTTAGTATCCTTACATCCATCTGCTTTCATGAGCAAAGTAGCACATTTTTTCGAAAATGTGAGGGTTGCATCTGTTATTCTTTGCTGAAGTTAAGTTGCTTTAATTTGTTTGAGCCTCTGAAAGTTTGCTAGTTCCCAGTTTTGATTCAAAAAGTACAATGCACTCTCTCAGTAGCTTTATTGAATCCCTCCTGAAATGGATTAGAAGTTATTGCCTGTCTCCAATAATGTTTATAACTTCTACACTCTGCAGGTATAGCCGTCATGACAAACGATCAAAATTGCCTAGTTGGATTCTCTCTCATTTACACGATGCCCACCTGAACTTGAGCACAGACATGGCTTTGCATATAGCACGTGAGGTATGTCCTTATATTATGTTCATTCTATTCTTTCATCCTCTTTTTCTGTTGGTTATTTCCCTTCAGATAAATTATTAGCTGCTATTTTATCTGAAGGAGTATGATTGTCCAAATTGCCTGGAGTTGAAATTTGGAAGTAGTAATTAAGACCCTAGGCCTTCTCGTGCAGTAGATTTAATGATCTTTTGTAAACCTTTGCTTGACATTTAACTAGTAGAACCTATTGAATGCAGTTCCTCAGGAAAATGGCTCAGCCATATGATAAAACTGGTGGCACCGGCAGGAAAACCTTGTTGTCCCAGGAAGACTTGCAGAAAATGGTTATCAGTGGCATAGATGATATGATGTTCTGAGGCATCATCACTCTGCTTGTCCTTACTATTTTTGGAGCTGGTTATTAATTCCACATGTACTTCTCATCTTCACAGATATAAAAGAAGTGCAATTTTGATGTGAATGGTTAGTTTCTTGGAGCAATCCATAATGATGTTTTTTGTAGTACTTAATCATGTTTAGGCTTGCAGTGAGACCTTTTGCATACTTATCATGGGTTCCATTATTTAACCTATTTATCATTCTAGTTTTTTATACTTTTGATAATGATTCTTGATCGATATCTTGTAATAGGGGAATGTCTAGATGCCCCTCATTTGAGGCTTCATGAGTAGCTTTTTTATCTCTTTTGGACAGTTGTCGGAAGGTATATATAAACGTGAAACAAAATTAAACAAAACACTGAATTTATGAAATTAGAATCAGTATATATTTTTGGTTGGCAAAAGTCACTATGAGAATTAAATTTAATGATTGTTGTGTATTATACATGAATTAAATTTATGAATGGTGATATTTGTGAGGGCGTAAAATGTATTTTAATGATAGATCATGTGATGGTTTAATGGAATTGTAATCGATTGAATCCGTTGAACATTGAAAACGGTTTAATGGAATTGTGGCTAAATAAATTCATAAGTAAAAGTTATAGTATATATGGTTTTTAAATAAACATGTATGTTATTTTTTTTAGGATAACAAAATATAATGAAATTATTATTATTATAATTTAAAAAACAAATATAAGAAACAAAATATTATTATGGATAATTTTTATTTATTTTGTAAATAACATTTATTTTTACTCTAGATGGTTATTTTAGTTAAAAGAATAATTAATTTAAAAAGAATGGTCAAATAAAAAATAGTGAAATTTTAGAAAAATATGAGTAAACTTGGTAAAATAGTTATTTCAATCTTTTAAAAAATATTAATTAAAAAGTAAAATTAGAAATAAAATGTGTAAAAAAGATTTTTTTTCTATAATTATATATATATATATATATATATATATATATATATATATATATATCTTTTTATAATTTTATGTTACTAAAGATGGAAGTATTATTATTATATTTGGTATATTTGATTCTTAGTATTTAAAATGAATATAAATTTTGAATAAAGTATATCATAATAGTTATGTTAAATTAATAAATTAAAAAATGTCAGTTCACAATAACGGTTTTTACAAATAAAGTACATTACTAAATAGAAAATTTATATAATATAAAACTATAAGATATACATATACGATTGATATAAATTATTAAATTGTATGTTTCATAACAAAAAATGATGATAGTTGATAGGAAGGTGACGATTGGAAGTGCTCGACCGCGGTTTGCAATCTACAGCAATGTTAACTTCATGGTTGAACTTTGATGGTGTTTTGAAGATAGTTATTATTGATACTAAAATATTTTATTTTATTATTCAAACTCAGCATTTTTAAATATAATTTCATTCTTAATTTTAAGAATTTCATTACATCACATAAGTTTGCTTCAATAGTATTTGTCTTTTGCAAAATTATATTCTTTAATATAATAATTTTCTCAAGACTTTTGTATTAGAGATTAGAAGTCGTTCTTTATGTTAAGAAGTAAAATTGCGATACTCTGAGAATATCCTCTGTATGTATAATGTTACTGTCATTACTTATTCAAAGAAATTCAACTATTTCTCCCTTAAAGGACAATTCGTGAGACATTTTTTCTTGATAATTGGCTTCCACAGAGTACTTTAATGGAATGTTGAATACATTCTAATAAAAAAAAAAATTAAGAAAGTAAAATTTGGAAGTCTTAGAAAATTTTAACATTGGAAAAATACTTTGAAATGTTTTAAGTTGGAAGATCTAAAAAATACTTTTACTTCATAATTATAAAGTTTTTTCTTATAAATTCATGCACCAAAACAAAAGTTTTATTTCGAAATTCGTAAAAATACTATTGTAGACTAAAACCAAACACGTTCTTAAAATTCTAAAATTTCGAAAGGAATGTTTTTGAAAAACAAAAAAACTTAATGACATGGGCCATAAAGATTAGGCCTATGCTGAGCCCAAGATCCATAAAATTACAAATACTTTGAAACTAAAGAAAAGAGAAAGAACAAGAAAAAATTGACTCAAAAGGGTTACACGAAAAAACTTACCTCCAAGAGCAGAAGCACTGAAACTAGTGAAGTGATTGATGGCTACAGAGGAAGAGAGTGCGGTGAAGGAGCCTTTGGATCTCATTAGGCTCAGCCTTGACGAACGTATCTACGTCAAGCTTCGTTCTGACAGAGAGCTTCGTGGCAAACTTCACGTAATTTCACTCCTTTTTTCCTTTTCAATAATTTCTGTTTGCTTTCAACTTTTGCACTCTTTTTTGTGGTTACCCATTAATGTACAGACTGGAGTAGGTTTTCTTAGATGTGAAATTTGTGATTTTTAAGGTGTTTTCAAGGTAATATAAATCTGGGTTGCTTGCAATTAATGGCAAATTTGTGCCTTTCTGACTGCCCTAACGTTTGTAAGAGTAATTGGTTGTTAGTACTTTCCGGTGGGGATTGAGCTGAATCTTTGATGTTCCAATTTTGGCTTTTGGAAGGAATTCTTGTTTATTGCTGAATGGAAATTTTAGTGTTTTGAACTAGAATTTAAAATAAACTGGTTTGGGATGAGGGATGATAAGTATGTATTGTTGGTTTTTAATATTTGTTAAATTCTTTGTTGGGTAAGGACTTCATGCAACCGGTTGAAGATTAGGCTAGAGTAATATGAACCCTTTGGGATTTCTAAGCCCTTTATGCGGAAAGGATTTAAATGGTTGGATGAGAGTAGCATATAATGATTATATTGTTTTTGAAGGTTCTTTTAGTGCTTTAACTAAGTGACTTTTTTTGGAGGGCGGTTGGTTGGTGTTTTTTATGCAATTATTTATTTACACTTCTTGAATTCCTATAAGATTACAATGATTTTGTTAATTAATTTACCGAATGGTTCCTATTTGTTAGTTGAAACTAAGCTGTGTTTGCAATGAATTTTATGAATTACACGTACTTGTCGTTGGTCTTTCTTGTTCATTTGATAGAAGTATAAATATGAGAAATATCTTAACTGCATAGGTTTCAGAATTTAGTTTGTTATGAAATGGGTGATGAGTGGTAAGGTAAAGTTTCAGCACGAAACCTGAAATTCGGTGATCCTTAAATTTGTGATGTGCTTAATAGTTTGAGTCCAATAGTTTGTACCACTTGTAAAATTGCTTAACTTGAACTCTGGAAGCAACCTCTGTATATCCCCAATGGCAGTCACTTGTCTGACTGCAACTACTATGTCTAATTTACTTAGTTAGTTACATAACTACAACTATTAATCTTTCAGATCCAATCTCTAATAGTTTTGTTGCTTCTTATCTTCTGTGCAAAGAGTAATGGTAAAATCACTCTCTGATAGAAGTAGTTAGTTACCTGATGGAAAAAATATTTTTAAATGACACACAGAAGTTAAAATGAGATATAAGTTTGGAGTCCCTATGTTGTTATTTTAAAGGGTCTTAACAGATTAAATTTGGTCTGATAAGTGCTTAAAATATGCTTACCCTAAAATTTGTTTATGGATTCATATTTAGTACACGGGAAAGACTTGTCTTTCTTTCTGATTTATTTATTTGCATACTGCAACGCAGTCAAATAATCTGTTGTCATGACACAACTAGGGTTAATGGCATCTATTTGATATGTATCTAGTCTAAAATTATAAAAAAAATTATATCCAATTAAAAAGGTAATATACAGAAAATATGAATTGCTTTATATTTAGGCTGCCTAAGCAAGATTTTGTAAGGGGAGATTCGTTTTAGAACTATTGTATCTGGCTCCTTCTGTTTCTCAAATTGTACTGGGTTTTCAATTTGGCATTGCAGGCTTACGATCAGCATCTTAATATGATTCTTGGTGATGTTGAAGAGGTTGTTACTACTGTGGAAATTGATGACGAGACATATGAAGAAATTGTGAGGGTAAGTTACAATCAGCAAACAAGGAAAAATACATATATATTGTTTTTTGGCAAAGCTAAGTGGTAGAACTATGATTAATTGATGGAAAATTTGAGTACTCGTAGATTATAGATATGTTATACTTGAGATTCAAAACAAAGAAAAATGTATGTTTAAAGGGCTTAAAGAACCTCTCTCACTATCTTCTATTTATAATAAAAAACTGATACAATAATACATAGAAGATTAAGAGACTGCACTAGACACCTAACTAGGTACAGCTGAATATATGTTTCCAACACTTTACATCGTGTACTTAGGCTTAATGATAATACCTGCCTGTTTTGGAGCAGCCATCGGCATCAGTTATACCTGCCTGTTTAGGTAGAGGTGATAGTTTATTATAAGAGGTTAACAAGAAACATTTTTTGAATGGACTAAAGATATGGCCAAAGAAAGTGTTCATCATTGATTAATGTATAGTCAAGCTAGAAACATCTGGTTCTGGGTGTTTTTCAAATGAGACTACAGGCATTATGCTCTTCCACTATTGACCTTATTATTTCACAACTTGGATGCTAACAAATGTGCAAAGCTATTTACTTGACTGACTTTTATAAACAGTAATACATTATGGAGAGCCAAAGAGGAACCACCTTTGAGATTTGTTCATATGTAGGGAATGCCAAATGCATATATTTATGAACTTCAATCTGCATCAACGTTAAAATATCTTCTGCAAATGCATGCTACATTGTTTCTAAGATAAATTTCTTTGGATGATCTTTTGTTTTCTTTCTGATTGCAGACTACTAAGCGGACGGTTCCTTTCCTGTTTGTTAGGGGAGATGGGGTGATATTGGTTTCGCCGCCCTTGAGGACTGCATAACATGAACCCATGATGAAGTATGTGATCATTTGAATAACAAGTGTCACTGTTTATGAAATTGTACAACTTAAGTAGTTATCTTCTTTCTTATCATTAGATTAGCTACTTAATTGGCTTGTGTGCTAGAGATTTATGTTAGACAGTCAATTTTCAATCATCTTTTTTATAGCTTAAAAGAATCATGGCAAGCCCATGTAAACAAGGATTTTTGCTGTTGTGTGGAGCTGCCATTGTATCAGTGACTCCATAAAAAGAGTAGGCCATGATTCTTGATTTGATATCTCTTCTTCATGTCCTTCTTTATTTTTAGTTACAATAGAATATATTAGAACTGGGATGATATTCCAGTTTGATGCATCTAATTATGAAGTTTTCCGAACATTTCTTTTAGTCAAAGGGAAACTTTTTTCCGAAGAAAAATTTGAGATGATTTTCATTCATGATTTGAAGGATTCAGGTAGCTTATTATAGTACAAAGCACGGTGAAATCATTGATGATTTGTTTGATAGAGGTAAGAATTGGTTAAATCGAAATTAGTTGGTATAGTGAGAATATAAATTAAGGAACGTGGTTGAAAAAAATAAAGATGAAAATGTGAAGAGAGATATAGAAATAAATGATGAATAATACAGTGTGATCTTTTTTATTTTTCTCCACCAAAGCCATATCAACCATTTCCTTTAACGAATGAAAGTTTACAAATCCAGTATACAAAAATAAGTGTGTCTTATATAAAATTTGAGTTTTTAGGCAATTTTAATACTGTAAATATATTTCCACGAGTGATCACATGTGTCAATAAACCGAGTTTATTTTTTTAGTGAGTTAGAACATTCAAAGAAATCCAGAGTTTTTTAGATGTCTTAAAATTGCGAGAAATTAGGGTATGATTCACTCATTATAAAATCTGTTTGTTGAGCATTTGGCCATACAAGGTAGTTTAAGCCTTTATCACAAGTAGGTTCACAAGCTTAACAAAAAATCTAAGATTTATTCGAATTTATAGGGAATAAACAAGTTTGTAATCCTCTTTCAATTTTCGGATTTAGTTTAAGCTTTTCAAAGGAAAAATGTCTGACAAGGGGTTGAGTTTTATTGTTCATAATTAGTTAAAGTGCGATTGATTTTTTGTTTTTCTTTGCCCATTTTTAGTCTTTTCCTGGATATTTTTTATTATTTGTTTTGGGACGAATGGACATAATTTTTTGTATAAATTGTATATCTTAACGAATTGGGGAAATAGAGCTAACGGGTGTTTTGAAATGTGTATTTTTATTATAGTCATTTGAAATAAAAAGGTTTGCCGATTTAACTTTGAAATGCTTTTGGAGGCAATAAAAGCAGTAATTCTTCATCAGTAACATGCTAAATTGCTACTTTATTCTAAATAAATGTTATAACCATAACAGACATGCTAACCACTTTTATCAGCACATATACAGAGCAGCTAAGAAGTTCTCTATAAGAACCTGCTAATAACAATGGAGAAAAAAAAAACAATGGGAAAACAAGTGCTTCTGAGTAGCCAAAAGTACAAGGAAATTTAACCACTTTCAGTATCATTCTGCTTCACCCTCAGCAGCAGCAGCAGCATAAAGCCCTTTGATTTCCTCAACATCATCATAGCTACCAAGGAAAACGGGAGATCGCTGGTGCAACTTCGTTGGAACTAAATCAAGTGCCTGATCACATAAAACATTCATCAATTCATTGCCAAATGGTGCCTTTGAAACTATCAGCCATATTTCCTTTGATTGCATTTGGTAGGGAGAAAGAAAGAAGAATCGATGAAGGATTAATAGATATTAGTGAATTTCATGCTATTCCAACTCTGTTTTCATTCCATCAAAGAACTACAAAATACTAATGGATCTCGTTTCTTATTTTCATTTCACGTCACTTTCACTCTCTATTTACACTCTTCTCCACCTATTTTCGTACGAAGCAATAGCAAGAGTGTTTAAGTCTGATTCAAGTTTCAAGTTAAAGGAAAAGGTTTAATTAATATTTTACTCCTTGTTTTAATTTAAGTCATACGAAATAAGCATCAAACCGGGCATGATACAAACACTGACATAAAAGAAAAGACTTGGAGACATCACATACACGCAGAGAGAGAAACAATAATGAAATGAGTAATAAAACAAAATGTTAAAGCTGATGAAGTAAAGCCTAGTTAATATCACCGTGTGTCCATGCATATGGTGTCTTTCAGTTTTGTGAAGGTGTTAGTATGTGAACAATTGTCAGAAAGTGTTGGCCTGGGAAGAGTACTTCAAATAAGAGAGATGTTTGTGCTTTATAGTTTATATCTAAAAGCTCAATTCTTTAATTCTTGTAGGGACCGTTTTTTTGTTAGGTTGTTTAAACCAAGGAAATTTTGGCAGAGTCAGATAAAAGTGAATGTAAATTACCCTTTCCTTGCCCGTGAAAGACTGTCCTCCTGCCTGTTCCACCAAAAATGACATTGGGAAGACTTCATACAAAACACTACATAAAAAAGGTCAATTAATAAACCAACAATTTCTAATGAATGAACGAATAAATATGAAGGTTGAACATGACATACCGAAGTTTTCCATTTGGATTTTTCTTATCACCAGGGTACAAAAAGATGCCTCCGTAAAGCAATGTACGATGAACATCAGCTACCATGCTGTTAATGCATAGACATGTCATAAATTGCAAAAAGAAGTTGAAACTTATAGGTTAGTCATTCTGTGGTTTGATTCAAGAGCAGTACTTCATGAGGATAATGCAAACCAAAGTTGAGTTGAACTCATAATAGCTATTAACAAACTCTGTTAGCAGATTACTTTCAGACAGGTTAAACATTATATGTAGTTCTAAAAGCATAAATGAAATGACTATTGAATCATCCCATTATTCAGAACACACAAATTATTGTTTTTTCGTGAACAAACGAACCAAGTTATCAATTTAACAATTGCATCTATGGATTACATCACAGGTCTTTTTATCTTCTATGACTCATCCTTTATCTATGGTCCGGTAAATTTCAACCAGAAGAAAGTTCACTGTTCAGAGTAAATTGATGCCAGAAAATAAAAATCAACTGCTAGAAAATTGATGATTTGACAAACTATGGCAACGAGTGCTAATTAAAGATAGCTGTTAATACTTAAACTCAACTTTACTCTTAGTTGAAAATTTGAAAGCTTCATTATAGAACAAACCATTACCAAGGAGAGTCTTAGGGTGACTTCTTTTTACTTATTATTAAATGTAACTCTTCGTACCTGTTTTTAAATTTAACTTTGGTCTGATTATTATTTCTAATCGTTGTTTGCATTAGCTGTTAGAAAATAAGTTGCGGGGTGGCAATTAACTAATTCAACCGAGGACTAAAACAAGGGAGCTAAGTAAATTGAACTGCTTCAAGGATTGAGAATCTAATTATACCTTCCAATATATCTTAGAGACTTTGGCGATGAACCATCTTCTGGAAACTTGCATTTTTCAACGTAACTGAACAGAAGCAAAAAACAAGTTACAAGATGGCAAAATTTGCTCTGTAGTGCCTGAGAACACTTTAAGATTACTAAATTCGAACATACGCTGCAGTAGGACCATCCCAGTGTTTGGCATTTCCTTCATTAACTGAATAAATATTTCCTTTCTTTGGGATCTGCACAAAGAACAACACATCGAATGATCAGCATATGCCTCAAGTGACCCACAGATGGCGTGGTTATACGTGTGTTTATATTTTATATGAATTGTTGCACTGACTTTCTCTGCCTTAAAATCAGGTAAAGATCAATAAATACTGGTGCGATGATAAAAAAAATCATGAATATCAAAGAACACTAGACAGGAACATAATTCCTACTTTGGCAGGTTTAAATAGGGACTCTTTCAGGTTAAAAAAATCAACAGAAGAAGGAACATACGCCCTCGTACATTTCTATTATTCGAGGAGAACAGATCATGTCAATAATTCTTTTTATGTGAATCATCTAAATAGTTAATAAATATTGTTGGGCAAAATATGGTTCTTCAAAATAGTTTGAAATTGAACATAAGCTCTTATAAAATTTAACACATGTTTTTAGTTCCTATACAAAATACATGCTTTTAATCCCTGAAAAGGGGTTAAAACCACATTACTTTCGGTAGAAGATATTAAAAATGCATTCAGTTTTTATATAGATTAAATCTGAATTTTAAGATATTTGGAGGGACCCAGATATATTTTACCTGATATTGTCCAACATTTATTCTAAAGACGGAAAGTGATTAGTTGTCATTTTAACTAAATTAAAATAAGTTGAGCAAGCTCGTATGGGAAGTAAAGCCTCCGGCATCCAATTTTAAATTGCTCAGTCTTTGACCAAAGAAACTTTTGTGGACTTTGGGCATAGTTTAAGGACAAGAGAAAATTTTCCTTAGATTCAGTGTGAACATAGATTATCAAGCAGGCGCTGACTTTCACAAGAGCCGAGCAGCCAGGCAAGCATTTCCTGGGAGAAGACAATTTTTTATTAGTGACGCATAAGTGATAAGAGTAATACCTTAATGCCAGGGTGAGTTAGGATGAATTCACCAAGAGATGGGTCAAGGGTGAAACCATTAACACCAGCTCCAGTACTTATCACAAGCTGCAAAACCAATAGGTCAAATTGAAATTAAGTTATTAAGAATTGCAAGTTTACTATGAAAGCAAAGGAAAATTCTCAGTCCTCTGCTATTCAAGAAAAAAAAGAAGAATGAATATTGTTTTCTTCTTCCTCTAAAAATGTGAAACAAAAACTCATACCATTATGCTAAATTTTGTCCAAAAGGATAAAATATGTAACAGAATGAAGAACAAGCAGAAAACAGACGCACCCAACAAATACTGGTATCTAAATTCTAAGCAATAAAAAAATATATAGGCTTGTCATACCGTGCAAGAGCTTCCATACATACAATAACCAGCTGCCACCATTTTCTTCCCAGGACGCAGGACATCCTCTACAGTTGGTTCATGGACATCCGCTAACGTATAAATTCCAAAAATCTACAACATATTCAATTGGCAGACGCAATATCCAGTTAGTCTGGAATTTTAATCCTTCCATACATAACTCAAGCAGCTTCCATTAAAAGCACAATTATAGTATTATTATTATTGGCGGTGGTGGTGGACAAAAGTTACACGTACTTGTGTAGTTTCTTAGATGATTTTGTTACAGCAGTTTTTAGTTAGAATTGAAGTTTACTTAAGTAAAAACATTGCATATGAAGTCAAGGAATGCTAGTAACACATTCTTTCTATCACAGTTTATAATTGACTAAAATTTATTAAAAACTACAAAATCAGTAGATAGAATTCTTAAACCTATAAAAGTTTTGTAACTTTCTATGAACACTAATGTGTTAGAGATTGTTGTTAGCATTTTCTGTTAAGTTTAGACTATAATTTTAACTAAGAACAACACGGAAAACAAGTAAGAAATTGCATTTAATTTTTTATCATAGCAGTAAGAATTGCAAGATGGAAGAGGGGTCGTACAGTGCCAATGGAAACCCCACAATCAATGTTAGACGAGCCATCCAAGGGGTCAAAAACAACACAGTACCTGCCCAGCAATTGCAAACCAAAACATCGAACAAACTAATCAGAACAGAAAACTCAAAAAAAACATTTTCTATTAGGTTTTTAATTGCAGAAACTGTCCCGTGATGCAACTGTAACTTGCACAAGTCACAATTGCCCAACAAGTGACAGTGTTGTTGCAACTGTAATTTAAACCCTCGTACACAGAGCAAAAACTAACAGAACAAGGAAACAGGGAGAATGGACAACTTTCCACGCTTAGATGGCTCCACAATTATCGCGTCTTCGTCTTCTTCAGAAACCAAGATGCACTGTTCAAAGATAAATAACACTATTACCTGAAGCCTCATTCATTGAATCCCAGAAAAAATAAATAATAAATAAACATATAAATCAAAGTCTTAGATTATGATCATGGTTTTGTTGTGATTGTCAAGATGGCGTGACTTTGTGAACAAACAAGGGCACCACAAAGTGGTAATAAAAAACTTGATTTTGCAGGCAAAGGACTGCTTTTTTAGACCTTAAAATAACGAAGGTTTAAAAAAATTGTTACGGTTTCGTTGTAATTTCGACATTGTGTAAAATTGTTAACAAATGCATTCATACAGAATCCAGAACCCTTCACGACTAAATCGTAGTCTGAACCATTTTGAAAACCTCAAAATAAATCAAAATTTTCAATTGATGTCGGTGTTTTTGCTGGGTAAAATTGTGAACAAATAGAATCGTAAAAAAAAAAAAATCCCAAGACCTTGTGTTGCAACGCAGATCCTTCTTCAGAACCTCAAAATAAATAAAAGGAAAACAAAAAAATCACACAATCACTTACAGTTCGGCCACTGCTTACGAGAGCCTTGATAAAAACCTCATTGGAAAGAACATCTAGTTTCTTCTGTTCTTCACCCTTCATTCCAAACACACATGCAACCAAAATAAACAAATAATTAATGAAATAAATAAAATTCACACAATCGTTGATATTACAAGAAATTACAGACAAATAGCCACAATCGTAGTGGCATTGCAGTGTTGTAAAATCTCACAACACCAAAAAAAAAAACAGTAAAAAAAAATTTCATCGGATCTATTTATGAAGAAGCATGCACACACATACCTGAACATTGGTCTCTCCAGCGAGTCCAATAAGCTTAGCAAGTCCAGCCTGCACAGGTCACGACGTATTAATTCAAGCACAAACACATAAATCGTAAAAAAAGTTTCATTAGTGTTCATCATGATTCTGTAGTAAAATTAATGGAGAGATTGAAGGCAGTACCTTATTAACCGAGGAGCAAACGAACTTGCAACCGAGAACAATGTGATTGAGAAGGATGGTGAAATCGCCGCGTGACTCGGGGTGCTTGGATTGCTCGTTCAACACGAAACGCGTTATGGTCATCAAGTCCGTGCGCAGTGCATCGGCACTGTGGTCCATTTTCAATTCCAAGAATCTTCAATAACCTGAAAACTGCAATCCCACGTCGGAAACGTCACATGCGTGAGCGAATAGATGTATAAATTTAAAGAAGAAGAAGACGAAATTAAATGATAACGCTAAATAAAAAGTAATGAAGTAGAGACCAGTCAATGGCTCCACTTGGGAGATTAGGTGCGGATTTCGAGGTTTGTTAGAAAGGAGTGAGGAAAAGATAAAAGATGCGATGGGGCTAGTATGACACGTGGCAGTCCAAAGTGTGGAAGGTCATGTTTGTTGCTGATGCCGCGGATAACGATTATCGTACCTCACTTTCACAGGAGTTCAGTTTCTCTATCGTGAGAAAACGTGCCGTGTCTTTGCGGTTTATTTGAACGTCCCTTTCAGTATTATAATTTAAATAATATATTTAATGTGATTAAACGGTAGTGTTTTAGAAATCACTTTAATGTTATAAAACTTGTTTATGAAAATAACAGTGGTGGGCACAAAGAGTGTTTTGGTGTTTTTTTTTTTTGTAAAAAACTTCTGATGAATGAAATAGTGGTTCTAAAGAAATTTATTAAAAGAAAATTTCTTTTAAAAAATTTGTTTAAAGTTTATTTTTGACAATTGTAAATAATTTTGAAATGTAAAAATTATAAGGATAAAAATAAAAGAAGTAATAATTTGAGTATTTAGGTAAAGTGATTTAATATATAAATTAAAAAAAATTATTTTAATATGTATATATAAATTATAGTTAAGTTTGTGTATTCATTTGATCTCAAATTGAAGAAGACAATTTTAGATCGTTTTAAATTATAGAAATACTAAATTAAACGAAACAGTTTATGTAATTTTAAAAAAAAAATTAAAAATTTTATGACTTAACATGTGTCATGTACGGATTCCAATTTGATGAAAAAAATCAAATTATACATTTTTAAATAATTGAAAAACTAAATTGAACTAATAAAAAATAAGAAGAACAAATTAAACCAAACAAAATATTAGATGGCTAAATTAATAATTAAACCTAAAGTTAATATATTATTAAATTAAAAAAATTTTGAACAGAGAAACTCCAAAACACTGATACTTTCGATGCAGAATTTTCATAACATTAAAGTGATGACTACCGTTTAACCACAATAAATATATGGCTTAAATAGTCTTTTGGTCCTAGTTTTGGTCGACTTTTTTCACTTTAATCCTACTTTTTAAATTGTTTTCAATTTGGTCCTATTTTTCGTTATATTTTTTCAATCAACTCCTTTCCGTTAATTCCGTCCAAATCATTAACGGATGTGAACAGTAACTGCCACGTGTCATCTTGTGATTTTTTTGATTTTTTTTAAATTTTTTTTAAATTTTTTTTAAATTTTTTTTAATTTTTTTTTAATTTTTTTTTAATTTTTTTTATTTAAAAAAAATATACACGTGTCAAGCTTATATTATGCCACGTGTCAGAATTAGATTTTTGTATTCAATTTGGTCCTATTATTCGTCATCTGTTTTCAATTTGGTCCTAGTTTTTTTTAAAAAATTTAACATTTTTTTTCCTCTCCAAATTGAGACAAAATTTAATTTGTATATATTAAAATGCATATTTTTGTAAATATTTTAATTTAGAATTAAATTTAGTTTAAAATTAAAACGAAAAAAAGCAATAACACCATTAATTTAAATTTTTTTTTTAATTTAGTATTTTTTTCCTCTCCAAAGACAAAATACAATTTGTATATAAATGTTATATGAATATTCTTATTAAAATACATATTTTTATTAAATATTTTTAATTTAAAATTAGAGTTGGTTTAAAATTAAATATTTTTAACCTCTTAAAATTTTAAATTAATGGTGTTATTGCTTTTTTTAGTTTTAATTTTAAACTAAATTTAATTCTAAATTAAAATATTTAACAAAAATATGCATTTTAATATATACAAATTAAATTTTGTCTCAATTTGGAGAGAAAAAAAAATGTTAAATTTAAAAAAAAAACTAGGACCAAATTGAAAACAGATAACGAATAATAGGATCAAATTGAATACAAAAATCTAATTCTGACACGTGGCATAATACGAGCTTGACACGTGTACATTTTTTTTAAATAAAAAAAATTAAAAAAAAATTAAAAAAAATTAAAAAAAAATTAAAAAAAATTAAAAAAAAAAATTAAAAAAATCACAAAATGACACGTGGCAGTTACTGTTCACATTCGTTAATGATTTGGACGGAATTAACGGAAATGAGTTGATTGAAAAAATATAACGAAAAATAAGACCAAATTGAAAACAATTTAAAAAGTAGGACCAAAATGAAAAAAGTCGACCAAAACTAGGACCAAAAGAGTATTTAAGCCTAAATATATTTATTTAAATCGTAACCGTGAAACGGTGTTTCGGCATCGTTCCAACAGAGTCACAACACGCTTTCTCACAGCAGAGAAACCGAATTTCTTTCACAGTCTTCCTTGCACGTAAATTTGTAAATTTATATTTAAATCATTTCGCAGCTATCCATTTTTCTAACAATTTTTTTTTATTTAATTCAATTAAATTTTTATTTTAAAAAAATGTTATAATTAGGTCATTTCTCTTGATAGTACACTAATGATATTATTTATGTGTTACATATTAGCACATATTTTTTTTTAATTTTCTTATAATATTTTTTTAAAAAAATAATAATGTCATATGTCAATCTGATATTGTGTCACGTGAGATTGATGTGGTTATGACAGTACCACGTGTCAGCTATTGGATTTATGTGAAGAGTCTCAATGCAATCCCTGTATTTGTTATTTTGTCTCAAATTGATTCCAATTTTTTAAAATTGAATCAATTTCATTACTATATCAAATTTAATTTTTATATAAATTTTACAATGGTATTTTTATTATAATTAATATTTTTAACAAAACTAAGTTTATTTAAATGTATATTTTGCATTGAATTTTATTTAAATCTTGTTTTAAATATTTATATATCTATAATTTAAAGATAAATGTTAAAGTTGCTTTAAAAATAAAAGCTTTATAAATTTAAATATAAAATTTTAAAACTATTTTATAACAATTTAAAATAAATATATTTACTTAAAATTTTACAATTCAATTTATAAAGTTGTTATTTTTAAAGCAACTCTAACATTTGTCTATAAATTATTGATATATAAATATTTGAAACAATATTTAAATAAAGTTCAATGCAAAATATACATTTAAATAAACTTAATTTTGTTAAAAATATCAATTATAATAAAAATGCATTGTAAAATTTATATAAAAATTAAATTTGATATAGGGATGAAATTGATTTAATTTTAAAAAAATTGGAACCAAATTGAGAGAAATAACAAATACAGTATTAAGACTTTTCACATTCAATGGTAACACGTGGTACTGTCATGTCACGTCACTGTCTCAGCCACGTGATACAATGTTAGATTAACATAAAAAAATTTAAAAAAAATTTAAAAAAATTTAAAACATAAAAAAAAACACGCGTTGACACGTGACACATAGTTAACCCCGTTAACATGCCATCATAAATAATTCATTCCATTTTACACATGTTTTAAATTTTGGTTTAATTACTCTTTTGGTCCCTATTTTGTCTTAAAGTATTAAATTGGTCTTCTAGTTTTTTTAAGTTTCAATTTGATTTCCATTTTTGAAAAAAATTGATGCAATGTGGTCCTTTTCGTTAAATTTCTTTAAATTTCTTGAATCAATGATTTTTCATCAAAATTGAAGTTGTTAATCATGATGATTTGCTTTATTGATATAATTAACATAATTATAGTGCCAATTTTGATTAAAAAAAATATTGATTAGCTTCAAGAAATTTAACAAAAAGAACCAAATTACATCAATTTTTTTAAAAATCGGGACAAATTGAAACTTAAAAAAAAAAGGACTAAATTTCACATTTTTGGACAAAAAGAGTGATCAAAAGAGTAATTAAACCTAAAATTTTAGTAACATATTTATTATTATTTGTTTCTTCTATTATATTCTTAGTAAAATAAAATTATTAAAAGAGTATTTTTTTTAATTATTGTCATGTTTCTTGTTATATGTTTTTTTTTCTTCGAAACATTCATACACGGTATTACTTTAATGGTGATAAATTTAAAGATAAAAACCTTGAATTTCTTTTTATTTTTTATTTTACTTAATTATATTTTAAATAATATTTTTGGCAATTTCTTTAATTATACTTAAGAATTCATATTTTTTTTATTATGATAAATGTAAAATCCAATTCTTTTAAACACACACAGCACCCCCTCTAAACCAGTCCCTTTATCTTCTTCATCTCAATCTTCTTTTCTCCAATTCTTATTCAAACTTCAACCTTTTCTTGATGAGAGACTAATTTTAGAAGCATTGAGGAGTCATAAAGTCATTTATTTTATCCATGGATCAAAATCTTGGTTAGGGTAAGTTGTGTTCATCTCAGTTGTAAGGGGAAAAAAACCATATTGTTTTCTATTTTTCTCCAATATGTCGGTGTGCATGGGATTGTTGTCATTCCTATGAGTTTCTTAAGTTGTGGTGAACACATCCATGTCTTTGGATCACTGTTCTAATTATTTTGTTTTTCCCTTGCTTTTAGGTTGAAAGAAGGGTCCCAAAGAGTAAAATATGTCTTTGAAGCTTTTAACAAGTGTAAATCAATATATTGAGGTAAGGGAAGCTAGATTTTTTTTTTTTTAAGATTTCGAAATAAATTGTTTATCTTGGTCTTTGATTGCGTCTTGATGTGTTGGATTGATGAGTGCACTAAATTGGAGTGGTTTGTGTTTTTTTGTTTTGTTTGGATTTTTGATTTTGCATGCTGAGAGTAGGTGAAGATATGCTATTCTAGCTTAAGCGAGAGCAGTTTCGCCTAAGCGAGAAAAATCTAACTTTAGCGAGAATAACATAATTTCACTTTGCTCTTTGTTCGAGTTATTGCTCAAGCAAGAATTTCTAGCTTGAGCGAGAGCTCCTATCGCTTAAAGAAAGAATTTCTAGCTCAAGCGAGAATGTTGCAGAACTCTTAATTCCTTATTTTTAATCTGTGATTTACTGTGTTAATTTTAAAAGTATTAAGTATGAAGCTATGCATGAATGATGTAATATTCTTGAGACTTGACTTGATGTGTTTAACATGGGATATGCGTTATTCTGAGATAATGTGAAATATGTGAGAGTTTCATGGAGAAATTTTTTTGGTGGTAATATAGTGCATGTAATGATTTATGGATTAAAGTAAGGTTACATTTTGACACTCTAATCATTTAGACTTACATAGAGTAGAATAATTCATGTGGTGAGAGTAACAGGTGGACCCAGTTCTAGTCTAAGGCAGGATAATGACCTTAGATGATCATGGATTAATCTTGTATGTGGTAGGGTGAAACCCATTGGTAATGACTCTGCAAAGTAGTAGATGTCACCACAAATGCAAGTTTCTAGTGAATTTGATTTTATTACATGTATCCGGACAATTGAGTTAGCAGGTCTACTATGTTTGCTAATACATGTTGATTGTGTTGTTTAAAGTGGCTTGATTTTTTATTTTCTCATTTAGCTCACTCTTATCCATGTGTTTTTATTTTCTTGTTTGTTCTTGTATGTGATGTTTTATTTAATAATTTTATTAAATTGGACCTTACAATAAAAATTATTTTTTATATAATATTTTTATTTTAAATTCAAGAAATGAGTTGAATTTATTGTGTTATAATTTTTTAGTGATAAATTTGTTTAATATTTGGTATTTCGAATCAAGGAAATCATTAAAAAACTCACAATCATTGTCCTGACAAGATTTTTTTGAATAACTTATACATGCATTTACAATAATATATAAAAGAATAATAAATAATAAATTATGGAATTATTTTATTGAAACAATATTATATTTTTTGGGTTCTTTTCATGCGTATATACTTAACAAGTTTTAGCATAAGTTTAAATTTAAATAATATGTATAATTTGTTAAGTTTTCTTTATTTAGAAAGAATTTCATTAAACATATATAAATAAACATAATTAAATAAGCAATTGTGATCGAAAAAATATATACACAAATAATAGATAAGTAAAAGTTTCGAAATTTCAAGTATTTAACGAGAGTTCTGAATTTCTTGATAGTTTACAAAAATCTTAATTTATGAATGTTGCTTTTTAAATATTTTAAAAATAAAAAAGAAATCAGTAATTGAGACTTGAGAAAAGTTAAAGCAATACCTTTTAAATGATAAATTTTATTTAACATTCTTTTTTAAATGAGATATTTCAATTAACATATTTGAAGGAATAGAAAAAAAAAAATCCAACAAAACAAATTTTCACATTTGACTTAAATAATAATGTATTTTTCGTGAAAGGACTCCTTACTTTTAATTATAATTATTACAATATTTTTTTTACTAACTTTTTTTTTCTTTTAATAACGTCATCAACAAATACCTTATTAATTATCCTACAGTATAAAATTATTGACCGTAAGATTTCATATTCGTCTTAATCATCCTATAGAAAAGATTATTACTTGAAAGAACTAAATCATCAACCGATCATCAATAACTTATTTGATGATTTAAGAAAAATAACTAAAAGTGATTGTAAAATAATACTCACTTCCCCTTACATTCAAAGCCCTTATCCATTCATTAACTCATTCGTTGGCAAAACTTCTTTTCTTCTATAATTCTTTTACCTTTGTTGTAGCTACTTGTTGTTGATATTATTTTTCCAAGTTAAGGTATCTCTATATACACAGATCACACGTCTTTGTGAAACAATAACTTCTCATGAATATAATACTCATACCACATCTCATCGTCAAACATAAGATGTCATAGATATACATAGAATTTTTTGACTTGTTAATTATTTAAATAATTTAACATTAAAATTACACTTCAAACAAAATCTAGAATGCAAACAACATTATAAAATATTATTATAAATATATAATAAATAATATTTTGACGGATTTCGTACAAATTTGGAACGAATATATTTGTTACAAACCGTAGGAATTAAATAATTACAACGAGCTGTTTGAAAAATGATAGAAATTTGGTTGGTACGAGCAAATGAAGTACTTGATGAATCTAATTTCAAACTGTAGTTATATGAGGATGCCCACCAATGGCTATATCATCTGGAATATATTTTCCCCAAAACCAATGTGATTTCCAAACTCTATTCATCTCTTCAATCCGAACATTTCTTGTCTCGGGCAGGAGCAAGGCAACAAAAACGGTCATGATAAGCACAAATCCAGCAAAGAAGAAGAAAAGACCAAACTTCAAGTGACAAAGCATGGTTAGGAAAACTTGTGCAATGACAAAGGTAAATAACATATTTACAGCAACATTGGTGCCTTGGCCTGCAGACCGAACCTCAAGGGAGCATATTTCACTAGGAACCAACCATCCCAGTGGACCCCAAGACCATGCATATGCTGCAACATATGCACATATAAAGAATAAGAGAAGACTGGCTTCTCCATTGGTAAAATAGCCTTCACCGCTCACTCCAAACTTTAGAGCAATCATGATTCCGACAGCAAGCTACACATATTATGAACTTCAAATTAGTTGTTCATGCCAGCAAATGGCTTTAGTGATAAAAGTGTTATTTTTTAAATATTAAAATAACAAACATTGTTTATCGATTAAGTTAAGGTTTTTACCTGACAAATAAGCATTTGAATGCCGCCTTCGAGGAACAATATCCTTCTTCCAAACTTGTCCACAGAGAAAATGGAAACAAAAGTGGCAACCACATTAACACCTCCAGTGATAACTGAAGACATAAGGGAAGTGTCATTACCAAAGCCTAAAGTTTTAAAGAGGACAGGTGCATAAAACATGATGACATTGATGCCAGTGAATTGTTGGAAAAATGGAATCAGAGAGCAAAATGTGAGTTGAGGTCTGTATTTGGGTTTTGTAATGTTCTTCCATGGATGTTCAACATCTTTGGCTGCTTTAGTTGCATTAACGAGGTCTTGGAACTCCTCGTCAACATTATCCATGCCACGAATCTTTTGCAACATTTTCTTAGCTTCTTCTTCTTTACCTCTTTCGAGTAAGGAGTTAGGAGTGTCACCTAAGAAAAGAGATCCTACACATAACATGATTGCAGGAACTGCACCAACACCTAAAGAAATTCTCCAACCATATTCTAGTTTGCCGGTGCCATAATTAATAAGGTTTGCAACCAAGATGCCAATTGTGATCATCATTTGAAATCCCATGTTAAGTGCACCTCTTATCGATGTTGGAGCCATTTCAGACAAATACACAGGTACAGACTATTGGAAATAATAATAACAAAAAGGAAAAAGTTAAAAACAATTTAATCATGAAAATTTATCCATATTCAAATAACCAAATTTGAAAGCATTGACAACGATGCAAAGCCTCACCTGATTACAATATCCAACACCAAAACCAAGTAATAATCGACCTACGATGAGCATTTCAATGTTGATGGCAAAACCATTCAACAATGCACCAACAAGGAAGAATAAACCACCTGCAAACATTGAGGCCTTGCGTCCCATCATTCTTGTGGTGGTGGAAGCAAAGAAAGAAGCTACTAAGGCAGCAAGATATAAAGAAGAGGTGAACAAAGTAAGGAGTTCGTTGTCAAATTTGCAATATTGACTTTCATGGTCAGATTCATCTTTCATTTTTTCATAAACACTCGGAAAGAACTTTATTAAGAATGGTTCCATGGAAGTTACTCCTCCCGTGATTCCAAGATCATAACCAAAGAGTAGACCACCCATGGCTGCTACAAAACACGAGACCAACACGAATGTTGTGACCTTACTTTCATATTGTCTTCCGTTTTCTACCGCAGCAAAAGCTCCACCTGCCATATTTAAAAGATTATATTTTGAGTGGATCTCTTTCTTTGTCTTAAACTTTCTTTCTTTTCCTACATATGAGATTTTAAGTAGGAACTTGTTTTATAATCGAAAGTATGCTAATAATAACATCTAACGGATAAGGATGAGTTACAAAAATTAAATAACCTCTCTAACAACATTATATGTTTTTAAGTTTTTAATTATCTATCATGTTATTAATATCCTAATTAGTGTGTATTGTTTTTCCAGTTAGACCTAATATGTTATTTTAAGGACTTCATAAGAACTAGTTAGTCCAAATTTACAGAATCATTATTTTATAAACAAAGGTTAATTTGGTAGTTAATGATGATAGTCATCTGTTTATAATTCAAGAATATCAATTAATAATCAATTTATGTGTTCATATATTGATATTGTGTTGATAAGTATTTACAAATGAAATTAACAACATTTTAATATGATAAAGTAAAGTGCTTTTATTTTAAATAATTTTATGCTAGAGTTTATTATTCTTCATTATAAGTCTGGCATTGAAGTGAGATTTTGAATAATTGATAGAAAAAAAAATGTATGAATAATTTATTTAAAAAACAAATGAGTAGTTTTTTTATTTATTTGTTTGTATCCTTTATAAAATGAAAACTCGATCTTCTAAACTTGAATTCATCTTCACCAATAAGACTGTTCAAAACACACACATCGCGAAAATATATATGATCTAAATTTGAATAAATTAGTTCACTATACAATATGCATGAAATTCAACCAACATTAATTTTTATTTTTAAAATACAACAAACTCAACATACAATACCATTGTTATTTTTGCTATTATTTTAATCTATACTTTTTCTCTTCACTAAACTATGACTTCAAACAGAAAAAAATTGTTTGCTGTGTTCAGATTCAATAAGACAAATATTCTTTTGTATGAACATGCCAATATTCTCATTGACATTTTATGTATTTAAATGTATTTTTCCTTTTATTGACTTCCAATAAGTTAGAAGAAGGACATTCTCATTGTTAGAAATTCCAATTTGTAAATTAAAGTCCAGAAATTCCCCTTCTTTTACTTGAGTTGAAAAGGGAGCCGTCCTTCAACGAAAACAAAAATAAAATATCAAATATTGCACGTGTTTCATCTATTAATTTTACGGTGGCGGCAACCAACCAAAACAATGTATTGTTTCTTCTTTTATTTGTCAAACATAACACAATTTTAGCGCATAACTACCCTAATTTAGAGATATCAAAATGGAATTGGATTTCAAGATAAACTTATAATTTATAACCTAGTAATTTGCTCAAATCAAATATCACAATTATAATTTCACACCAATTTCAATTCTGACTTGTTGGGTCGTTGAAAATAATACATCTTGGAAAGTTCCACATCACCTGGGATATGCAATAGAGTGGGTGATAATGGCTATATAATGAACTCTAAGTTCATGGTTTTAGATGACCCAAGTCATTTAAGCTTGTATTTGACGTTTCTTATACATTTGTAGTGGAGTACAAGAAAATTATGATTTATAACTTAGTTATTTGCTCGACTCAGATATCATAATTATAATTTCACACCAATTTCAATCCTGACTAATATTAAAAACTATTTACATAAGAGGTAAATGATATTTAAACACTAGAAGTGATTGTAAAATTATAGTCACTTCTCGTGAAATTTAAAGCCATTACCCGTCAATTAACTCGTTCGTTGGCTAAACTTACTTCTTTTATTCTTGTCGTAGCAACTTGTGATTGGTATTTCTTTTCCTAGGTAAAGGTATCTCTCAATACTGACATCTCTCTTTGTCAAACAATAACTTGTCATGGATATACATAGAATCTTTTGACTTGTTAATTATTTAAATAATTTAACATTAAAATTACACTTCAAACAAAATCTAGCAAAATGCAAACAACATTATAAAATATTATTATAAATATATAATAAACAATATTTTGACGGATTTCGTACAAATTTGGAACGAATATATTTGTTACAAACCGTAGGAATTAAATAATTACAACGAGCTGTTTGAAAAATGATAGAAATTTGGTTGGTACGAGCAAATGAAGTACTTGATGAATCTAATTTCAAACTGTAGTTATATGAGGATGCCCACCAATGGCTATATCATCTGGAATATATTTTCCCCAAAACCAATGTGATTTCCAAACTCTATTCATCTCTTCAATCCGAACATTTCTTGTCTCGGGCAGGAGCAAGACAACAAAAACGGTCATGATAAGCACAAATCCAGCAAAGAAGAAGAAAAGACCAAACTTCAAGTGACAAAGCATGGTTAGGAAAACTTGAGCAATGACAAAGGTAAATAACATATTTACAGCAACATTGGTGCCTTGGCCTGCAGACCGAACCTCAAGGGAGCATATTTCACTAGGAACCAACCATCCCAGTGGACCCCAAGACCATGCATATGCTGCAACATATGCACATATAAAGAATAAGAGAAGACTGGCTTCTCCATTGGTAAAATAGCCTTCACCGCTCACTCCAAACTTTAGAGCAATCATGATTCCGACAGCAAGCTACACATATTATGAACTTCAAATTAGTTGTTCATGCCAGCAAATGGCTTTAGTGATAAAAGTGTTATTTTTTAAATATTAAAATAACAAACATTGTTTATCGATTAAGTTAAGGTTTTTACCTGACAAATAAGCATTTGAATGCCGCCTTCGAGGAACAATATCCTTCTTCCAAACTTGTCCACAGAGAAAATGGAAACAAAAGTGGCAACCACATTAACACCTCCAGTGATAACTGAAGACATAAGGGAAGTGTCATTACCAAAGCCTAAAGTTTTAAAGAGGACAGGTGCATAAAACATGATGACATTGATGCCAGTGAATTGTTGGAAAAATGGAATCAGAGAGCAAAATGTGAGTTGAGGTCTGTATTTGGGTTTTGTAATGTTCTTCCATGGATGTTCAACATCTTTGGCTGCTTTAGTTGCATTAACGAGGTCTTGGAACTCCTCGTCAACATTATCCATGCCACGAATCTTTTGCAACATTTTCTTAGCTTCTTCTTCTTTACCTCTTTCGAGTAAGGAGTTAGGAGTGTCACCTAAGAAAAGAGATCCTACACATAACATGATTGCAGGAACTGCACCAACACCTAAAGAAATTCTCCAACCATATTCTAGTTTGCCGGTGCCATAATTAATAAGGTTTGCAACCAAGATGCCAATTGTGATCATCATTTGAAATCCCATGTTAAGTGCACCTCTTATCGATGTTGGAGCCATTTCAGACAAATACACAGGTACAGACTATTGGAAATAATAATAACAAAAAGGAAAAAGTTAAAAACAATTTAATCATGAAAATTTATCCATATTCAAATAACCAAATTTGAAAGCATTGACAACGATGCAAAGCCTCACCTGATTACAATATCCAACACCAAAACCAAGTAATAATCGACCTACGATGAGCATTTCAATGTTGATGGCAAAACCATTCAACAATGCACCAACAAGGAAGAATAAACCACCTGCAAACATTGAGGCCTTGCGTCCCATCATTCTTGTGGTGGTGGAAGCAAAGAAAGAAGCTACTAAGGCAGCAAGATATAAAGAAGAGGTGAACAAAGTAAGGAGTTCGTTGTCAAATTTGCAATATTGACTTTCATGGTCAGATTCATCTTTCATTTTTTCATAAACACTCGGAAAGAACTTTATTAAGAATGGTTCCATGGAAGTTACTCCTCCCGTGATTCCAAGATCATAACCAAAGAGTAGACCACCCATGGCTGCTACAAAACACGAGACCAACACGAATGTTGTGACCTTACTTTCATATTGTCTTCTGTTTTCTACCGCAGCAAAAGCTCCACCTGCCATATTTAAAAGATTATATTTTGAGTGGATCTCTTTCTTTGTCTTAAACTTTCTTTCTTTTCCTACATATGAGATTTTAAGTAGGAACTTGTTTTATAATCGAAAGTATGCTAATAATAACATCTAACGGATAAGGATGAGTTACAAAAATTAAATAACCTCTCTAACAACATTATATGTTTTTAAGTTTTTAATTATCTATCATGTTATTAATATCCTAATTAGTGTGTATTGTTTTTCCAGTTAGACCTAATATGTTATTTTAAGGACTTCATAAGAACTAGTTAGTCCAAATTTACAGAATCATTATTTTATAAACAAAGGTTAATTTGGTAGTTAATGATGATAGTCATCTGTTTATAATTCAAGAATATCAATTAATAATCAATTTATGTGTTCATATATTGATATTGTGTTGATAAGTATTTACAAATGAAATTAACAACATTTTAATATGATAAAGTAAAGTGCTTTTATTTTAAATAATTTTATGCTAGAGTTTATTATTCTTCATTATAAGTCTGGCATTGAAGTGAGATTTTGAATAATTGATAGAAAAAAAAATGTATGAATAATTTATTTAAAAAACAAATGAGTAGTTTTTTTATTTATTTGTTTGTATCCTTTATAAAATGAAAACTCGATCTTCTAAACTTGAATTCATCTTCACCAATAAGACTGTTCAAAACACACACATCGCGAAAATATATATGATCTAAATTTGAATAAATTAGTTCACTATACAATATGCATGAAATTCAACCAACATTAATTTTTATTTTTAAAATACAACAAACTCAACATACAATACCATTGTTATTTTTGCTATTATTTTAATCTATACTTTTTCTCTTCACTAAACTATGACTTCAAACAGAAAAAAATTGTTTGCTGTGTTCAGATTCAATAAGACAAATATTCTTTTGTATGAACATGCCAATATTCTCATTGACATTTTATGTATTTAAATGTATTTTTCCTTTTATTGACTTCCAATAAGTTAGAAGAAGGACATTCTCATTGTTAGAAATTCCAATTTGTAAATTAAAGTCCAGAAATTCCCCTTCTTTTACTTGAGTTGAAAAGGGAGCCGTCCTTCAACGAAAACAAAAATAAAATATCAAATATTGCACGTGTTTCATCTATTAATTTTACGGTGGCGGCAACCAACCAAAACAATGTATTGTTTCTTCTTTTATTTGTCAAACATAACACAATTTTAGCGCATAACTACCCTAATTTAGAGATATCAAAATGGAATTGGATTTCAAGATAAACTTATAATTTATAACCTAGTAATTTGCTCAAATCAAATATCACAATTATAATTTCACACCAATTTCAATTCTGACTTGTTGGGTCGTTGAAAATAATACATCTTGGAAAGTTCCACATCACCTGGGATATGCAATAGAGTGGGTGATAATGGCTATATAATGAACTCTAAGTTCATGGTTTTAGATGACCCAAGTCATTTAAGCTTGTATTTGACGTTTCTTATACATTTGTAGTGGAGTACAAGAAAATTATGATTTATAACTTAGTTATTTGCTCGACTCAGATATCATAATTATAATTTCACACCAATTTCAATCCTGACTAATATTAAAAACTATTTACATAAGAGGTAAATGATATTTAAACACTAGAAGTGATTGTAAAATTATAGTCACTTCTCGTGAAATTTAAAGCCATTACCCGTCAATTAACTCGTTCGTTGGCTAAACTTACTTCTTTTATTCTTGTCGTAGCAACTTGTGATTGGTATTTCTTTTCCTAGGTAAAGGTATCTCTCAATACTGACATCTCTCTTTGTCAAACAATAACTTGTCATGGATATACATAGAATCTTTTGACTTGTTAATTATTTAAATAATTTAACATTAAAATTACACTTCAAACAAAATCTAGCAAAATGCAAACAACATTATAAAATATTATTATAAATATATAATAAACAATATTTTGACGGATTTCGTACAAATTTGGAACGAATATATTTGTTACAAACCGTAGGAATTAAATAATTACAACGAGCTGTTTGAAAAATGATAGAAATTTGGTTGGTACGAGCAAATGAAGTACTTGATGAATCTAATTTCAAACTGTAGTTATATGAGGATGCCCACCAATGGCTATATCATCTGGAATATATTTTCCCCAAAACCAATGTGATTTCCAAACTCTATTCATCTCTTCAATCCGAACATTTCTTGTCTCGGGCAGGAGCAAGACAACAAAAACGGTCATGATAAGCACAAATCCAGCAAAGAAGAAGAAAAGACCAAACTTCAAGTGACAAAGCATGGTTAGGAAAACTTGAGCAATGACAAAGGTAAATAACATATTTACAGCAACATTGGTGCCTTGGCCTGCAGACCGAACCTCAAGGGAGCATATTTCACTAGGAACCAACCATCCCAGTGGACCCCAAGACCATGCATATGCTGCAACATATGCACATATAAAGAATAAGAGAAGACTGGCTTCTCCATTGGTAAAATAGCCTTCACCGCTCACTCCAAACTTTAGAGCAATCATGATTCCGACAGCAAGCTACACATATTATGAACTTCAAATTAGTTGTTCATGCCAGCAAATGGCTTTAGTGATAAAAGTGTTATTTTTTAAATATTAAAATAACAAACATTGTTTATCGATTAAGTTAAGGTTTTTACCTGACAAATAAGCATTTGAATGCCGCCTTCGAGGAACAATATCCTTCTTCCAAACTTGTCCACAGAGAAAATGGAAACAAAAGTGGCAACCACATTAACACCTCCAGTGATAACTGAAGACATAAGGGAAGTGTCATTACCAAAGCCTAAAGTTTTAAAGAGGACAGGTGCATAAAACATGATGACATTGATGCCAGTGAATTGTTGGAAAAATGGAATCAGAGAGCAAAATGTGAGTTGAGGTCTGTATTTGGGTTTTGTAATGTTCTTCCATGGATGTTCAACATCTTTGGCTGCTTTAGTTGCATTAACGAGGTCTTGGAACTCCTCGTCAACATTATCCATGCCACGAATCTTTTGCAACATTTTCTTAGCTTCTTCTTCTTTACCTCTTTCGAGTAAGGAGTTAGGAGTGTCACCTAAGAAAAGAGATCCTACACATAACATGATTGCAGGAACTGCACCAACACCTAAAGAAATTCTCCAACCATATTCTAGTTTGCCGGTGCCATAATTAATAAGGTTTGCAACCAAGATGCCAATTGTGATCATCATTTGAAATCCCATGTTAAGTGCACCTCTTATCGATGTTGGAGCCATTTCAGACAAATACACAGGTACAGACTATTGGAAATAATAATAACAAAAAGGAAAAAGTTAAAAACAATTTAATCATGAAAATTTATCCATATTCAAATAACCAAATTTGAAAGCATTGACAACGATGCAAAGCCTCACCTGATTACAATATCCAACACCAAAACCAAGTAATAATCGACCTACGATGAGCATTTCAATGTTGATGGCAAAACCATTCAACAATGCACCAACAAGGAAGAATAAACCACCTGCAAACATTGAGGCCTTGCGTCCCATCATTCTTGTGGTGGTGGAAGCAAAGAAAGAAGCTACTAAGGCAGCAAGATATAAAGAAGAGGTGAACAAAGTAAGGAGTTCGTTGTCAAATTTGCAATATTGACTTTCATGGTCAGATTCATCTTTCATTTTTTCATAAACACTCGGAAAGAACTTTATTAAGAATGGTTCCATGGAAGTTACTCCTCCCGTGATTCCAAGATCATAACCAAAGAGTAGACCACCCATGGCTGCTACAAAACACGAGACCAACACGAATGTTGTGACCTTACTTTCATATTGTCTTCTGTTTTCTACCGCAGCAAAAGCTCCACCTGCCATATTTAAAAGATTATATTTTGAGTGGATCTCTTTCTTTGTCTTAAACTTTCTTTCTTTTCCTACATATGAGATTTTAAGTAGGAACTTGTTTTATAATCGAAAGTATGCTAATAATAACATCTAACGGATAAGGATGAGTTACAAAAATTAAATAACCTCTCTAACAACATTATATGTTTTTAAGTTTTTAATTATCTATCATGTTATTAATATCCTAATTAGTGTGTATTGTTTTTCCAGTTAGACCTAATATGTTATTTTAAGGACTTCATAAGAACTAGTTAGTCCAAATTTACAGAATCATTATTTTATAAACAAAGGTTAATTTGGTAGTTAATGATGATAGTCATCTGTTTATAATTCAAGAATATCAATTAATAATCAATTTATGTGTTCATATATTGATATTGTGTTGATAAGTATTTACAAATGAAATTAACAACATTTTAATATGATAAAGTAAAGTGCTTTTATTTTAAATAATTTTATGCTAGAGTTTATTATTCTTCATTATAAGTCTGGCATTGAAGTGAGATTTTGAATAATTGATAGAAAAAAAAATGTATGAATAATTTATTTAAAAAACAAATGAGTAGTTTTTTTATTTATTTGTTTGTATCCTTTATAAAATGAAAACTCGATCTTCTAAACTTGAATTCATCTTCACCAATAAGACTGTTCAAAACACACACATCGCGAAAATATATATGATCTAAATTTGAATAAATTAGTTCACTATACAATATGCATGAAATTCAACCAACATTAATTTTTATTTTTAAAATACAACAAACTCAACATACAATACCATTGTTATTTTTGCTATTATTTTAATCTATACTTTTTCTCTTCACTAAACTATGACTTCAAACAGAAAAAAATTGTTTGCTGTGTTCAGATTCAATAAGACAAATATTCTTTTGTATGAACATGCCAATATTCTCATTGACATTTTATGTATTTAAATGTATTTTTCCTTTTATTGACTTCCAATAAGTTAGAAGAAGGACATTCTCATTGTTAGAAATTCCAATTTGTAAATTAAAGTCCAGAAATTCCCCTTCTTTTACTTGAGTTGAAAAGGGAGCCGTCCTTCAACGAAAACAAAAATAAAATATCAAATATTGCACGTGTTTCATCTATTAATTTTACGGTGGCGGCAACCAACCAAAACAATGTATTGTTTCTTCTTTTATTTGTCAAACATAACACAATTTTAGCGCATAACTACCCTAATTTAGAGATATCAAAATGGAATTGGATTTTAAGATAAACTTATAATTTATAACCTAGTAATTTGCTCAAATCAAATATCACAATTATAATTTCACACCAATTTCAATTCTGACTTGTTGGGTCGTTGAAAATAATACATCTTGGAAAGTTCCACATCACCTGGGATATGCAATAGAGTGGGTGATAATGGCTATATAATGAACTCTAAGTTCATGGTTTTAGATGACCCAAGTCATTTAAGCTTGTATTTGACGTTTCTTATACATTTGTAGTGGAGTACAAGAAAATTATGATTTATAACTTAGTTATTTGCTCGACTCAGATATCATAATTATAATTTCACACCAATTTCAATCCTGACTAATATTAAAAACTATTTACATAAGAGGTAAATGATATTTAAACACTAGAAGTGATTGTAAAATTATAGTCACTTCTCGTGAAATTTAAAGCCATTACCCGTCAATTAACTCGTTCGTTGGCTAAACTTACTTCTTTTATTCTTGTCGTAGCAACTTGTGATTGGTATTTCTTTTCCTAGGTAAAGGTATCTCTCAATACTGACATCTCTCTTTGTCAAACAATAACTTGTCATGGATATACATAGAATCTTTTGACTTGTTAATTATTTAAATAATTTAACATTAAAATTACACTTCAAACAAAATCTAGCAAAATGCAAACAACATTATAAAATATTATTATAAATATATAATAAACAATATTTTGACGGATTTCGTACAAATTTGGAACGAATATATTTGTTACAAACCGTAGGAATTAAATAATTACAACGAGCTGTTTGAAAAATGATAGAAATTTGGTTGGTACGAGCAAATGAAGTACTTGATGAATCTAATTTCAAACTGTAGTTATATGAGGATGCCCACCAATGGCTATATCATCTGGAATATATTTTCCCCAAAACCAATGTGATTTCCAAACTCTATTCATCTCTTCAATCCGAACATTTCTTGTCTCGGGCAGGAGCAAGACAACAAAAACGGTCATGATAAGCACAAATCCAGCAAAGAAGAAGAAAAGACCAAACTTCAAGTGACAAAGCATGGTTAGGAAAACTTGAGCAATGACAAAGGTAAATAACATATTTACAGCAACATTGGTGCCTTGGCCTGCAGACCGAACCTCAAGGGAGCATATTTCACTAGGAACCAACCATCCCAGTGGACCCCAAGACCATGCATATGCTGCAACATATGCACATATAAAGAATAAGAGAAGACTGGCTTCTCCATTGGTAAAATAGCCTTCACCGCTCACTCCAAACTTTAGAGCAATCATGATTCCGACAGCAAGCTACACATATTATGAACTTCAAATTAGTTGTTCATGCCAGCAAATGGCTTTAGTGATAAAAGTGTTATTTTTTAAATATTAAAATAACAAACATTGTTTATCGATTAAGTTAAGGTTTTTACCTGACAAATAAGCATTTGAATGCCGCCTTCGAGGAACAATATCCTTCTTCCAAACTTGTCCACAGAGAAAATGGAAACAAAAGTGGCAACCACATTAACACCTCCAGTGATAACTGAAGACATAAGGGAAGTGTCATTACCAAAGCCTAAAGTTTTAAAGAGGACAGGTGCATAAAACATGATGACATTGATGCCAGTGAATTGTTGGAAAAATGGAATCAGAGAGCAAAATGTGAGTTGAGGTCTGTATTTGGGTTTTGTAATGTTCTTCCATGGATGTTCAACATCTTTGGCTGCTTTAGTTGCATTAACGAGGTCTTGGAACTCCTCGTCAACATTATCCATGCCACGAATCTTTTGCAACATTTTCTTAGCTTCTTCTTCTTTACCTCTTTCGAGTAAGGAGTTAGGAGTGTCACCTAAGAAAAGAGATCCTACACATAACATGATTGCAGGAACTGCACCAACACCTAAAGAAATTCTCCAACCATATTCTAGTTTGCCGGTGCCATAATTAATAAGGTTTGCAACCAAGATGCCAATTGTGATCATCATTTGAAATCCCATGTTAAGTGCACCTCTTATCGATGTTGGAGCCATTTCAGACAAATACACAGGTACAGACTATTGGAAATAATAATAACAAAAAGGAAAAAGTTAAAAACAATTTAATCATGAAAATTTATCCATATTCAAATAACCAAATTTGAAAGCATTGACAACGATGCAAAGCCTCACCTGATTACAATATCCAACACCAAAACCAAGTAATAATCGACCTACGATGAGCATTTCAATGTTGATGGCAAAACCATTCAACAATGCACCAACAAGGAAGAATAAACCACCTGCAAACATTGAGGCCTTGCGTCCCATCATTCTTGTGGTGGTGGAAGCAAAGAAAGAAGCTACTAAGGCAGCAAGATATAAAGAAGAGGTGAACAAAGTAAGGAGTTCGTTGTCAAATTTGCAATATTGACTTTCATGGTCAGATTCATCTTTCATTTTTTCATAAACACTCGGAAAGAACTTTATTAAGAATGGTTCCATGGAAGTTACTCCTCCCGTGATTCCAAGATCATAACCAAAGAGTAGACCACCCATGGCTGCTACAAAACACGAGACCAACACGAATGTTGTGACCTTACTTTCATATTGTCTTCCGTTTTCTACCGCAGCAAAAGCTCCACCTGCCATATTTAAAAGATTATATTTTGAGTGGATCTCTTTCTTTGTCTTAAACTTTCTTTCTTTTCCTACATATGAGATTTTAAGTAGGAACTTGTTTTATAATCGAAAGTATGCTAATAATAACATCTAACGGATAAGGATGAGTTACAAAAATTAAATAACCTCTCTAACAACATTATATGTTTTTAAGTTTTTAATTATCTATCATGTTATTAATATCCTAATTAGTGTGTATTGTTTTTCCAGTTAGACCTAATATGTTATTTTAAGGACTTCATAAGAACTAGTTAGTCCAAATTTACAGAATCATTATTTTATAAACAAAGGTTAATTTGGTAGTTAATGATGATAGTCATCTGTTTATAATTCAAGAATATCAATTAATAATCAATTTATGTGTTCATATATTGATATTGTGTTGATAAGTATTTACAAATGAAATTAACAACATTTTAATATGATAAAGTAAAGTGCTTTTATTTTAAATAATTTTATGCTAGAGTTTATTATTCTTCATTATAAGTCTGGCATTGAAGTGAGATTTTGAATAATTGATAGAAAAAAAATGTATGAATAATTTATTTAAAAAACAAATGAGTAGTTTTTTTATTTATTTGTTTGTATCCTTTATAAAATGAAAACTCGATTTTCTAAACTTGAATTCATCTTCACCAATAAGACTGTTCAAAACACACACATCGCGAAAATATATATGATCTAAATTTGAATAAATTTAGTTCACTATACAATATGCATGAAATTCAACCAACATTAATTTTTATTTTTAAAATACAACAAACTCAACATACAATACCATTGTTATTTTTGCTATTATTTTAATCTATACTTTTTCTCTTCACTAAACTATGACTTCAAACAGAAAAAATTGTTTGTTGTGTTCAGATTCAATAAGACAAATATTCTTTTGTATGAACATGCCAATATTCTCATTGACATTTTATGTATTTAAATGTATTTTTCCTTTTATTGACTTCCAATAAGTTAGAAGAAGGACATTCTCATTCTTAGAAATTCCAATTTGTAAATTAAAGTCCGGAAATTCCCCTTCTTTTACTTGAGTTGAAAAGGGAGCCGTCCTTCAACGAAAACAAAAATAAAGCATCAAATATTTCACGTGTTTCATCTATTAATTTTACGGTGGCGGCAACCAACCAAAACAATGTATTGTTTCTTCTTTTATTTGTCAAACATATAATTACCCTAATTTACAAATATCAAAATGGAATTGGATTTCAAGATAAACTTATAATTTATAACCTAGTTATTTGCTCATATCAAATATCATAATTATAATTTCACACCAATTTCAATTATGATTTGTTGGATCGTTGAAAATAATACATCTTGGAAAGTTTCACATAACCTAAGATATGCAATAGAGTGGGTAATAATGGTTATATAATGAACTCTAAGTTCATGGTTTTAGATGACCCAAGTCATTTAAGCTTGTATTTGACGTTTCTTATACATTTGTAGTGGAGTATAAGAAAATTATGATTTATAACTTAATTATTTGCTCGACTCAATTATCAAAATTATAATTTCACTCCAATTTCAATCCTAAGTAAAATTTAAAACTATTTACATAAGAGATAAATGATATTTAAACACTAGAAGTGATTATAAAATTACACTCCTTATAAAATTTAAAGTCATTATCCGTTCATTAACTCGTTCGTTGGTTAAACTTACTTCTTCTATTCTCCCTTCTTTTATCTTTGTCATAGCAACCTGTGATTGATCTTTATTTTCTTAAGTAAAGGTATCTCTCAATACTCACATCTCTCTTTGTCAAATAATAACTCTTCTTGAATATACATAAAATCTTTTGCCTAGTTAATTATTTAAATAATTTAACATTAAAATTACACTTAAATAAACCTAATAAAATGCAAACAACATTATAAAATACTATTATAAATATATAATAAATAATTTTTTGATGGATTTGGTACAAATTTGGAACGCATATATTTGTTACAAATAGTTCGGCTCACCTTTTAGTTTCGTACCGAAGCCCAACTTTCCTCTATATTGTAATATTTTAAAATCAAACCTCATTACATAAATATAAAAATAAATTGACTTCATTTGGTAAATGAACCTCGCATAAACATTATATGCAACATCTATCATAATCTTAGGCTTATGAATAGTTGTTTTCTCATTCTTGAACTGTAGAATATTATCCTGAACTATTTGTTTGATGTTTAACATATGCAGTAGCAAATTCTGATTGCATACAAAATGTATCTATGGATTTATCTATTAGTCACATTTGTGACTTCGATAAAGTAGTACAAGCAAATGAGTTTTCTCTAATTGTTATATCTCAATTGTTTTGAGGCTTATTGCCCACGTTCCTTTAGTTCTTTTCTCTTCAGGTCCCGTTAATGAACTGTTGTAACCTTAAAATCTGTCATTGGATGTGGTCTTTCTCACTCACAAACATTTGATTAGATTTGTTCTAGAGTCGATACTATGGTATATATTTGTAATGTCACTGAAATAATATTCAACATCTTAGGACACTTGGATCCCCATGGAACATGAAATTTTGAATAGCTTTAGTAACAACCGTGCAATCATGCCAAAAGTTTAGATTGGAGTCCTTTCATTTCATTTGAGGTAGGTCAAAGGGGAATACCAGTAAAGTAAATAGAAAACATATAACACTGAACACTTAGTTTCTTGGATCATGGGATATGCATGTGATGATTGCTACACAGTGCTTGTTTATTCCTTCAATGGTAAATAACCCCCTAAGTGAGGTAGGTCTACATAAGTATTTAGGTGTGTACCTTTTAAATTGGGACTTACAAATTTTTTTCTCACCTCAAGATTCAAACAATATCCAAAGAGTTCATGGCACATGAAGAGTTTACTTGCCAAACTAAAATATCACTCTTGTACCCTCTCAATGAGGTTAAACATATGCTTCATGAGCTATGGATTTCTCTTCTACTATCTATACACTGATAATGGTTAACATTTACAATGAAATCAGTGGTTTTATACAAGGAATCCTCCCTTCCCCCTCTATCAACAAAAGGATGAAAGCCTTGATAAACTAATTTTGTTTAGATTATCTTACATTGAAAAAATAATTGCATTTTTTATCTTGCAGCTTCCAGAGTACTTTTGAAGCAATTGATTACTTCTCATAAGTAAACAGATCCCAACCAGCCCATTAAACTAAAATATAAAGTTGGCATAAAGGCATGGCAACCTCTTAAAATAAAAATAAACTACTTGTATAAAAATAATATTAAATATTCTTATACAGGTCTAGGAGAGAGGAGAAAGTCTGGTTGTTGTCTCTGTAGCAGTATCCCACAAAAGGGACAAAACGGTTTTGAGGACACTGCTTCAGAGGAAGATTTAATGAAAGAGTCTGAATCTACATGAAATGAAGACATTCTAAAAAGTGGCTCTGGTGCCAATCTAAACCCTGACCTATGGCAACAGACACAATACCACAAGGGAGTAATGGGGCAAACCTGCATAGAAACAACACATCTCAGTAACCTGTGAGGCTTAACATCATCATCACTGGAATTTCCACCTTGACAAAAACCAAACTCAGGCGACTCAAATGGAACGGATGCTGAACAAAAACTGCATGTCTCAACTGCTGAACATCTATTGGCCAGGAACCTGCATTTTAAGAGAAACACATTACTGTAATTAGCATATTTGAAGTTTTGATCTAAATTTAAAGATTTGTATGACTATTTTACAAGCTTATGGTTGTTGCCGGGGCAATTAGATATATAGTTTTGAACTACCGCAAGGGAAATATGTACAAACAAGAATTTACAAATTAAAATTAGGAAAAGGTGTGCACATAAAGTAAAACTAGAAGTTTCGAAAACTAATCAACCTCTCAAATTAATGATTTTGTAAATAAATGGATACTCGTTAGTCACTCTTTTAACAGCAGCGTTACTGTTTCTAATTTGAATTTTTCTACCACGTGTTCGTTTTGCAATTTCTTTCCATAAATTTATTATGGGAAATCACCTTGCCCCTAATATTTCATTTCCTCGTTAATTACAACAAAATACTTATTTTGTAATGAGTGAAAAGAGGAAAGAAAATCTTTATTCAGGCCAAAACAAAATGTCACCAAAACAGATAGAAAGGTATCCATTTGGTTTCATTTCATGGAATCGTGTTAATATTCCATCAAACTATTCTATCATTTTAAGAATTACTTTCCATCAAGTTTTAAACCGGGGGCTGTTGCGTTGCCCTCACTTACAGTTTCCAGTACAACCACATTGTGCTTCTCTACCTTCTTCAGAAAAATGCTAATGTATGTTACTCAGATTGACATTTAGTTATCCTCAGGGACAAAAAAAGTTTATGCGCATAAGCAGAGCAAATAAAAAAATTATTATACAGAAGACGAACAGGAAAAAGAAACAATATCTAAAATCTAAAAGGTACCTTTTCTTGTGACTAACTTCTGAAACAATGGCTTTCAACTGGTCACCTAAATGTTCCTGGTCTGAAGCAATCCATTGTTCCATCTGCGCTAGTCCAACAGGATACCAACAACCATGTTGGGAAGATGTTTCAGAATTTGACATGCTAGTTCGGAAAATGGAAAAACTAAATCCCACAAGCCTTTTCCGGAGCTCTCTTTCACTGCTTAGAAGAATTTCTGTCCACTTTGTAATGTGTTTTTCCATGGAAGGACATACCCTTTCTAGCTTTTCAACCGTTTTGGTAAATCCAGTTATTTGATCAGCATCCAGCTCTGCTAATATTACACGTCTACAGATTATATTGAACAAATGCAGCAGTCGAGATGGAAGGTCTGACAAGCTTGAAGAGACAAATGATAAAACTTTTTCAGAAGGAAGATCCATATCCAATTGAAGGAACGATGATGAGATCCACTTAATGATTATATATTCTGCATATTTTGAATTGTCATCCTTGAACGCCAATAATGCTGTAATTATATCCCAAAGAACCAAAGGCTTATCATGACATTGATATTGGTTTAAAGACCATATGATATTGGTTCCCCAATAAATTAATTCTTTTTCCAGATAACTAGAATTTTCTTCAATGCAGCATGAAAAAGGGGATTTCAGCTGAACATCCATTTGTAGCCCGCCAATCCAAAAGTAATCAACGGCTGCCCTTAGCACCCTGTTCAAAGTTCACGAAGAATTTCAGATTTCGACATTTATACTTTCTTTCGGAAACGACAAGTGGTACAAAAAAAATAAGGAGAAGACCTAGTAGTATAAACATTAAGCTACAGTTGTTTCTTGTTTCAACTTTAAAGGTCGAATGTCATCCTAATCATTGTAAACATACACGATTTCTATCCGTTGCCATTCTTTAGCTACTTTGGACAGGATAGACTTGAGTAGCAATTTTGTATATAGTATACTTCCAATTGGTGCCAAATTCCAAATTATAGTTAACGAATAAAAATATGTATTTATCCCCTGAGCACCCCCCCCTCCTCCTCTGTCTATGTCCTCTCTCCACATACTCAACAAGAAGGGAAGGCAAGAAAATAAAAATTTGCAAATCAAGTATATACCTTCCTTCATACATTCGGTTCAATTTCTCAATATCAAAGCAATGAACCTGCAATAAATAAACAAGAATAATCAAACATAACATATTATGGTGAAAGCAAATAAAATAAGGAAAAGATAGGCTAAATCACAACATTGGTTCCTCTTTAATTTTTGATATGTTATTTTGGTTCCCTAATTTAGTCACCATGTTTTAGAAAATCTGCAAATTTGGTTCAATTCTCAACTTTACAAATTTATTTGTATTATTTTTTAATTTAGTTGAATTAATTATTTTTTAACCGTAGCTTAAATGATATGTTATATTTCAGGTTCAATTGATCCAAAATAAAAGAAATAAATGCATGTAAAATTGAGATTTGGACCAAAATTTCAGTTTTTTTTCAAAAATATAGAAACTAAAATCACAAAAAAGAAATTAGGGAAACCAAAATCGCATATTAGGAATAAAAGGTAGACCAAACTTGTAATTTAGCCTAAAAAATATTAAAGATGAAAATTAATTGCTATGTTATCTGGCAACATATTTATTTCTCATGTTCCGATTATTGTTATTTAGCCAATTATCAACCAACCCACTCAACATAATGCCTCTTTGAAAAAGACAGGAAAAAAGATTGACATATGTTGCAGGTTAGACCTAAGATTAACCTAAATTGTTAGATCTCAATGAATTAGGGTTAAGGAATGATTGGTGAACTACAAAGTGAGCTCTCACTTCTTAGTATTAGCTACAAAAATAATGGAATAAATAGTAAATTACAATTAAACACCATTGAACATAAAAACCCCGCTATCACTGAAAAGATTGTTCACATAAAATGATGTTATAGAAAGTCGATATAGGGAATTAATAGATGTGATTTAGTTAAAAGACTAAGGGCTTCAACAAAAACAAAACAAAAAAGACAGAGATTAAAGGTGACATTCAAATCCCAGGATATGACACTTTGCCTCTATTCGGCAGCAGCAGCCAAAACAAAAAGGCAAGGTTGTTTCCATGCTACTTGAGTACGTCAAAGATCCCCAGAAGCCTTTTCACTCTACATATGCTTAAAAATATTCACCTATAGCTCTATCCTACCCTTGGAGAAAAGCTCAGGGGACTGATCACCGGTAAACTTAGTGAACTCTTCTTTAATATCCTAGACATTAGGGCATATAATACACACTATCTGGGTATTTAAGAACAACATTTTTTATGCATTTAAAGATACGAATATGTCAAGGATTGATAATATAATAGCAAAATCTGAACGAAAAAAAAAAAAAAACATACAGTTGCAATGACAAGATTTCCAGGGGACACTGCTACACCAAAACATGAATCAAATGTATCTCTTGAAATCTGAAAGGAAAAATATGTATAATTTAGTAGGAAAAAGCAAAGATCGTACTCAAAAGGAAATAGAAGCTATAAAGATAATAGTAACATACATTGATTGAACTGTCACGAGGCATATCAGAATTGAGGGTTACTCCATCAAGATGATTCTCACGCAAAATCCAGCTCTGCACTAAATTATCCTATCAACATTCAAATAATAATCCATCCATTATAAATACATTTAAGCAATACATGGTAAAAGCACACACACACAAAAATTGAAAGACATTGTATCAACCATAAAGAAAATGAAAGAGGGTCTTGCAACATCTTGCTGAATGTATTTTAAACTGTAAAATGCTCAATGCTTAATATAATTAAATAATCTTGTTTTCAAGCTTTCCAGTTAACCTATGTAGAAAATTAATCATTCTTGGTATCAAGTTTTTTCCTCATTATGGAAACTAATTAGTTGATTGAAACCATGAAATACAATGAGAGTTTCAAGTTCTGTTGCTTCAACTACAGTTTAGTTGCTCCTCTTGAAATAGCTAACAGTGATTTATGAGGAGCACCATCTAGTGGCTACTATTGTTTTTCAAATGCAAATTTATAATTCAAAACATAAATCTAACACACTTCAATTATTTTCGTAGTTTAAGTCTACAGTTGAATTGTAGTTTAACATTAAACTTCAGCCATTCAAACAAATTCGGATTGGGGGTGTTTTATCTCTTTTCTGTCCATTTGGAAAATTGTACAAAGACTCAATTGTCCTCACACTCATCTTTAATGAGTCAGAAGAAATGAAACACATGCATATAGTAGAAACAGGTTTCTTATTCCAGGCTCATGCCAAGCTCCCCTTTCTGTTAAGGACCATGCCTTTATCACTGCAGCTTATTAACAGACTGCCCTTTCTACACATTCTTAAAGGTCATTTTGCACTTTATTTCCATTTCTCAGACCCTATAATCCAAATAAAATGCCCCTTTGCTAAAATAGATGCATATTCCTAGGCTAAGCCATCTATCATAATGGACAAGTATTCATTCAGATGGTAAAATTTATCTCTGAAAATATTGTTGAGATCTCACATTGAATAAATAGTGTTGAGAAAAGAGAAACTGAGAAAGTATAAGAATTCCGTGTACACACAAGTATTTTTATTTATAATGAAGAAGACATACATTGATAAAGAATAAAATCAATAGTTAATAGTGAGAAGTATTAGCAAATATTTCTCTACAGATGTTATCAAATCATATCATATTTTCGTATTTAATGTAATAAGTCATATAATATTTCCCTATTTAATGTAATTATCATATCTTTAACAAATACATGCACTAACATGCCTCCGGAGATATTGTTATTTAAATCCCAGTTAGTTATATAGTTCTAAGGTTCTAGAATCTTCTGTGACAGACTTCAGAGACTAACAGAATTGACAACTGTCTTTTGACTATAAATGCACTTATGTAGTCAGATCCCATATTATTCAATTCCGAAACACAAAAATCACAAAAGTAACTTTTCAAATTCTCTCTTTCTATCATTCCTTTTCCATTTTATCTTTCTAGTGTGCAGGGATCCAACTGTAATCCATATAATCTACACAATTATCAAATAATGTTTAACCATGGAAATGAAAATCATGAATGTAATAGGTAGAAAAGAAGATAGAAATGCTCAAGAAATATGGTATGGATTATGCAATGTATTTGATGTCCACGTAAGTATGATATTTCTTTTCTGCCATAGTCATAAATTGAATGACAATTTTATAGAAAAATAGTCAAATCACTTAAGAAAAAGATTATAACCTGGCTACAGCTGTACAGAAATCGTCCACCGAATGCCCAGGTCAAACCTGTAACCTAAAGGAATTAAAAATTGTAGAGATCAGCAGAAGATGACCTGTTTTTCTTTTCAACTAACTCCAAAAAAAAAGAGGGAAAACACTTACAACGTAATCATGAGCATAATATGAGCCAAGCTTATCAAATTCCCTTGATGATATGTCGAATAGCCATATTTCAAATGAACCAGAAACTTTGCCAATGGCTAAAAGAATCTTGGAAGGGTATTGAACATGCACAGTTACTGAAAGTACAGAAACTGGGACAGCATTGAGAGTCATAACCTATTTAGGAATTCAAAGATGCACTAACGAATTATTCACAAAAAAGTGAGGGAAATGAAAAGTGATGCAGAAAATGCATAGCAAGTACCTCCTTCAATAGCGAGAAGGAAGTTTGATCCACTTTTGACAATTTCAGCAATTTGTCATTGTCAGCCAACCAAATCTTCACACTGCAAAGAACATACAAGATACTTTCAGCTAAATTAAGATGTTAATAACAAAATGTAACATTCTACAAAAAGGTCAATCCAGTTGGAGTACAAGGGAAGTGTACTTGAATACAAGATTCTTGAATGAATAATATGAAAATAAAAAGTTTGAAAGTACACTTCTCTAGGGTCTACAGCATTTGATCTTGTAAGCATAAGATGGTAAACGTGAGTGACTTAGCTGACAAATCAAACATCATGGAGTCTTTCCCTACCTTTTCCTAATGGAGACGTGCAGTTTCTTCCATTAAGAGGCATCAAAATAAAATAAAAAAAAAATATCTATTTTCACGAGATAATGGATGAATGGCAAAAATGAGAGACATTTTTTCAATTTCAGGCTAATCAAACAAGTTTAGTTTCAGGTTAATGTGACAGGTTTCAAGTCCATGCAATAACGTAGGATGTAAAAGGTTAACATTTGTGTGTCCTAAGAACACATTTGAATTCTAATAGGCCAGAAATGGTTGCAGTCTACACACTGTCATCTCAATTTTTGAAAGTTCCTTTTTCCGGGGTGGTGGTGCCAACATTGCTAACACCAAAGTGAATATTATATAGATAAGGAGAAACCAGATGAATTTTGATTAGATTGCTGGAAATACTAACATTTAATTATTATTACTTTTCCAAGAAGCTTAGTTATTGTGACTACAAAAAGCTTGGAGGCGGTTTGATTTGTACTCCATTTTTATCCTCAAAGCTTCACAAGGTGAAGTTGCAGAAAATCTTACCAAAAGATTGTGCAATTCAAATTTTTGAAAGAGTTATATGCAAGCTGGGAATAGAAACCATCTAGTCTCCAACTTGAGAGGGAGTGTTGGAAATAAGTGTGTCTATCATTATTTTCTTTTGTAATCATTATTGTTACAAATAATATCACTCTACTGAAAGGTAATAAAGCTAAAGCAAATTCAGAAAATAAAATCTCAGTTGTTAAATTTTTTTCTCCACATCAAGTGCAACTCCCATTGTCACTACAATGATGCGGATAAAGCTCAAATAAAAAACCTCGCACAAGTTCCAGAAGTGTATATTAGTAGTTTAATGAGATGAAATCGGACTGATAATAGATATAACACACTTGCATAAGCATGCTTAAACTCACCTGCCATCAGAGCTTCCAGAAGTTAATAAAATTTGAGGATTTGAAGGATCAGAAGCAAACAACAACCAACTTATACTAGTAACCCAAGAATTGTGTGCATGAAGGAGGCCAGCAAACTTCACAGTAGTTGGAACTTCTCTGTCTTCAATAGTATAACAATCTGGTGGATGAAACCTCCATAAAGAAATTTTACCAGACTTCCCTCCCACAGCAAGCAGACTGAAAGAATCGCAAACTGGATAATATTCAGATGCTAAATGCAGCAAGGGAGACCATGAAACAACAAGGGAACATAGCATTGCACTACGAGAAGCATATTGATCAGCACTTATCAGGGGCAACGAGTGGTTCTCAGACTTTTCTTTTAACAATTTCCCATTATGTTTATACAAAGAATCCATTTGATCTGATGCATTTTTCTGCAGGAATGATCTAATATTAGCAACTAACAATCAAATAAATGCAAACTATAGTGATCTTTTAGAAGGCTCATAAACAAATCGTTTCTAGTCAAACTTAACCCCGATTTGCATGAGAAAATGATGCAAAGATAACTAAATATAGATAAAGTTTACAACAAGTCCTGTGGTGGTGCTTTTTTACTATGTCTTTTGATGAATCTGGTAAGAAGCAACAAAGAAATTTTGTTATTTAAGAAAATGGTTTTGCTAACGAGTGCTCTAAAACCAATGATTAAGAAGTATTAAATACATCCAATTACTTAAAATAGAAAGCATTGAAATACTCTCTCTTTTGATAAAATATTTCTATTTTTGTTCACTCGACTCATGTCTTAGCAAACTAGTTAGCATTTCCCGTAGGGGCTAGAACAGGCATTTTAACACTCACAGCCTGATGGCAAAACAAGTCCATCATTGGAATCTCTAGACACATAAAGGTCATTGCACAAACATCAAAACTGCAGTAGAAGTTAATTGTCTATAAGGAGAAACAAAACTTATGAACATGTATAAAATGCAGATGCTTGAACTGTATTTGCACATTTGACGAGGAAAATAATAAGGAACATAAAACTAGTTTATGCACACTCCATAGATGTCATTTAAAACTGTCTTTCACATGTTATAAACTTATCTTAGCTTTTCTACAAGCATCTAATATATTATGTCAGATATTGAATAAGAAGAAAATGGTTCACAAGTATAACCTGTCTTGCTAACTAATTCACCAGAAGGAAATTTAGAAAAAGAAACTCAACCAAGGTCTAAGAACATGAATAAGATAACTTACATCAAATACATCCAATGTGGAAATCCCTATACCTCGAAACTCAGTACATTTAAGATGCTCATACAGCCTTTTAGTTATGTCCACAACCTGAAGAAAATAAGAACGGCTTATTATGCTTAAGGCAGTCTACACATATAACATCAAAATATTCATTTCTTTATATAGCACAAATGCATGTATGGGAAATAGAATAAACCCCAAATACTTAATACAATACAGGTATGATATGACATAAACACAGGAATTCAAGAAATTCTTATAAGTTCAAGATTCAATTAAACATAAGTATCTCAACATGAATTTTAAAAAGTAACATAACTTACATAAATGTACAATATTTGTGAAGAAATATTGACAATTTCTCAATAATACATACCTCAATCCATTCAGCACAGTAATCACAAAAAGGCGGACGATAAATCTTCACATGTCCTTCAGAGGTGCACACAGCGATCAAGCACCTGTAGCAAGTTATGTCTTTAAATATCCATAAGACAATATTGAATTTTTCATGAATGAACAAACTATGACGCTGCTAGAAGTAAATTATGACCCCAGGAAGCCCTAATCTATAATATCAGATATTTGAAACCAAGAATCACTGTCAAAGAGACTTTTACATCTGCAAAAACAGAGATTCAAAATCTAGAATCACCATGTCAAAAAGTCGTAACTGGCAAGAAACCCTATTCCAAATAATATGAGCAACTCAACATGTGCCAAAAAGACGGACTCTATGATTGCCTTCTAGTTCTAGGATACATGAAATTATTCAAGAAAACTGAAATCCATACCCTGAATTAGCAGCCATGCCAAGCGGAGACCATGATATTGATCGGACAACAGGCTTATCATCCCTATACAAAGCTGTTGGCAGGAGGCATCCAGAGAGTAAATCTGCACGTAAAAGTTATGTGTTAACACTACATGGTTAGTACCTGGCCAGTGAAAATTTCTCATTTTCATTCAACATCACCACATGTGAAATTTTAACTATAGGCACAACACTAATAGAAATAATGCTGCATAATCTTAAAATTCGGGGTTTTAGCTAACTTAACCCAATCAATTCATAAATGAGGAATACTCTCCACTCATATGCATTATTTTGACAACATTACTAATCAACAAGAGATCTCTAACACTATTCCTCACATCAAGGTCTGGATATCCCTTGCCTGAAGTTCAAAAAAGCTGGACATCTAGAAGTGACCGATAATCAGTGGCCCATCAGTCCAATAATAACCATAACCATTAGGATACATTCTGATATCAGCTTACAATTTCAACTAAGACCTAATTCAACCTCAAAAGCTAGTTGATGACACGAGGGTAGCCCCCGTTCATATATCCTATGTCAAATTTTCAACACACACCTCGAATTAAGAGACTAAACATCTCAAGCATAAAGTAGAAAAAGTAAGTAAGCAAGACCGAACATCTACAGGTGGCCAGATAAATCCAACAACATCCACTGGGATAAGTTCTATACCATCTTAAAATTTGAAAAGAAACTAACCCAACTTCAAAAACAAGCTCATGAAGTGAGGCTTAGCTACACTTATACACACTAATTTGAGTCATTCACCATAGATAAGACACGCCAAAATAGCTCATCGAACTCACTAATGCACTAAACAAGCGAAGCAAAACACTAATGACTAATTAACCCGAGTGATTTTCAGAATGAAGGTTGCAGTAATGGCAGTACCTTGTCTTTCTACAATCCCTACGCGAAGAGGCTGGTTTGGGAAGATTTTAATCACGCCTCGTGGTCCACCAACAGGCAAGTCAGGTCTCTGAAAACAAGAAAGAAAATCAAAGGAACAAAGTTATTAGATGGAAAAAAGAGAAAGGAAAGTGAATAGCGCATTCAAATTGTATGCATGTTATATTGAGTACGAGAATGGTGACGAGGTGGCCGGAAGCAACGGCAATGAGGTTGTCGTCGGACCAAGTAATGGCGTTGGGAAAAGAAGGAGCGCCCAAAAGTATCGCAGGCTGTAACGGACTGGGACAAGGACGCGCCATGCTGTAGTTTTTTGAAGAGCGAAGAGAATGTGAGTGCGAGAGTGAGGGTTCGAATCCCTAATATCATACAAAAAAATAAATATCAATTTAAAAAATAATCTACTGAACTGAATGATTCTGCGTGTGTGAGTGTGAGAGGATCCACTGTATGAAGGTGCACGGTATGGTCGATGAGCTTCAAACAAAATAGGGTTCTGGATTTTTGTCAACGGTCGCTAACGGAACGGCTCCTATTAAAATATTGGACAATATTGAGTTTCCACATCCAATATTTTTTAAAGATTATTTTTCAATATTGAAAACAAATTCGAACGAAATGATAGGATTTTATAATATAAATTATGATAAGGATTTTGTAATTTGGATTTTGATAAACTTTAATTATATTTTAGAAAAATTAAAAGACTTTACGTTTTTTTTATAAGATTTGAAAAAATTATACGACTTTCAAACAAACACATTTAAAATTACAAAAAATTAATGAACGAATTTATAGGAAATATAAGGTTCAGCTCAGATAGAAAAGTAAAACCAATAAAAATCAATATTTTAAAAGTGAATGAGTTTAAGAATTTCAAAATATTATGAACAATCTTTTTATGAGTTACTAGAGAACCTATCGCTCTTGTATATATTGTTTTAAATATAAATGATAATAGGTTAGAAGATGATAATGATTAATATATTAAATAAATTTGTATTTACTAAAAAAAATAGTTAATAAATAAATAAAAAGATAAATAATTTTATGAAAAATAAATAAAAATAAACATAAATTTTAAAAGATTTAATAAATAATTATATTATAAAAGATAGAATTGATATTATAAAATAAAATGTAAACAGAAAATAGGAAAATTTTTTATATATCGTTATAAATAAAGTTTAGAATATTATTAACTAATCTTTATATAAGATACTAACCTATCACCGTTAAAGAACTTCACTCCTCTGATGTCGGGAAGATGATCAGAGAGGGGCTTGACTCCTCCGATGTGGACACCTTCACGGTGGAGAGAGACGAAGAAGTCCGGTGCAGCGGTGATAAAAAGCAACGGCGCGGTGCAGTACTGCGGTGTTGATAAGAGAAGGCGCGAGATTAAAATGGTTAACAGAGGGAAGTTCGGCATGAAAGGTTAACAGAGGGAACAGGGGCTTTTTGTCAAAATGTTATTTTCAAAAGAAAATCTCTTTTTCTTTTTCTTCTTTTGTAAGTTTGTATACTATGGTTTTATTTCATAGGCACGTTTTTAACATGTGGTATATTACATCAACGATTTATTTGTTTACATTGTTTTGAATGGTTAAATATATTGTTTTCCTTACCTTTACATTTTGTGATAATATTTAAATTGTTTATATCTTTTGATTCATTCATGATTCAATGATTCAATGTTATTTTAAAAGTAATTTTAAAATATTAAATAAAATTTATATAATTAATTAAATGGTTAAATTCATGTATTTATAAAGTTAAAATTAAATGAGAAAATTTTTTAAGAAGAGACTAATCTCAATTTTCACTAAAAGATAAGAAACCAAAACATATTTACCTCTTTTCTATCTAGATCAATATAAAAAAAATAAAACTTTCAAAATATAATAAATTTACTATTATTACTATGTTATAATTTTTAAGAAAAGTAATATTATATATTAGCTTAAATTTACTTACAAAAATATTCATTTATAAAATATATGATGATTATATTATTTTCACTAATATTTGTATAATTTTTTTTACAATAGATTAAATTTATGTATTATAACATTTTAAATAAATATAATTGTGAATAACTAATTGTAATTAATTTCAAATAATTTTATATTTAATTAATTTCAAATAAATTAATTTTTATTTTTTCCATTTAAATAACTTTTTTTTAAATTAAAATAATGACTTTGTCAAATTTATCTTTTAAGTAACATTTTTTTAAATTGATATTTTTTATTTATCTGTTTTTTAAAATTTAACCATTTTTTAAATTAAAATGATTAATTATAAAAAAATTGTAAAAGCTATTTATATTTATTTTTATAATTATAATAATTATATTTTTATTTTTAATAAGTACCATAAAAAGAAACACATAATAATAATAATATTATTATTATTATTATTATTATTGTTATTATTATTATTATTATTATACAATATTTTCACTTGACCAATATCTTTATTTGTAATGTAAGTAATCTATTATCTTTGCAATATATTTGTAATGTAAACATACGTAAATAAGTATAGATATATTATTATATGATTGGATAATTAATTCATTAAGCAGTTATCTTAATTAATTTAGTTTTGCTATTGTAAGGATTAGGTGAACTCCTAAGATTATGTTTTCATATCTCTTAATCCTTGAGGTCGACTTCCTATTTGATTAGGATGTCCTCATTACTTGTACAATATCCTCTCTTCTCCGCCAAAATGCCTTCTTGTGCCTTTGTGTTCGAGAAGACCAAATACACTTGTATATTTAAGTTAGTTGGAGTTTTCAAGAGGAATAAATATGTAATTAATTAATAGAGTCTACATTGATGCATTGTATTTGTAACATTTTAATGAGTTTTTAAGTGTCTTAATTGTTTTGTTTCGTAGTTAGTATTCTATTTATGATGTTAATAGTTGTAACTTAAAAGGTGTGAAACATGTGCAATAGATAGTTGAGAGTGAGTTCAATGTATCATAATCGAGATAAGATTAACTTTCAACATTTCTACTTCTTTAATATTAGCAGTAAGCAAAATATGATTTGGAAAGGTATGTGGTTAGCAATCGTTGGAGAGGTATGTGATTAGCAATCGTTGGAAAAGTTTGGAAACATTGGAATAGAGTTATCTTTATAAGCATAGGAAGGTAGATCCAAAATAATTTTTTTGTTCAGCTCAAGTAACCGCATGAGTTTGGATGAAACGTCAAAATTGTAGTGTTAAATTCTCTTATAGTGACTGGTACTTATACCCTTCTTTGTGCTTAAAATCTGTGTGATCTAGTAACTCTTGTGTTCTTAAGAGTCGCAAGTGATCAAGTTTTGTTGAGGCTTGTTAAGGAGGATGCATGGGTATATCTTTGAACACCATAAAAGGTCACTCTTTCTGTTGCTCAAAAGGTAATAAGAACATAGTGATGGCTAGATTTGGTTGTCACCTTCGCACTTTGTGTATAAGTTAGCTAACTTTTGAGTTGTATATTGTTTTGCTTTTGCATTTAGGATAGGCTATGTTTTATGAGCATGTGTATATGTTTTATGAGCAGGTTTATTGTTTTATGAGTAAGTGTATATGTATTGCTCACCCTCTAGTCTTTTTGTATGGTATGTTTTAGATGCTCTGCATCACTTTTATAAAGGACTATCTTGTTTTTTGTAAAAGAGTTAGAATCCATAAATGTTTTACTATATATTTTGTTCTTAGAAGAATAAGTAAGGATAGTTTCACAAGATTAGATCTTCGTATTTCATAATCCTAGATGATGTTTTCCTCTATGATCCGTATAAACTCCTTACATATATTATTTTTGTCCGGGAGGGAAATATGTAAATACACTCTTATGTTCGACTTAGTTAGGGTTTTAAAAAATAATAAATTATAATTAATTAAGAGTGTCTATTTTGAACTTAATGTATTTGTGAAAAACAAGTAGATGTAGTGATAATTGAATTGCTTATCATTTTTTTTTTTCAAATTTCGCAAAGTTGCGTATGATGGAGTGATGAAAGGCTTATGATAGATTATTTGTAAAAAAACATTTATACAAATTGTATATTAGAAAAAACTTTCCTTATTTTTGTTAGTGTGGATTGTATGACATGCATACAATTTAAATAAGCCTGGGAAAGTAAAACTTTAGTCTATAAATGCATTCTAAATCCAGTTTTTGATTAACTTGATAAAATTCAACTAAGTAGGCTAATGCCGAAAAGATGTAAGCGAGAATTTTTTGATTTCAGTCACTTTTTTATTAAAACAACTTAAGTCTTATTTAAACACACAAGCACTCTTAATTAAAACTCTATTATATCTGAAAGGTTTCCTTTGTCAAGATAATATTCATGCATTTGAGATTAAAGTGATGGAACAATCTTCTGTTACATGTAGTACATACGGGGAGAGACGTTTGAGTGAGTTTCAACCGTGAACCAGGTTATCATGGGTTTGAGACAAGTTTCAACCGTGTATATGTTCTTTTTTATTTTTGATGATTATAATATTTTTCAAGGATTCTCATATATTTTTCTCTAATTCAAACAATAAAACAATTAAAAATAACCTACCATACAAACTTCTCATACTAAATAATAAATATCATAAAAGACTTCTCTTACCTTGATTCCATTTCCGGTATTTGAACTCGAATTTTGTGCAACTTCCTTCATGTCTATTTCTTTTTCTATTTTCCTTTCACCTTTCTTTTCAATTTCTAAGATTCTTTACCTAAAAGGATTTTTATGCGCATCTATTCTCTTTAGTCCCTCTTAATAAGGAAATGAGTTTTGTTGTTATTACTCATCTTAATTTTAGATTATGAATCCAAAAATATATCGTAAGAAGCATCAAACCATCAATATAATCAAATTATCCCAATATTAAAAGCAGTTCCTAATAATATAGTAGTAGTAGTATGCGAAAGCGTACCTGATCAGTAATTAAGAACAATATAGATGAAAAGTGATACCTGATCTTCCAAATAAAATCAATGAAAGACTAAAATTAGTTTACGTGTGAGACAATACTGCTCTCTTTCTTAGTAGGTTTTTTCTAGAACGTATCTTACAAATGTGTATTTTACGTCGTCTCATAAAACTGACCAATGGGATATCAATTTTATATCCTTACCAGCATAGACCAGGGACTTCTCAACAAGTTTCTGAATACTTAAGTCTATCATAGACAATTCATCAGAAACCCAACATGTATTATCTATAAATTAATAAAAATTATGCAATATAATTGATATTTATAAATAATATAATTTATTAATTAATGTTAATCCACAATAATAATAAAATAGAATAAAATAGAGAATAAATTGAGGCGTAGTTTTACCAATTTAAAATTCTTTTAATTGTCATTGCTACAATAAAATTTCAAAGTGCCAACTTTTTTCCTCCTCTAAAAATATTTATATTTTCTTAAATAACTAATTTTGATAAATTCACTATTCCATGTTTTTTAACTAAAAACAACTTACAAAATAAATAAAAAATAATAATAAATTATATATTTATATAAGATAATTTATTATTGGTTTTCACATCTTTCCAACTTTAAAAGTTTTCTTCTTCGGAAAATGTATTTACCAACAAACAAATGAGGATAAAAGACCCTCATGTTGCTAGTACTAGTGCGCAATTGCTACTGCACTACTATTGCCACTGTTAATGTACTACTTCTATTGCTACAATTTTAATGATAAACCAAGTGAAAACTAAAATCTAACCAGCCATTGGAGTATAAAAGAGTATACTATTATAAAGCTATATGAATAGGTGACTACGATATAATCAATGTTTAATTAAATTGATGAAAACGAATTTGTGCCTGAGGGAGAGCATGGAAGTGATATAATTAATGCAAATGCTTTTAGTGCTAGTATTACTAAGGATAAAAATTAAATAAGTAAATTCTGACGATTACATTTATGCCAAGCCAATATATACATATGTTTTACAAAAACATTCTACATTTCAATACAGAAACTAGTTCAGATTTGCTTACCTGAAGCAAAGAAATAAGGGAAATTTGTAAAAAGGGGTCTGTTAAGGCTTATTTGTAAAATGGGGTCGGTTTGAAAAAAAATTGCAAAAATGGATCGTGTCGTCCAGCGGGGGACGACATTAAGGTGAAGTCGTCCTCCCAAAGGTCGGTTTCCTTTTTTTTTCTTTTTTCTTTTAATGAAGTCGTCCGGCCTCCGACCGGTTTCTATGATGAAGTCGTCTGGCAGGAGGCCGGTTTCAGTTTTTGATTTTTTCTTTTTCGTTGCAGTTTTATTTTATGATTTATAAATTTTTAATTTTCAGTTTTTTCAATCATTTACATTTCTTAAATTTTTGTATAGTATATTTAATTTGTTGGTATTCTTTTATTAGTATAATAAATTAATTTAAAAAAATACATCATATAATAAAAATAACATAATAAAAATTCGCAACCAATACATAATAAAAATTACATAATGAAAATAATATAATAAAAGTTACATGAAAATTGGATAAAGTAATAAATTACTGACGGTAGGGACAGTTGCCCCTATGATGTCCTTCATTTCTACAATATGAACATTTGCTTCGTCTGTTTGGATTTGGTTCATCCATCTCATTATGGATTCTATTAGTTGGTGGTCTTCCCCTTACCCTACGACGCATGTTTGGGTCTGGAATGAAATTTGGTCCGGTGTATATGGACCAATATTCTTTATTCCTAACTGGATGAAACTGTATTTCATATGCTTTGTTGATGTTGTAGAGGCTATAAACTGGGTAGATGTATGTGGTTAGGGCTATATGTGCGAAAGAGCAAACAGCTATTACGTGATGACAAGGCAGTCGAACAACTTGAAAATGACCACAATCACACCACCAATCATTTAATTTAACTGTAAAAGACATTGGTAGGCGATGATCATGTGGAGAAAACATCTCTTGAACTTGAAATTCATTATTGTCTCGTGAGTATCGACGCACTTGACACATTCCCGCTTGTTGTTGATTTTTTCTAATAATAGTATTAATTTCCTCGGGATACTAGTGGCCTGCTCGTAACATGGAGTCTGCCTTAACCCCTCTCTCAACAAACCATGTTGCGGTCCTTTCAAATGTTGCCTTAATTAGGGCACAAATTGGTAATGAACGAGCTCTTTTCAAAACAGAATTCATACATTCTGCCAGGTTTGTTGTCATGTGTCCGAATCTACTACCCCCGTCGTAGGCCTGAGTCCATTTTTGTAGTGGTATCCTATCGATCCAAGATGCCACTTCTGGTGAATGTGATCTCAAAGCCGCAAATTTAGCATCGAATATGGGTTGTTTGACCTCGTAAGCTGTAAAAATGCAATTATATTAGTTAATTTAATTATCGAATGTGATGACTGAAAGAAAAATTTTATTACCCATATTCTTTAACCGGTTTTTCAATTCGTGATTCTTGAATTTTTTGTTGAAATTGGAAGCAATATGACGTATGCAGTATACTGATTGCAATCCATCTGCTTCCCATTGTACTTCTTCAGATTGTAGGGCCGCCAATATGCCTTTCCCCCTGTCTGTTATCAAGCAGAGGTTTGGTTGTGGTGTAACGTGCTCCCTTAAGAGTTGAAAAAACCATATCAAGGCCTCCTTTGTTTCTCCTTCCACTATAGCGAAGGCCAAAGGGAATATATTACGTGACCCATCTTGAGCTAGTGCTGTTAACAATGTCCCTTGATATCTTCCTGTGAGAAATGTGCCATCTACTTGGACAACTGGCTTGCAATAATTGAACCCTTGAATGCATGGGCCAAAAGACCAAAATACGCGTTCCATAATATAGCAAGAAGGGTCAGGTTGGCCACTAACAAGTCTAGGAGATCCAGTGCACTGAATTATTGTGCCGAGATTGCTTTCTTGTACAACTTGATACCACCTGGGAAGTTCATTGTAAGACTCTTCCCAATCTCCAAACTCCTTAGCAAGCACTTTTTGCTTACCATTCCAAGCTTTGTCATATGAAACTGAATATCCGAAACGATTCTTGATTTCAGCTACTAAACTTTTGATAGGTATGGAAGGATTTTCCTTTACAGAGTTCATCACAATAGAACCAATTTGGTTGGAATCAAGATTGACATGATCTGCAGATTGCATGGTTGACAAACAAGTGTGGATTCCGTCAATCTTTCTAATCTCCCAATTCAGACTCCGCTTGCTATAAGCAGCCCGTAAACGCCACAGACAGCCTTTTTTGTGGTCGACACATCGACATATAAATTTTTCAGATTTGCTCTCAACAACCACAAATCTGTAACCATTGTCGATGTGGTATTGCTTGATATATGACACTGTGGACTCTTTTGTGTCAAAAGACATCCCAATGCATAATGAATTTTCTGTCACTGGATTTGAAGCTTCAATTGAGGTGTGACTTGATGAGCCAATATGATCTGTTGTATGGGTTGTATATTGGTTGGTAACCAACTCATCTTCACTAAAATTAGACAAAATATCTGGATATTCACTTTGTCCTGCCATTTTCGTGCAAATATGGTGAAGAGTAAAAGTTTCGTACGGTTAGAAATAATATGGGGAGAAAAAACTATGAGACTTGAAGTGTTTAAATCGTGTGCAAATAATCAGTATTAATGGTAGCAGTCAACCATATTAAATAACCTATTTTAATGCACTTTGACGTAATTAATTTGCACAGATTCTTAATAAATAAGCCGTTAATGCCAACTACTTCATTAAGCCAGCCGCATTAATAACAACTACAAGCCAGCGCATTCATTAAGCCAGCGCATTCATTGAGCCAGCGACTTCATTAATTGAACAGTGCAGAAACCGTTAAGGGCCCTGGCGACATTAAGTGAAAGTCGTCCGCACTAATGACGACTTCACTTTAGTTGTCGTCCGCACTGATGACGACTTCAGAGCTGCGCCACCTGACAACATCACGCGCGCGCGAATCTGCGCGCATTTATTTCCTCGTTGACCGTGCTCGTCAAGTGTGATTCCTGCTGCGCTAGTTCCAAGCCACGAATTCAGGGAAATAGTGGAATTCAGAGATTCCTCTACTCCCTATGCCATCACAGTCCAATTTTTGCCATCACAGTCCAATTTTTGCATGCAGTGGTCTAAACGGTTGGCAACTTTAAATGGCTTTTCTGAATGCATGCTCTCAACCACATTGCACGAAAATTTTAAATTATTGATGGGAAACTGCTGTGCATTCACGTGAGGAACCAAGGCATTGGTTTAAATACGTTCAAGTTGCATCCATATGCATCAGATTCATATATTTCGGTTGTGTATTGTGCTTAGATTGGGAGAGAATTGTTTGAAGTTTGCGCGCTGTGTGATAGTGTTGAATACTTCATCTTTGATAGCTTCTATTTTCAAGGTTCAAGTATGATTTAATACTTTCTTTTAATTAATTTGCACACTTAGATTCTAATTTTTATTTACCATTCTTAATTTATTATGGCACGAAATGGATGCCTACCTCACGATATGTCACTACTTCGGCTTCAGCATGAGCATATCACTCACGACTTATGGGAAGGACGAGAACGAGTTCTTAGACCGAGAAGAGCTGAAGTTTGGATACTGAACAATCAAGACATACTTGATCCCCGTGTCATAAATTTAATGCATCAAGCTGGATTCGGACACGCCGTGTACATCCCAGACATGGATGTCAACCATTTCCTCATCAGTTCTTTATTAGAAAGATGGAGATCAGAAACTCATACATTTCACTTCCCCCATGGAGAAACTACCGTGACACTAAAAGATGTAGCCGTCCTCCTTGGCCTACCGATAGACGGAGATGTGGTAACTGGTCCCACTACGGTTGACGACATATTCGCCACCTTCCATGAACATCTAGGTGTCATTCCACCACCGATGGTGATAAGGGGGAACTCAATTCGAGTATCTTGGTTAAACACTACTTTCCAACAGCTTCCACCCAATGCAAACAATGAGGTTATTGCTCAATACGCGAGGGCGTACATTCTCACATTGATTGGAAGCATTTTAATGCCAGACACGTCTGCAGCTAGGGTACATGTCATGTATCTACTTAGGCTAGCTGACTTGGATGTCGTTAGAAATTATAGTTGGGGCTCTGCAGTCTTGGCTTGTCTATATCGTTGCCTAGATCATGGCATTCACCTATGCCAAGAAAATATTGGTGGATGCATGATTTTGTTACAATGTTGGGCTTGGGAAAGGATTACTTCTATAGCCCCACCACTTCAACCTTTAAGTGATCAGGAGGTGGCTGATGGGGATGGTTTCCCTGTCTGTAGAAGGTAGAAAGCTAACTTTTAAATTATTTTTTTTCTTGTCATTTAACTAACTTTAAATTGCAACATTTTTATTTAGGTGGATGAACGTAACGCATCGGATAAATCCAGCTTCAATTTCAGTTACTGATTTTCGGTTGAGATTTGATCAAATACGTACAAGACATGTAATACTTAAGGTAATTGCAAGTTATTTGTTTTTAAAAGTTTAAAACTAATGTCTACAATTTGGTTTCAGTTCTTATGGAGGCCTTACATTCAACCCGAAGTTAGTCGATTGATTGTGATTGACATCCCTCCGGTCTCCAGAGCAACAATACCAATAATTTGCTTTGCGACAGTAGAAATCCATCAGGCGAATAGGGTGATGCGTCAAATTTGGTTTAAGATAAAACATTCTGCCTGAGCCCGTTAACCTGGATCAAGTTCACAGGGATGACTTGAGGGGGAGAAACGACAGAGATTGGGTGGCGCATCATCACCAATGGATTGCAATTTGGAATGATCGACAAAATCAGATCATTCAAGGTACACCGTTCAGCGGAAACGGTCATTTGCGTGATGAAACACCGTATATGCAGTGGTACATCAACCACACTATCCGCTATATATCTCCATCAGAATCTTCCGACAATGAGGTTATTTATAATACATTTGTAGTACATTTGTTTATCATACATACTTATTCATGCCAATAACCATGTTATTATTTTACAGTACGACATATCACAAGAACCTTCTCAGCCTGCTTCACAACCCTACACTGCCCATGTTGGGTCTTCTCCAAATTTCATGCATCATCACCAACCCTTTTTCGGACAGTCCCCTATGGGTCAAGGTCAAATGTTTAGACATTCACATCCTCAATTTGGCAACCCATCAAACACCTCATTCCAACACATCCCTTCCTCATACGGTTTCTTCCCGCATCAGTCAACTTATGGTGCTGGTCCATCACATATGTTTGGAACCACAACCATGACACCACCATCTGCGTATTATCCAGGATCTTCATCATCAATGCCATTCTATCCTCCACCAATGCCTTCCCAATCACCACAAATTCCTCAAAATGTCCAAAGTCAACAAGATGAAGATGACGATGACGATGATGAACCACAACAACAACCACTAACACGTCCCAACAGACCCAGAAGAAGACCAACATGTGGAACCGGAGGACATAGATGACTGTTTCATTATTTTCAAGTTACTAAATTATTGTATTTTAATTTTTAATCATTTAAAAAATATATTAAAGTTTCTTTTTATTTTTATTTCAATTTATTATCATTTACTGTTAAAAAAAAACCTAAAATGAAGTCGTCATCTGCAAAGACGACTTCACTGACACCAAAGTGGAAACCGGCCTTCAGGAGGACGACTTCAATTTAAAAAAAAAAAAAGTGAAACCGGCCTTTGGGAGGACGACTTCACCTTTAAAGTCGTCCTCCCCCCTGACGACACAACCCGGTTTTGCAATAAAAAATTCAAACGACCCTTTTTTACAAATTCATGGTCAAACTGACCCCTTTTTACAAAATTCCCAAAGAAATAAATACTATGAATTCAAAGAAAGACGTTATTTTAATTATGTACCTGCTACTCGTCTTTGAGCCACCTTTGGCACATTATTGTGTTCAATGCAATGCAACCATGATGGTATTGGACCAGACAACATACTCTCACTCACATCCAGCATAATTAAATTGTTGCAATTCTTCAAAGAGGAAGGCAATTTGCCTATTAAACTATTGTTTGCCAAAACCAAAGCTTCCAATTTAACAAGTGTGCCCATGGAGATAGGAATCTTTCCTGACAATTCATTGTTGCGTAAATCAAGAAACAATAATTGGTCTAAAGATTTCCAACAATCTGGAAGTTGTCCCTTTATTTGATTATCTGATAAATCTAAAGTGGCCAAGTTTGGAGCTGTGACGTTTCCACATAAGAATGAAAATAAATCAGAAAATTTATTTGAAGAAAACAACAACTCGGAAGCTTGTAGTAAAAATAATGGAACTTTTCCCTGAAATTTATTCGAACTTAAATTTATAGATGGTCTACGAGGAAGCTTGAAGTGCATATACTACAAGAATTTTTTATTTTTTCGTCAGCTAAAAACCTACGGTACAATTAAAAAGTCGACGATAATATGCACTTGGTGTTGGTCCACGACGGCAATGTGACCCACGTCCATTTCTTGGATGCAAAGGTCATTTGCGTCGGCTAAATAGGTGTAACATTCCATTTGGATATTACGGATTTAAAAAATTAAAGTAATTAAAACGAATAACAAAAGCATAAATACATCGCATTTATGAATAAACCTTATTTCCCAAAAGCGCGGAAAATTTAAAACTTTTATTATCGTATAATAAAACACTGCTCCATAGTTTATAAAGCGAAAAATTATTCAAATATCTCTCAAGAGTTTACATATCATTTTCAAAACTAAAATCAATAAACATAGTAATAAAATCCCAAGCAATCCCTCACTCCGTGTCTAAGCATCACCAGCACCACCTGCATCAACATCCTCTGCTCACGTGTACCGCGTACATGATCATCACCAAACACAAGCATATAGGGTGGGCTTATGAAATCAACAAACATCAAAGTAATATATATATATATATATATATATATATATATATATATATATATATATATATATATATATATATATATATATATATAAACAACCATATATCTATATTTTCTGCAAAGACCCAAAACACAGTCTCTTTCTCTATTCTCTATCATCTGGCCACAACCAGATCATTCGTGTTCTACCACTTCTAGTAATTACCCCAAGGTAATTTGCTGCCAAACCTATCGGCCACAACCGACAGAGCACGTGCGGAAACCATTGCCACAAATCATACACCGTAACGCCAGGTGGAGTTCCCAAATACGAACATAGTTTGTAACGTCCCAAGACTACCAAACTCGTTAGCTATTTAGTGAGGAGGGCAATCTATTTGGACCCATCCGTACTGGCCACAACCAGCACACTCACACTAGCAACACTCGCCAACCCGAGCTCAACTCAAGGGTTCCTTGTGTTCATCCGCCATCCTGAGCTCAACTCGAGGGATGCCATTCCGAGCTCAACTTGAGGAATGCACGTGCTCAACCCTTATCCCGAGCTCAACTCAAGGGATACGTTCCGAGCTCAACTCAAGGAACTCAGCAATCTTACCTTTGAAGCATCACCAAAAGCCTAGTAGAACACCCTATAAAGTCCAATAACCAGGACTTACAGCAACCAAATCGCCTAGCGGGGGACACGTACTGCTAGGCGCTATCTGCTTCCAGACCGCCTGGCGGGGGACACGTACCGCTAGGCGCCAAGCGCCTCAAAATAATTACAAAGTCTGCAACAACCGCTTGGCGGAACCGTTCACACCGCCAGGCAGACGCGACCCCAAGCGCTACTGTTTCGTCCTCTATCGCCTAACGGAACCTCCATCACCGCCAGGCGCCACCTGCACCAGAACCCCACTGTTTCTGCCTTTATCGCCTGGCGGAATCTCCCGCTCCGCCAGGCGCCACTCGCTCCAGGAACTCCCTGTTCTCCCAACTACCGCCTGGCGGACACCTCCATGTCGCCGGGCGCTGCATCAGTAAATTCTGACAGCAAGAAGTTTCAATCCCTGTGATGCGCTAATTGTCAGACTTGAGCTTATAATCTACACCAATTCACCCCAACACAATTTGGTCCACCTATATTAGAATTCACACCAGATATGACTTTGTCCAATATCACCACACCGATTACAACCTAGATTTTTCCTCCCTATTCTGATATTAACAATATGAGTTAACCATTACAAGTTCACAACCTCACACCACCTGCCTCACAGACCTTCTTTCACGACCTGACGCTTTTATGTCAACTAGTGCCTTTGAATTATCTGATTTCAAGCCTGACCTTTCTGCTAAGTCCAGTGTGCCCAGCCTAAAGCTCTAACCCTTGCGCACTCAAATTTCTAAATCTCACAATGATCCACTTTATTCCATTCTTATGTTATCTAATTATCCTTACTATCCAGGTTATAATTAACTAATACTTTCAATTTCCAAAATCACACGAACCTGCACTTTCCCACATGATAACAACAAGTACCCTTAACTGAGTTTCTGCCAATTGATTCCATGAGCAACAAATTCGAAATACACCAACCCTAAAGCCTCCATACACTGTTTCATTCAATTTATACCCCATTTACATCAAATTCATTACTATATGATCTCGAATCCACATTTCATTATTAAATTTGGCTTCCACCTCCATCAGAATCATCCAAAAATCACAATAACATCGAAATCGACCTATATCGGTTCGCGTCGCCTGGCGGATTATTCGTCTCCGCCAAGCAGCTCATAAAAACATCCAGAATTTGGTATAAAACCATGCGTCGCCTGGCAGCCAAGAGTGTGCCGCCAGGCGGTTCCTTCCCAAGAACCCTAAAACCCTAGAATACATGTGCCGCCTGGCGGCTATGAACAGCCTACCAGGCGGTTTCTGGAAATTTTCCAAAAATGCGTAAAACCAATCAGAAACGACAATTGTTCATACAGATCATAACATATCATGCAATTCAATTACAAAACATAACAGAAATGCTTGAGAGCTCCCAACGATCACCAATGACCTTCCCCTTGGCTTCCATTATGAGGTGTTTTTACAGCCACCCTTGGCTGTTATTTTCTCTAGGGTTTACGTTAACCCTTCACCTTCATGCCAAAGCCAAAAGTAGCAAAAATAATGTTTAATTTGGGTTTCCCAGAGTTGAACCCACAATTATGCAATGCCAAATCCATGTCAAACCATTATGCCAATTCATATTTCATGCTAACTAATATAATTCAGATATTATATCATATGAAGCATGATCAATCATGGTATTAAAACAATAAATAACTAGATACACATAATTTCACACACATAAGACTTGAACCCAAGTCCTCTCATACAATAAAGTACTCTCAACCACTTGAGCTAGTACTTTTCCACGTCATACCAATCAGAAATTAATGTCATAAATTATTTTCCCACCCGCATTTATTAATTAATTAATTATTTAATTAATTAAATTCCACGGGTCTTACAATAGGGACGCATGATTTCTGCGAATTTCTCGTCGGCTTAACCGATGAAAATGAATAACAAATATAATAATAATTTTCCATGCGTGGGTCAAGCCCACAGAAAATTAAAAGGAAAAAGAAATTCAAATAGTTTTTGTCGCTCAATACGACTCAAATAGGAAGATTTCAATGCAACATTCTGACTTTTGAGTGGGCTATGCGTGGGTCAAGCCCACGAAATACAAAAATAGAAGCTGAAATAGGTTATTTTCGTGGGTCTGGCCGACACAAACAATTAGAAATTCAATTGTTAGCGTCGGCTAAGCCTACACAAATTAGTGTATAATTTGAAATGACCAATCTGTTTCCAAGCGGATCCCAGAAGCCTTGTCCAATTCCTCAACCTGCATCTAATACCTATCCAGACACATTTCAAACAATCTAATCAATCTAGCAATCCAGCATATGATTTCATTCATTCAATCCAGAAATCGGGCATATGATTTCATTCATTTACAATTGAAATTGCAAACAAAAGTTAGTTGTGAGTTTCACAAAATTCCTGGAGTCTAAGATCAGATTATAGTCAAACAAAAAGTGTCAATATTGGCAGTACAATCCCACTAGCATTCTAAGATCAGATTATAGTCAGACAAAAAGTGCCAATATTGGCATTACACTCCCACTAACATTTCGTTCTATGTTTTCCTACTTAGCCTATACTAAGCCTATACTAGTTATTGGCAGCAAAACCTACTAGCATCCACCTCCAAGCCACCATTCGCAATGGAAAAGAGAATGATACAAGAAAACCTGAAAAATGAAAACTAAAATGTAAGAGATTAATCTCTAAAGTCACTTTATGAGTATCCTATAATATAATTAAGAAAGTAAATTTTTTTAAAATGTATACACAATTTGAACAAAAATAAATATGTACCATCTTCAAGGAACTGGATGATCATCCAAGTCCTCATCATAATGCGGATGCACGCGACTGGTGCCTGTTGAACTGCCTCCACCCTGTTTCTCCAACATCATGGCTAATTGTTGCTTGATCAAACTCAATTCTTCTTGAACGAGAGCATATTTTTTATCAGTTTCATCAGCTCTCATAGTGGCTTGTTTTACTTCTTCTAGAAGCCTCTATGTCTCAATCAATTGTCCTGGTCTTGATGAATTGTGCGGGCTAAAGTAGAAGGTTGAGTGAGGGATGACACACCATGATGAATGTTTGCAGCCAAGTCCCCAGTGCCATAAACTCTTCCTCTACTTTTCCCTCCAGCAACATATTTCCAGCATTGAATCTTTGTTGTTGTTGTAGCTCTTGCAGAATTATCCGTCTCCATGTCTCGCACACGCTGATGATATGTCTCCTACTCATTCATAATATTTGAAAGTGTCTGAATTGTATAGATTTAAACCAAACTAAACCAACTATTAAAAACCTACATATACTTCACGTGCACTGTATCTACCCAAGCACCATCCTTCTTCTTATGAGTGACAAGAAACAACTCATTTGGATTCATAAGACGCCCATGTTTTCGCTCCTGAGAAAAGTTATGCAATTAGTAAGATTATATCACCAACCTTGCTTGTATATCTAAATCCAGAAGTAAGAGTTCCAAGTAGGAATACAGCTATGTCTAATATTTCAAAGAAATTTTATGAACACAAAGAGAGGGTGAAACTTGCAATGCATAAATCTCATAGCCGAATTTGTTTAACACAATTTGATTTTGTTATTCAAAGTTTGATCCTTCTACTTGTGAAGAAAAGATTAATGTTTTAAAGAATAATATGTATAAGTTGTTTGAAGAATATGTCAATTTAAATCCAAATGAGTCAAAGAGTTCAAGTTCTCAAGTTTCTCCTCGACCACAACTTTCTTCTTTTACGAATGATGAGCAAATGATGGATGCATTTGGTGTGAGTTTTTAATTATCAAATTTCTCCTTAAACACAATGTGCTTTATTTCTTACTCATGAATGACATATTAAATATTTTTCATATTGTCTTAGGAATATGTTGATTATTTGAGCCAACATGTTAATGACATTGGAAGGTCTGAGTTGGATCTTTATTTAGATGAAGGGAATCTTGATCCAAATTTTTTTGATAAGTTGGATGTATTGAGCTATTGGAGGGATCGTCGAGATCGTTATCTAAACTTGTCTAAGATGGCTTGTGACGTGCTTAGCATTCCAATCACTACCGTTGCTAGTGAGTCTGCTTTTAGTCTTGGTTCTCGTGTGCTAACCAAATATCGTTCTTCCATTCTTCTAGAGAATGTTGAGGCACTCATTTTAACACAAAATTGGTTGCATGATTTTGAACTAACAGGTAACATTATTGTTAGTACTGTAAAATTAATTTAATGATTTAATACTTAATCTTTTAATATTATTAGTTAACCTTATTTTTTTCTTGTTTTATTGTAGATGAGGATAAAGAAGATGCTTCAAGAGATGAAAATGTTGTGGATTTATCCATTGAAGACTCTAATACTATAGTTTGATAAGTAACAAGAATGATTTGATGTTAGATAGTAATTTATATTTTTGTGATTTTGGTTTGTATTTGAAGTTTAACATAATTTGAGATTTTATTTGGATTGTATTGAAGTTTATTTAGATTTTAATCAAAATTATAATTTAGTTTTCTTGGGATTGAAGAAAAAAATTTTGTGTGTGCTTTTTTTTTAATTAAGTGAGCCAGTGAGTCAACCTGTTTAACCCGCCAACCCGTGGTGGGTCGGGTCGGGTTCTAATTTTGTTGGCTCGCTAATAAGTGAGCTGGATTGGGTTGACCCACTGAGTGGCCAACCCGTCGCGGACCGAGCCGGGTTGGGTCGGGTGACCCGTTTTGACAGCTCTAGTTTAATATTTTCTATATTTTTAATATTTCATTATCTTTAAATATAAATAGATCACAGCTAATTCACGTTTTCTGTCAATTTATTTTCCACATTAATTTCCTTAAAGGATAGTTTTTCCAAAAAATGAAGTTTATTATCTTTTCTTTTCATTTCGACAAACTTAAACCTTATTCTTCCAAAGTGATTCCGTTGAATTATTTTATTCAAATATTTCTGTATATAATACGGTTGTCAATACTTTTTTTCTCTTTCCTACAAGTGTATTTTATAACAAATAAATATCATAAAACGATATATCATCACCAAGAAAGGTATACATTCTTAAGACATCTTTACAATTTCTTGAGAAATCATTTGAAAGTAGAACCTTTTACAACACATTATGAAAATACATTTAAACCAACAACTGATACAATACAAGATCTTGTAACATGAAGAGTCGCTTACTTCAAATTGAAATAAGATCACACAAAAAGGTAACAACCAGCCACCTGCAAAACAAATGTAAAATTAAAATAAAATTGATTGATATAAATAGTAAAATTATATGAGAGTAATTTCCCAGTTTTCTTTCGCTAAATAAACAATTTGTTAGTTCACGTTAATTCAGCTATATTTGCACATGTGTTCACTTTTATAATCATAATCAACAATTTTAGAAATATTTTAGGTCCGGATATTTGATAAGATACATCTCATTTGTGTTTTGGTGTTTTGTCTCGTGGAAGATGGTGTTGTTTGTGAATTGTGTAGGTTGAAAATGAAACATAGTTATTTATAGAAATCCTTTTTTCATCTTTATTTTTATTGATATTGTGCATGAGTCGAATTATCCGAATGTTTCATTATTTTATTTATATAGTAGTGATTGTTGATAAAAAAAAAATTAATGATTTTAGTTGAGTGGTGTGCATTCAAATTTGAAATATATGACTATGAATAGGGGATGAATAGGTCGATATCTAATCAAGAATAAAAATTTCTTTATGAATATAAAAATATAATGAATTACAAGAACTAAAATACATGTTATTTGAAAGAAGCAATTTTTGTAAAAAGAAAAGAGAAAATAATATACATTGCCGATCATAATTTGAAACTTTTTCTAACTATTCTTAATTTTGTACAAAATCCTGGTGATTGTTTTTTCATTAGTTTGTGATAGTAATTATGAATTAGACTTAGGCATATTCACTACAACGTACCTGCTAGCGTAGCTTTGATCGACTTGCAAAAGTTTTGCAATATTCAGCATAGTTGTATCTCAGTTTGTGAATTTGTTCAAGAAGCTCAGGTAAGCAATTCTCCAAGGTTTCCAAATTAGAATTGGTCCTAATAAGCCCCAAAATCCTACAAAGAATCCTACTCCCATGCTCATGTATAACGCTTCAAAGAAATCATAATCATCTCCATCCTTTTCTGTTGCTGCTTCTGCCTTTGCTGTTCTATTCTCTCCAGGACAACTTTTGTTGATTTCTTCACCACAAAGATCAATGTTTCCTTCAAAACTAGAGCCTTCAAAGGTCTGCAAATGTCTTCCCAATGGAATTCTCCCAGAAAGAGAGTTGTATGACAAGTCTAGTTTTCCTAAGAAATCAAGTTGGGAAAGGGAAGAAGGAATTTTACCATGCAAATGATTTCTTGACAAGTCAAGAGATTCAAGTGAACTTAAATTTCCAATCTCAGAAGGAATTTCTCCACTCAAATTGTTTCTTGATAAATTTAAAGAAACCAGCCCAACCAAACACACAACTTCTTTAGGTATTTCACCTGTGAAATTATTGCTTGAGAGATCAATACTCTTAAGATTCAATTGGGGATCTGTGAACACCTGTTCCACACCTTTCCACACCCACGTTATGTCAAGCCTGTAGGCCAAAGACACGAAGAAACCGTATATTTCACTATAAGTAGCAGTATTGTACTCATATATAAGGCGCTGAGTTTCACTTCTGTTGATGCTCTTTTCAGACATGACAGTAAAATTCTTTAAGCATGCTGGAATTGCTTTTGATAACTTATTCCTGGAGAGATTCAACAATTGAATATGCCTTAAATAACAAAGTTGAATTGGAAAATGTTCAGATAAGTGATTCCCTTGCATGTTCAAGATTATCAATTGCTGCATGCTTTCTCCAAGCCATGATGGTATTGGACCAGACAACTTATTTTCTCCCACATCCAACATAAATAAGTTAGTGCAATTCTTCAAACTGGAAGGCAGTTCACCTGTTAACTTATTATTTCGTAAAACCAACGCTTCTAATTTAAAAAGGTTCCCCATGGAGATGGGAATATTCCCAGACAACTCATTGTTGCTCAAATCAAGAAATAGTAATTGGTTTAAAGATTGCCAACAATCAGGGATTTGCCCCTTTATTTGATTGTTTGATAAATCTAAGGTTGCCAAATACGGTACCATGATTTTGTAACATAAGAAAGAATACAAATCTGAAAATTTATTTTTAGAGATGAACAACCCTGAAGCTTGCAGCAAAAATGATGGAAGTGCACCCTCAAATTGATTTGCATTCAGAATTATAGATGGTCTGTAAAGAAGCTTCAATGGTATATCAGGAATTTTCCCATTGAGATTATTGTGAGACATGTTTAACCCACTCAAAGTTTGCAACTTGTTCCAAAACCATACTGGTACAGAATCATTAAGCTCATTATCAGATATATCTAGCCATATTAAGGAATTTTGTGTCTGGAGCCAACCAGGAAAACTCGGACCTAGCTTGCAAGATGCTAAACTCAATGTTGTTGCTTGAAAAGGAGGAACCCAACTAGAGACAAATCTTACAGACAATGTGTTGTAGGATAAGGATAAGCTTTGTAATTTGGAAAAATTAGAAAGATGAGATTCAGTGACATCACCCTCTAAAGAATTCCCATCCAAGTATAAATTCTCCAACTCAGATAGCAATGTGATGCTTTTTGGTATCTTGCCAGTAATTTGGTTATATGATAAATCCAAATTTTGAAATACGTGTCTATTGCACCATGAAGAATTTTGAAAGAATTGAGAAAATTCCCCATTCAACTTGTTATTTCCGAGGTATAAGGTCTGCAATCTGCACATGTTCCCAAAGAAAGACGGAATCTTTCCTTGTAGTCTGTTGTCGGAGACATAAAAGTGTTTGAGAGAGTTCATTACTTTTCCAAATCCATCTGGAATGGGACCTTCTAACATGTTGTCAGAAAGGTAAAGGGTCTGAAGATTATTGGTACAGTTCAGAAGCCAGTAAAACATTGTAGATGATTTCAATAGATTTGAGGAGAGATCGAGTATGACAAGGGAAGAGGAAGAATTAATTGTGGAAGCATAGGCAATAGGAAAACTTCGATCTGTAAGACTGCAGTTACACAGACGAAGCTTTCGTAGTTTAGAGCCAAAACTAAAATTGCCTTGAAATACTGATGCTGATAGATTATTCAAAGAGAGATCAAGTATATCAATAGATGGAAAATTTGAGAAAAGAAAAGATGACAATGCAATGTGATTTTCTGTAAGATAAAGCTCTTGTAGATTAAGGCTAAAATTTGATAACAGTTGAAATGTTGAGGAAGTTAGCACATTAGAAGACAGATCAAGGATAGTAAGAGAAGTTGAAAAGTTGGAATGAGAAAGAAACAAAGTTTTGATATTAGTATCTGAAAGAGAACAATGAACAAGCCTCAACTCTACTAAGTTTGGAATGAGCGCATTGATAGCTTGTAGCCACTTGGGCGAGGTGCTGAGATTATGCAATGAACTCAACTCTAGAGTTGTTAAAGAGTGGAGATTAGACAACCACTCTGAATCCTCAGCTTCTATATTGAAATCACCGCCTAACCCAAGAGTTTGTAAGTTAGGAAGATTCTCATTCCGAAAAGGGATGGCTCCAGAAAGAGTGTTACCTGCAAGATTAAGAAAGTGTAGTCGCTTGAGATTCCTAAGTTCAAATGGGATGGCTCCGGACAGAGAATTCTCTCCAAGATTAAGATATTGTAGCTGCTTGAGATTCGTAAGTTGGAATGGGATTTCTCCAGATAGAAAATTCCATCGAAGATCAAGATATTGTAAGTGTCTAAGATTCCCGATCTGAAAAGGAATTGGTCCTTGAAGAATATTGTTTCCAAGGTCTAGACACCTTAGAAGTGAAAGATTTCCAAGTTGGAAAGGAATCCTCCCATCAAATTCACAAGATGAGAGGTTGAGATATTTTAAGTTGGTGAAAGAGCCAATGGCTTCTGGGATGTAATTCAACACAAAATTACTATCGCTGAGGTCCAGATGTTGAATATATTGCAAGGGAACGAGTGAAGTGAGATTGATTGCACCTTTCAATTGTGTATCCGAAAGATGAAGTAGAATTACATGACCAGTTCGATGGTTGCATTGAATGCCTTTCCAATTGCAGCAATCTGTATTATTTTGATTGTATGTCCATGTAGAGAGTATGCCATAGTCATCTACGAGGCTTTGTTTGAAGTTGAGGAGTGCTTCTCTCTCCTTCTCTCTGCACTTTGCATCAGGACTTGGTTTGATTGGCGTTGTGAATCCGAGAGAAAATCCTGAGGCATGGAATAAAAGGAGAGCAGCATATAATATTTTGAGAGAGTAACGCCTCATTGTAACTTGCTGAAATCTTATATAATCTGAGTTTTTCTTTTGGTGATGTTAAGAAAGCTTGATTGAATCATCATTTATATCAGTTCATAAACAAAGCGTTCAATTGTTCAACCACTACAGTCCACAAACCTATGCTTCAATTATTGCCAAAACCCAATGCAGAAAGAAAGTCCTTTTTCTTATCACATTTTTATTCCTACTACGCGCTTTGTTGACTACTGACCAACACAATTGGGAATGTAAAGTAGATTTTTTTTTTTATCTTTCTATTTTTATCTTTAAATGATGATCATAATTGATTTTTGTCGACAAAATAATATTTAGCATATTAAAATATTAAAAAAGTTATTAATGTTACTTAACTTCTTTTGTTTAATGTTTTAACGTGTCGAGATTTAAAATTAGTCATTGAAAAGAAAGATCAGTTATTCATGTAAGTTAGTCATTGTGTCCTTATTCTTTTCTTTTTATAGTTTTCAATTTATTCTTTCTTTTTCTTCTTCTTCTTTTTGCATATTTCTTCTTCTTACTTATTTATGTTATTCATGTTTTTCTTCTTAAAAAATTCGGTAAAGGACAACCCTTCTTTCTTCCTTCTTTTTAGCTTTTATTAAAACACTTATTTTCTTCTTTTCTCCTACCTTCTTTAAACTGAACTAAAATGTACAAATTTTCTTATTTCATCCTTTATCTATTCTTCTCTCTCCCTTCATTCTTTATTACTTTTGTTTTTCATCTCCATCATTTATTTATTATTTATTGACACTGTTATTTCTTACTTTTGCTTTTCATTTTCTCCCTGTAGTGAAAATATGGGTGGTGGTCGGATTATGTATGATATTTTGAATACTTTTTCTTGGACGATGATAAAACTTGCAAACTTATTGTTTAAACGAATTATGTAAATTAAATCCATTCAATTGAAATTCAAAATAATATTTTGTGATTCTATTTGAATTGGTTTCAACGATTTTTGTTACTAAAAAATTGTTAAATATTTTCTTACAAAATAAATTGGTAAACATTGTATATTACTCAAAGAGATGTTATTATTTATTTATGATCGTTGTAAAACACATAATTTCATGTTTCTATCATTTCCATCAAAAAATTAAATAACTTTGTAGATAAAAATTAACTTGCAAATTTACTCATTCTGACAAGTATATATAATAGTAATTATAAATACCGTCAAATTCTAAAACAATTTTTCTAAAACAATTTTTAAGAGATTTACATCATATAATTGTTATGACATATTTGTTATATGATAATTAATTTTAAAAGAAAAATATTATATTTAAGTATAATAAGTAATATTCCTTTTATATACATCTTTCTTATGATGAAAATATATTTTTAATAGTTTACCTATGTTGTATTGTAACTTGTAATACAGGACAAATGTAACATCTCTGATTAGTAGTCTTTTTACCATCAATTTGTTTATTACAGGATTAATATCTAAATATGCATGTTCTACCAATTTATTTATTACACAATTAATATTTAAATATGCACAAAAGATCTCAGAAATACACACACACACACACACACACACATATATATATATATATATATATATATATATATATATATATATATATATATATGACATCAAAGAATTTATTGTTAAAAAAAAGTTTAATTTAATACTGTAATTCATACTAAAAAATCACAAGATATATAGTAAGGGTTCATTATAAACTTCTTAGTTTATTTCTAATGGTACTACTTACCGGTATCATGAGGGACATATATATTTAATGTGTTCATTTTCTAAATTAGACGCCTCACGAACTTTGAGAGATATATGACACTCTATTTCTCTTTGTTATTAATATGGATATGACACAAAAATATTAGAGATGCAAATTGTGTTGTTTCTAAATAAGACATGAATGGTTGTTTGGAGGAGTAGTATACACATTTATAGTCTTATTATACTTTGATTGCATTTTTAATGTCTTAATTTTTAGTTCATTTTCTTTCATTAGTAATAAATTAGGTTTATTATATATATTCGCTTAATTTTATAATTTTAGTTTATTTTACATTAGTAATAAATTAGGTTTATTTTATATATATATATATATATATATATATATATATATATATATATATATATATATATATATATTCACTTTAATTTTGTAATATTTTGACATTTGCTTATTATTTTAGTCATAATGTTCTTTTGTATATATTAATTTTTACAAATTCTAGTTGCATTGAATTCTACATTTTAAGTATTTAAAATGAACATATGGTTGTTGAATTTGAACTCCTCCACTATTGTCTATGCCTTTTAGAAATTGAAACAAATTTATTGAAAATTTGTAAGGAACCCTACCTGTATTAGCTTGAACCTTTTGTAATTTGGTTTATGACCTTATAAAGTTCATGATTAGGCTCACATTTTCTTCTGTTTTCGTAGTCTATATAAAACCCAAATATGGTAAAAAGTGAGAGACAAGAATCATTTGTCAAATTTTAGAGTTTTAGTTTTTCTCCCTTTGTTGTATTTTAATTCTTTTCTTTCCATGTTATTTTCTCATATGTGATTCTATTCTTAAGTAATGGAGAACTATATATCTAAGAATCAATTCATATAACATCAAGATAAAACAAGTTGAATTGACTTTTGCACCCATCATTCTTTATTTTGAGCTTGTTTTCCTCTTCTATGATATATTGATTATGTTCATTGTGATATCAAATTTACAATTCTAATTGTAGACTTCAAATTAGGAATTGATACAATCTTGACTTGATAACTGAATACAAATTGAATTGTATGGTATTGAGATCTGATTATTCAAACTTGGATTTGAATCTTTAGACAACTGAGTTTTGAATTGTTTGGTTCTTGAATCTGCTGTTGGTCCATTTTCATTTTCTACAATTTCGCACTTCATTCTGGATTCATTTTTTAATTTATATGTTTTTGTGTTTTTCGGTCCCTAAAGTCCCAATTTTATTATTTGTACCCAAAAATATTAAAGATCGAATATAATTAAATATGTGTACTATGATGATTGACCTAAGTTGTATTTAAAAATCCAGTGAATTTTATAATCTTTGATTTCATTAAAGACAATGATAATCAAGCAGGTGATTGAAAAGGAAAGATTTTGCAGCATTGAATGTCTGTTTGATGATATGGGTTTTCATAATTCAAAGGCTTAAATACCTTTTTCGTCTTCATTTTCGTAGTGTTTGTTGCGGATGGTCCTCATTTTGATAAAATGTTTAAAATGGTCCTCATTTTTACCGAATGTTTAAAATGGTCCTCATTTTCACAATTTGTGTTTTATTTTGTCCTCTTTTGTAACGCCGTTTAAATCAGTAACGGAGCACTGTACAGGTGACACTATTTGCATTAGGGTGTGTTACTGTACAGATGGCTAATTAATGTTAACTTTTCAATATGGGGAAAATTTTGCAATTAGGGCTTATGTTGGATTACAGTCGCGCTCTTCATCGTTGGAGGCGATTTCTTCATCTTCATCTTTCTTGAGCTCGGATTTGCAGAGAAAGCAGCTAATACTTGCCATTTTATCGTTGGATTGTAGTCGTACTCTTCATTTCAATTTTCCAGTTAATCATCATCAATGAGATAAGTGGGTTTAGGGTTTTTTGGGTTGTGTTTGCTCGTGGGTTAGAGTTTTTGTAATTCTATTTTAGGGTTTTTGGTGCTTGGATTGTTGTGATGTTCTGCATAGTTTCTAAATTACCACACATGTACAGTACACGTAACACACTCCAATGCAACGTAATACAAACAATGCCACCTGTACAGTGCTCTGTTACTGATTTAAACGACATCACAAAAAATGACAAAATAAAACACGAATTGCGAAAATGAAGACTATTTTAAATATTCTGTAAAAATGAGGATCATTTTAAACATTCTGTCAAAATGAGCACTATTCGCAACAAACACTACAAAAATGAGGACGAAAAATGTATTTAAGCCTAATTCAAGAAATAAATTGATGGAAGTAATGCTAAGGAAGAAATAGAAGGTAGTTATGCAAAGGTGTTACGGTACTTATCCATAATACATAGGTTTAAAATATTATTTTCCTTCCAAGAGGATTTAAAAAAGTTTGTGTGATAGGGTTGTTTGATGTTTAGTTGATTTTCCTTAGTAGAAGTTGATCGATGAAAGTTTTCCAAAATTTGATCAGAATAAACCCAACTACGAATGAGATGAATTATATTGGGAACTTAAAACATGGTTCATGGTTAGTTTTATTAGTCATTTACAATTTGTCTCTTTAATTATGTAATAGAGAAAATATATTACATTACGTTCATGACAACTAAGAAATAACATAGATGTGTATCTGAGTTCCATGATTTAAAGATGTGTGAAACAAGAGTGAATGTGTTTGTTGAATGTGATGAGTTTGAGAATGAAGCAATTACAATCTTATATTAGTTGAAAATGATATTAACAATGTCATTGCATTTTGTGGATATGATATTAACAAGTATTATATTTCTATGCAAATGACAATATTACAAAAGTAAAGTACAACATAATGGGGTTACTGATTAAGCTAAAATTTAGCAATTTGCTATTTCTAAATACCACAATCCCATTACAACATCAATAAGTATTATGGAGTCATAAAAAAAATATGAAAAATTGATTATATGATGTTCATCGTATTAGTGTTTAAATGTAAATAGGTTGAAGATAATATAGATGTGTGATGGGGAAAACAACAACAAACAATATACCAGAGAATGCAGCGGATATAATTTCCCCTAACTTGCAAGAATCTATGAGGAGCAATAATCAAAGAGCAGCAATAATAAATCACCAAAAGCATAAATAAAGGCACCAAGATTTTTAACGTGGAAAACCCCTCAAATCAAGGGTAAAAACCACGAGTCGTCCAGACTAGGGATGTCAAAAAAATCCGTACCCGCGGGTATCCGCGGATAAAGCCCGCAACGGGTAGGAAATGGATATTAAAAATGGATACCCGCTACCCGCGGGTATGGGTATTTTTGATACCCGCATGTTAACGGGGCGGGTACGGGTATCATAGTATCCGTACCCGTGGATACCCGTACTCGCTAAACTTTACCTTATATATATATATATATATATATTAGTAAACAACATTATGAGTCTTCATCCAATAATGGTGGTCAGATTCTTACCCCACAAATGAGTAAATTACTTCCATATACTGTGGAGGTATTGATGTGTCTCTAAGACTGGTTATGGACCAACATGGAAGGTAATGAAATTAACACTTTTACTTAGATATTTTAATTAAGTGATTGTTAGAAATTTTTACTGAACTTCTTATGTTTTAAGGCTTTTCTAGATTAAAATTGGACAACATGAAACTTTATACAATGTTGCAAGAGGTGGACATTGATGAAGTTAGTAATTTCTTTAATATTTTATTCAAAAATAAACTACAATATAAATTGATAGTGATTTTTTATTTGTTTGTTTTTCAAGAATCAATCGGAGAAAGGAGACTTGTTGATCTAAACACTAATTATGGTTAAATATTTATTTTTTTAAATATTTTTGTAAATACCCGTGGATACCCGTGGATACCCGCGGATATGAAAAAAATAGACGGGTACCCGCATAACGGATACCCGACGGATATGGGTACGGGTACGGGGCAAATATTTTTTCAGCGGGTAGGGTACGGGGGAACTACTACCCGTACCCTACCCGCCCTGTTGACATCCCTAGTCCAGACCAAAGAAATAGCTCCACTATGATCAACAAGAATACAAAAGAGTCTCAATCAATAGCACAAATTAGTGCGAACACCCAACCAAATAACAAAGCAACAAATCTTTCAAATAGAGAAGAACAAGAGAGGAAAACCTCTAAAAATCACTGCTGCAGTGCGAAATTAATATCTCCCAACTCAGACCTCGTATCAAAGATCTGACCGGTCAGAATGACGAGCAATGAGTTCCGAACCTGCTGTAAAAATTTCAGCCCGATCCAACGGTGAACGAATCCGCAGCGCTGCGACAGCTCTATGAAAAACGTGAACAAAATTTTCCCTCTACCTCTCCCTCTATGTGTTAGGGCTTTTAGTGTATTATAACTCTATTGTTCTGCCTCTCTCTTTTTTATAGCCTCCTCCCCACTAGGTTAAGTGAGACATGGGCTTCTCAAATTTTGGGCCTTTTCTCCACATAGGAAGGGAGCCCGATACTCAACAAATCTCCCCCTCACAACTATGTGGAGATAACCGTCAAATCGGCGATCTCACAACAAACTTCAAACTTTCCTCTTGGCAATGCTTTAGTCATCATATCAACACCATTATCATCTGTATGAACCTTTTCCAACTCCAACAACTTAGCATCCAAAGCATCACGTATCCAATGATAAATCACATCAATATGTTTGGATCTAGAATGAAAAGTTGGATTCTTACCAAGATGGATAGCACTTTGGCTATCAACGAACAATGAATACTTATCTTGCCTAAAACCAAGCTCCTACAAGAATTTCTTCAACCATAACAACTCCTTGCATGCTTCAGTAATAGCAATGAACTTTGCCTCTTCAAAACACTCAGGTTCTCCACCGTCAGTCAAGGTTATGTACTCATCACAAGAATACCTTGTAGAAGGTTATTTCTGTCTATTAGACCTCCTGAGTTGAACTTGAGGTGATTCAAGTATATCACCAAGATCATCATCATCATGTTCCTCTTGAGCATCGTCAATTGGAACCTCTACTCCACTTCCAACCTGTTGATCATCAACATCACCATGTTGCTCATTGTCTTGAGCTTCCGTTTCAACATTCTCCAAATTGTGAGCGGGCAACCTCATCGGATTACCATCAGTGAGATTATTATCTTTCTCGGGTGTGGTCTTCTCCACCTTATCAATGTCTTCAATGGTCTGGTCTTCCATGAATTGTACATCACGGCTTCTAATAAGCTTCTTCTCAATAGGATCATAAAACCTGTAGCCAAATTCATCCTCACCATAGCCAATAAAGATACATTGCCTTGTCTTTTTATCTAACTTGGATCTTTCATCCTTAGGAACATGAACAAATGCCCTGCAACCAAAGACACGCAAATAATCATAGCTAACATTCTTACCAAACCAAATTTTGTCTGGCACCTCAGTATTCAAAGCAACTGCGGGACTAAGATTAATAACATGCACAGCTGCAAGCAATGCCTCTCCCCAAAAGTGCTTAGGCAACTTTGCTTTTGAAAGCATACATGTAACCCTTTCAACCAAGGTCCTGTTCATCCTCTCCGCTAGACCATTCATCTGAGGAGTTTTAGGAGGAGTCTTCTCGTGTCTAATACCATGCTGCCTGCAATAAACATCAAAAGGTCCACAGTACTCACCACCATTATCACTACGGATGCATTTCAACTTCTTGCCTGATTGCCTCTCAACCATAGCATGAAATTTCTTGAACTTTTCAAGTACTTGACCTTTCCGCTGAAGAGCATAGACCCATAGCTTCCTGGAACAATCATCAATAAAAGTAACAAAGTAAAGTGCACCATTAAATGATTTTACCTTTAATGGGCCACAAACGTCAGAATGCACCAATTCAAGCAATTCTGACTTCTTTGAGGGTGGATGCTTCTTAAAAGATACTATGGTTTGTTTACCAGCCATGCAATGAGAACATTTCTCCAATTCTGCATTTCTCAATCCCATAAGCACATCCTTTTTAGCTAAGCAGTTAAGCCCTTTCTCACTTATATGACCAAGCCTCTGGTGCCACAAAGATGCCTCCATATACATAGCATTCACACTGTCTTTAGCAACCAAAGCTTTAGTCCAGTACAATTTAGATTGTTTCTCCCCTCTGGCCATAACCAAGTTACCTTTAGTGAGCTTCCATTTACTAGAACCAAAGTGATTGTCATAACCACAATCATCAAGCAACTGCACAGAGATTAAATTAAAACGAACATCTGGAGCATGTTTGACTCCTTTAAGCAACAACTGCACTCCCATGTTGGTTTGCAGGCAAACATCACCAACACCAATCACTTTAGACTCACCATCATTACCCATCATCAACACTCCAAAATCACCAGAAGTGTAAGATGTGAAGAACTTCTTCCTAGGTGTAACATGCAGTGTAGCACCACTATCAATAATCCACATGCTCTCATCGGATACAAGATTAACGGACTCAAAGTCACGAAGAAGAACAAGATCACCATCTATAGCAGTAGTGACACGATCATCATCATCATGGTCATTCTCTCTCTGTTTGCCTTTCTTGTCTTTGTTCTCCTTTTTCCACTTAAAACAATATTTCTAAATGTGTCCAGTTTTATGACAAAAATGGCACTCTAAATTCTTGTATCTTGACTTGGACTTGCTCCTACTCTTCTCTCTACCACCTTTATGTTCCTTTTTCTGACTTCTCCCCCTAGCTTTTGTAACAAGCATCTCAGACTGAGATGAAGAACCATGTGCCTTCCTTCTCATCTCTTCATTAAGAGCATCGCTTTTTACCATCTGAAAAGAAACAACACCATTCGAGGCAGAGTTCGTAATTGAAACCCGAAATACCTCCCAAGACTCTGGTAGAGTATTAAGCAACCATAATCCCATAACTTCGTCATCAAACTTTATGCCCATTCCTGACAATTGATCTAGGAGCCCTTGAAACTCATTTAAGTGATCAGAAATAGAAGAATTCTCCATGTACCTCAAATTCATCAAGCAATTTAACAAATACAATTTATTATTGCCCGACTTAGAAGCATACAAAGACTCAATCTTCTCCCACAAAGCTCTGGCATGTGTCTCATTAACAATATGATTATAAACATTAGCTTCAACATATTGCCGAATAAAACCACATACTTGTTGGTGCTCAAAGTCTCATTCTTCTTCAGACATAGAATCTGGCTTTTGTGTAGTAAAGACCGGAAGATGCAATTTCTTGACAAATAATAAATCTTTCATCTTGCCCTTCCACAAATGATAATTTGTACCATTCAAAGCAACCATCTTTGCATTTGCCTCCATCATTCAAGCAAGTAAATATAGCCCAACCAAGAGCTCTGATGCCACTCTGATGGGGAAAACAACAACAAACAATATACCAGAGAATGCAGCGGATATAATTTCCCCTAACTTGCAAGAATCTATGAGGAGCAATAATCAAAGAGCAGCAATAATAAATCACCAAAAGCACAAATAAAGGCACCAAGATTTTTAACGTGGAAAACCCCTCAAATCAAGGGTAAAAACCACGAGTCGTCCAGACCAAAGAAATAGCTCCACTATGATCAAAAAGAGTACAAAAGAGTCTCAATCAATAGCACAAATTAGTGCCAACACCCAACCAAATAACAAAGCAACAAAGCTTTCAAATAGAGAAGAACAAGAGAGGAAAATCTCTAAAAATCACTGCTGCAGTGCAAAATTAATATCTCCCAACTCAGACCTCGTATCAAAGATCCGACCGGTCAGAATGAAGAGCAATGAGTTTCGAACCTGCTGTAAACATTTCAGCCCGATCCAACGGTATACGAATCCGCAGCGCTGCGACAGCTCTATGAAAAACGTGAACAGAATTTTTCCTCTACCTCTCCCTCTATGTGTTAGGGCTTTCAGTGTATTCTAACTCTATTGTTCTGCCTCTCTCTTTTTTATAGCCTCCTCTCCACTAGGTTAAGTGAGACATGGGCTTCTCAAATTTTGGGCATTTTCTCCACATAGGAAGGGAGCCCAATACCCAACAGTGTGAATGGATACTTTAGGCGTCAAGTTCTAACATGACATATGTAGAGACCATATACAACAAATAGTTTTTTCTAGATTTAAGAAAAGGTAAATCTGAATGTTTGTTGATCTCTAGAGTAGCTTTAGCCGTGTCATCCAATAAATCATTGATAATAACATGAGCTTTTAAAATCTTAAATCAAAAAATCTTGTTTACATTACCCTTACTTACTATAAGTAGATAAAAAAAACTTAATAAATGATTTAAACCTCTAATTTGTTTGTTTGGTTCATTATGTTCCCCTTATTATTTTTTGATTCAGTTTGATCATCTAATTTTTTTAAAATGTTCAATTTGATCATTTTCGATAAGTTGACGTTAATACCGTGTACGCACATGTCATGTGCAATTTTGTGATTTTTTTTAGTTTAAAATAAAAAAAAAAGTAATCTGTCACGTTTCACGTCATAGTCGTGTCACGTGTCAATTTGTGAAATTTTATTTTTTATTTGTTTTAATTTAAAAAAAACTGCCACATCACAGGGTGTGGTTGTGCCATGTGTCAGACTAACAATGTCTATTTTCAATTTATTCCCTCTATTTACAACTTTGATTCAATTTAGTCTTCTATTTTATAAAATGATCCAATTTTGTCCTCTCCAATTTAAGACCAAATTAGTTATTAAGTTTAATTACAACTTATATATCATGTTAAAATAACTTTTTAGAATCGATACATCAAATTACTCCACCTAAATATTCAAATTATTTTATTTTTTACGAGTGTATAAAAATTTCAAGTGTGAGAAATTACAAGTGAAAAAAAATGTAAGAAATAAAATAACATAGGTATTTAGGGGGGTGATTTGATGTATAAATGATAAAAAAATATTTTAACATGAATATATAAGTTGTAATTAAGCTTAATTACTAATTTGGTCTCAAATTGAAGAGGACAAAATTGAATACTTTAAAAAATACGGGACTAAATTGAATCAAAATTGTAAATAAATAAACTAAATTGAAAAGAACCACCAGTCTGACATGTGGTACAACCATGACCTGTCACGTGACATTTTTTTTTAAATTAGAAAGAATTAAGTTTTTTAAAATATATAAAAAAAATTGAAAATTCATGAATTGACATGTGGCACGACTATGACATGACACATGATAGTTTAATTTTTTTATAAATTAAATTTTTTTGAAAGAAATTAAAAAAATAAAAAATTTCACAAAATGATATGTATAAACATAATATTAACATCAACTTAACAAAAATGACCAAATTGAAAATTTTTAAATAATTAAAGGACCAGATTGAACCAGAAAATAATAACAAGATCAAAATGAACCAAACTAATAAATTAAAGGACTAAATCACTAATTAAGCCATAAGAAAATAAGAACACAAATTACTCATTTACATGAATGATTAATTTATATGAGTAACTAATCCTTTTTTTTTTTGGTGATTAATTTTAAATTTTGACACATTAAAAGATTAAACAAAAATAAAAGTTAAGTGGCATTAATCACTTTTTTAATATGCTAAAGACTTTTTCACTACAAATTCATAAACTATCTAACAAAACATTCTCATATAGTGATTGGTACCAATGTCCAATTCAACGCTTAAAGTCATTCACTAAGAGTTAAAGTTGTTGTTTTTTTAATTAACCGAGATATCTATATAATCTAGATAGCAGACAAGTGTTATTCTACCATGCAGAAACTGTGTCGATGACAAATTCAACTTTCCTTAACTTTAATTCTTAAGATAAACACAACACTAGAGCTGTCAAAACAGGTAACCTGGCTCGACCCGGCTCAACCCACCACGGGTTGATGATTTAGTGAGTCAACCCAACCCGACTCACTTTTTAGCGAGCCGAACAAATTCGAACCTAGCTCGGCCCACCACGGGTTGACGAGTTAAACGGGTTGACTCACGAGTTGACTTAATTAAAAAAAAATTATTTTTTCAATCAAAACTAAATTGTAATTCTAATTAAAATCTAAATAAACTTTAATACAATCCAAATACAAACCAAAATAAAAAAAATACAAATTATTTATGTGTTGGATAAAAACCTAAACCTAACATGACCCAAATGTAAAGCTAACTTAATAAAAAAAAATAAAAAACACTTGTGTGACCCTTTTATCTACGGGTTGGCTCACCAACCCAGCTTCACAGGTTCAACCCGGATGAGCCGGGTTCTAAATGAGCCGGGTCAAAAATCAACCCGTATTAAAATTTGTAAAAAAATTTCAACCCAACCCGAACCCGTAGTGAGCTAGATTGGCTCGTGGATTCCAACCCATCTTGACAGCTCTACACAACATCATAAAAATGGATTAATATTGATTAAGACTAGAATGAAGATATCACTAACATGATGCAGTGGAACATTCAATATGAAGTTACACCAACCAAACGCCAATGATGCAAGGAAAGAAAGAAGGAAAATGATATTTGCATTGAAAGGAACACAAGTGAGAGATGTAGAAACTTAATTAGAAGAACATTTGAATTGTTTTGATTTGTTTTGATTTGTTTTTTGTCTTTCATGATATATTTTTTGTAAATAGTCTCGTAAGAGGTTATAGTATCCAAGTACTCTATAATTAATATATTAAAAAAACAAAAAAAATCAATTATGATCATCAGTTAAATATAAAAGTAGAAAAGTTTTGATTGAAAAGAAAAAGAGCATTTACTTTAGAGTTCCCAATTCCGTTGGTCAGTCAACAAAGCGCGGAGCACGAATAAAAAATAAATGATAAGAATGAAAGTATCTTTCTACTTTTGCTTTTGACAATCCACTAATTGAAGCATAGCTTTCTGAACTCTAGTGGTTGAACATTGAACGTGTACCATATTAAAAATGACTTTGCATAAATTATATGTTGAAATATGAACTCCTATAATATTTTTGCTGCTATAAAGATAACCAGTAAAGTTTATAGATGGTTCTATTAATTTGTTGATTAAAGATTGTTGTGGAAAGAGTGGATTGAACTATTTGATGAGTGGATTGTACAATTAATAATTTTCATGCATATATCAACAAATTATAGTCAGAGAAGGTTATAGATAACGTTAAGAAAATACATCATATTAGCCCTCAATATGCATAGAAAAGAAAGGTTTTTTTTTTTAAATATGGACATATTTGGTTTTTAGTACAACAAAAAACAATTATAGTAATAATACAAAAAATTTAATTCCATTAATTATGTTTGAACTCCATTGAGTTAACTATTTTTAATAAGGCTTAAATACTTTTTTGGTCCTCATTTGGTTTGTTGCGAATGATCATCATTTTCACATAATGTTTAAAATGGTCCTCATTTTTACCTAATATTTAAAATGGTCCTCATTTTTACCTAATGTTTAAAATGGTTCTCATTTTCGCAATTCATGTTTTATTTGGTCATTTTAACGCCGTTTAAATCATTAACGGAGCATTGTACAGGTGGAAGATCTAAGCTTGGGAAAAATTAAATTGATCTAAGTCTGGAAGAAGTTAAATTCATAACATTAATTCATCATCATCAGAATGCACTACATTAATGTTTGGCAAAAGTGAAATTGAACGAAATTTAAGGAAAATCAAAATGCAGTACATCAATAATGAATTCTACATCAGAAATTCCAAAAAATAACTAAGACGTTTGTAGCTGCTATCATGGCCTCTCTTAATCTGTAATTTCATCCCAAAGTGCTGAGATGGTTCTTCTGGTGTTGGTAGTGGTGTTGCTTGACTCTCCACTTCATTCCGAGCTCAAGAAAGACGAAGATGAAGAATTAACTTTAATTAACCACCTATACAGTACACGTAACACACCCTATTACAAATTGTGCCAAGTGTACAATGCTTCGTTAATGATTTAAATGGCGTTACAGAAAAGGGCCAAATAAAACACGAATTGCGAAAATGAGGACCATTTTAAACATTCCGTAAAAATGAGGACAATTTTAAACATTCTGTCAAAATGAGGACCATCCACAACAAACACTACGAAAATGAGGACCAAAAAGGTATTTAAGCCTTTTAATAATTATTATATACCTCCTAAAAATAATTAAGATTAATATGCAATTAATTTTGAAAAAACTATTTTTTTCTTGATAAATTTTAAAATCCTTAGTGAATTTTTCAAGATTTTTTTACATACTAAAATTAATTTTTTTCTTTAATAAACATATATAACAAATACTTAAGACGAAACATATATTTAAATATTTAACTATTAACGAATTCAAACAAAATTAATGAAATAATTTTTTTTGTAATATTATAATTTTTTTATTATACCAATGAAATATTTCAATACTTAGTATATGAGTTGATTATTTAGTTTATGTAAGACTCACTAATTCCCTTTCTTAATTTTCTGCCCTAAATGCAAGAGGTTGTCCCATATCTGTTGGGCCTGAGGCAAACCCATAAGGAGTCTAAGTCCCTAAACCAGCCTAACACTCTCAATCCCATCTCATTTTTTCAGAAAACATCCGTTCTCACGCTCTCCTTGCTTCCCAACAGTCATTTTGTCTGTTCATCTATTTTATGCTTGTTTTGGTATGGTTTTATGCTATGATGGTTTATTGGATGTGGTCAGTGCTTGAAAAAATGCTAAAACTCTGTGTGGTTGTGAATCCTTGGTTGTGCGCGCAAGAACAATGGAGAACTCTGGTATTTTCGTCCAAGCGAGTTGCGAGACCCTTAAGAGTTTCTCCCTGGAGCTTGCGCGAGCTATCGCTCAGGCGACGAGCTCCTGTTTTGAGCGAGAGTCATCTCGCTCAGGCGAGGAGGTCTCGCCTAAGCGAGAGAGCGCGAATGCTCCTTGTTCCTCTTTTCGAGCTCTCGCCTAGGCGAAGGGAGCTCGCTTGGGCGAGGGAAACCTCTCGCCTGAACGAGACCCTTCTGCTTAAGCGAGGAGCTGAGCGAGAAGTGCATTAATTCTGGAGTTTCTTGGTTTTTGGATGTTGGTCATATGTTTGGACTGATTATATATTTTTAAAGCATGAGTTGTGGTGAAAAAGCAAATAAAACGCCATTAGTGTAAGGAGGTTGTGGTTGGAGAAGGTTGATTAGGGTTGGTAAAAATTGTCGGTGATATGTCTTGGCATTATTTATGTAAGAAAAATCATCCTATCCAGAATTTTCAACCACCATAACTATTTATTAAAAATTTATATTAAAGTTCATTCATACTAATCGTGTAATTAAGGATCTTTCACACAATTCTCATAGTTTAAGAGATCTTTCACACAATATTTCTCAAATCAGACTTGCACATATGTTCTTATCACATAGAAAGTATGAACTCTCTTTAAAAATCACATTTTCATACTTAAAAATATTAACTCCTATAATTTCAAGCAAAATATATATTAAGCAACACAATTTAATATGTATTATGCATACCAATTTAATATATATTAAGCATAAAAATTTAATATATTTTAAGCATAACAATAGTTTGCATTAAAAGTAGAAATAGTTCACATTAACAAGGACAAAAAAAAGTCACACCAACAACAAGAAATTCACATTAACAATAATGATAAAATACAAACGAATTATTCAAATAAAATTTTATACACTTTTATTTTCTTTCGAAAAATTACAACAAAATAAAAAATATCATAAAATTAATCTAAAAGCAACAAAATTAATTTCCTTATTCAAAATTCAAAACAACAAAATTTTCATAACAGAGCATACTATTATAACTTCTTTATGGCAATAAAGAACATTTCTAATAAAACGAAGTACCGTTTGTAAAGCCATGAATAGGTGAAAACGATATAATCAATGTTTAATTAAATTGATGAAAACGAATATGTGATTGAAGAAGAGCATGTAAGTGAAATATAATTAATGCAAAGACTTTTACCCTTTGTTCATTTCCCAATATTTACTAACAGATGGATAAACCCAGTGATATGGTTGTAATCATTTCAACTGACTTGAAGGAAAACCAACTCAAGAAGGATTTTACACAAACGCGTTTTTACATCTTCTGAATTTTCAGTGTGAGAAGCTTGGTGATGGGAAAAAATAAAATTGTGAAGAGGAAATCGGTTCTGGAACCATGGAACCAATTCTAACAGCTAGATAATCTAATATGTTCCGGAAGCAAAATGGAACAAGACACATAGGTAAAGTAGAGTTACGTGGGTTAGTTGATTAAGTGTTGAGAATAGTTTAAGTGTGAGTTAAAGTTTCACATTGAATAGAAAAGATAAAGTTAAACACTATATAAAGATAAAGATCCATAACACCATTGCCTTAAAGTTTTGGTATAAAACGAATGCCGAATGCTTTATAAATATAAAACTAATGTTATATATATATATATATATATATATATATATATATATATATATATATATATGGTAAATAAACCCGTCCATGTGGATATTGTCCGAATCCATCCCCGTTTTGACGGAGAATCCCCGCATTGACTGGGTATGAGTATGGGGAATCCCCGACTTTTTCAATTGGGAATGGGTATGGGGATGTACATATCCCCGCCATATTACCCGTTCCCGTTTAAATTATTAAAATATTCTTAATTAATTAAATAACCATATATATATATATATATTATATTATTTTTTATTTATTCTAATTATTTGGTTTGTCATGAAACTCATTCGCATTTCAATTATATTTTTCATCTTATCATAATCTTTATGTAATTATGTTAAAAATATGTATGTTAATTAAAAAATTTTATGTCTCACATTTGAATATTTTTATTATTTTTTAATATTTTTATTTAATGTATATTTTTCTTTCACATGAAAATGTTTAATACTCTCAATTTAAGTATTTAATAGCACAAACATTTCGTTTACTAGGTAATATAAAAAAAATCATTTACTTATTATTCTTATTATTAGTTTTTGTTTCATTTGAATAACTTTTTTATTTCACTAAAACATTTTTTGTTATTTCTCAACCACTGAGTATATATGTTGATATTTGAAAAGTTTTCTTAGATTTCTAAGATATTTTTCAACTTATCATATCTTTAATTATACATTTGTTTTCCTTTGTGCGATTTCTTTCGATAGTCTCTCAAATTGTTTGTAAACATTTGTTAATTTGTTAATTTTTTAATATTTTTATTTCTTGTTTATTTTCATTATGCATAATACTATTTCGATATATTTTATTTAATTATTTTTTATTTTTAACTCATTATCAATCATACTGTAATTTTGTCACTATAATTGTGTAAATAACTTTTATTTACTACAATATAAAAATTTAATGTAATTGTCATTAATATTTTTTTATCACCATCCAACATAATTAAAGTTCAAAAGATACAAGATCTATGCTAAAATTTTATTATTATGATTATTATTTGTTCTTTGTATCATTTTGATTAAGTAATGTATTATAACTTTTATTAGTGTATAAAAAAAAGATTCATTAAAACTTAAAAGATTGAAGTAAACAAACATTTAAAATATATTTTAATTTGAATATTTGTTTTCCTTTTATAATTTTTTTAAAAATATTTTTAAATTTTATCAACTAGGTTTCATTAATGTTTGCAAATTTAATAAATGTGTTGGTTCTCATGAAATTTTATTTGGTATTATAATCTAAAATGTAAAAAATTATAATTTATTTTAAACTTTATTATGATTATTATTTGTTCTTTGTATCATTTTGATCAAATGATGTATTATAACTTTTATTAGTGTATAAAAAAGAGATTCATTAGAATTTAAAAGATTGAAGTAAACAAACATTTAAAATATATTTTAATTTGAATATTTATTTTTCGTTTATATTTTTTTAAAAATATTTTTAAATATTATCAACTAGGTTTCATTAATGTTTGTAAATTTAATAAATGTGTTGGTTCTTATGAAATTTTATTTGGTATTATAATCTAAAATGTAAACAATTATAATTTATTTTAAACTTTTATTATGATTATTATTTGTTCTTTGTATCATTTTGATCAAATGATGTATTATAACTTTTATTAGTGTATAAAAAAGAGATTTATTAGAATTTAAAAGATTGAAGTAACAAACATTTAAAATATCAATTATGTTCTTTGTATATTTTGATCAAATGATGTATTATAACTTTTATTAGTGTATAAGAAAAAAGATTTATTAGAATTTAAAAGATTGAAGTAAACAAACATTTAAAATATATTTTAATTTGAATATTTGTTTTTCTTTTATATTTTTAAAAAAATATTTTTAAATTTTATCAATTATGTTTCATTAATGTTTGCAAATTTAATAATTGTTTTAGTTCTCATTAAATTTTATTTGGTATTATAATATAAAATGTAAACAATTATAATTTATTTTAAAGTATTTGATATCGAAGAAACTATCATTATTATAATATTGAATATTTGATAATATTATGTTTCCTTTATCATAATTTTTTTATTATTTTATAAAAATTAATTAAAATTAATATTGAAGTAGTAAGAAAATGGGTGTGTACGAGATTATACCCGTTATCCGGTGAGGATGGATCAAAAGTTTAATACCCCTTGGGTGGGTTTGGATATAGAGATGTGGATGATTTTTTTTGCAGAATGAGTATGAGATAACGAAACTCGTGTCCGCCTCGCCCGTTGCGATTCATATATATATATATATATATATATATATATATATATATATATATATATATATATATATATATATATATATATATAATATCTCAATAACTATGATCATATGAAACATAATCCAAAAGGAAAGATGGGTGGGTATGTGTACACAAATAAATAGGTAGAATCATATAAGTACGAGGAAGACCGGATTAATGAGTTTAATAATAATAATCTATAACGTAGAAGTATATAAAGAAATACATTATTTTTATATTCACATTTTGTTATTTTATTATTTTAGTTTAATATTTAATTATTATTTTAAAAATTAATTATTTTATAAATGATTTATTTTTCAATATTATTTTAATACTTTTTTGTTTTTAACAATTATTCTTTTGTCTATATATTTTATTTTTTTACTTTTATATTTAACAATCATTTTAAAAATTAATTATATTTTTGTATTTATTTTAATTCAAATTTTGATGAAAATTAAAAAAATACAAAAACGTAAGCGTAATTACGCTTATATTTAATAGTAATAATAATAATAATAAAATTTGTATCTATAAAGATAAAATAGTAAGTTTATATTTTATCTATTAAAATATTTTTGTTATTCTATTACATTTATTAAATCTTTCTTAATTTTTTATAAATTTTATTTTCAAACCTCTTGATTTGATCTCCAAATTCTTTAAAACAAGCGATACAAACTTTATCTTCCAATATCTTCGAATTCACTTAATCACTTCTTCTCAAATTCATTTTTGAACTTGAACAGGGCATAATGCTATAATTACTAAGGATAAAACGTTAAATAAGTCATTATTAGATTATATTCATGCCAAGTCAATATATACAAGTTTTTACAAAGACATCCTACATTTCAATGTAGAAATCTAATTGCAGATTTACTTAACTGAAATAAAAAAAATAAATTCTATGAAATCAAAGAAAAAAGTTAATAGAACTATGTACCTGCTAATCTTTGAGCCACCTTTGGCACTTTGCTCTCTTTACTTCAACAATTAGAAGTAGATAGTCTATTAGTCTGTTCAAGAATCTCAGGTAAGCAATTCTCCATGGTTGCCAAAGTAGCAATGGAAATAATAAGCCCCAAAAGCCTGTGAAGAATCCTAGTCCCAAGCTCATGTATAATGCTCCATACAAAACTGAGTTATCATCTTCATCACCGACTTCAAGTCCTTTACTCTTTATCACCCTCTCATCTCCTGGACAACGTTCTTCAAGCGCTTTCCCACAAAGTTCAATATTTCCTTCGAAACAAGAGGCATCAAATGTATCCATGTGTCTTCCCCGTGGAATTTTTCCAGAAAGAGAGTTGTCTGACAAGTCCAACTTTTGGAGAAAATCCATTTCAGAAAGAGAAGAAGGAATTCTCCCGTGGAATTGAGTCAATCAGAGGAAAAAGAAATATAGTTACTTTTTACTAAGAGACAAAGTAAAAATTAAAATAAAAAAAAGAGGTATATAAAAGAAGTGGATAATGATAGAATGCCCCCTTTTTTTGACTCCCAAGTTACCCGCCTACGTGGCACTTAATATTTTAATAATTTTTAAGGAAACGGGACCAGAAACGCGTGAGAGAAGTTGGAGTGAATTGTGAGGTTGTGATACACGCGCAAGAGAGGAAAAAGGAAAAGTTAGAAAAACAGAACTTTCACTTGCGGTTTAAACTAAAGGTGAGAGTGCGGCTTGAGTGCGGCGAGAGTGCGGCGAGAGTGCGGCTTGAGTGCGGCGAGAGTGCGGATTGCTGCCATAGCTTCGTGCGTCGAATTGGAAGCCCTAATTTGAAGTGTTCTTGTTCTGCAAATCAATTAGTGCTCTGGTATGTTTTACTATCCGATTACAAACCCCTATTTTTATGATGTTCTTCCCCAAATGAAACCACTATTTTTGTGATGTTTTTTCCGGAAATGAGACCCCATTATCGTATTTTATTGTTCGATGATTGAAATGGCATTTTGATGAGTTGTTCCCCAAATTGATGGTCTGTAAATCGTAAATGTTGTCGTGGATAGTTAATTGAAAATATGAACTGTTTTGTGTAACCAAAAATGCGAACTGTTTCGGCAGTTAGGGTCGGGTGGCTGCAAAAGGTGATGGCGAGCGTGACAAAAGTAAGAGGAAAGAGTGTGTCTCTGGTGGAACGAAAAAGAAGGAGCATCTTATGGGTGTAATTGAGCATCAAGAACATGATATTCGTGAACTTGGTGGAGCGATTGCTAAATTGAAATCAACTTTGGCTGAGAGGGAAAATAGGAGTAAAGATGAATTTGTTTCTCCTATGAATTTGAATGAAGTGGATGTTCCAAGTGAAGCTGCAGAAGACAGAAATGCAACGAACAACGATATGTACGTGCGTATGAGGAATGATCCACGATTATGGTTCAAAAGCCGTGTAATCCAAACTCCGTTCGCAGTTTATAGTCGGAAGAAGAAAAGGATACCGAAATAGTTGTTGGAGTATGAGCAATATGTATGTATTTTGTTTTGTTTGATGGAAATGAAATATCATTTTCATTTGTTTAATTATAAGAACATAGACATGTCATTGAAACCTATGAAACATTAAGTTGTGTACCATTCTATTTGTTGTGTTTCTGTTGTGTTATGGTGCAATTAATAAATAATGACTTTTCTAAAGTGTTTGTGGTGTTATGTAGTGCATTTATTTAGTAATTAAATTGTGTAAGTCTGTAGTACAGAATCCATATCTCATAAAGACAGTTATTGAATTTTAAGAATTGTTGTGTTGTGGGATTATGGTGATGGAAATATTAGGATGGCCATTCAATTGTGTCGAAACCCTGTTTCACGTAATAATTCAGTGTAAAATCAGTTGCAGTACTAGCAGTACAAAAAGTTCAACGTAAAAAGGCAGTTATGGAATCACAAAAGGACACTTGATTATCGAAGCAGAAAAGTTCGTTTTTAATTGAATCTTGAATTCCAATTACTTATTTAAGTAGTTTGGTGATGATTCATGGTGATGGTATTATTTGGATGGCCATTCAATTGTGTCCAAACCATATTTGACGTAATAATACAGTGTAAAATCAGTTGCAGTACTGCATGTACAAAAAGTTCAACTTAAAAAGACAGTTATGGAATCAGAAAATGACACTTGATTATGGAACCAGAAAAGTTGGTTTTTAATTCAATCTTGAATTCCAATTACTTATTTAAGTAGTTTGGTGATGATTCATGGTGATGGTATTATTTGGATGGCCATTCGATTGTGTCCAAACCATATTTGACGTAATAATACAGTGTACAATCAGTTGCAGTACTGCATGTACAAAAAGTTCAACTTAAAAAGGCAGTTATAGAATCACAAAAGGACACTTGATTGTGGAACAAGAAAATTTGGTTTTTAATTCAATCTTGAATTCCAATTACTTATTTAAGTAGTTTGGTGATGATTCATGATGATGAAATTATTTGGATGGCCATTTGATTGTGTCCAAACCCTATTTCACGAAATAATTCAGTGTAAAATCAGTTGCAATACTGCATGTACAAAAAGTTCAACTTAAAAAGGCAGTTATGGAATCAGAAAATGACATTTGATTATGGAACCAGAAAATTTGGTTTTTAATTCAATCTTCAATTCGAATTACTTATTTAAGTAGTTTGGTGATGATTCATGGTGATGGAATTATTTGGATGGCCATTCGATTGTGTCCAAACCCTATTTCACGTAATAATTCAGTGTAAAATCAGTTGCAGTACTGCATGTACAAAAAGTTCAACGTAAAAAGGCAGTTATGAAATCACAAAAGGACACTTGATTATGGAGCTAGAAAAGTTGGTTTTTAATTCAATCTTGAATTCCAATTACTTATTTAAGTAGTTTGGTGATGATTCATGGTGATGGTATTATTTGGATGGCCATTCGATTGTGTCCAAACCATATTTGACGTAATAATACAGTGTAAAATCAGTTGCAGTACTGCGTGTACAAAAAGTTCAACTTAAAATGGCCGTTATGGAATCACACAAGGACACCTGATTATGGAACCAGAAAAGTTGGTTTTTAATTCAATCTTGAATTCCAATTACTTATTTAAGTAGTTTGGTGATGATTCATGGTGATGAAATTATTTGGATGGTCATTCGATTGTGTCCAAACCCTATTTCACGTAATAATACAGTGTAAAATCAGTTGCAGTACTGGCAGTACAAAAAGTTCAACGTAAAAAGGCAGATATGGAATCACAAAAGGACACTTGATTATGGAACCAGAAAAGTTGATTTTTCATTCAATCTGGAATTCCAATTACTTATTTAGGTTGTTTGGTGATGATTCATGGTGATAGAATTATTTGGATGGCCATTCGGATGTGTCGAAACCCTATTTCAAGAAATAATACAGTGTAAAATCAGTTGCAGTACTGGCAGTACAAAAAGTTCATCGTAAAAAGGGAGTTATGGAAACACAAAAGGACAATTCATTCAAATACCAGAAAACACAAATATCATATTTTTATGAAAACCTTAACTTTCATTACATCACATGTAATTGTTTGAAGATCATAATTACTTGTCACACAAACATTTGTTGACAAAGACTGTAATGAATTCATAAGCATCAGCGTGATCCACTTGAAAGAGCACACGATCCCCTTCTTTGAATTGATGTTGATTGCAAAATTCCTTCCAGCCCTTCCCTATCTTCGTCGAGCGGGGTGAATTTGAAATTAGAAGTTTGCAAACAAGAGAGCGCCCAACCAATGAATCGAACGGTACCCACCACTTTTCGCGGAACCCGCCGCCTCCAACAACCCAAACCACTCTCCACAACTCCGCTATCCGCTTCCACTGCGACCCACAACACCAACCTTTATGGAACGATAGCCTTTTTGGGAAGACAAAGCCTTGTGATTCAAATGCCTCTCTGCTTGCTTGTGCGTCTCTGCTCGAAGAAGAAAGGTCAGGGGAAGAAACGAGGGAAAACGCGAAGGCAATGTGTTTTTTTAAAAAGTTTATCCAATTCAAAGCGCGTGCACATCACGCAAAGTTTCCCTTCTCGCTGCCTTCATTCCCTGTTAGGTTTAAAATTATTAAAATAATAAGTGCCACGTAGGCGGGTAACTTGAGGTCAAAAAAAGGGGACATTCTATCATTATCCAAAAGAAGTATTTGAAGGTCTAGGAAGAAATTCCCTCCCAACTTGGTCCGACCAAGTCAAGATGAACTTATATTGGGTTGAGACATTAGACCCACATTAAATGGGACCTTGTCAATAGTTTCCATATCAAATTGAGGGGTTTCTTTCCGCACCTCTAAGTATTTATTCTTCACCTCCCAATTTTTCAACCATGTCAATTATACTTTTTACAAAAATAAATAAATAATGTTAAGTAAATTAGGTAAAGTCTTGCACTCACAATCACTTTCAACCAACTTGAACAGACATTATTCTCCATTAACTTTCAACTTATTCTTTCTCAGCATTTTCTTCTTCTTTCTCACCGTTTTCAGTGACATTTTATCTCCGTTTTCTTAACACACAGGTAAGTATATTTACTTCATTCTTCATCACATTTTATATACTTTTTTTAATTTTGTTGTTATTTTATTGTAATTTGCATATTGAACTCAGTTGAAAAAAAAATTAAGTAGTCACTTGATTTCGAAATCCAATTTAGGGAATCACCGTATTTGAAATTTAGGTTTAGGAAATCACCGGATTTAGAAATCTTGTCAACAAACTTACCCATTTAGAAACTCACCGGATTTTGAAATTTAATTTCAAATTTATGTTTTGGAATTCACCAAATTTCGAAATTCATCAGATTTTGAAAATCCGGTTTTGGAATTCACCAAATTTTGAAAACTTCTTAACTCTTTTCAAGAATTTTGAAATTCGTTTTTTCTAATTTCTTTTTATTATTTATATATATATTTTTTATATTTTTTCAACTTTTAATCTTATGCTTTTGTTATTTTTGTTTTTTAATTTATTTTGTGTGTTGTTTTTAGTTTTTATTTCTATTTTGTCAATTTTTAGTTAGTTGATTTTATTTCGTGTGATATTTTCGGTTTTTAGTTTTTTAGATTTTTTATTAGCTTTTTAAAATTTTCTTTAATTTATTGTCTTTAATTTTTATTAACTTTTTTTTCATCCTTTTTATTTTTCTTATTTATTTTAGTTTTTAGGCTTTAATTTTGTTTATTAAATTTTTTAGTTAAATGTTTGTGTTAAATCAAAATTTAATAAATATTTTAATTAGTATATATGTTTTTAAATATTATTTTGAATTAACATAGTAATGAAATTTAATGAATTTTGGTTCAGTTTTAATTTAAAAAAAAAAACTAATAAAATTTGTAAAATATCTTATTTAGTTTAAATTAATATTTTAATATAATTTTATACATATTAACGGGATTTCAAAATTAAATTTTGTTTTAGAGTAGAATTAGATAAATATTTTAGTTAAAATATTATTACATTTTATTATAAAATTCACAATAATAAAATTTGATTAAAAATATTTTAAATAAAATTTTATAAAATTTTGATATTTTGAAACTTAATATTTTAAAATTTATTATTACATTTTATTATAAAATTTACAATAACAAATTTGATTAAAAATATTTTAAATTAAATTTTATTAAAATTTTGATATAAACTATCATAAAATGCGCTTGAAACGTCATATAAACTTAATAAAATTTGATAATAAGGACTAAATCCACATATTTCTAAAGATGAAAGACTAAATTGGTATCAAGTTTCGAAGAGGGACTAATTCCAAAATTCATTAAAACTTGAGGGAGTAAAAACATATTTAACCCTTAATTTTATTATTACATTTTATTATAAAATTTGATTAAAAATATTTTGAATTAAATTTTATAAAAAAATTTACATTTTAAAACTAAATATTTTAAATTTTATTAATACATTTTAGTATAAAATTTACAAAAATAAAATTTAATTATAATATTTTTAGTCAAATTATTAAAATTTTATTTTAAAAAAAGTATATAAAACTTTAAAAATTATTATAAAAGTTAAAAAAAATAGAGAAAAGATTAATGGTTAGTAAACTAGCCATAGTAAACTAACTCATTTTTGTAACAAATAGGTCAAAATCATCAATATTTATGAAAAAAACTAATCAAATCATTAGTAAACTGATCCTATCATGTAATTAGTTAGGAAACTAACTCATTTTTGTAATAAATGGATCGACCCATTTTTGCAAGAGAACCTAATATATTTATTTTTTAAATATTAATTTAAATTAACATAAAAATAAATTCAGTAAAATTTTAGTTCAATTAAAATTTAATATAAATTCAATAAAATTTATTGAATATTTTATTTAGTTTAATTTAATATTTTAAAATAATTTAATATATCTTTATCGAACTTTCCATCAATGTATTTACTAAAAAAAATTCAATCAATTTTAATTTCATTATTTTTTAATAAAAATTAAATAACATTTATTGAATATTTTATTTAGTTTAATTTAATATTTAAAAATAATTTAATATCTGTTTATCGGATTTCCGGTTAACATATTGGTTAACCTTTTAGTTAAAGTTGTGATTTAAATTTAAAATTTAATAAATATTTATATTAATATATTAATTTTTGTAACATTCCATTTTAATGTCAAAATGGGTAACTCGGTCCGATCCAGCTCGACCCACCATGGGTTGATCACTTAGTGAGTCAACCCAACCCACATCACTTAGTGAGTCAATCCAATCCGGCTCACTTACTAACAAGCCAAAAAAATTCTAACCCGGTCTGGCCCACCACGGATTGGTGGGTTAAACGAGTTGGTTCACGGACTCACTTAATTAAAAAAAATACAATTTTTTTATTTTTTTCAGTCAAATTTAAATTATAATTCTAATTAAAATCTAAATAAACTTCAATACAATCCAAATATAAAATAAAATCACAAAAAATATAAATTATCTGTGTTGGCTAAAAAAATAACCTAACTTGACCCAAATACAAAGCCCAACTAAAAAAAACACTTGTGTGACCTTTTATTTGCGGGTTGGTGAGCTAATTAACACGACTCATCACGGGTTCAATTCGGATAAGCTGAGTCAAAAATCAACCCGTATTGAAATTTATAAAAAAAATTTAACCTAATCCGGCCTGAATCTGTGATGAACTGAGTTGGCCTGCGGGAGTGAACCCGAAACCAAAAGTTGAAAATAACTATTGTCCTTCCCTACACTAGTGATCATTCTTATGCTTTTGGAGTAAATGATACTACGACCAAACTCAGATAAAATGCCTAGGTGGGTTAAGAGGGAGAGGACTTGGTTGGGCAAAGTCGAGTTAATTGGACTTGTGTTGGGTTGAGATATTAAATCCTCATCAAATGGGGCCTTATCAAGCTGAATTAGATCCATACCATATCAAATTAATTAGATTTCCCATATAAGATTTAATCAAATTGTCAAAGTAAATTTAATTTATATTCAATCTAATTTAAATTGAATTGAAAAAAATCCAAATTAATCTAGTAAAATTTAAATGAATCTGAATTTTATATCCAATCTATTTTATTAATCTAAGTTACCGCATTTTGAATAATCAAATTCATAATCACCCTTAAAAAAGTGATTCAGATGAGATTTAATATATGCTAAAGTACAACTTATTGGGATATTTCACAAAATTTGGATTTTCTGTTAGATTTTTTTTATGTTGTTCCTCTATTATATCACTATATTGATTATCACTAATTTTAACGTTTTAAAATATATTAAAACAATATATTTTTAATGTTCAGCAGAGGACAATACTCAACAAATCAATAGAAAATCTGAACTCTATCTCACATTTTTTCCTTACATATACAAATTTCCATGGGCTATAACTAAATGTGGCAAACCATTAACAATCCTCAATTTTCAAGATGGAATGTAAAAGGTTCACATTATTCGGAAATCTCACATTGTTGACTTAAAATTAAAATTACAAAATAGATTATCCAGTTACACACTATCAAATCATTAAGCTTCATGAATCTTCAACCTTCAAATCTTACACTGCCAACAATCTGTAATGTTTTCTTTTCATCTCATAATAGAGTCTTGAAACAAATCCCTATAAACTGCAAATTTTGTGCTGAAATTTATTTGCCAGACGTTAGTAATGATGGAAATTATTTTGGAAACAAGTATTAGTGATATAATAAATGAAGCAAATCGCTATAAATTGCAAAATTTGTGCTAAAATTTGTACAACAAACATTAGTGATGGAAAAAAAATCTAAGATCAAAATTTTCCACTGCAAAAAATAGTGTAAATTATGACAGTTTATTTTTGTAAAATGTAATGGTTTTAACCACTACAATTTACATCTGTGACGGTTTTAAAAATCGCCACAATTCATGTATCGGGAAAGTATCATGCGATGGATTCAAGCAAACCGACATAACAATTGCTATTTTTTATATTGTATAAAGTGGTAGTTTCTTAAGGTAAATTTACATATAGAATTTTTTGTAGTGTTTGTTGTAAGCTAAATGAGAACTAAATTATTTGAACCCATTACTTAAGGCATATAACATGATGTAAGCACTTTGAAAATGGTCTAAGCATACCTCATTTGAAAACAGGAAAACTTCTCAAAACATATTACACCATCAATAATGTCTTTACACCGACAAAAGCAATCATTTATGGAGAAAAGAAACTCGCATTAGTAAAGCCAGGAATAGGAGCATAGTATATAATCAATGTTCAACAAAAATTGATGAAAATAAATCTGTAGCTGAGAGAGACATACAATTAAAGAAAATACTTGAGGTGCTACTATTAGCAAGGGTAAATAATTAAATAATTAAATTCTAACAGATACGTTCATGCCAAGCCAATGTGTACATTTGTTTTTAGAAAGGCATTCTCCATTTCAATATAAACATAGTTATTGATTTACTTAACTGAAGAGAGAAATAAGTATTATAAAATTCAAAGAAAGAATTTAGTAGAATTATGTACCTGTTACTCGTCTTTGAGTCACCTTTGACACTTTGCTATATTCACTACCACCATTTCAAGTAAATAGTCTATCAGTCTATTCAAGAATCTCAGGTAAGCAATTCTCCATGGATGCCAAAGTAGTAATGAACCTAATAAGCCCCAAAAGCCTATGAAGAATCCTACCCCCAAGCTCATGTATAGTGTTCCATAGAAAACTGACTTATCATCTTCATCATCGACTTCTACTCCTTTAGACTTTGTCACTGCTTCATCTCCTGGACAACTTTCTTCAAGCGGTTTTCCACAAAGATCAACATTTCCTTCAAAACAAGAGGCATCAAATGTATCCATGTGTCTTCCCAATGGGATTCTTCCAGAAAGAGAATTGCGTGACAAGTCTAATTTTTGGAGAAAATCCATTTCAGAAAGGGATGAAGGAATTCCCCCGTAGAATTTGTTTCTTGACAAGTCAAGGGATTCAAGTGAACTTAAATTTCCAATTTCGGAAGGAATTTCTCCACTCAAATTGTTTCTTGATAAATTCAAAGAAATTAACCCAATCATGTAGGTAATCTCCTTCGGCATTTCACCTGTCAAATTGTTACATGAGAGATCAATGCTCTGAAGAATCAACTCAGGATGTGTGAAGCTGCGTTCCACACCTTTCCACATCGACGTTATATGAAAGGTATAATACCTACCACCAAAAACATTATAAATTTCGTAGTAAGTACCATTATACCAATGAACACGACGTTCTGTTTCAGTTCTGTTGATGCTCTTTTCAGAAAATATAGTAAAATTATTTAAGCAAGTTGGAATTCCTTTTGACAACTTATTCCTAGAAAGATCCAATAATTGAATACGCTTCAAATAACATACATGAAGGGGAAGATTCCCAGAGAACTGATTCTCTCGCATGATCAAGATTATCAATTGCTGCATGCTTTCTCCAATCCATGATGGTATTGGTCCGGACAACATATTCTCACTCACATCCAACATAACTAAATTGTTGCAATTCTTCAACGAGTAAGGAAATCTGCCCATTAAACTATTATTTCGTAAAACTAAAGATTCCAATTTGTCAAGGGAGCCCATGGAGATAGGAATCCTTCCTGACAATTCATTGTTGCTTAAATCAAGAAACAATAATTGGTCCAAAGATTTCCAACAATCTGGAAGTTGCCCCTTTATTTGATTATCTGATAAATCTAAAGTGGCCAAGTTTGAAGCTTTGATGTTTCCACATGAGAAATCTGAAAACTTATTTGCAGAGAGTAACAGCTCGGAAGCTTGTAGCATAAACAATGACGCTTTTCCCTCAAAATTATTTGAATTTAAATTTATAGATGGTCTTAAAGGAAGCTGCAATTTCATGTCAGGAACTGAACCAATGAGATTATTTTGAGACATATTCAACTCGTACATAATTTGCAACTTGTTCCAAAACCATTCTGGCACAAAATCATTTAGTCCATTATCAGATATATCTAGTTCGATTAAGGAATTTTGAGTCTGAAGCCAACTAGGAAAACTCGGACCTAGCTTGCAAGATGCTATACCCAAATAAATTAATTGAAACGGAGGAACCCAATTAGAGAGAAATTTTAGAGACAATGAGTTATGTGACAAGAATAAGTAATATAATTTGGGAAAAGAAGAAAGATGAGTTTCATTGACATCACCCTCTAAAGAATTCCCCTCCAAAGATAAAATCTCCAATTCAGATAGCAGTTTGATGCTCTTGGGTATCTTGCCAGTAATTTGGTTATAAGATAAGCTCAATTGCCGAAATATGTGTCTGCTGCACCATGAAGAATTTCGAATGAAGCTCGGGAATTTGCCATTCAACTTATTATTTGAAAGGTCTAATCTCTGTAATCTGCACATGCTCCCAAAGAAAGAAGGAATCTTGCCTTGTAGTTTGTTATTCGAGAGAAAAAGATATTCAAGAGAGTTCATCGCTTTCCCAAATTCATTTGGAATGGGACCTTCCAACAAATTATAACTAAGGTAAAGGGTGCGAAGATTGGTAGTGAAGTTAGAAAGCCAGTAAAATACAGAGCATGCTTTTACTAAGTTATGGGAGAGATCAAGGTAAGAAAGAGAAGAGAAGGCATTCGATGTAGAAGAAACGAGAAAACTTCTATCTATAATGCTGCAGTTTACAAGATGAAGCTTTTGTAGTTTGGAGCTAATATTGAAATTAGCCAGAAACATTGATGACTCAAGATTACTGTAAGAGAGGTCGAGGAACTTAAGAGATGGAAAATTCAGACGAAGAGAAGGAGACAAGGCTATATTATTGTGAGAAAGATGTAGTTCTTGAAGATGAAGGCCAAAGTTAAACAAGAGTTGAAGTGTTGATGATGTCAAGATGTTAGAAGAGAGATCTAAAATGGTAAGAGAAGTGGAAATGTTAAAGGAACGAGAAAAGAACAAAGATCGAATATCATTATCCGAAAGATTACAGTCAACTAGCCTCAGCTCTGTTAAGTTTGGAATGAGCTTACTAAGACTTTGTAGCCACTGGTGAGAGGAACTAAGTCTATGCATTGAACTCAGCTCAAGAATGCTTAAGGAATGGAGAGTTGATAACCATTTTGCATCCTTAGCTTTCATGTAAAAATTGCCACCTAGTCGAAGAGTATGCAATAGTGGAAGATTCCCTATGCGAAAAGGGATTGCTCCAGAAAGGGAATTTGAAATATAGTTTTCCATATGCCTTCTGTATATAAAAGTGTTACCTCCAATACTGAGATATTGTAGCTTTCTGAGATTCCCAATTTGAATAGGAATTTGTCCAGGAAGATAAAATCCTCCAAGATCAAGATAGTGTAAGTGTTTGAGATTCCCAATATGAATAGGAATTTGTCCTGAAATATAATTATCGTTGACAAACAAGTCTCTCTGGATAAACACTCTTTGTATTCAGATTTGTTGTGTGTTGAAATGAAGCACTACATGGTCCTTTTATAGGCCTTAGGATATGACCCTTCAACTAGATTCATTAAATATAACTACTACCTAAGTCACAATTAATGAAGTCTATTACATGCTTAATCATAGCTAGACCCACTCTCAACTTTTTGCAATCTCCTAAACAATTAATATAGCAACTTCCAACTACCCACATTTAAGTTTATCTAACAAAATTTCCCCGTAAACTTAAATGTTCTTCTTGTCCTTCATTCCGAGTATCATCTTATTGTTCTCGAACAGAGAGGATGGCAGGGCTTTGTAAACATATCTGCAGCTTGTGCTCGACTTTCAACGTGCTCCAACTCTATATTTCCTTCTTTCACTTGTTCTCAGATGAAGTGAAATCGAACATCAGTATATTGCCAAAGAGAAAAATTATGATTCAGTCTTTTCTCTTTCATGTGTGATTGGAAGTTCCATGACATCATTTATATTCATAAGTGTAAGTATCAACTGCGGCTTTCCAAAAGATATGACCAAATTTCGTTTAATTTTCCTTTTTTTCTTGTATTAGAAGATGATTGAGTAAGTTTGTATTATGTTAGATAGTTATTATTTGCTAATTTCTATTACGTGGGTAAGAAATGTATAAAAACTTACTATCTCAAAATTTTCTTAATCTCAAAATGAGGAAAATAAAGCTATCTCAAAAAAATCTCAAGATATGTACTATACATGAGTTAAAAAATTAGTTCATCAATAATACAAAAAGGAAGATATAAACTTGTCTTGAGAAAAAACAAGTTGTTGATTATCATAATTTTGTTGTGGGTTAAAAACTAATGACGACGTGGGAAAAGTAAAATTAGTTCTAACATGTTAATAAGTTGTTTATTTTCCTAACCAGTAGCTTTAAATTTATGCAATAAGACATTTTTACATTTTATAAAGGGAAAATAAAAGTAGTTCAAATTAGATATTGATCGTTCTGATCGAATCATTTTAAGGATTAGAATATCAAGCACATTGGATACTTGCAAAGAGGGAAAATGACACTAGTTCAAAGACCTTATTCGTTGTCCTAATCAACTAGTCCATAAAATGAAACATATTGAAAGATAAAACATGAAACTAGTCCAGAACGACCTTAATTTATTAATTCTTGCATGTGAATCCATTTTATGGGTTGGAAAAATTAAGCATGTTAGACACTTGAAAATGAAATTAATCCAAAGAACTTAAGCTATTGACTGTCCCGATCAAATTCATTATGGGATAGAAAAATTAAATGTGTTAGACATTTCAAAGGAAGAAACTGAGAGTATCCAAAAAGTCTTTAAACTATTAATGTTATATTTGAATCCATTTTATGGGTTAGAAAAATTAAGCATCTTAGACACATGAAAAGAAGAAAATGATATTGGTCCAAACAGCTTGAGGATTGTGCTATTCAAATATTAAAAGAAGAAAATGAAATGGTCCAAAGAACTTGAGGATTGTACTGTTCAAATATATTATTGTTAAATTAAATCCTTGATGAGAAAATGAGAATAATGAAACATGCAAAGTATCACACAACTTAAATTAAAAGAAAAGGAAAAAGTAATTTAGACACCCAATTCACAATTTGCAAAGTTTAAAACATTCTCAACCACCAGCGGTGGCGGATTATATAAGGAGCTCGGAGATAAAAAATATTAAATTACCTTTTTTTTTCTTTAAGAAAATAATAAAAAGATGTAAAGAATAAATCAAAATAATAATGAATTTCTATTTAACTTGTTTTATTCTTTGATAATAAAAGAAATTAGATAATAATTAGAAATGAATATAATCTATAAAAAACTCAAGAAATAAAAACAAAAAATGAAAATTATTTTAATAATTTTTTTATTATATTTGATTTTATATTTTACTATTTATTAACATTATATATTTTATTTTCTAAAAAATATACTTAATTTAATTTTTATTAAATTTTCAATATACTATTACTTAATTTAAAAGATATTTATAATTTAAAAAAATTGAAAATATACATAATTTAAAAACTTTTAAACACATATAATTTAAAAAATTGATAAAGTTAATAAAAATTGAAAAAATTTGGAGGGACAGTGTCCCGCGTGCTCCTTGAAAGCTCGGCCACCGGTTGAAACTCTCTTAAAATATATCTAAAGAAAAAATTCTTTCTTGTCTTGAAGAGATTTTGAAAGCTGAAATAATATTGTAAAAGATTTTAATTGAATTCTATTCGAAGTTATGAACGAAATATTCTATAAAACTGATTTAGAAACATACAAAATTTCTCGCATTATCGCATGTGGCAAATGTCCAGCGGACGTTTAAACTCAGACATTGTTATCGCATTTCAATGTCAATTGAGCTATAGACATCACTTTTTCCATCAAGAGTAAATTATATCCAAAGAGAAATGTCTGTATTATTTTCACGATATTGATAGAGAAAATTTTAGTTTGTTTAGAATCTTAAACAAGGAAATTATATTTTCATTTTAGTTTACATTTTAAAACATAAATAGTGTAGGATGTTAATTTTGAATGTAAAATATCATCAACAATATTTAAAAATTGTCGTATGATAAAGGGTTAGATGTAAACGTTAGTGTGAATTGTATGGTTTGGGATATGAATGTATGAAAGAGTGATTACGATGAGACTCATGAATGGATGCTGACATACTAGGATCAACAAAACACTATGGGGATATCTCACATTCTTTCAAGGATTAAATATGTTTTTGGTCCCTCAAGTTTCAGTGAATTTTGGAATTAGTCCCTCTTCAAAACTTTTTGACCAATTTAGTCCTTCATCTTTAGAAATACGTGGATTTAGTCCTTTTAACCAAATTTTGTTAAGTTTATATGATGTTTCAAGCACATTTCATGGTAATATTTGAATTGTTTACACCATTTAACACATTTTCGTTTCAATGTTAACTCAAATATTATCATAAAATGCATTTAAAATGTCAAATAAACTTAACAAAATTTGGTAAAAATGACTAAATCCACACATTTCTAAAGATGAAGGACTAAATTGATATAAAGTTTTGAAGATGGACTAATTCCAAAATTCACTGAAACTTGAGGGACCAAAAACATATTTAACCCTTCTTTGAATTTCAAATAGATTATACATTAACACACTATCAAATCATTAAGCTTCGTTGAACAGTGAATTTGTAAGTTTTTAATTTTTACAATAACGCAACATAATTTGACATCCGTTGAAATTGTATTACGAATGTCGACATCAACAATGTATTCTTTAATTACCTCCTTTTTAAAAAATTTTTAATGAAAACATACTCAAATAAATGAAAAAAAAATTATCAAACCACTATGTTAATTTTTATACACATCGTACATTTTTTATTGGAATTTATGGATCATAAACTTTATCAAAAAAAAATTACATATGAAAAGAAAAAAAAAAGTATTTTACGAATGTCGACATCCGCAAGATAACTTGACATCCGTTGAAGTGTTGGATGTGTTGGAGGTGCAGGCTCGCATAAGTAAAAAGCAAAGTAAGAGTAGAAGCGCAGTAATTTTTTTTTAATTTTGTTCAACCACAAAGGTAAGTAAAAGTACGTAAGGACAAAAGAGTAATTATGAGAGTACTGTATAAAAGTTGGGGGTGCAGGAAGAAGCCCCTAAGTAAATAGCAACCTAGCCCAAAAACAATCAGTGATGTGTGTGCAGCGAAAGTGGGGTGCAGCAGGTAAATACATGGTCCGGTCCAAGCAATAAACAGTGGGGTTGCAGGATTAGTAAACACGGGGAATGCATGAAGAAGAAACAAAACAGACCCAATCATATAGTAAAAAGACCACGGGTGCTGAAATGAGAATTAGGTGCTACGAGCAGTGCAAGGATGACCCAGGCCTTCACCAAAGCTTCTTCTTCTATCTCTCCCTTTCTCTACTTCCCTCATACCACAGCAGCTACAGTTTTTGTGATGACAGCAATATCAATATCTATAATTTGAAATTTTTTGAGATTTTATCATATGACTGAACGAGGAGATGCTGAGGTTAGTTTGTATCGACAAAGATAGTTATTATCTCCTAATTTTCTAATCCATTGCTAAAACAATTAACCGCAAAAATAATCACAAAATTAGGAACAATAAAATTTTTTTTATGATCTTGTATTAGTTCATCATAATACAAAAGGAAAAAATGAAACTAGTTCTACGAAAAATATAGCTGTTGATCTTTTTTGGGTTAAAAGTTAATCACATCATCACACCTATGAAAAATAAAAGTAGTCCAAAAACTTTTAGTTATTATTGGCGTAATCGAATTCATTTTGGGCGTCTTGACAAATTAAGTAATCGAAAATGATATTTGAACTTCATTTTTAGACTCAATTTTGACATTGCGAACGTGGTACTGTATTTAAGTTTTAAAATTTGATTTTCATTAAATGATAATAATCCTTACACGTGTGGGCAATTTTGGAGGCAAAGGGAAAAATTGTTTCGGAGAGAGAAGACAAAAGCATTTTCTTTGATTGAGAGAATACAAAGGCGACTGAGAGAAGACATCAACGGGAAGACATCGGGGAGAAGACCTATTTTTGTTGCCGTCATCGACGCCCATACCAACGGTGGTTTGTAATTTTTCTTTTATTGTATCTCACACCTTTCCTAAACCTTCATCTTCATCATTTTTGTAACCCAACCGTGATTTGTTATTTTTTTTTTTGCACAGAGAACCGGCAACCCAAATATCTAAATGTTTGGTTTTTGTGAGATTCATCAGAAAAGTTGAAACATTGGGTTTATTTAAGCAAAAGATCAAATCTTTAGGCAATATGAGTCATTGCAAACAAGGGATGCAGTAGGAGTGATTGCAAGGCTGGGAGAATCAAGTTTTTTGGGTGCTGTTGTTAGAATCCTTCCTTTGTCAACGTTCATTTCATTATGGGTTCTGTATGTGGGGAATAATGCTGGAATAAGTGGGGAGTTTTTCTTCATATTTTGAACATTAGTTGCAATAATTTTATGCAAAATATCAAACTTAAATATTAACAGAATATGTTCAATGTAATGAAACCATAACTATTTACATCAGTACTAAATTGAAAAACAACTTATTTGGATTCGGGTGATGAAAATATGTCCTATAAGCTATGTATGAGATATGTGGGGAGTACTGATGGATTAAGTGGCGACAACATTTCGACATTATTGTGCTATCATATGATGACAATGAACATTTTGACAACACACCTCCGTTATTTTTGGTTTCATTCAAACTTTAACTTCAACATAAAAACATAATTACTTTACCTTGACCAGTCTATACTAAAAATGAATTGGTTTCTACAGTCATAAATAAGTGGGAAGCGACATGCAATTAAGTGGGGAGCTGTTATACAATTTTTGAACAAACATTTCAATTGTCGGTTGGCATACCTTTACTACAATATAGTTATATTATTTGTAACTCCCATCACAATTCAACTGTAAAATAAAACACTCATTTACTTGGATTGGACCACACATTAAAAAAATGAGGTATCTACTGTTGTCATGCATAAGTGGGGACTTAGGTCAAATTAAGTGGGGACCTGAATACATTTTTTGAATAAGTTTTTCAAGTTTTGCTAGACATAGATTTTTGATAACACACCTCGAATGTTTTTGGTTTCATTCAAACTTCAGCTTCAACATAAAAACACAATTTACATTGCCTTGATTGGTCTCTACAAAAGATGAATTGGTTTCTACTGTCATTAATAAGTTGTGACCAAGGTGTAATTAATTGAGACATGCGCTACACTTTTTGAATAAGATTTTCAAGTTTTGCTACACATATTTTTTACAACACATCTCCATTATTTTTAGTTTCATTCAAACTTCAGCTTCAACATAAAAACATCATTTACTTTGCCTTGATCAGTCTATACTAAAAATGAATTGGTTTCTACAGTCATATATAAGTGGGAAGCAATGTGTAATTAAGTGGGGAGTTGCACTACACTTTTTGAGCAAACATTTCAATTGTCGGTTGTCATACCTTTTCCACAATAGAGTTATATTATTTGTAACTCTCACCATAATTCAACTGTAAAATAAAACAACCATTTACTAGTATTGAATCACTCATTAAAAAAAATGAGGTATCTGCTGCTGTCATGCATAAGTGGGGACTTAGGTAAAAATTAAGTGGGGCCCGCGGTACATTTTTTGAACAAGTTTTTCAAATTTTGCTAGTCATAGATTTTTGATAACACACCTCCACTATTTTTGGTTTCATTCAAACTTCAACTTCAGCATAAAAGCACAATTTACTTTTCCTTGATTGGTCTCTACAAAAGATGAATTGGTTTCTACTGTCATTAATAAGTGGTGACCAAGGTGTAATTAATTGGGACTTGCGCTACACTTTTTGAATAAGTTTTTCAAGTTTTGCTACACAAAGATTTTTGACAACAAACCTCCATTATTTTTGGTTTCATTCAAACTTTCGCTTCAACATAAAAACATCATTTACTTTGCCTTGATCAGTCTATACTAAAAATGAATTGGTTTCTGCAGTCATATATAAGTTGGAAGCAACATGTAATTAAGTGGGGAGCTGCGCTACACTTTTGAGCAAACATTTCAATTGTAGGTTGTCATACCGTTTCCACAACAGAGTTATATTATTTGTAATTCTCACCATAATTCAACTGTAAAATAAAACAATCATTTACTAGTATTGAATCACTCATTAAAAAAAATGAGGTACTTACTGGTGTTATTGTATAAGTGGAGACTTACGTAAAATTAAGTGGGGACCCGCGGTACATTTTTTGAACAAGTTTTTCAAATTTTGCTAGACATAGATTTTTTTGTAACACACCTCCACTATTTTTGGTTTCATTCAAACTTCAGCTTCAGCATAAAAGCACAATTTACTTTGCCTTGATTGGTCTCTATAAAAGATGAACTTGTTTCTACTGTCATTAATAAGTGGTGACCAAGGTGTAATTAATTGGGATCTGCGATATACTTTTTGAACAAGTCTTTCAATTTTGGGTTGACAAAATTTTTTCACAACATAGGTCCACTATTTGTGGTTGCTATCACATGTCCAAGTGTAACATAATATAACCATTTACTTGGATTCGATCATTCATCACAAAAAATCAATTAGTTGCTTTTGTCATGCATAAATGGGAACTTATGTCAAATTAATTAGAAAGTTGTAGTATTTTTTTTCAAGTTTTTCTAGACAAAGATTTTTGACAACACACCTCCATTGTTTTTTGTTTCATTCAAACTTCAACTACATAAAATCACCATTCAAACATCACCTCCATTGTTTGTCATTTCCATCAAAGTTGAATTGTAACATAAAATCACCATTAACTTTGCCTTCAATAGTCCTTACCATAAATGAACTGGTTTTCGCTGTCATAATTAAGTGGGGAACACAATGTAATTGAATGGGGAGTTGCATTGGACTTTTCCATCAAGTTTTGAACCTTGCAAATCCAAAGTTTTTCACAATACTTCAACACATTAAAAAACATATAACTAATTTTTTAGTTGCACATTAACAATTTCCTACATAAACAAGAGTTTGACATATATAATCACAACTAAATCAAGTATATACATGCATTACTATTTTATGCAAAAATATGGTTAATACATAAGTTTTTTAAGTCATAATACAACTCTAACAATTATTACTAATTTGTACATGTTCTAAAGTTTACAACAATTATAAACCTATCAAACTATTTTAGATTCCTTCTCATTCTATATTCAACAAACAAATTTCTTATTGCAAGACTCTTTAACCGCATTCGAGGTTCTGCCTTCATATAGTCATACATATTGATATGTTGTCATGTTCTCATCATGACCAAGACCTGCAAATAAAAAGATAATTGTGTATTATAATTATTGGAAATTGAAGAGGTTTGTTAATATACTTAATAATAAAAATGACCATGGAAGTGTTTACATAACTAAGGATTAAATTTAAAATGGATCATACTAATTACATTGAAGTGATTATGAAGAAAATAATGGATTGAATACAAACAATCCTTTGATAAAAAAGTTTCACACCAACTCTGAAACACACGTGGGGAGCCATGTACAAATAAATGGGAAGTTGCGTTGGGATTTCGGTTCATGTTTACAATAGTTTTAAATTTGTACACACCATTTTCTGTGTACTTAAAATTGACCATAATGGACGCACCCACAACATACTTCTCACCCAACCCGCAAACAACAAAATATTCTACCCCACAACACACACACACACACACACACACACACACACACACACACACACACACACACACACACACACACACACACACACACACACACACACACACACCAGTAACAAAGAAATAGAAAACACCCATAATAGATGCACCCACACTACATTGCTAACCCAACCTACAAACATGAAACATTCCACCACACAACACACACGAACAACAATGAAATAGAAAATACCAAATTGTTGTCCATCAATCAAAATATACAGTCAACACGATAATGCCCTACCAATTTGTGAACAAAGACAATGACGAAAGACGAGACGAATTACCGATGCTTGTAGGAAGTGAACGAACACCCAAGTCCCCTTAAAAAATCCGAACAACGAAATGCCCTACTATCCACCCAAAAATAAACAAACCAGAAAGATGACAATGCCCTACAAATTTTCAAAGAAGCCGAAGGATTGAAAATAGGAATGGAAACTGAGTTCTTTGAGTTCGTGAAAATAAGTCATCTAAGCCAAAGATTTAAACTTTGAATGATTTTCTCTACCAAAACCTTTTGCCTCTTTTTCCCTTTTTTTTCCTACACGTGTGACAGTTTCTAAAAAAAAACAATTTTTTAGAAAAAGAAATAATAGTGAGTCAAAAAATTATGTCGATATATCATTTTCATCAAGTAATAAATTAGCTTGTAAGTTAATTTACTTGATTATAAGTGATTAAAAGCCATTCTATGGAGGATTAAGGAAAAGAAGAATTCATTTTTGGAGTACTCTTTCATTCCTTCTAATTGAATTCTTAGAGAAATGATGACCGATGTATCTACAGGTCTCCTAAATATAAAAATATATATTTAATATCATAATAATGTAAAATCTTAATAAATCGGACTGACATGCATGACTCATTCATTCATATATATATATATATATATATATATATATATATATATATATATATATATATATATATATAACGGGTCGTAATCAAATTTATATTAAGATTTTAGAAAATTAAATTAAGCATATTAGACACTTGAAAAAAGGAAAAAACAAAAGTAGGTAAAAAACCTTGCAGGTAAAAAGTAGGTGAAAGTAGGTAAAAAGTAGGTAAAATTTTACTCAAAAGACCTAGCCCTATCCATTGAATTAAGTACACTCGAAAGAAAAGAAAATGAAAGTAAACTAAAAGTCATAAGTTGTAATTATCCCATTGAAGTCCATTTTATGGGTTGGAAAAATGAAACACGACAAATACATGGAAAGAAGAAAATGAAATTGGTCCAAAGACCTTAAGCTATTGGATGTCCTAATCAATCCATTTTATGGGATGGAAAACTAAGCAGTATAGACATTAAGAATGACAAATTATCTTAGTTTTAAAACCCTTGGGTGATCAATTTTACAATCTGGTATTACCCTCCAAAATTTTTATTTATATTTCTTATTTGGGATTTTGTTTCCAATGTCTATTTGATAAATCTAAAACACAAATGCCCCCCTTGAAGTATTAAGCTCAGAAATCATCATCGCATCAAGAGTAAATTATATAGGGAGAGGTTGACTAGGTTTTTTTTTTTTTTCACTATTAACTGAGAAATTTTAGATTTATTCTGAAATAAGGAAGTTATATTCATTTTAATTTACTTTTTTAAAACATAGCATATTCAATCCTACCCCTTTCTAAGTTATTATTTTCCATTGACAATGACAACCCACAAGTACAAAGAGATGATTTAACTTAGTCTAATAAACTTTAGTTTCTAAGAAAAAATTAAGTTTTAAAAATGTGGTTGTACAAATAATTTTAAAAATGTAACCTCATTTTGAAAAGTTTTATCATGGGTGTCAAAGTATAGACTTTGACTTTAGGTCAAACTAAAGTCTATACCTTGCTGCATGAGTACAAACTTTGGTTAATTGAAAGAGTCTAGGCCTATACTCAATGCAGCTAAGCTAAGATGTAAACTTCGATTTTACCTAGAAGCAAACCCTATACCTATTTACATTGGGCTAATTTGTGAATTTTTACAACCCGCAAAAGGTCATGCTGCATAGCAGTTAGAGATGGCAAAAATATCTGTACTCGCGGATATCCGCGGATAAAATTTACGATGGATAGTTAGTACCCGCAGGTAGCAGATAGCGGGTATTTTAATACTCGCTTATAAACGGGTCGGTGCGGGTATCACACTATCCGTACCCGCGGGTACCCATTATCTGCAAAAAAATTAAAATTAAAATTTAATTTATATTTTATTAAGTTAAATTTAATTAAAATTAAAATTAGCAGTATATCTTATTATGTCAAATTTAATTATAATTAAAATTTAATTTAATTTAATTTAATTTAATTTAATATTTTATTTTATTTTATTTTTATAATTTTATATTAAAAAATTTATAAAATATATATTTTCTAAATATTTGCGGGTATCGGATATCTACGGGTACCCGCGGGTTTTAAAAATATCCGCAGGTATTTTTTAAGCGAATACCCGGCGGATAAACGGGCGGGTAGCGGGCGGATTTTTTTTTTTTTTTTGCGGATTAGGTTGCAGGTAGGCACTATCCGTTCCCGACCCGACCCGTTGCCATTCCTAATAGCACCGTTGAATTCTTCTCATTCGCCATTGCAAACTCGCATTTTTCTCCATTATAGCATTTGTTGAGGTTCATTTTTGTCATCATTATCATTTATCTTTTTTCGTGTTTAATGTTTATCTTTTCCTTTTGTTTTTGTTTTTGTTTTCCTTTTCCTAACAATGTTTTTCTTCTCATTTTGGTGTCGTCGTTGCATTTTGGTGCAACATTGCATGTTCTTATTGGTCTTGGTATGTTGTGTTTGGGGCGTTACAACATTATTGTTGTCTTGTTGGTTGGTTTGCATTAAGCAGTTGATCTTGGTCTCTCTCACTCTCACTCTTGGTGTTGTTTGTGTTGTCTATCATGACGTAATTAAACTGCTGAGGGTTAGTCACATATAAAGTTAATATATGAATATGTGTACCAATTGCAACAAACATATCTCAAAATATTTTCCAACTACCTTAGGTCAGTAAAGATGAATGAGTTTTATTGGACCATATTACTTAACATATTTACTGCGTCAAGTAGCGAAGCAAATTGCGGATGATTTTTTTTGTTGCGAGTAGGCACTCTCCATGTCTAACTCGACCCGTTGTCATCTTTATACACTTAACAAACAATAGAATTAAGGAACTCACTGGCGTGGGATAAACGTCAAAGATTGTTTTTTTTTTTCAACCGTAGTTGAAAATGTTTTAAAACATATTTAATGTTAAAAATATAATGTCTTTCTTTTTTGACTCGACTTTCGGGCTATAATCACGGAGAAACCTACTACATGAACATGTCAAACCTAATTCTATAAAAAAATGCAAAAACATACAAAAAAATATAGAAAAGTATAAAGTTATATATAAGGAATATTCTAAAAAGATTAAAGTGTAAGAGATAATGTAAAATATTACCACTCAATGCTTTTAAGTTGAAACTCTCTTCAAATATATCTGAAGAAAAAATTATTTCTTGTCTTGAAGATATTTTGAAAGCTCAGATAATTTTGTAAGAGATTTTAGTTGAATTCTATTCGAAGTTATGAACGAAATATTTTATAAAATTGATTTAGAAACATACAAAATTTCTCGCATTATCGCATGTGGCAAATGTCCAGTGGACGATTAAGCTTATCGCATTCTAGTGTGAATTGAGCTATAGACATCTCTTTTTCCATCAACAGTAAATTATATCCAAAGAGAAATGTCTGTATTATTTTCACGATATTGATAGAGAAAATTTTAGTTTGTTTAGAATCTTAAACAAGGAAATTATATTTTCATTTTATTTTACATTTTAAAAGTGTAGGATGTTAATTTTGAATGTAAAATATCATCAACAGTATTTAAAAATTGTCGTATGATAAAGGGTTAGATGTATCATGTATGCTGACACTATTGGGATATCTCACATTCTTTAAATTACAAATAGATTATACAATAACACACTATCAAATCATTAAGCTTCGTTGAACAGTGATTTTGCAAGTTATTACATTAAAACAGAACTTGTCATGTTTTACATTACAAACTTCGATCCTTCAAATCTCACTCTCCCAGCAATCCCTGATGCTTTCATCTCATTGCAGAGTCTCCAAACAAATCGATATACTGCAAATTTGTGTTAAAATTCATATGACAGGCATTGGTAATGATGCAAAAAAATTAGAGACTAAATTTTAGTGTTAAACTAAGGAAAAACTAAAATATAGCCAGTCATTGGAGTATATAAAAGGACTATAACATGTAAGCAGTTTTGAAACGATCTAATTAGAATTCATTCATGATGGGAATTCAAATGTGAGTCTAAGTCTCATATTGAGTAAAAATAAGAAAGTTGAGCATCATATAAGGATGAAGACCCATAATACCAATGCAATAAGGGCTTTTGGCTCCGACTATTTTCGTCATTTTGCCTCGGTTTTAGACCCGAGACATATTGGGACGAGCCTTTTGGTCTCGGTTGTAAAGGAACCGGAGCCATAGAGGGACTTTTTTGCTTCAGGTATATGAGAACCGAAGCCATCTTCATGCATCCAACCATCATCTTCACGCATCCAACCATCATCTTCACGCACCAACTGCAGTGCTGCTTTCAGCCACGCCACCAACCTGCAACAGACGCATAGAACAGCAGCGTCGCCGACGTGCAGTTCACCATGGAATCACCGTTCACGCACCTAAAAATGCATGAGCAACACCTTCATCGCGACGCACTTGCGATAGCACACCACCGTGCCGCTCGTCACCGCACCACCATGCTTCACTGCACCTGTCACAGCACACCTCACCATGACAACCACCGCATCAGAACCAGCAACCACCACTACCTTCACCATGCGCGAAACAGCAGCGTTCAACACACCTTGACAGTCACCGCGAGCCTCCACGCGTGAGCCAGAAACAGATCTGCAGCAACGAAACACCATAGACCTCGCCTAAACCATGGCAGCGAAGAATGCAACTGCAGTCACGGCTGAAGCAACCAATCATGGCAGCGGAAGCACATGCACATGCGAACCTGCATATGCACCACGCTCACGAAGAGGAGAAAAATTTGGGTTGACGCAGAGAAGATGAACAGGTGCAGGGTTCGCGAATTTGGAACCCTAAATAAGGTCTATGGCCTCGATTCCATTAATAACTGAGGCATAAAGTCGTATAGGCCTCGGTCCTATTCCACCCGAGGCCAAAGCCTCAGTGGTAATTTTGAAATTTTGGGCAACATTGACGAGTTATAGGTTTCGGTTGGATATGGACCCGAGGCTAAAAGTTCAAAAAATTTCAAAAATGCCACTGCGTCCTTATAGGCTTCGGTTCCGCAGTAATCGAAGCCTATAAGGCGAATTAAAAACGCGATTCTGCACTAGTGTAAACCTATCATCTTAAGGTTTTTGGATGAAGTGGTGTCAATCCCTTATGTGTGGGTTGAGCTCATGCTCATTGGTGTTAAATCTTCCTAGTAATCCTCTCTCGAAAGTCCCAACAATTCAAAACAAAGCAGACTATCTATAATTTCTTAACATCAACAAAACAAATCATTTCTTGTAAAAGGAACCACCATTAGTAAAATCATGAATAAGAGCATTAAGATTATGGGTGGTCATGGATCGAATTTTTAATGATCCAATCCACATTCATTTTAGATCCAAATAATTGGATCAGATTTTCGATCCAAATCCATTTTTTCAGCAAAATTAGTTTGTATTTTCTTAAAATCCAGATCCAAATATTTGGAGAAGATTTAAATCCACTCTAATTATTTGGATCAAGTTCAAAATTCAGAATCAATTTTTTACAAAAGAAATTTAAATAGAATATTCTAAAACTTGTGTCCTCAAGGTCGACACAATACAATTTGACTAGAGTTTTCAATTTGGTCCAGCCCACAAGGTTAGGCCCTGGTCCATGCGGGCCTTGACCCACAGGACAATAAAGCCCCCCATTAAAGAAGCCCACAAGGGACAAAACCACAAAAAAACCCTGTGAGTCAAGGCCCGCCTATGGGCTTTTTTCTTAAATATGAAAAATATATTATTAAACATTTCGCCATCCAGGTCGTCAAGTCGGGCCAAGCCAACCTGTCTAGGTCGTCGGGCTAGTCCGGTTTGTCTGACTCGTCGTGCTGGCCCGGCCTGACACGATCGCGTCATTGGGCTCGTTAGGGTTGTCGGGCCTACACGGGTCGCCAAGCCCGCCTAGCCAATCAGGATCGTCGGGTCTGTCCGGGTTGTCGAGCCTGCTTGGCCCATCAGGGTCATCTGGCCTGCCTACTCCGTACAGGTCCTCGGGCACGACCCTTCCAAGTCATCAAGCCAGCCTAGCTCGTCCGGTTCTTTGGATTGGATTTTTTGGACTATCCATATTTGAGAATCTTGATTTAGAGAATGAATATCCAATACATAAAATATGTAAAATGTACATTAGATTGAAACCCAGATCTATTAAAATGGATATTAAGTGGATTGGATTTTTAATAAAATGAATTTTAAATGGATTAGATTTTTAATAAAATGAATTTTAAATGGATTGGATCGGAGCAAAAATAGATTAAATCAAGAAAATTAGATTTTGTGCACACCCCGTATAATCGACGTTAATTACCATTTAGGACTGACGGAGAGAAATACAAAAACAAGTTGCACATTTACTTAGCTGAAGTAGAGAAATAAATATAACGAAATTCAAAGAAAGAAGTTATTGGAATTATGTACCTGCTAATCTTTGAGCCACCTTTGACACTTTCTTGTGTTCACTTCAGCCATTACGATTATATAATCTATGAGTCTATTCAAAAAACTCAGGTAAGCAATTCTCCATGGCTGCCAAAGTAGTAATGGCCCTAACAAGCCCCAAAATCCTGTGAAGAATCCTACCCCCAAGCTCATGTATAATGCTCCATAGAAACCCGAATTATCATCTTCATCATGCTCTTCTGGGCCTTCAGACTTTATCGTTGTCTCATCTGCAGGACAATTTTTCTGAAGGGGTTTCCCACAAAGATCAAGATTTCCTTCAAAACTAGAGGCATCAAAGGTTTGCAACTGTCTTCCCCATGGAATTTTTCCGATGAGATGGTTGTTTGATAAGTCTAACACGGAAAGACGATCAATATTGGAAAGAGTTGGAGGAATTTTTCCAGACAAATGATTTCTTGATAGGTCAAGGGAGTCTAGCAAACTTAAATTCCCAATATCCGAAGGAATTTCCCCACTCAAATTGTTTCTTGACAAATTCAAAGAAACTAACCCGAGCATATACATAATCTCTTTTGGCATTTCACCTGTCAAATTGTTACATGAGAGATCAATGCTTTGAAGAATCAATTCGGGATGTCTGAAGCTGCGTTCCACACCTTTCCACGTCCATGTTATGTGAAGCGTATAATAACTAGCACTGAAAAAATTATAAATTTCTGAGTAAGTACTATTGTACCAATGCACACGACTTTCAGTTTCAACTCTGTTGATGCTCTTTCCAGACAATGCAGTCAAATTATTTAAGCAAGCCGGAATTGCTTCTGACAACTTGTTCCTTGAAAGATCCAACAATTGAATTCGCTTCAAATAACATATATGAAAGGGAAGATTTCCAGAGAAGTGATTCCCTCGCATGATCAAGATTATCAATTGTGGCATGCTTTCTCCAACCCATGATGGTATTGGACCAGACAACATATTCTCACTCACATCCAACATAATTAAATTCTTGCAATTCTTCAAAGAGGAAGGCAATTCACCCATCAAACTATTGTTTCGTAAAACCAAAGCTTCCAATTTAACAAGGGTGCCCATGGAATTAGGAATCTTCCCTGACAATTCATTGCTGCTTAAATCAAGAAACAACAATCGATCTACAAATTTCCAACAATCGGGAAGTTTACCCTTAATTTTATTGTATGATAAATCCAAAGTGGCCAAATTTGCAGCAGCATTGTTTCCACAAAAGAAATCTGAAAATTTATTTTCAGAGAGTAATAACTCGGAAGCATCTAACAAAAATAATGGAACTTTTCCCTCAAATTTATTTGAATTTAAAATTATAGATGGTCTGAAAGGAAGCTTCAATTTCATATTAGGGATTGAACCAATGAGATTATTGTGAGACATATTCAAAGTGTACATAATTTGCAACTTGTTCCAAATCCATTTTGGTACTAAATCATTCAGCTCATTATCAGATATATCTAGATGGATTAAGGAATTTTGAGTCTGGATCCAACTAGGAAAATTCGGACCTAGCTTGCAAGATGCAAGACGCAAGTAATTTAATTGAAAAGCAGGAACCCATTTGGAATCAAATTTTAGAGACAACGAGTTATATGACAAGTCTAAGTAAAATAATTTTGAAAGATTAGAAAGATGAGATTCAGTGACATCACCCTCTAAAGAATTCTCTGCCAACGATAAAATCTCCAACTCTGACAGCAGTCGGATGCTCTCGGGTATCTTGCCTGTAATTTGGTTATAAGATATGTTCAATCTGCTTAATGTGTGTCTGGTGCACCATGAAGAATTTTGAATAAAGCTTGGAAATTCGCCCTCGAACTTGTTATTTGAGAGGTCTAAGCGTTGTAATCTGCACATGATCCTAAAGAAAGACGGAACCTTGCCCTTGAGTTTATTATTGGGGAGAGAGAGATATTCAAGAGAGTTCATCACTTTCCCAAATTCATCTGGAATGGGACCTTCCAAGAAATTATAACCAAGGCGAAGGGTACGAAGATTTGTGGTAAAATTAGAAAGCCAATGAAATATAGGACATGATTTTAATAGGTTATCAGAGAGATCAAGGTAGAGAAGAGAGGACAAAGAACTCCTTGCAGAAGTAGAAGTAGAAGAAACCAGGAAACTTCTATCTGTAATACTGCAGTTTACAAGATGAAGTTCTTTCATTTTGGAGCTGATATTAAAATTCCCCCGAAACATCGATGATGTTAGAGTATTATAAGAGAGATCAAGGATCTTAAGGGATTGAAAATTTGGACATAGAGAAGGTGACAAAGATATATTATTGTGAGAAAGATAAAGCTCTTGAAGATGAAGGCTAAAGTTAAACATTAGTTGAAGTGTTGATGATGTCAACATATTAGAAGAGAGATCTAGCACAGTAAGAGCGGTGGACTTGTTGAAAGAATGGGATTGGAACAACAATTGAATATCAATATCCAAAAGATTAGAATCAACTAGCCTCATCTCTCTTAAGTTTGGAATGATTTTACTGATAGTTGGTAGCCACTGATGAGAGGAACCAAGACTGTTTAATGAACTCAACTCAAGAATTGTTAAGGAACGAAGAGTAGACAGCCATTGTGCATCCTTAGCTTTTATATCAAAATTGCCAACTATTCGGAGAGTATGCAACAATGGAAGATTCCCTTTGCGAAAAGGGATTTCTCCAGAAAGGGAATTTGAAATGTAGTTTGATGATGTGGATTTATATACAGGAGTGTTACATCCAACACTGAGATATTGTAGCTTGCTGAGATTCCCAATTTGAGATGGGATTTTTCCGGAAAGATAAAATAATCCAAGATCAAGATACTGTAAGTGTTCCAGATTCCCAATCTGAGTAGGAATTTCTCCCCAAAGATAATTATCCCCAAGATCTAGATAACGTAGTTGTGAGAGATTTCCAAGTGTAGAAGGAATCCTACCGGCAAAATCAGAATGGGAGAGATCGAGATATCTTAAGTTGGAGAAGGAGATGGTGAACTCTGGGATGTAACTCAGTTCAAAAAGATTATTGCTGAGATCCAGATGTTGAATATATGGCAAGTGAATCAATGAAGTCACGTTGATGATTGCGCCTCTGAAATACGGTCTAGTGTAGAAGTTTCCATGAAGATCAAGTAGTTGTACATGACCAGTTTGATGATTGCAGAGAATGCGTTTCCATTTGCAGCAATCAGTATTATTGGTCCAAGTGGACAACATGCCAAAGTCATCTATGAGGCCTTCTTTGAAGCTCAGGAGTGCTTGTCTCTCACTCTCTATGCACTTTGCTTCACCACTTTCACTTGAGTTGTTGAATGTCGCAGTAATTCCTGAGGCAAGCAAAGAAAACAGAAGAAGAAAATAGCATGTTTTCAGAAAATAAGCACTCATTATAGTTTTTTCTGATATCAGATAATCCTAACAGATAGGAGAGTAAAAAGAGTAGTATGTTGCGACAGAGAGAAACTATTATTCAGTTCTTTCTCTTTCGCCTCTGATGTTTAGAAAGCTCCATGGCGTCATTTATATTCTTAATTGTAAGGAGAGGTGGCTTTCCAAAAATCTACTAGTCCAAAAAGACCTTAAACTATTAATTCTTGTATTTGAATCCATTTTGAGGGTTATAAAAATTAAGCATGTTAGACACTAGAAAGTGAACTTGGTCCGAAGACCTCATACTATTGGCTGTCCTAATCAAAGCAATCTATGGGATGGAAAAATTAAGCATGTTAGACATTTTCAAACAGGAAATTGAGAGTAGTCCAAATTCCTTAAACAATTATCCGTTATATTTAAATCCATTTTATAGGTTAAAAAAGTTAAGCACCGTAAACACTTGAAAGAAGATGAAATTGGTCTAAAGAACTTGTGCTATTGAAATCTATTTTACTGTTAACAAATTAAGCACTCACTACAAGAAATGAAAAAAATTATTTGTTGTATTTTCTTAATCCATTTCACGGTAAAAAAAAAAAAAATCAAAAAATGAAATGAGATTGGTCCAAAGAACTTGAGAGTTTGTTTGTTTTTTAAGATGGGTTAGATGGAATTTAGGGAAAGAGAGATAACGTGAGATTGTTTGAATTAATTAAGAAATAGATGATAAAAAAATGAAGAGATTTGATATGAAAATTTATCAAAGTTAACGAATGATTTGATAGATTTTAAAAAAAATGGTTTAATTAATAATGTTTATATTATTTATTTTAAATATAATTATTGATTTGGTAGTTCAATTTTTTGAAAAAATTTAATTTAGTACTCGAATTTTAAAAATATTCAATTTGATACATAAATTTTTTAAACGGGTTTATTTTTAGTACATTCCGTTAAATATTACTCGACCCCGTTTGGCTTTTAATGTATGATAATTTTGCTGTCAAGGAATATGATAGCCATTTATGGGTTTAGAAACATGCAAATTGCGTCACAATGGAGCTGGATCTGGTTCCTGTACTGGGTCAGCGGCCAAGGAATTATCTTAGGGACCCCATGGGATTTTGTTTCCTGATTTTGAGTCGCAACACTTCGTCTTTAGTTGACCAAGCAAGGTTTAGATGATGATTGACCTGCTAAAGAGTTAGAAAACAATGAAAAAATAAAAATTGGAGTCATGATGTGTTGCAAAAAACGATATTCTCTTGGAAGATGACATTTCTAGAGACCTGAATCCAGCTAAGGTTAGGATCATATATAACATAGAAAGCCCCTTTGCTAAGGAGAATACCCATGAAACACAGTCAACAGATTGTGTTGTCATTTTGGTGCATGATGTCAAAACTTCTTGCAGCAAAAAACATTGAACAACCCTCACTTCAGGACTTCTTGACTTCCCTTCTGCCATGCATGCTGCTGGGACAACAAATGATTTATGTCCTTGAAGGATGGACTGTGTAAGAAGATGTTGTTCTTCACGACACAAATCATTTAGACATGCATCCAATGATGACTGATCAGATACCTTTAAGGTCAGATCACAATTTCAAAAGGAAATTGATGTCGTTTAGTAGTATAGTGAATTGATTAGACTGAACTTAAGACTATGAGTTATCAAGTTGACCGGAAACGGGTAGCCTAGAACAACTTGACCGGAAAACAAAAACAAGGATCTAGAAACTTGGACTAGGGTGAAAAAACAAGAACAAAGAACATATGCAAAGTCTGGGATAGTAACCTAGGTTGATACCGTGTTAAAACATTGAGAGCACGAGGCTAAAGTTGTGTATTTTCCTGCAAGAGACACCTTATATAAATTCAATCTAATTAGCTGTGAATCAGATTTTCAGCCCACTAAATCTGCTAAATCATATATACGTATAAACATATTATCCCAGTAGTTTCAAATACAAATAAATAATTTGCTTTTGTTCATTAATTCCACTAACAACTTGTTGGTCAAGTTAACATTTATCAGGATTGGAGAAATTCGAGATAGGTTAATTATTGTGTGTTCCCTCGCATGCCATGCCACTGAAAAGGATAGAAATGATTCTCCAAAATCTTGGCTTCCATTAGATGTATTCTTAAGTATGTTAACTTTCCATCTATGATGATTGATCTCTATATGAGTGGATTATGACTCTCGGATCAGCGTTACACTTGTGGAAAATACTAAAGATCCCCTAAACCAAAAGAAAATATAAACTTCTAATCCACATTTTGGTAATTTTGGCTTTTGATATATTCAAATATTTCATTGGTTCTATTGAATTTGTTGTTTTTATTTTTCGGTTTGACTGATATTAGGGTTTATCCACCATATATGTGTTATTTGTCTTCACAGTTAGAAGAAATCAAAAGCTCACATGTCTTGGTAACGGTATCTACCAAAGAAACAATTGACAATGAATCTCCGAAAGATGGGCTCTAAAGCTTCCACGTTGAAACCTGCAATTCTTGTGGGTAACCTGGTTTTAAATTTTCCCAAGTGTTCTCTTTTCAGTGGAGGTGACTACTGAGTGTGAATAAGATTTTTGGGAATTTGGTTTTTAACCGCACCTCCATGGTATCATATTATTCATGTATCTCAACTCACTTACTGGGATAAGACCATTGTTGTTGGTGGAGGTGGTGAGTGACAATTGGTAGATTTTGGTTACAGGGGATTCCTTTGTAATCACCTCTTCAGCCTACTTAAGCTGTAAAGTGCCACCTCAACAGAAGTTTAGAAGTCAGATGGCATATGGCATTAAGTAATGTTTAACGGAAGATACTAAAATAAATTTATTAAAAAAATTTAGATATTAAATTGAATATTTCTAAAATTCGAATATCAAATTGAACTTATCTAAAAAGCTGGAGTACCAAGTCAGTAATTATACCTTTATTTTATTATTACTATTTTCATATTATTATTATAATTATTTATATTATTATCATGTTTATTTTATTTATTATTGTTATTTTAATAATAATAATAATAATACTTTATATTTTATTATTTTTATTATGTTATATTATTTTATTATAAAAATACAATGTATATATTTTATTCGTGGTCAAAGGTATAGAGAGCCTTACATCTTGATAACCCCACTTTACACACAAATTCCTAAAACAGAAAGATCCCATTCGTGTTTTAGTTGTTGATTGTCATAATTTTGTTGTGGGTTAAATATTAATAACAACTTGGGAAAAGTAAAATTAGTTCAAAGATCTTAATAAGTTGTTGATTTTCGTAACAACTAGTATACTAACCCGTGCGTACGCACGGGACGTATTTGTTTTATTTTGTATATTAAAATAATAAAATTGTAAAAATATGATGTAATGAAATATTATGAAAATTAAGTTATATTGTTATAAATGTTGTTATTAAAATAATGAAATAATAAATCTAAGTGATACAATAATAATTTAACTTTTATATATAATAAATATAATTGATATCATAATATAATATAGTTAAATGAATTTATGAAATGATTATAAAAGCTTATGATATGTGCGAATATCTTTTTGTTTTTTTTTATTTTAAATTTTTTTAGAATAATAATATAATTGTTATTATATTTATTTAACCATTAAAAATACTAATAATAATATTAATATAAATTATAAATTATAAAAACTTAAAAGATTAAAACTCTATTTAGCAAAAGTATTTAGTATAAGAACATTTTCTATAATTAAAAAAAACACACTTATAATAATAACACCATTATGAATAGTAATAATAATAATAAAAATAATAATGATACCAATAGCAATAATAATATTTATGCTATAAATATTAATATTAATGCTAACACTAAAGCTAATGTCAACTACAATAATTTATAATTATATATAAAGATATACATTAACAACAAAACAAATAAAAATAATAAGTAATTGAAATATGATCCCGTAGTAAAATAATTTAAGATGTGTGTCTAACTATAACAACAACAACAACAACAACAATAATAATAATAATAATAATAATAATATCTCTTAGTGATAAAAATAATAACAATACAATAACTACATATATATATATATATATATATATATATATATATATATATATATATATATATATATATATATATATATATTTATTGTGTCCTCTTTTGTTTATACAATTTTATCCTCTTAATCATTATTTGTTAAATTAAAATAATTATTCATAATAAAAATTATTTGTCCATTTTATCAATTTAATAATTTTAGTAACTATTTTTTTAATTCAAATAATTACACAAAATAAAAATAAAATGAGCAACAAAACAAATAAAAAGTATAAGTAATTAAGATATGATCTCGTAGTGAATAAATGTAAAATGTGTGTTTAACTATAATAATAATAATAATAGTAATAATAATAATAATAATAATAACAATAATAATAGATAATACTAATAACACTAAAATAATATCGTGTAGTGATAAAAATAATAATAATAATAATAACAATATATAATTGATAATAATAACAATAATATAAAAATTAAATAATAAATATCATGAAAATTATGTTATATTGTTGTAAATGTTATTATCAATGAAACGAAGTTGTAAATTCAGTTTTAAATATAATAAATAAAATTAATATCACAATATGGTGTAGTTAATTGATTTTAAAAAATAATTATAATAGTATATGACTTTTGCTACGCATGCTTTTTTATTTATTTCAAATATGTTTAGAATAATAATATAATTTTTATTATATTTATTTTATCATTAAAAATAATAATAATAATATTAATATAAATTATAAATTATAAAATTTTTAAAAGATTAAAAATCTATTTAGCAAAAGTATTTAGTATAATAACGTTTTTTATAATTAAAAAAAGCACTTATACTAATAACATCACTATGAATAGTAAAAATAATAACAAAATAATAATAATACTAATAATAACAAAAAAATGATAATAATAATAATAATAATGTTTATGTTATAAATATTAATTTCGATGCAAATACCAAGACTAATGTTATACTAATAATCTATAATTATATATAAAGATATATACATCAGCACCAAAACAATTAAGAAGGACAACTAATTGAAATATGATCTCATAGTAAATAAAATTAAGATGTGTGTCTAACTATGATAATAATAATAATAATACCATAATAATAATAATATCTCGTAGTGATAATAATAATAATAATAATAATAATACCATTATAATAATATCCTGTAGTGATAATAATAATAATAGTAATAATAATAATAATAATAATACACTAACTAAATATATAAAGAGATACACATTTTTTATGTTCTTTTTTTTTATTTTTACAATTTTATCCTCTTAATTTTTATTTATTAAATTTAAATAATTATTCATAATAAAAAATTATTTGTCAATTTTATCATTCTACTAATTTTAGTAACTACTTTTTTTTTCAATTCAAAAAATACCATGATATAGAGATAAAGTGAATAACAAAAATAAAAGTAAAATATGCGTCTAACTATAATAATAATAATAATAACACCACTATAATAATTTCGCGTAATGATAAAAAAAAAAGTAATACTAATACTACTACTAATAATATTAATATTAATACAACTACTTATATATAAAGAGATAAACATCTTTGGTGTCCTTTTTATTTTATCAATTTTATCCTCTTAATTATTATATTTTAAATTTAAATAATTATTTATAATAACACAATTATTTTTCAGTTTTATTATTTTACTAATTTTAGTAACTATTTTTTTAAATTGAAATAATTGTTCAAATGGAAAGATAAATGAACAACAAAACAAATAAAAATGACAAGTAATTGAGACATGATTCCTACATAGTAAGTAAAAGTAAAATGTGTAGGGATGTCAAAAAAATTCATACTCAGGTATCCGCGGATAAAACTCACAATGGGTAGGAAACAAATATTAAAAATAGATACTCGCAGGTACAAGTATCATAGTATCTGTACCCGTGAATACCCGTACCGAGTAAACTTTAATTCACAAAAATACCCTTATATATATATATATATATATATATATATATATATATATATATATATATATATATATATATTAGTAAAAACATTCTGACCTAATTTTTTCTAAGTTGTACATCTTGTGTTCTGTCTTCATTCTTCCAACTTCAAGTGTTGGTACATTGTCTTCTTCCAGGTACACCCCTTGACATTCTTCTCTTTCCTTTCTTTGAAATTGGGCATATACATCAAACCCTATGTAGATAGTGACGTTTATGGTATGTTTGTTGTCAAATGATGAAATCAAAATAAGATACTTGGCACGTGGTAGTTGATTTTTATTATTTGTTTATTTTGTTTATTTTGCAGGAATCAATCGAAGAAAGTGAGCTTATTGATCGAAACACTAATTAAAAAATTTTCATTGTGTTGAACGTCATTTTATATTTATTTTTATTATTATTTGGACTTGTATGAACTTAAGTTTATTTGAACTTTATTTAAAATTTAGGATTAAGTATATTTTTTGTCCCTTAACTTTCAGTAAATTTTGGAATTAGTCCATTTCGAAACTTTAGACCAATTTAGTCATTTATCTTTCAAAATACGTGAATTTAGTTCTTTTAATCAAATTTTGTTAAGTTTATTTGACATTTCAAGTGTGTTTCATAATAGTATTTGACTTAGCATTAAAGCAAAAATGTGCCAAACAGTATAAACAACTCAAATACAATTATGAAATGCATACAAAACATCAAATAAACCTAACAAAATTTGATTAAAATGACTAAGTTCACATATTTTGAAAGATAAATGACTAAATTGGTCCAAAGTTTTGAAATGGACTAATTTCAAAATTTACTGAAAGTTAAGGGACCAAAAACATACATAACCCTAAAATTTATGACAGTGATGTATTTTATTTTATTATATTTGAATTTATGATTAAATATTTATTTTTTAAATAATTTAGTAAATATATACAGGTACCCGTCGATACCCGCCCGCGAATATGAAAAAAATAGGCGGGTACCCGACAAATATGGGTATGAGTACGGGGTGGATATTTTTCCAGCGGGTAGGGTATGAGGGAACTACTACCCATACCCTACCCGCCCCATTGACATCCCTAAAAATATGTATCTAACAATAATAATAATAACAATTAATAATAATAATAATAACTATTATAATAATTATAGTTCTTAATAATAATAATAATAATAATAATAGTAATATAATAATATTAATAATATAATAAGTAATATAATAATAGAAATAATTATAATTAATAATAATGATAATCATATTTATAGTTGATAGTAATAATGATTATTAACTGTAGTTGATAATAATAACCTGTGACTTTTCTTCACCAATAATTTTTGAGGAGGCAAAATAATTTATAGTAAAAAAATTTGAACTCATCAATAATTTATTCGGAATAAAAATCTCCAGTTATTCCTTTTTAAATGTAAATAACCATATTGTGTTCAAGAAATTCATCTTTCATCTTATTTCGAATTTTGTTTTGATAATCTTCGTTATAGAAAATGAAACATTAAGAGTTAAATAAAATGAATTAGACAATCAATCAAGTAAAATATCTCTAATTTGTTTGTTTTTGTCAAAGATTGACATAATTCAATAATGGTCAACAAATCCTTCAAATTTGAATGGGTATGAACATCAACAATGAAATATTGGAGTGATATTTTAAACTAATCATATATTTATCGATATACCTATTTTTTTAAGTTTAAGACAAAAAAATAATTTATCATAATCTAATAAAAATTGAGATGTAATTACTAACAAAAATATATAATAGTAATAATATTATATATTACAAATAAGAGTAATAACTTTACTACTAATAATGCTAATAATACTAATAATAATAATATATAATAGTAACATATAATAATAATAACAATTATTATTATTATAATAATACTAATATTTGTTATAATTTAACTACTATCACTATAAATAATATTTATAATAATAATATTATTAATAATTAGAAATACTAATACTTATAAAAATACTACAAATAATATTATTATTTATAATCAATATTATAGTTGAAATCATAAATAAATGAAAAAATAAAAACAAATTGACTTTTGTAGGATTTGAACCCGGGTCCTTTTGTACCTGAGTTTTAAAATGACGAAAAAACTAATTTTTATGACACGTGTCAATAAAAGAAAATGGGTATTGTAGTAACTTTGGTAGTATCTTCTTTTCTTAATATGTAATAGATTGCTTATAAAATTAAGCAATAAGAGATTTTAGAAAAGGAAAAATACAACTAGTTTAAATTAAGATATTGATTGTTCTGATCGAATCATTTTAAGGATTAGAATATTAAGCACATTGGATACTTGCAAAGAGGGAAAGTGATACTAGTTCAAAGACCTTTTTTGTTGTCCTAATCAAATTGATTTTATGTGGGTTAGAAAATGAAACACATTGAAAAGAGAACATGAAACTTAGTCCAAAAAGACCTTCAAATTTTAATTCTTACATTTGAATCCATTTTATGGGTTAGAAAAATTAAGCACGTTAGACAATTGAAAATGAAATTGGCCAAAGAACTTACGAATGAATGGGACGAGCCAGTTTGAAAATCGAGTGGAATCTATCCAAAAAGAAAGTTGAAACGAATCGATTAGCGCTGAAGAGTCAAGTCAAAGTCATTGAGTTTATTTGCAATTCTTATTAATGCAAAAAACTTGATGGAAATAAAGTTTTTGTTTGGAATTCTTATTAATGTGGTGACGGAGTATCACTATTAACTTCAAATTTGACAATTGTGGGCACTTTAGAATTTTTGGGTTGAGAGTTCAATAAATTTTCTGCTAAATTTACTTTTTTAACATCACTGGAAAGTGGATTATGAAATAGGCTTCCGAAAAACATTATCCAGAATTGGGGAGGTGGTAACTTGCTTTTCAAATTCCAGTTTCCGTAGTGGTAGAATATAGTTCAGGAAAATTGATTCCATAATAGTTCAGTGTATTCCAGAAAAATAGTTCCGAAATATATGTTGAGGTCCGAAAAAGGAAATCTGGAGGTAGAAATGAGCTATCCTCAATAACCACTCCAAAACTGAAAAAAATATTTGTATTCTGTAATTTTTTGTCTGGAGTTTTCTGTCCAAAAATATGTACAGGAAAAATTATTCTAAGAACTTTTAGAAACTTTACTCCCATAATGTGTTCCGCGTTTTCAGTTCCGGTATACATTTTGAAGTACCTCCTATACCAGATTTTCCATTCTAGTGCCTATTACGGATAACTCATTTCACATATACACAACAAAGCTTTACCCATGCACTCCCAATCTTCTTCTGCAATGCTGCAAATGCGTCCAGGGAAATGAAGATGAACGTGAACCTCTAACGAAAATGCACACCTCCAAACTAAAAGAAGAAATTGCACCTCCAAGCCAGAACAAGAATGCGTGATATGAACCACAAATAAAGAGAGTGCAATAACAAGCAAGATTATGAGAAGCCCTATAGAAAGAAGAAAAGACTCATTTGGATGGAGGATTTTGTTACAAAATAGAACTTGTCTTTTTCTTATTGTTTGTTATGCTTAACAAACTATATCTATTGTAGCTTTTCCATTCCAGAGAATAAGACAGAAAAAACTCATACTACCTTCTCTCTATGTTTGGCTTCTATGCCCTCTCTTTTTGTTTCCTGCCCCTCTATTCTCTTTTTTTGCAGGTTTTTTCTCTGAAGTCTTATCAACTGGTGCTTTCATTGAGAGAGTATGGCCAGATCTTCTAGTGTCGTTGACTTAGCCACCCTTAAAAGCTTGATCTCCATCATTAGAACCATCTCCACCAAGTTAGAAAACCTTGAGAGTTCCTTAGCTGAATCCAAAGTAAAATCCAACTTATAAGTGGACCCATCAGTCCAACCCATACCTACTCACATTAGGTTGGAGGTTTCGAGATTTGACGGTAACGATCCTTTAGGTTGGATATTTAAAGTGAACCAATTTTTCGATTATCACTAGACCGCAGATGAGCAACGGTTGCGTATCGGCTCTTTCTATATGGAATGCGAAGCTCTTAGCTGATATCAATGGATACATTCAAGCGAACAACTCTCGTCGTGGTCAGTGTTTCTAAGGGCCTTAGAACTTCGATTTGCTCCATCTGAATTTGAAGACCCACAAGGTGTCTTGTTCAAGTTGACTCAGACAGCCTCTTTCGAGAATACCAGACACAATTGGAAAATCTAGCCAACCGAGTGAATGGTCTCTCTACTTCTTTTTATCTTAGTTGTTTTATCTCTGGACTCAAACCGGAAATACGTTGAGAGGTAATTCTATTACGCCCCAACTCACTCTCTGAAGCAATCAGTCTTGCTAAATTACAAGAAGAGAAAATCACAGCCAATACGCTGAAATTGGGATTCAACACTACTAAGTCCAATCCAGGGTACAAAACATCACCAACTGCAAATCATAATACAACTGGGTTGTTACCCACACCAATCCACGTGAAGCCTTTATCGGCCTCACCATCGTTGAGTAATTCTTCTTCTAGAGCTATGACTCCAGTTCGCAAGTTAATAACAACAAATTTGCAAGCAATACGAGAAAAAGGACTTTGCTATTATTATGATGAAAAATATGCTTGTGGCCATCGTTGTAGAAAGCAATTTAATTTTTTGATAATAGCTCTAGAGATTCCTTCCATGGATGATGAGCTTAACCATTTGTTGGAATATTTGGATCTACAAGTTGAACCGAGTCCAGACCCACATAGTACACTTGAATCCCTCAACGCATACATTAGCAGTCATATCCTAATGGGTCAAACTGCTCCACAAACCCTACAAGTACAAGGTATTATTGGTAGATCAATTGTTACCATTCTAGTGGATAGTTGGAGTACCCATAATTTATTCCAAGAAAGGGTTGCAAAATTTTTTGGCTTAGAACTATGCCACGCCCAACCCTTTTCGGTGTTAGTAGTAGGGATGTCAACGGGGTGGATAGGGTACGGGTAGTAGCTCCTCCATACCCTACCCGTTGAATAAATATTTGCCCCGTACCCGTACTCATATCCATCGAGTATCCGTTATGCGAGTATCCGCATAATTTCTTAATATCCACGGGGTATCCACTGGTATTTACAAAAAAATAAAAATAAATATTTAACAACATATTTTAAACGTAAATTCAAATAAAATATAATACATAGCATTAATAAATTTTAAACAAAGTCCAAATAACCCATTTAAATAGTGTTGAATGACAGTTTACAAAGAAATGCATTTTTTTAAAACTAATTGATAAAAAAATAACTCATTCAAAATCAATATGTTAATATTTTAATCAATTTTTTTTAATTTAAATTAGAGTATAGCGAGTACGGGTATCCACGGGTACGGATACTATGATACTCGTACACGCCCCATTAACATGTGGGTATTAAAAATATTCGTACCCGTTACTCATGGATATCCATTTACAATATTAATTTCCTACTCGTTGTGGGTTTTATCTGCGGATACCCGCAGGTATGAATTTTTTTGACATCCCTAGTTGGTAGGCAGCGGAGAAGAGCTTCCATGTGATGCTTATTGCCCCAATGTAAATCTAAAAATTGATTTCCAACAATTCAATGTGGAATTGTTCGTTCTACCGCTTAGTGGGGCTGATTTTCTTAGGGATTCAATGACTTAAGTCTCTTGGGCCTATGCTGACTGATTTTGAGACATTGACGATGAAGTTTATAAAGAATGGGAAGGTAATCCAGCTGCAGGGCCAACCTAAACCATAACCCATTGAGGCTACGATGGCCCAATTCCAACGCCTAGCCTCCATAGATGCCATCATTGAAATATTCCATCTTCAAGTCATTCCCTCTTCACCTTCAGTATTGAATCCCCAACTCTACCAGAAACTATTGGCTTCTTTGATAGACGAGTTTGCACATATGTTCGAGAAACCTAACGGCCTTCCCCCTCCTTGCCGCACTGACCACAAAATTCTCATTCTACAGGGATCCAACCCCGTGAATGTGAGACCGTATAGATATCCCCATTTTCAAAAGCAAGAGATCAAAAGGTTGATTGGATATATGATGGAAACAAGGCTTATTCAAATAAGCTACAACCCTCACTCTTCCCTAGTCTTGTTAGTTCGGAAAAAAGACAGAAGTTGGCGGTTTTGTGTCGATTATTGAGCTCTTAGTGCCATAACCAACAAGGATCGTTTCCAATTCCATCCATTGACGAGTTGTTAGATGAGCTCCATGGCACCCGTTGGTTTAGCAAACTTGATTTGTGTTTTGGATATCACTAAATAAGAATGCATGAGGCAGATATTCAAAAGACGGCTTTTCGGACTCATGAAGGCCACTACGAGTTCCTTGTAATGTCGTTTGGGTTATGCAATGTGTCTGCAACATTTCAAGCTACAATAAATAAAATCTTTCAACTTTATCTTCGACAATTTTTCATAGTTTTCTTTGACAATATTTTAATTTATAGCAAGACGCTTGACGACATTTTTCTTTGATATCCTATCAATGCGCAACTCCAAGAAAAAACCACTGTAAGGTGAAGAAGATGGTGAAAAAAATAGGTTAAATTGAATAACCTATTAGGTTATTATTAGAATTTTACCTCAATGATGGCGCAAGAATAAATTTGAGGTGCAGGATGAAATTCCCCTACTTGACTATGGTTTTCTTCTCTGTATAATATAATGTTGTTGGGCCATGTAGTTCCAAAAGGGTTATTTATATCGGGGTGCTTCTTCCTGCACCTCTTTATTTTTCTTTTTGCACTCATATAAAATTGGTACTTCTAAAAATATCCCTCATTGAAAATAGGGATAAATATATTTTTTGTTCTTGAAGTTTAAAAAAAAATGGAAATGGTTCATGTGATAATGTTAATTTTTACCATTATCTAAAAGTTACGTTTTATTAGCAAAATCAACTCTTCCATAGTTTTTAACCTATTTAATCCTCAATTTTACTTTGTTGTTGTAAATAAAAACATTTTTTGTTACATTGATATAATTTTACCATTAATTCCCATTTTTTGTGTCCTTTTGTAGATGGGAAGTTTTGTTCCAAAAACCCAGCCAAATGAGTGACTCGTAATAGAAAGGAAAAGATAAAAAATTGTTATAAAGAGGAAGCAACAGACACCACCTGGTGATCCAACAGTAGCGATAGGCACTAGCCTGATTCCAAGGAGTCCGCGCTTGGCGGGAAAGGCTCAATGCTAGGTGCCAGAGTGTTCCAGTAACCACCGCTTGGCGGCATCTAGATACCGTTGGGCGGCTCTTGCAAGACTTCATCCTTTGTTCTTCTTTGCTTGCGCCTAGCGATGGGAGGATTCCGCTAGGCGCCACTTTCGCTGATGTGACAAGTTGATCCATTAGTTTTATCTAGGAACCTAGAATTGGAGCAAGATACATAATGGAACTTGTATCTAGGAATGGAGCTTGACCTATTAGTTTTCTTAAACCCTAGTTTGTAAAGCGGGTTTGCTTATTTAGGGATTCAAGGAATTGAATCTTAATAAGGAAACCTAGGCTCATTCAACTAAGGGATTAGGGTTTGATTAGACTTGTGGGTTGACATTAGTAATTTAATGGAGAAGAGTTTTAGTGTTTTATATGCATGATAGTGAAGTCGGTGAAATCTGACCCCAGCAGTATCAATCCATTGCATTTCTAGTCTTTTCCATTCTCTAGAGTTTCAAATATCCAAGTTCACAATTTACTTTTTTATCCAATATCTACTTTCATGCACAAAACCTCAAATTATGGATTCATTCTTTAGTTTAAATTAGTCATTAATTACATGATTATTTAGTATACACGAGTCTCTTCAAAAACGATATCCCGATCTTACCGGTTACTACTTGTGCGATTTGGTACACTTGCTAAAATCTTAACATCATGCTCAAAACTTTAGCACTATTTGGTCCATATACTTTCAAAAGAAATAGTTTTAGTCCCTTATTTTGAACAACATTAAAATTTTGCTCATGTGACAAACGACACTTTATTTAAGCACTTACTTTGGTGACAGGTAGATATACACGTGGTTGCCACGTGTTTAATATCATTTTATTAAATGAAATTATTTTTTTAAAAACATCCACATTCTTTCTTGCGCGAGACATACTTAGACCAACCTCATTTTCTTCCTAGCACGCTTCTTCACCCAACATAGTTACTCCATCTCAACACAACCCATGGTCATTCCATCCATACCCCTTATTCCTATAACATATACATAACAACATTCTCCTCTATCACCAATTTCACATTCCAGAACCCAATACCAACTACTAACAACCTCGAGCAATACTTCATTCACGTCGATTTCATCTTCATCCTCCTGAATCATCCCTCATTCACTTGCACATATTTGGCAAAAACATAGACTATCAAACCAACACCACTCCATCTTATAACTTTACCATCTTCACACCATACCTGATACCTCACTTAATGTTGAGAATATTACTTAATATCTTTTTTATTTAAATTAGTTTTTAGGAAATATTTCAGTTTTAAATATATGTTTCAGTTTTAGGAAATTAGTTATTATTTTAGATTAGGAGTGAGATATTCTAAATATTTTATACTTGATATTTGTTATATTTTGCTCTATATATAGAGTATATCAATAAAATACAAAAACATGTTCCTCCGTATAACATATCACATATATCTCTCATATCTCTCATATTTCCAAAAGCCCAAAAATCCCAACAACTGGTATCAATAGCCATTGTTCTTACTGCCGATAGAATGGAAGGAAATATGTCACACGTCGCTATTCCACTCTTTGATGGTGAAAGCTATGATCTATGGGCGGTAAGGATGCAAACATATCTAGAAGGGCTAGATCTATGGGAAGTTGTGGAGGAAGATGATGTTCCCTTGTCTGAAAATCCCACCGCGGCTCAAATGAAAGCGCATAAAGAAAAGAAAACGAGAAAGACAAAGGCAAAATCATGCTTGTTCGCAGGTGTTTCACAAATGATTATGACCAGGATCATGACTCTAAAGTCTCCCAAAGAAATCTGGGAATACTTGAAAGCAGAATATGAAGGGAACGAGAAGATTCGAGGCATGAAAGTTTTGAACTTGATAAGGGAGTTCGAGATGCAAAGAATGAAAGAGTCAGAGATGATTAAAGAATACTCAAACAAATTGTTGGGTATTGCCAACAAGATAAAATTGTTGGGAAAAGAGTTTCCAGATTCCAGACTCGTTGAGAAAATTCTGGTGACGGTGCCGGAAAGATATGAGGCATCTATTGCTTCCTTAGAAAATACAAAAGATTTGTCTACAATCACCTTTATAGAGGTGATACATGCCTTGCAAGCACAAGAACAACGAAGATTGATGAGAGAAGATCATGAGGCGGTTGAAGGTAATTTAAATTACACGGAAGATAATGCTCTCATAGTCAAGAAAAATAGAAGGAGCAGATACAACAACACACAGGTTTTTTCATCTTGTCCCCATTGCAAGTGAAAAGGTCATCAACCCAACTGGTGTTGGTGGAGGCCAGATGTCAAATGTCACAAATGCGGTCAATTGGGACATGTGGAAAAGGTATGCAAATCTAAAGATTCTCAAGAAGATGTTCAGATTGTGGAGAATAAATCAGATGAGGATAAATCAGAGGAAGATATACTTTTTACAACATCATGTGTCACAACCAACGAATCTTCAAAAGATTGGATTATAGATAGTGGTTGCACAAACCATATGACTCATGATAGAGAAATTTTCAAGGAGCTGAATAATATTTCCAAGGTAAGAATTGGGAATGGAGAACAACTTGCTGTGAAAGGTACAGGAACAGTTTCAATTAAAACTCATTCAGGTATCAAATTAATTTTTGATGTCTTATATGTTCCTGAGATTACCCAGAATTTGTTAAGTGTTGCTCAATTGTTAGAGAAAGGTTATAAGGTCTCCTTTGAAAATAAAGTATGTGTGATAAAAAATGTAAACAACATAGAGGTATTCAGAGTCCACATGAAAGACAAAAGATTTGCGCTGGATTTTATGAAGGAGAAATTTGATACAAAGAAAGTGAGTATGAAAGAAGGATCAAAATTAGAAGATAAATATCTTTGGAAGAAAGTAGATGTCCAAGTGAAGAAAGTAGATGGAGGTTCACATTTTAATATTCATAAAAGGTCCAATGCCACTCCAATGAAATCCACACCGAACAAAGAAAAAGAAGATGATGCTGATATAAGAAGAAATATGAAGGATGATGCCGAATTGAAGAAAGATGTGATGCCATTGGAAGAAGGAGAAAAACAAATATTGCAAGCACAAAAAGAGGAGAAAATCAAGCATCAAAAGATGGAGAATCAAATCTGAAGATATAAAATAAACAGATATTAAGCAAGGAGGAATGTTGAGAATATTACTTAATATCTTTTTTATTTAAATTAGTTTTTAGGAAATATTTCAGTTTTAAATATATGTTTCAGTTTTAGGAAATTAGTTATTATTTTATATTAGGAGTGAGATATTCTAAATATTTTATACTTGATATTTGTTTTATTTTGCTCTATATATAGAGTATATCAATAAAATACAAAAACATGTTCCTCCGTATAACATATCACATATATCTCTCATATCTCTCATATTTCCAAAAGCCCAAAAAATCCCAACAACTATAACTATAACCCATATCATATATGAAAGAATATAACCTATCAGTGGTATCAGAGCCGATGGTTCGGAGTGACTGACCGCATAACCATAACCATAACAAAAAGGGGTCACCGAAGTGACTGACCGCATAACCACAACCAAAGGGGTCACTCATACACTTTAAGGGAAATATACCATATGAAAAAGAAAAAAAAAAAAAACAAGGGACTCACCCTTGAGGGGAGATGTTGGGAATAGTCCAAGTGTGAGTCAAAAAGTCTCACATTGGATAGAATAGACAAAGTTAAACACTATATAAGAATAAAGGCTCATAACAACATTGTCTTAAGGTTTTGGTGTCAAAGTAGTGTCTAAGGTCTTATATGTGTAAGACTAATGTCATATAACCATATAGAACCACAATCTCTTAATAACCATGACTATAACCGTATATGTGAAAAATATAAAATATATATAACCTATGACTTAACCACACTCATTTCGAACTTCCAAAACAAATTCTCAACACACAGTATATAACACCAAAAATAGAACAAATAGAATAGAGAAATAGGTTCTGGACTGAGAGTAAACAGCGGTGTTGATGACACGTTTTAGTCACGCCGGTCAGGGCAATGAGCGAAGGTGACTCCAATGATGAACAACGTGATGTTATTCACTCGTGTGATGTTCCAGGCACGACTGCGATGGTCCTAGTGTGAAACACTCATGTAGGAAAGAAAAAAGGGTAGTGTTGGTGGTTGTGGCCTACTTCGGCGACGTCTAAGGTCGCTGGCGTTCTTGTTTGTGAGTGACAAGATCGAAGGTATCTCGCACAAACGAGTAATTATACCTACATAATTCTAATAACTTCTTTCTTTTTATTTCGTTATATTTATTTCTCTACTTCAGCCAAGTAAATGTGCAACTTGTTTTTGTATGGCAATAGAGAATGTCTTTCTAAAATCAAATATGAATCTAACACTTAGAATTTAATTATTCAATACTTTATCCTTGCTAATAGTAGTACCATTACTTTCATTAATTATATATCTCGTACTCGTATTTCTCTCCGTCAGTCATAAATGGTAATTAACGTTGATTATATCTTAATGCTCCTATTAATGGGTTTACTAATGATGGTTTCTTTTACAAGAAATGATTTTTTTTTTTTGTTGCTGTAAAGAAATTATAGATATAGTCTGCTTTCTTTTGAATAAATTCTACTTAGACCGTTTCAAAACTGCTTACATGTTATAGTCCTTTTATATACTCCAATGACTGGCTATATTTAGTTTTCCCTTAGTTTAACACTAAAATTTAGTCTCTAATTTTTTTTCATCATTACCAATGTCTGTCATATGAATTTTAACACAAATTTGCAGTATATCGATTTGTTTGGAGACTCTGCAATGAGATGAAAGCATCAGGGATTGCTGGGAGAGTGAGATTTGAAGGATCGAAGTTTGTAATGTAAAACATGACAAGTTCTGTTTTAATGTAATAACTTGCAAAATCACTGTTCAACGAAGCTTAATGATTTGATAGTGTGTTATTGTATAATCTATTTGTAATTTAAAGAATGTGAGATATCCCAATAGTGTCAGCATACATGATACATCTAACCCTTCATCATACGACAATTTTTAAATACTGTTGATGATATTTTACATTCAAAATTAACATCCTACACTATTTATGTTTTAAAATGTAAACTAAAATGAAAATATAATTTCCTTATTTAAGATTCTAAACAAACTAAAATTTTCTCTATCAATATCGTGAAAATAATCCAGACATTTCTCTTTGGATATAATTTACTCTTGATGGTAAAAGAGATGTCTATAGCTCAATTGACACTGGAATGCGATAAGCTTAATCGTCCACTGGACATTTGCCACATACGATAATGCGCGAAATTTTGTATGTTTCTAAATCAGTTTTATAGAATATTTCATTCATAACTTCGAATAGAATTCAATTAAAATCCCTTACAATATTATTTGAGCTTTCAAAATCTCTTCAAGACGAGAAAGAATTTTTTCTTTAGATATATTTTCAGAGAGTTTCAACCAGTGGCGACTCTCAAGGGGCACGCGGGACACTGCCCCTCCAAATTTTTTGAATTTTTTTAACTTTTTCGATTTTTTAAATTATGTATGTTTAAAAACAATTTAAATTATGTATATTTTTATTTTTTTAAATATATCTTTTAAATTAGATAGTAGTATATTGAAAAATTAATAAAAATTAAGTTAGATATTTTTTTATTTCTTTTAGAAAGTACAATATTTAATGTTAATAAATAGTAGAACATAAAATCAAATATAATAAAAAAAAATATTAAGATAATTTTCATTTTCTCTTATCTTTTGAGATTTTTATATGTTGTATTCATCTCTCATGATCCAATTTCTTTTATTATTGAATAACAAAAGTGAAATAGAAATCCATTATTTTTATCCTATTCTTTATATCTTTTCATATATTTTAAAGAAAAAAAAAAGGTAATTTAATATTTTTTATCTCCCAACTCCTTATATAATCCGCCGGTGGTTGACGGTGTTTTAAACTTTGCATGTTTCATTCTTCTCATTTTCTCATCAAGGATTTAATTTAACAATAATATATTTGAACAGTACAATCCTCAAGTTCTTTGGACCATTTCATTTTCTTCTTTTAATATTTGAATAGCACAATCCTAAGCTGTTTGGACCAATATCATTTCCTTCTTTTCACGTGTCTAAGATGCTTAATTTTTCCAACCCATAAAATGGATTCAAATATAGCATTAATAGTTTAAAGACTTTTTGGGCTACTCTCATTTTCTTCCTTTGAAATGTTTAACATGCTTAATTTTTCTATCCCATAATGAATTTGATCGGGACAGTCAATAGCTTAAGTTTTTTGGATTAGTTTCATTTTCAAGTGTCTACATGCTTAATTTTTCCAACCCATAAAATGGATTCACATGCAAGAATTAATAAATTAAGGTCTTTCTGGACTAATGTCATGTTTTCTCTTTTCAATATGTTTCATTTTCTGGACTAGTTGATTAGGACAACGAATAAGGTCTGTGAACTAGTGTCATTTTCCCTCTTTGCAAGTATCCAAAGGGGTTTCACAACCATGGATATAAATGATGTCGTGGAGCTTCCAAACATCACATTTAGGTGATAGAGAAAAAAGCTCAGTCATTCGCAATATACTCCTCTTATTTACTCTCATCTTTGTTAAGATTATCTCACATAAGATAAACTATAATGAATGCTTATTTTCTAAAAACATTTTATGTTCTTGTACTGCTTTCTTTGCTTGCCTCAGGAATTACTGTGACGTTCAATAACTCAAGCGAAAGTGATGAAGCAAAGTGCATAGATAGAGAGAGGCAAGCACTCCTGAGCTTCAAACGAGGCCTCATAGATAACTTTGGCGTGCTCTCAACTTGGACCAATAATACAGATTGCTGCAAATGGAAACGTATTCTCTGCAACCAACAAACTGGTCATATACAACTGCTTGATCTTCATGGAAACTCTTTCAATACGCCGTATTTGAGAGGAGCAATCGATGTCACTTTGTTGATTCACTTGCCATATATTCAACATCTGGATCTCAGCCATAATCTTTTTGAACTGAGTTACATCCCAGAGTTCACCATCTCCTTCTCCAACTTAAGATATCTCGATCTCTCCCATTCTGATTTTGCCGGTAGGATTCCTTCTACACTTGGAAATCTCTCACAACTACGTTATCTAGATCTTGGGGATAATTATCTTTGGGGAGAAATTCCTACTCAGATTGGGAATCTGGAACACTTACAGTATCTTGATCTTGGATTATTTTATCTTTCCGGAAAAATCCCATCTCAAATTGGGAATCTCAGCAACCTACAATATCTCAGTGTTGGATGTAACACTCCTGTATATGCATCCTCATCATCAAACCGCATTTCAAATTCCCTTTCTGGAGAAATCCCTTTTCGCATAGGGAATCTTCCATTGTTGCATACTCTCCGACTAGTTGGCAATTTTGATATAAAACCTAAGGATGCACAATGGCTGTCTACTCTTCGTTCCTTAACAATTCTTGAGTTGAGTTCATTAAACAGTCTTGGTTCCTCTCATCAGTGGCTACCAACTATCACTAAAATCATTCCAAACTTAAGAGAGATGAGGCTAGTTGATTCTAATCTTTTGGATATTGATGTTCAATCTTTGTTCCAATCCCATTCTTCCAACAAGTCCACCTCTCTTGCTGTGCTAGATCTCTCTTCTAATATGTTGACATCATCAACACTTCAACTATTGTTTAACTTTAGCCTTCATCTTCAAGAGCTTTATCTTTCTCACAATAATATATCTTTGTCACCTCTATGTCCAAATTTTCCATCCCTTAAGATCCTTGAGCTCTCTTATAATAATCTATCATCATCGATGTTTCGGGGGAATTTTAATATCAGCTCCAAAATGAAACAACTTTATCTTGTAAACTGCAGTATTACAGATAGAAGTTTCCTGGTTTCTTCTACTTCTACTTCTACACGGAGTTCTTTATCCTCTCTTCTCTACCTTGATCTCTCTGATAACCTATTAAAATCATGTCCTATATTTCATTGGCTTTCTAATTTTACCACAAATCTTCGTACCCTTCGCCTTGGTTATAATTTCTTGGAAGGTCCCATTCCAGATGAATTTGGGAAAGTGATGAACTCTCTTGAATATCTCTCTCTCCCCAATAACAAACTCAAGGGCAAGGTTCCGTCTTTCTTTAGGATCATGTGCAGATTACAACGCTTAGACCTCTCGAATAACAAGTTCGAGGGCGAATTTCCAAGCTTTATTCAAAATTCTTCATGGTGCACCAGACACACATTAAGGATATTGAACATATCTTATAACCAAATTACTGGCAAGATACCCGAGAGCATCCTACTCCTATCAAAGTTGGAGAATTTATCGGTGGGAGAGAATTCTTTAGAGGGTGATGTCACTGAATCTCATCTTTCTAATTTTTCCAGATTATTGTACTTAGACTTGTCATATAACTCATTGTCTCTAAAATTTGATTCCAAATGGGTTCCTCCTTTTCAATTAAATTACTTGTATCTTGCATCTTGCAAGCTAGGTCCGAATTTTCCTAGTTGGATCCAGACTCAAAATTCCTTAATCCATCTAGATATATCTGATAATGGGCTGACTGATTTAGTACCAAAATGGGTTTGGAACAAGTTGCAAATTATGTACACATTGAATATGTCTCACAATAATCTCATTGGTTCAATCCCTAATATGAAATTGAAGCTTCCTTTCAGACCATCTATAATTATAAATTCAAATAAATTTGAGGGAAAAATACCATTATTTTTGTTAGATGCTTCCGAGTTATTACTCTCTGAAAATAAATTTTCAGATTTCTTTTGTGGAAACAACACTGCTGCAAATTTGGCCACTTTGGATTTATCATACAATCAAATTAAGGGGAAACTTCCCGATTGTTGGAAATTTGTTGATCGATTGTTGTTTCTTGATTTAAGTAGCAATGAATTGTCAGGGAAGATTCCTAATTCCATGGGCACCCTTGTTAAATTGGAAGCTTTGGTTTTACGAAACAATAGTTTGATGGGTGAATTGCCTTCCTCTTTGAAGAATTGCAAGAATTTAATTATGTTGGATATGAGTGAGAATATGTTGTCTGGTCCAATACCATCATGGGTTGGAGAAAGCATGTCACAATTGATAATCTTGATCATGCGAGGGAATCACTTCTCTGGAAATATTCCCCTTCATATATGTTATTTGCAGCGTATTCAATTGTTGGATCTTTCAAGGAACAAGTTGTCAGAAGCAATTCCGGCATGCTTAAATAATTTTACTGCATTGTCTGGAAAGAGCATCGACAGAGTTGAAACTGAAAGTCGTGTGCATTGGTACAATAGTACTTACTCAGAAATTTATAATTTTTTCAGTGCTAGTTATTATACGTTTCACATAACATGGACGTGGAAAGGTGTGGAACGCAGCTTCAGACATCCCGAATTGATTCTTCAGAGTATCGATCTCTCATGTAACAATTTAACAGGTGAAATGCCGAAAGAGATTACATACTTGCTCGGGTTAGTTTCTTTGAATTTATCACGAAACAATTTGAATGCAGAAATTCCTTCTGAGATTGGGAATTTAAGTTCGCTAGACTCCCTTGACCTATCAAGAAATAATTTGTCTGGAAAAATTCCTGCAACTCTTTCCAATATTGATCGTCTTTCCGTGTTAGACTTGTCAAACAACCATCTCATCGGAAGAATTCCATGGGGAAGACAGTTGCAAACCTTTGATGCCTCTAGTTTTGAAGGAAATCTTGATCTTTGTGGGAAACCCCTTCAGAAAACTTGTCCTGCAGATGAGACAACGATAAAGTCTGAAGGCCCAGAAGAGCATGATGAAGATGATAATTCGGGTTTCTATGGAGCATTATACATGAGCTTGGGGGTAGGATTCTTCACAGGATTTTGGGGCTTGTTAGGTCCATTACTACTTTGGCAGCCATGGAGAATTGCTTACCTGAGTTTCTTGAATAGACTCATAGATTATATAATCGTAATGGCTGAAGTGAACACAACAAAGTGTCAAAGGTGGCTCAAAGATTAGCAGGTACATAATTCTAATAACTTCTTTCTTTGAATTTCGTTATATTTATTTCTCTATTTCAGTTAAGTAAATGTCCAACTTGTTTTTGTATTTCCCTCCGTCATTCATAAATCATAATCATATCGGGTGCGCACAAAACCTAATTTTTTAATTTTCTTGATCCAATCCACTTTTACTCTGATCCAATTTATTTAAAATTCATTTTATTAAAAATTCAATCTACTTAAAATCCATTTTAATGGATCTGGATTTCAATCTAATTTACATTTTACATATTTTATAGATAGGATATTCATTCTCTAGATCAAGATTTTCAAATATGAATAGTAAAAAAATCCAATCCAAAGACCCGAACAAATTAGGCTGGCCTGATGACTCGGAAGGGTCGTGTCCGACGACATATACGCACTAAACAGGTCTGATGACTCTAATGGGTCGGGCATGCCCGACGACCCAGGCAGGCCCAATGACCCTAATGGGTCGGGCGGGTCCGACAACCCGTGTAGGCCCAACGACGCAATTGTGTTAGGCCGGGCTAGCACGACGAGTCAGACAGACCGGACCGGCCCGATGACCTAAACGGGTCGGCTTGGCCCGGCCTGACGACCTCGACGAAAAAGTGTTTAATAATATATTTTTCATGTTTAAGAAGAAAGCTCATGGATGAACTTTGACCCACAAGGCGTTTTTGTAATTTTGTCCCTTGTGGGCTTCTTTAATGGGGACTTTATTGTCCTGTGGGTCAAGGCCCGCATGGGCCAGGGCCTAACATTGTGAGCTGGGCAAAATTGACAACTCTAGCCAAATTGTATCGTGTCGGCCTTTATGACACAAGTTTTAGAAAATTCTATTTAAATTTCTTCTCTAAAAAATTGATTCTGGATTTTGAACTTGATCCAAATATTTGGACGGAATTTAAATCTTGATCCAAATATTTGGATCTAAAATGGATGTGGATTGGATCATTAAAAATACTATTCATGGCTTTACTAATGGTGGTTCCTTTTACAAGAAATGATTTTTTTTTTGTAAAGAAATTATATATGGTTATGGTTATAGTTATTGAGAGATTGTGGTTCTAGATATATATGATATTAATCTTACACATATAAGATATTTGACACCATTTTTATACTAAAACCTTAAGACAATGATGCTATAGGTCTTTATTCTTATATAATGTTTAATTTTGTCTATTATATCCAATGTGGGACTTTGACTCACACTATTTCTATCACTTACGTGTTATAGTCCTTTTATATATTCCGATGACTGGCTATATTTTAGTTTTCCCTTAGTTTAACACTAAAATTTAGTCTCTAATTTTTTTGCATCATTACCAATGTCTGTCATATGAATTTTAACACAAATTTGCAGTATATCGATTTGTTTGGAGACTCTGCTATGAGATGAAATCATCAGGGATTGCTGGGAGAGTAAGATTTGAAGGATTGAAGTTTGCAATGTAAAACATGACAAGTTCTGTTTTAAAGTAATAACTTGCAAAATCACTGTTCAACGAAGCTTAATGATTTGATAGTGTGTTAATGTATAATATATTTGTAATTTAAAGAATGTGAGATATCCCAATAGTGTTTTGTTGATCCTAGTATGTCAGCATCCATTGAGTCTCATCGTAATCACTCTTTCATACATTCATATCCCAAACCATACAATATTCGCACTAACGTTTACATCTAACCCTTTATCATACGACAATTTTTAAATACTGTTGATGATATTTTACATTCAAAATTAACATCCTACACTTTTAAAATGTAAACTAAAATGAAAATATAATTTCCTTGTTTAAGATTCTAAACAAACTAAAATTTTCTCTATCAATATCGTGAAAATAATACAGACATTTCTCTTTGGATATAATTTACTCTTGATGGAAAAAGTGATGTCTATAGCTCAATTGACATTGAAATTGAAATGCGATAACAATGTCTGAGTTTAATCGTCCGCTGGACATTTGCCACATGCGATGATGCGAGAAATTTTGTATGTTTCTAAATCAGTTTTATAGAATATTTCGTTCATAACTTCGAATAGAATTCAACTAAAATCTCTTACAAAATTATTTGAGCTTTCAAAATCTCTTCAAGACAAGAAAGAATTTTTTCGTTAGATATATTTGAAGACAGTTTCAACTTAAAAGCACTGAGTGGTAATATTTTACATTATCTCTTACACTTTAATCTTTTTAGAATATTCCTTCTATAACTTGATACTTTTCTATATTTTTTGTATGTTTTTGAATTTTTCATAGAATTAAGTTTGACATGTTCTTGTAGTCCGAAAGTCGAGTAGAAAAAGAAAGACATTATATTTTTAACATTAAATATGTTTTCAAAAATTTTCAACTACTTTAGATTGGGAAAAACAAAAGGTCTTTGACGTTTATCCCACGCCAATGAGTTCCTTAAGTCTACTGTTACGTGTATTTGGTTTATTTTAATGAACCAGAGTGAAATTTAGCGGAAGCTGCTTAAGAATTTGGAAGATTTAAACAAACTTAAAAATTAAAGTATTTTATTTAAAATTTATTTTTTGAGTTTTTTTTATACTAAATTATTTTTAAAATTTTTATAATTAAGTTTATTTAATATTTTTTTAATAGATAATAAGACTAATCTATTTAATTTATTGAGATATTATTCGTCTTAAATAAGTTTTTGTTATTTTTAATTTTGAAAAACTTTTTTTGACTCAATTCTTCATTTTCTTTTTTTGGATTTATGAATAATTTGATTCAAATTTTATAGTTGATATATCTACATATTTTTATATGAAAAAAATTTATAATATATAAAATACTATTAAAGATAAATATATAAAATGAACTAAAACAATAGAACCTGGTTATGAAAAAAGTAAGTTCGATCAAGATATATGCAAAAAAAAAAACAAAAAAAAAACTCTCAAACATCGTAAATCGAAAAGTGCCGTAAAACAAAATTGGGCAAAAGAAACGCATTTTGAAATATATTACAAATCCAAAAAGCATAGGAACACAAAAAGAAAAAAAAAATATACTAACTAGAAATGAGGATGAAAATTAGATTCAAGAAATGTAATCTACAAAAATCCTAAAATAAAGATTCTAGAATAGAAGAAATCAAAGGGAGGCAAGAGAAATCATGTAGAGATAAAAGAAGGAAATAGAATTTAAATTGATTATAAGAGAATAAAGATGATTGATCATTCTCTTTTTCAACAAATTTACAATTTAATAAAAAAAGGTTGCATCTCATTAAATATCATTTTTAATGCCAATAAAAATTAACAGACACTAATAATAATTTAATTAATGTTATAAAATAAAGCGAAGCGAATAACAGATAGACTAATAGATAGTAGATAATATAGAAGAGACAATAAAGATAAGAGAATAGGGAGCAATTTATCTGTGTATTATTATTGACAGGAAGAGTCCTATTTATAGATACAATATGTAATTCATAAAGGAAACAAATCAATTTAGTTAATACAAATATTTACCATAAAGAGTAATGAATCATATGAGTAAATGTATCAAATCAATGGACAATCATTAATTCATAACACTCCCCCTTGAGTGTTCATTGATATAAGAGAATGTGCCTCATTAAAACCTTACTAGGAAAAACCCTTTGGGATAAAAACCTAGTGAAGGAAAAAGAGTACATCATTCTATATAATAATGTTCTTTACATCTTCTATTTCTCCCTCTCATGTAAACTTACATAATTAAGATGACGGAGTCCAATCTTGTGGACCAATTGCTCAAAAGTTCTTCTTGGTAAAGACTTTATGAATAAACCTGCTAGATTTTCACATGAATGAATCTTTTAGATATCTACATCATCCTTTTAATACACTATTGTCTTCATATATGGTCATCTTTGTTGGGGATATCCACAAGTTTCTTGCACATGTTGAATAATAGACCTTAACCAAACATATTCACAACTTTCCTCATAATTATATATGACTAAACGATATTGTTACTATGGTTTGTTTCATATACCATCATGAAACCATTGTACTGCCACATGTGAACAAACATTTTGTTTGTGATCAACCATTGTGAGAATATGTAAAATAACATACATATACATAACCCATTAGGTCTGATTCTGAATCATTTGGATGAAATAATCTCATATTCGTAGTACTTTTAAGGTAACAAAACATGTTTTACTCCAAATAATTTTCTTCTTGTAGTTGAAGAACTATATCTTGGTTAACAAATTTATAACAAAAGCAATATCATATCGAGTATAATTAGCAAGATACATTAGTGTTTCTATGAGACTAAGATATGGTGTTTCTGGACCAAGAAGATCTTCATCATTTTATTGAGGTCTAAGAAGAGTCTTTATTAACATCTAACGATCTCACAACTATTGGAGTGCATGATGGACATGACTTGTCCATTTAGAACATTTTAAGCACTTTAATTATATAAGCCTCTTGCCGTATAAAAACACCTTTATTTAAATACTCAATTTCTAATTTCAAATAAGACTTTGCTCTTCAAAGATCATTCATCTCAAATTATTTCTTTGAGTAATCAATTGTCTTTGTGAACTCATTAGGAATTCCAACGATGTTTATGTCATCTACATAAACAATAATTATGGCAAATTCATTATTTGGTTCTTTTCATATAAATACAAGAACAAATAGGATCATTTTTATATCCTTCTTTTAATAAGTACTCAATAAGACGGTTATGCCACACACGTCTTGATTTCTTTAATCAATAAAAGAGCATGTTCAATTTTATTGAATGACCCTCTTTAGAATTTGTCTTGTTGGGCAAATAAAATCCTTCAGGGATTTTCATATAAATATGATTCTCAAAAGAACCGTACGAATAGGTTGTAACATCATCCATTAGATGTAAATGCAAATCTTGTTGTGCAACTAGGATAATCGAATATTGCAATGTTGTTGCATCCAATACTGGTGAACATGTTTTTTCACTAATCAATACAAGGTTTTGTGAACAACCTTGAGCAACCAATTATGCTTTGTATCTAACAATTTCATCATTTTTTTTTATTTTTGCGCAAAAATCCATATGTACCCAATGGGTTTCATAACTTCAGGTGTGCGAACTATATGTTCAAAAACCTTTCATTTTGCAAACAAATATAATTATGCTTCTTTGCATATTTTCATTTTGGCCAATCTTTTCTTTGCCGACAATCTTCAATGATCATTGCTTATTGATCCTCATTGTCATTCATAGCATTCATCGCTATGTTATAAGTAAAAGTTTTGTCAATGTTAACTTTATTTTGGTTCCATATTATATGATTCATGACATAATTTATTGAGATCTCATCATTTTCAATAATTTCAGGTACCTGAGGTTCTTTTGGAACCGAACCATTAACTATGTCAAATGAATCTTTTGGGATTTCAACCTTTTCGATTAGGTCATTTTGCATTTTAGCTCCCTTTCTCATTCAATAGTTTTTATATTTGGAACCAATAGGTCTATCACGCTTCAAACGTGTCCACATGAGTTTTTCAACCTTTTTTTTTTCTTTTTCGCATCATAATAACTGATCATGTCAAACAAGGCAATCATTTTGATTTGTAAACTTCTGGTTTACCATGACATGCATTTAAATTGTACTAATAAACTTGTAGTACAAACTAATAAGAGAATGTTGATAATTTCTCCAACACACTCTCTTTTTCAACTCAATCATAGAGATATAAAGATATTTCATATTTTTTTCATTGTTTGTCTCAATTTAATATTCATTTAGACAAATATCATTGAAACTTAATAAGTTTCTATTCAACTTCTTGGTAGAAGTATAATAGCTCTTCTAGAATCTTCAAATATATTTGTAGTACTATAAATAATACTAACATCGATGTCTCACATTATCAAACAAGAGAAAAATTTATTACTCTTGAGAATTGTATAAGTTGTTGCACTATCAATAAGATACATATGTTTTGGTACTAGTGCAAACATTCGTTTTTCACATAAACGTAAATATTAATATGAGATTTTTTTTTAACACTCTCATAATCAATGAGGTGATAAATGTTTCCATTTACTTTAGCAAAGAAAATAATAATATCAAGATGAGTAACATCCATATGGCCATAATCAGAATCACCATCTTCATAAGCAAAGTATGTTTCTATGTTTTTCTCATTATTTGTAAGATTCTTTGGTGTACAATAAGTACAACTCAAATGGCCTTTACCACCGTAATGATAATATATACTTTCATCTTTTTGTCAGCATTTTCACATTTTCCTTTTCCCTTTTTCACATTATTGTGCCACTTCTGGTGACAAAATGTGTTTTTGAAATTTTCTTTATAACCATGTCCATAATCAATATCACGATCACGATCATGAAAATATAAATCAAATGTTGTGACATTCACTTCTGGGAATGGAGCAGAACCAATTTGGACAGGTTTCTTGATTTTCTATCAAAAGCTCATTGCTTTGTTCAGCCATACAAATGCATGAAATAAATTCATAATATTTATTGTTGCATTCACTTTTGGGAATGGAGCAGATTAGGCGGATCTCATGATTTTTTATCAAAAACTTTATTGCTTTGTCCAGCCAGACATACATAGGCATGAAATAAATTCACAATATTTGTGAAATCTCTTTTCACAATATTTTTGTCATGTTGCTTAGATGCTTTATTTCTTTATTTAATGGTATCCCAATTATCCATTGCATCTAAATATATTTCAACATTTAAAATCCAATATGAGGAATTTTTCCTTGTAATATCAAGGGTCACAAATCCAAATTTTGCAACATTTCGTGTGTTTAGAACTAGCATATAAAATAATAATATTAATAATAATCATAATCATAATAATAATAATAATCACCGTCATAACAAAAATAAAAATAATAAGACAGAGATGAAAATTGATAAAGTTAAACAATTCTTATTACAAGAGGAAGAATATAAGGTAAAATTATAATTTGAGAAAGGATTAGAAAGAGCCTGGATTGAGACATGCAGAGCACTGTCGTTATAGAGAAAAAACTTCCACTAGTCCTCAATTGGTTGGAGCATCGTGCTGATAACGTGTTATAAAATAAAGCGAATAACAGAGAGAATAATAGATAATAGATAATAGAGAAGAGACAATAAAGATAAGAGAATAGGGAGCAATTCATCCGTGTATTATTATTGATAGGAAGAGTCCTATTTATAGATACAATATGTAATTCATAAAGGAAACAAATCAACTTAGTTAATACAAATATTTACCATAAAGAGTAATGAATCATATGAGTAAATGTATCAAATCAATGGACAATCATTAATTCATAACAATTAAATTTTATTCTCAGACATAATCTTATAATTAAGTTAACAGAACTATAATAGTAATAAAAATAGTTGAGGTCTTTTTTTTCTTAAACATAATTTTATAATTAATTTAATAGAGGTATATTTAGAGGCGGACCATTGTATTGACAAGGAGAGCCACGACTCCCCGACGTGTTTTTATTTATTTTATTTTTTATATATTTTTTAAAAATATATTTATATATTATTATTTTATTTATATTAATTTAGTTTAAAAAAACTTTTTTAAAATTTAAAAAACATGTTTTCTCTCTTTATTATAATTTTTTCTACCTTTTATTTGATTTTTCTCCTCTTATTTCTATCTCAATTTTTACCATCAATTTTTTATTATTTCCAAAATTAAATTGTACCACGGCAAAATTGAGGAATTAAGGAACATTTTAGACCAAAAAACTTCTTCTTTTTAGTAAGTTTATTTTTTACCTTTTTTTAAGCAATATGTTTTTCTCTATATGACTTTTCTATACTCTAGGCATATCTCTATCTATTAGAGATCATAAAATCATGTTTTAATTGTTGATCAAACTATTCTTTACGTAGATAGAGCTATTTTAGGCTTTGAATTTGTGTAAGGTAGGAACAAGATTATGAATCTACTCTAAGGTAAGGGAAGATAATCATTTAGAAGTTATTAGTTTTCTTAAAATATTGAGTTTTGGTTTTAAGATTTAATTTTGGGGTAGTCATAATTTTATCTTTTCCTAAAGAGTTGACAAATTTATATTGGAGAAATTATGGTAAAGAGTAAAAAAATTGATTCGTCTTTCAAGAGAAAAACTTTTGATGAAGATGAAAAAAATGCATCTATGTCATCAGTGGCAGAACTTGAACAAAAATTTCTATGACTACAACTGAAAGATTTATCGCTACAACTGAAAGATCTTTTCTGCAATGAAAATAATTGAGAACATATCGAGAAATAAGATGGAGACTAAATTTTTAGCAAGTACTATGATAATATATATTGAAAGGAATATTGCAACAAGCTTCAATTCTGGTTCAATTATTGAAGATTTTAAATCATTGAAAGAGCGTAGATGAGCACCATGACTAAAGGTAACTTTTGCCTTCTTTTTGAATATATTATTATTGATGATAAACTTTATGTTACACACTTTTATATATATATATATATATATATATATATATATATATATATATATATATATATATATATATATATATATATATACATATATATGTATATATATATATACATATATATGTATATATATATATATATATATATATATATACATATATATGTATATATATATATATATATATATATATATGTATATATATATATATGTATATATATATATACATATATATGTATATATATATATATATATATATATATATGTATATATATATATATACATATATATATATATATATATATATTATCATATTTGTTGAATTTTATTGTCATGAGTGCTTATTTTGAATAGAGAAAATAGTTGAGGAAATGAAAACCTTTTTTAATTAGAAAAAATAATTTATATATAATAAATATAATTTGGACCCCCTAAAATTTTTGTTCAAGTTCCGTCACTGGGTATATTAATACTAAAAAAAATCTAGAGGCCTTTTTCTTAAACACAATTTTATAATTTATTTAATAAAAAAATATTAGTAATAAATTTTTCTGGAGGTCTTTTTTTGGAAGCCTAAAACAAATGTTTTACTTGCTTCACCCTTAAGCTGACCCTGATATATGATATACAAGTATGCTTTGAATTATGTTGCATGCACTACATAACAAAATGCTCAATCTCACAAAGCCGCAACTTGAAATCAATTGGTTATCTGACCTTCCATAATTCATAAGGAGTTTTATTGTAAATGTTTATAGAAAATTATATTGAAAATGTGACAAGCAAAATATTAAGTTTCATCTTACATGTTTTTTAGCAAACAAAAACTTGTAGCATAACATTCACTATATCAATCAAAACATTTTATTTTTCCTTACCATTAGATTGTGATTATATCAAGATGTTATTTCATGAATAATAGCATGATAAATATATCCTTTACCAACAAAAACATCATATCTAGAAATAACAACTCTATTGCACTAAAAAACAATTTTGTAATCTTGTTGGACAAGGAAGTACTTGTACATACTCGACCCAACAAATATGCTAAGTGATACGGTCATTAAGGCCCATTCAGCTTACGACCTAAAGTGGTTGGAAGATATTCTAAGATATATTTGTTAGTGAAAATATTCATATATATTAATCGTATATATGACTAAATATCGACAATGTAATTACATCATGATAGACAACACGAGTGAGAGAGACCAAGGCCAGGTGCTCAAATGTGAACTAACAAACAAGACAACAATAATGATGCGATGTCCCAAACACAACAGACCAAGACCAATATGATCCTGCAATTTGCAGAAAGAAAGATGACAATGGTCATTAAAATGCAATGGCATAAAATGAGAAGAAAAATAACGTTAGGGAAAGGAAGAGAAAAACAAAAACGAAAGGAAAAAATAAACAAAAAATAAAAAAGAAGATAAACAATAATGATGACAAAAACGAACCCCAACAAAGGTTATAATGGAGAAAAACACGAGTTTGCAGTGGCGGAGGAGAAGAATGCAGTGGTGCTATGCAGCAGGACCTTCGTGGGTTGTAAAAATTCAGAAATTAGGCCAATATAGATGGGTACAAGGTTTGGTTAAAACCAAAGCCTATATCTAGTTGTATTGAGTATAGGCTTTAACTCTTTCGATTAACTAAAGTCTATACTCATGCAATCAAGGTCAAGGTATATGTTTCGATTTGACCTAGAATCAAAGTCTATACTTTGACACTCATTATAAAACCTTTCAAAAATAGGTGACATTTTTGAAATTACAATCATATTTTTAAAACTTCTTTTTTTTATTGAAACTAAAGTTTATACAAAGTTAAGTCATCTCTTTGTATTTGTGGGTTCTCATTGTCAATGGAAAATAATAACTTAGAAATGGACAGTATTGAATATTCTATGTTTTAAAAAAGTAAATTGAAATGAAAATATAAATTCCTTATATATTTCAGAACAAACCTAAAATTTCTCTGCTAATAGTGAAAAGAAAAACCCTAGTCAACCTCTTCTATATAATTTACTCTTGATGGAAAAAAAAAAATGTCTATAACAGAGCTCGTATTCAGATGCGATGATGATTTCTGAGCTTAATACTTCAAGGGGGCATTTGTATTTTAGATTTATCAAATAGACATTGGAAACAAAATCCCAAATAAGAAATATAAATAAAAAATTTGGAGGCTAATACCAGATTGTAAAATTGATCACCCAAGGGTTTTAAAACTAAGATAATTTGTCATTCTTAATGTCTATACTGCTTAGTTTTCCATCCCATAAAATGGATTGATTAGGACATCCAATAGCTTAAGGTCTTTGGACCAATTTCATTTTCTTCTTTCCATGTATTTGTCGTGTTTCATTTTTCTAACCCATAAAATGGTCTTCAATGGGATAATTATAACTTATGACTTTTTTATTACTTTCATTTTCTTTTCATTAGAGTGTACTTTAATTTCAATGGTTTGGACTAGGGCAACAAAATAATGCAATGTCTTTTGACTACTTTTTCTTTTTTTCTAAAATCTTAATATAAATTTGATTACGATCAGTTATGATATATATATATATATATATATATATATATATATGTGTGTGTGTGTGTGTATGTGTGTGATGATGATGTGATTAACTTTTAACCCAATAAAAGGATCAACAGCTATATTTTTCGTACAACTAGTTTCATTTTTTCCTTTTGTATTACGATGAACTAATACAAAATCATAAGATTTTTTTAAGAAAAAATAGTTTTATTGTTCCTAATTTTGTGATTATTTTTGCGGTTAATTGTTTTAGCAATGGATTAGAAAATTAGGAGATAATAACTATCTTTGTCGATACAAACTAACCTCAGCATCTCCTCGTTCAGTCATATGATAAAATCTCAAAAAAAAATCAAATTATAGATATTGATATTTCTGTCATCACAAAAACTTCCACTTACATTTCACAAAAACTGTAGCTGCTGTGGTCTGAGGGAAGTGGAGAAAGGGAGAGATAGAAGAAGAAGCTTTGGTGAACGCCTGGCTCATCCTTGCACTGCTTGTGGCACCTTATTCTCATTTCAGAACCCCTGGTCTTTTTACTTTATGATTGGGTCTGTTTTGTTTCTTCTTCATGCACTCCTCATGTTTACTAATCCTGCCACCCCACTGTTTATTGCTTGGATCAAACCATGTATTTACCTTCAGCACCCCACTTTCGCTGCACACACCTCACTGATTGTTTTTGGGCTAGGTTGTTATTTACTTACTACACCCCTATCCCACACTGCACACTACACATTAATTGTTTGTTTTGTTTGGGCTTGTTCATTTTTATTCATAGCACTCAGATGTTTCACTGCATACATTTTCGCATTTGTTAACTTCGATTTTTCCCTTCTTTTAATTAGTTTTCAATTTTTTGTCACAAATATAATTGTTTCTTAAGAAAATTTTAAACACTTAAAAATTTTAAAAATGGAAATAACTAAAAAATAAAAATTGCAAGTGAAAAAGACCATACATCCTTCGATTAGTACTTTGCTGAGGGTTATGAATCTCTAAGTCGGTATCATCTCTAGTGAAGAAGACCATATATCCTCTAAGGGCGATTGGTACTTCGGCTGAGGGTTACAAATCTCCAAGTCGGAAGCGCCTCGAGTAAAGAGGACCATACAACCTCCAAAGGTGATTGGTCAGAAGAATTGTTCGGTATCCTGTTGTCCTACCACATAACCCCTCAAACATCCATATAGGAAATCCCGAAAAATTCAAAAACCCTCAAGCTCATCTTAGGGTCAGGAATAAACCCGTCAAACACCGAAAAACTCTTAAGCTTGGCTCATGGTCGGGAAGAAACCCGTCAAACATTGAAAAACCCTCAAGCTCGGCTCACGGTGTAAGACCCAAGAAATTTAAATAATTAAATACATAATTATTTAATAAATGTGGGTAGTGGGAGCCTTTATGACATTTAATGCTAACTTTCATGATGTAGAATAGTACTAGGTCACTTGGTTTAGAGTACTTGGTTATGTGGAAAGGACTTAGGTTTGAGTCATGTGTATGCTAATTGAGTGATTATTTTGATTTCATTATTTTTATGATATCCTTGATCATGATGAGTTGGTATAAATTCCTAGATGTATAGGAATTTTCAAGAAACACGAATTGGCCTGATGGTTGTGCATTGGATTGATAATTGCAAGTAAGGGTGGTGATTAGGGCTTGGCCTGTCAGGCTGGCCCGCGGAAAAAACGCGGGGCAGACTAGGGTAGTGAGCCCGCGGGTCGGCTCGCAAGCCCGCATAAAATTAAAAAAAAACTTGCACTTGTATATATTAATTACTTCTTTTATAGACTTTTGCATTAACGTTTCAAATTCTTGTATAACTGGAAAAGACAAGTATTATGTAATTTTTAATGTGCTAAAATTTAAAGAATACATTGTGTATGTCATAGTATGATACGATGAAAATGTTGAATTATCAATTTATCATCTAATTCCCCAAAGTCTTTACTTAATTTTGTGAACTTCTTAAAGTTTCCCAATTTTTAAACATTGAAAGTTTTATCATAAAAATTTAAAAGAAAAATTAAAAAAAAAACTTTAAAAAAAATTAAAAAAAAAGCGGGTCGGCCCGAGGGCCCACCAGCCAAGGAGTATGTGGGGCGGGCCAGTGTTTTAAGCCCGCATAAAGTATGCGGCGCGGGGCGGGCCAACCCGCGTTGTGCGGGCCTTATGCGGGCCTGGTTATATGGGTCGGGCCGGACCGCATTGCCACCCCTAATTGCAAGGTGGTGAATTTGAACCTTGGTTGCCATCTAAGGAGTTTAGAACACTAAAGAATTTAGTTAGGAGAGTGTCAGACAGCTGGAAGAAGGTCTCATAGTGGGGTTCAACGTGGGAGCGAAGAAGAAGGATATTGGAAGTATGTGATGTATGAAATGCATGGGACTTCTTCATTCTGCCAAAATTGCGTAAATTCACGTTTCTAGAACTTTTCCAGAAATCGCATGGTGGCGTTAAAGGCCTGCTCGACGGCTCATGCCTCCAGAATCCATTTTTCTTGGTTTTTCTATGCACCTCCTGGCGGCTACGTGCTGTTCTCCAGGCGACATTAATTGGCTTGCACAGTTCTTCTGGTTTTTGGGTGTTCTAGTGGTGTTGTGATGTTTGGATTGAATTTATATATGTACGTATATGATTGGCATGGTGGATTATTATCTACTATTGTCTGTTTGGTGAAAATTACATGAATTTGGCATGATTGGGGGAATTAGGGTTCATGTTGGGATTGGGAATGAAGTGAAGTGATTTTGGGTCTTTGATTGGTGTTCGCTTTTGTGAAATTGATCTTGATTTGAATAAGCAGGAACTATATGTGTTTGATTTAATGAAAAAGGAGTGCCAAAATGCATAAATGAATCGATATTTGGGGTTTTGAGATTCGTTCTGGTGTAGGAAAAATCTAGACAAAACCCAGAATTGTACGCACCGCCTGCCGCTAGGTGACACATCAGGGAAGTTGGGAAATATGTTTTTATCCGTGTTATATGTTCTTGAGTGTTTAATTAGAAATGTTGTGCATAACAATTTGCTGAATTGGGAGCAAGGGGTTGGGAAAGGATCATAAGCATGTAATGGAATTTAAAAATATGTAGGATTATGCAATGATTGTGGTTACAAAGTGCCAAAGTGATATTTACCTTGACTGAGATGTAGTATATTGTCTGTTTTGGTTATTGTTACTATATGCGAAGGTGATGTTGGTGGAAATACAACGTAGCATGTCTTGATTGGAAAAAGAATTAGTGTATAGTATGTAAATTAATAATTGAGTAATAGCATGATCAAATTTGTGAATTAATTGGCAAAATGAGTGTGTTGAATTGTGGTCCAGTCATAAGATGATGACTAAAAAATTATTGATTGATATCATGTATTGTATATTGAATGCTTGGAGTTCTTTGGAACAAGTCCTGAAACGCCAAAAAACCAGCAGCAGTAACGCTACTCGTGTGGCGCCTGGCGGCACAGGATGAGCTGTCAGGCGACAAGGAAAATAAAAGGAAGCACTGGACGTGTGGCGCTTGGTGGAAGGGGTTATGCCACGAGACGGAAGCAAACTGGAAAAGGTCTTGGAAGGCACGTGGTGCTTGGTGGCGTGAGGCGCCCGCTAGGCGGCCTGGAGCGCAACTTCACCTAGTGATGGAGTGAGTGGTGCCAAGCGGTTCCAGGTGCAGAGTTGGACTGCGTGGAGGGTTCTACACAACTTTGGATGGAGGTATTGATGTGACATTTTGTTGGGGACCCAATTACAAGTGCAACTTGTATTGGGGTAATATTACTTTTGAAATAAATATGATAAATAAATAAAATAAAAACACCATATTAATAATCAAAACTCATTTATAATCACACATTCCCAAAAATGCAGGAAAATTAAAACCATAAAATAGTATACTTTACCAAAAATTCAAATGAAATAATTATTACAATCCCATAAAATAACTAAATATAAACTATTCAAAAAATGAAAACATCTGAATAATAAAAAGTCTTCCAATTCCCTTCTAATCTCGCTCTCTGTACTCAAGTATCTCCTGGTTCACCTGTCAAATCATTTGCTCCCGAATAATAGGTTATCCGATCATCGCCACACACACACAGATAGGGTGAGCTATGCATATATATACATATATATATATATATATATATATATATGTATATATATATATATATATATATATATATATATGTATATATATATATATATATATATATATATATATATATATATATATATATATACATATATGTATATATGTATATATACATATACACATACATATATGTATATATACATATATACATATATGTATATATGTATATATACATATATGTATGTGTATATGTATATATACATATATACATATATGTATATATATATATATATATACATATACATATATGTATATATATATATGTATATACATGTATATATATACATGTATATATATACATATATATATATATATATATACATATATATATATACATGTATATATATATATATACATATATATATATATATATATACATATTTATATATATATACATATATATATATATATATATATATATATATATATATATATATATATATAAAATTAAATATGACACCCATCCCAAAGAAAATAACATTACGAAAATATTTCTTCATTTTCAAATTACCCATTCCTGATCTCAAAGTCCTTCATGAGTCATATGCATGAATCTAGGTCTTGGGACTTTATTATGCTCCCACGAAACTATCTCTTTCGTGGTCCAACCCTATGAGTCTATCTTGCTCATAGTCCTGCCTTATAGACTCCTCTTCTGTAGCAAAACATCCAAGCATTCCTTGGTCGGACCCTGGTACGCACGCAATCACCATACTATGGACTCCTAGACCAATAGTAACCAACGGGAACATAACTATTCCTTGCCCATCGTGCGTCCGACGCATGTAATCACCATACTAAGGACTCCTCGCCACTTAGCAGCCGACGGGAACTACACCGTTCCATGCCCATCATGCGTCCCACCATCAAGCACACCCCAGACCCCTATTGGACTTAGTCCTTCAAGTCCAAACCCCACAAACACAAGCATATAATTCCTATAATTTAGGAAATAGCAAGCAACCCAGTTTAACAGAACAGATAGACATAAAACTCGCAATATTCCCGTTTAAGCCAGGGATCTTCGCCCAGGCTAGTCCATCAGCCTCGCTTAAGCTACCCCACCTCGCCTAAGCGAGTGTGAATCAATGGTTGCACCACATTATCTCGCTCAAACGAGCCCTTCTCGCCTGAGCGAGTCCTACCTTGGCTCAAAAACACACAGACCTCGTCTGAACAAGGATTTGACAAAAGAATGCACCAAACCACTTCACGACCTCGCTTAGGCGAGCCACTCTCGCCTAAGCGAAAGTATCTATCGCTTAGAACCAAAACTTCTCGCCTGGACGAGAAGTCGCGCTCAACATGCCCAGGTCTCGTCGCGACCTCGCTTAGGCGAGCCACTCTCGCCTAAGCGAGAGTACCTGTCGCTCAACACTGCCGCAAGGTCGCCTAAGCGAGCAACGCGGACCAAAACCCTGAATGAGCTTCTGCAACTCTCGCCTAGGCTAGAGTGACTCGCTTGGGCGAAACTTTCAGAGTTTCACCACTGTTCATGCACCCAAAACACCAAAAACATGCCAATTTACAATGCACTCATTCTCATTCATGCTATTTCATCAATCTAACCACAAGACAAGCTTTAAACCTGTTTGAATCCCCAAAACTACAGGTTTGGCCAAAAACAACAACAACAGTACTAAAACCCTCATCCAATTCATATAAAAACATTCAATCCACCAATTCTCAATTACAGTGCATATAATACCAAAATCATACCACATAGAATCCAATTGAGGCAAAAACACATAAACACAAGCAATATTGGAATACACATAAATTTAGCACCCCTAACCTGGAATTCTTGATTAAAAAGTGAGAAGAAAAGAATGCTTCTTCTCAAGCCTCCTCCCAATTCACCTCTTGTGCACCCAAAACTCACCACTCCCAATCCAATTTTCATTCTTCTCTCAAAGCAAAAACAAACCACTGCAGAAACTCTTCTCTCCCCCTAGAATTTGCCTTTTATAGGTGCCTTAATGTTGGGTTAAAGAGCTGAAACCCTATTCAATGGTAATTACAAGGTGTTTTTCAGACCCTCTTGGCTGTCCCTTCTGCTAGGGTTCCCTCTACCTTATCACATTCACTCTAAGCTAAATTTGGCAAAAATAAAGGTTATTTTTTGTCTATTCAAGGTTTGAACCCATGACCCGTCTATTCAAGGTTTGAACCCATGACCCTCCACTCATATGGTCAAAGCACAACCACTATGCTAATTCAGATTTAGTAATAACCATTATAATCCTATGATTATAATATCACTCACCAAACACAAATATATTATCAAAATACAATTAAATCAAATAACACACAAAAGGCATACATAAGACTCGAACCCAAGTCCTCTCACATAATTAAGTACTCTCAACCATTTAAGCCAGTACTTTTCCACATCATACCAATTACCATTTAATGTCATAAAAGCCCCCTTCTCCCTCTTTTATTAATTAATTAATTAATTAATTGATTTCCACAGGTCTTACAACACGTGGCCACTCGAGGTTGTAACCTGGTGGTTTTGGAATTCCAGTGGAGTGTGTGAGATTGTGACTCGTACGGATGGGTTCCAGAAGATTGCCCTCCTCGGTGTTATTCGACGAGTTTGGTAGTCTTGGGATAAATAAGGACTGCGGTTCGTCTTGGGAAACTTCACTTGGTGTCGCGAATTGTGGTCGTGACAAATTTATTCATGCGTGTGGACTATTAGGTGGTGGCCTGTAGTCGGTGGGGCGAGTAGACACTCGTGGCAGCAAAGATCAATCAATGTAATCATCAAAGGGTGTAGAATCAAGAGACGTCTAACAAAAGTTTTGGAAGTTGAGGATTAAGGATTGGGGTTCTAACAAGGGTCATGGGTTTGAAATTGTACTTTTAATTTATATTGTATTTCATTTTTTTTAGCTCACTATATTTGTGTGTGTTTGGTGATGATCATGTAACTTGTTACATGAGAGCAGATGTTGATGCAGGTGAGTCTGTGGATTCTTAGAGTCGGAGAGGGGGCCAGCTTGGAACCTTTTCATGGATTTTACTTTTTTACAATTATTTTTAGGAAGTTGTAATCTGGATGTTTTAGTTGGTTTTAGTTATGTATGGACAAATTAAAGTGAGGTTTTAAACATTTTGGAGCATATAATAAAGTTTAAATTTCCCGCGTTTTGGGAAAGTAAATTATTAATAAATGTTGTTTATTAATATTTTTATAAATCTTAATTTTAAATAAGTAATTTCCGGTTAGGACGTTACACAAGGTCGGGAAGAAACCCGTCAAACATCGAAAAACTCTCAAGCTCAGCTTGGGGTCGAGAAGAAACCCGTCAAACATCGAAAAACCCTCATGCTCGGCTTAAGGTCGGGAAGAAACCCGTCAAACATCGAAAAACCCTCAGCTCGGCTTAGGGTAGGGAAGAAACTCGTCAAACATCAAAAAACACTCAAGCTCGGCTCAAGGTCGGGAAGAAACCCGTCAAACATAAAAAACCCTCAAGCTCAGCTTAGGGTTGGGAAGAAACCCGTCAAACATCGAAAAATCCTAAAGCTCAACTCAGGGTCGGGAAGAAACCCGTCAAACATTGAAAAACCTTCAAGCTCGGCTCAGGGTCGGGAAGAAACCCATCAAACATAAAAAACCCTCTAACTCGGCTCAGGATCGAGAAGAAACCCGTCAAACACCAAAGAACCCTCTAACTCGGCTCAGGGTTTGGAAGAAACCCGTCAAACATCGAAAAACCCTCAAGCTCGGTACAGGGTCGGGAAGAAACCCGTCAAACATCGAAAAACCCTCAAGCTCGGTACAGGGTCGGGAAGAAACCCGTCAAACATTGAAAAACCCTCGAGCTCGGTACAGGGTCGGTCGGGATGAAATCTGTTAAACATCGAAATATACCCACATCAGAAACTACTAGGGTTAAGATGACCATGTATCCTAGAAAGGTGAACGACATTTCGACATAGGGTTAAAATACCCACGTTAGAAACATTTCGGGTAAAGATGACCTTGCAAAGGTGAGTGTCATTTCGACTGAGGGTTAAGATACCCATGTCAGAAACATCTGGGGTAACGATGACCTTGCAAAGGTGAGCGTCATTTCGATAGATCGTTTACCATTAGAAGTGAAATTGGTTTTTAAGTGGTTACAGTTAAGAGGTGTGTAAAGATAAAAAAGGCAATCTATTTTCCTTTATTTATTGGATTGCTTCCAATTTTTGCATATGAATGCAAGTGAAATTCAATCTTACTGATAGAAAATGGACCAGTAAAACAGCATTTGTGTGATTTCTTGTTTGGTTTTTGTTATCTTCAATATTGAATATTTAGTGTAACATTGAGAAGAATTATAGATAAATTGACACTCCCATTTTTCACTATAATTTTTCACTATAAAATTAGTCCCATTGTTCACTATAATATTGTATATTGAACAAACTTATGGGATGTTTACTTCTAAGAACTAGATTTATTAGCATATTATAAAAGAGATGGTTGTTTAAGAGAATTTATTACTTTTTTAAAAGAAATACTTTAATAAAAGCTTCTTTGATGTCAAAATAGTATAAGATAAATAGTGTTGATCAGAAGTTAGTCTATGGCAGTAAGATAAATACTGCAAAATCCATTCTGTTATAATTTCAACCTTGAGCTAATCCCAACCTGAATAATTAATTAAGTTTAAAAAATAAATGCTTGATCTTTGATTTATCACTTGACAGACACTACACTTCTATTCAACTTTCACTGACAAATCATACATTGAGAAAATTGTGCACAATGGAACTTTACAGAACCACACATCATTGTAAATGAAATGTGTTTTGTGACAACAGAGCAAGTTGGACGGTTTCTATTTTAATAAAAGAGCAGTTTCAGTTATCCCACAATTTTAATAGAAGTTCAGTTTTTTTTAACTGGAGTGTATAATAGTTCAGTTCAGATTTTGTTATAATTGGTTCAATGATTTTAGTTTAATTTAGTATAATTAATTCATAGTTTAGTACAATATAATTAAATTTGCCCAGTCCTACTCCTTAGAACACCTCATTCATACAACAAACATATCACCATCACCATCACCATTCTATAGAATAATAATTTCTCAATCGATTCTCCTTACTTCAAATCACACTTCAATATAAAAATTAACAGACTCCCTCAATAATCCCAATCACTCACTTAACGAGCTGCCTTTTGGAATGTACTTGCTCACTAACTAATTGGCTCGCTCAACAAGTAGAGCACTGGAACAAAATGCAGATAAATACGTCTAGTGAGAGTAGACTTGTCCAACAACCAATTCTTCCTTTATTCTCTATCAAATTTGAATTTGGCTTTCACTCAATGAGAGTTAGCTCGGCCAACGAGCAAACATCCCTATCTCTCTGTCAAACACATATTTAATGGGCTTTTTTGTATTTGGGGTCCTTTTCACGGCTTATTTGTAAAATTGGGTCGTTCGAAATTTTTTTTGCGAAATAGGGTTAAGTCGTTATGGGGGAGGACGACATTAAAGGTGAAGTCGTCCTCCCTCGAACCGATTTCATTTTTTTTTAAAAAAGTGATGTCGTCAGGTGCGATAATGGTTTTCCTGCAAATTTGAAGTCATCGTCGCTGCTGCGAAAACACATACCACTATCGTTCACCCCTCGCACTAGCAGCTGGATTGTGAAGACGAAACTGTGCCTTGATTGTGTACTCCATCATCTCAAACCCAGGGAAGAAGAAGCATTGCCTTATCATTGGATAACTCGCAAGCACCAGAACCAAGAATGCAAGAACAAAAAGGAGAAAGTTTGATTGCAATTATTAGGGATTTGCAATTTCAAAATTGGGGATTTATCCCAAATTAGGGTTCCTAAATTTAAAATAGAATGCACCGATTTAGAATTAAACTAGCAGCACGAAAAACATACAATTGGTAAGAAAAAAAAAACTAAAAGGGAAATCGGTCTTCGTCATTACGACTCCAATCTCAAATTTGCAGAAACCGTACTCTCACTTGACGACATCGCTTTTTTTTTTTTAAAAAAAAATGAAACCGGTTTGGGGGAGGACGACTTCAACTTTAATGTCGTCCGACTTAATCCTGTTTTGTAAAAGAAAATTCAAACAACCCAATTTTACAATTAAGTGGTCAAAAGCACTCAAAAATACAAAAATCCCCATATTTGACACTCACTCATTGAGAGCTTGACTCACTCAACAAGTTCGCATAAACCAAACACAAAAATGTTGCAACACAAATCGAAACTATAGAAGAGAAGAACAAACTCAAAACAAAACAATTGGTGAAAAAACTTAATTCAAATTGTTTTATCTTGATCCCATAAATTGATACCCAGATTATAGTTTTCCATTATTCAATATCAAAAACACATCAAAAGAAGGAAGATGAATAGACAAAAATGAAATAAGAGAGAAAAGGAGAAAAAAACTAAAATTCTTGAAAATTAGGCCCATGATTCTTTTATCTTGTTTTGAGCCTATTTGATTTCTATTGTCTTTGAAAATTAACTTACATATAGGCTTTGAAAATTGAAATGTTGCCTATTTGATTTCTATTGTCTTGTACTTTGTGAATTGATTGTTAAAGTGGTATTTTGTAATTGTTGATTTGGTTGACCGAATGAAAATTGAATAAATAAGTGCATCTGTATTAAATTGGATAATTTGATCTCTTAGTTATGAAATTGAGTTTTAAATGGTGGAACCTTTAATGAGCCATTTTGATCAAATAGATTTTTCTTATAACTATAAAGAGAAGAAAACTCTAATTTGCACTTGCTATCTGTGATGTCAATTTTCGTGAAATTAAAATTTAAATTAGGAATAAATTGACTGTTGATTTAATTATCAAATACAAATTGGATTAAAAGATATTGAGATTTAATTCGTGTAATCGGTTTAGTTCAGTTAATTGAATCGATTAATTGTTCAAATTAGGATCGAATATGTATAAAACTATGATTTTCGGATTGTTTTATTCTTTGAAATTCTGGATTGACCTGTTTTATGTTTCTTGATTTTTCTTTTGATATCTAAATGTGCTTTTCAATTTTCTTTTAGTGTTTTAAAATCTAAATCCTCAATTTTAATTTAATCCTAAAAATTGAATAGATTTGAATATATGTCTTTTGAGAATTGATCTAGGCTATATGTATTGTAAAATATATAGAATTTGTTTTTTTTTTTCATTTCATTTCACAATAAATATCTGTACATTAGTGAACAATAAGACTTATTTAGAACTTGGTCGAAAGCTAGATTTTGTAAGACAAAATATCAAAATATTGGGTCATATCATTCTTCATCTATATATGGCCAGGTATAAATGACTGTTATGATAATGTCTCATAACATATTTTTTGGTCTGTGTGTGCGAGATCAAATTAACTTTTAAATGATATTTGGTGTCTTGAAATATGTATCTCTATATACTTGTTGGTGTCCCTTATGGTTAAAGAGTTAAATTTACTACTAAGGTGGCTCAAGATTGGGATTTTAATACTTGTACTTGGAATATTTCTCCATCTCTTTCCGATATTTCTGGTTTGAAAAATTTGGAAAATATTGTTTTGACCGAAATCGTTGATGTCCCTAATTGGTTGGAAAAGAAATTTATTTCGTCCCTTATATTGTTGGGTAAGTAATCTTTGTTAACTTGTGAATATAATATATCATTTTAACACATAACAATATATTTATTTTCTTCTCATGTCATTAGCATCTACTTATAGTTTCTTGAGGGAGAACCTTGTTATATGGTTTTGCTCTTTGCACCGCCCTTCCCTAACCATCTTAGACAAGTGATAGATTGGTAAGAACCCCAATGTCAATCTTATGAATATTTTTGTTATATAAAAGTATCCTAACACATTCCCTTTATCATAGTTCAATTGTTCACTGGTGCAAAATTGGGCTTTTAACTCGTCTTATATGTCTCGGTTATCCAAGAACCGAAGCATATATTGACGTGATGACATTTTTGCAATTCCCGCGAAGTCCATAAAGTTTGATAGGATAACATGTACCAAATTTATAATTCAGATGTACAATAGTATTGATTAGGATATTGACCGGTTGTTACAAAAGACTTTTAAATGTATGTGAATTGTGGATGTCTTTGGGATTCATAAAATGTATTGTCTATTTTCTGTTCTAGTTTATTTGTTTGAAAATATGCAAGTTTAAAAATGTGGGAATCAAGAAAAATAGAAAATTTATTTTAAAAAAAATAAAGGATATTGCCCAGTTGGAGTTACAACCGAAATAGAAAGGAGCATATGGCCTCGGTTCAAACTACAACCGAGGCCAAAAAGCACACTATATGGCTTCAAGTCATACTACAACTGAAGCTAAAAGCTATTCGCATTTTAAAATAAAATTTTAAATTCTGGACTATATGGCTTCGGTTGCCATAAGAACCGAGGCAAAATGGTGTGTTTCTGCTTCGGTTCACACTCGAGGCTAAAAGTCATCTTTTTTACCTCGTCCTAATATGTCTCAGTTCTGAAAACGGAACAAAATGTCAAAAATAACTGCGGCCAAATCTCCTTCCTGCATTGGTGTTCTCAAAACGCTTTAAAAGGAATTTTATATATGAAATTAAATAAAGAATGTGAGATCAAATATTCATATATTCATAATAGATGTTTGTAGGGATGGCAAAACGGGCCAGCCCAACCCATTTTGGTCTGGTCCGTACGTGGCCTGTCAAAAACGATCGGGTCGGGCTGGCCTGTCAAATAGAAATGGACCAATATTAATCATAACTCGTCCTGAATAGGACGGCTAACGGGCCGGACTCGCCCGTCCAATTTTTTTTTTCTTTTTTTTTTAAAAGTTTTTTAATTTGTTTTCAAAATTTTTTAATTTTTTAATTTTATAAATTTGTTTATATATACATACAAATTATTATTAAAGTCATATTTAATCAAATAAAATACTTTTTAAACTTTTAATTGATTAGTTAATGTTTTTAATTAGATAAATTAAAATAGTTATTAAATTTACATATTAAATTATTCAATTATAACTAATAATTCAAACTTAATTTGTAGGCGTTAATGATTTAAATTACAATACTATTATATATTAATACATTTAAAATATATAATATAAAAAATTAATCTTTTAATTTAATTTAATTTTTTTTTTAAAAACGGTCAATAGGTTAGGACGGACTGGTCAGTACTTTGGCTTGTCAAGTTGACAGGCTGGACGGAATGGGTCAAAACGGGCTGACGGGTTGAAATCTTCAACCCAATCCATTCCTTTTAACACAGACTAACGGGTTGGTCCGTTGTACCCAATCTGTTTTGCCACCGTATGTGTTTGAGGAGTAAATATTCATAGTTTTCTAACTTATACAATGAAAAGGCATAAAATGTATTGGAATAGGATAATCAATAGTTCAAAGTTTATCAATTTTGGACCAATTTCATTTTCTTCCCTTCGTCTTCATCTACTTATTTCTTGTAACTCGTTAAATGGATTCGAATACAATAATCAAAAGCTTAAGGTCTTTATGGACCAGTTTCATTTTCTTCTTTCCAACGTTTTCCAACGTCTAATATCTGTCATTTTCTAACCCATAAAATCAATTTAAATAGGACAATTAACAGGTCTTTGAACCATTTTCATATTTTGAAAGTTTCTGGCATGCTTAATTTTTCTAACCCATAAAATATTCTATAAGAACAATGGCTATTGTTTTATGCACTCCCATATTTTCTTGTTGCACCTCCATAAATTTTGAAATACAAATTAACCCTTAATTAAATAAATAAAAATTGTGTTTTTTATTTTTTAAAATAAGTTTCAGATTGTCCAATCCATGAATATTTCAAATTGCACAAATTGAAACAAAAAAAAATTATATTTTTATATTCTAGATTATATAATTCAAAATATTAAATTAATATATTAAATTATACATTTTAAAATATAAGTTTTATTATATATTTCATATTACACAATTTAAAATTTAAATTGTATTTTGAATTATACAATCTATTATCTAAATATTGCAATCCATTCAAAATTATACTTCAAAGTTACAAATATGATACGGCATGTTAGATATAATAAGTATCTGATACATCGATACATTTATTTTGAAAATAATTAGACAAGATACGTGATAATATTCAATAATTCTTAAAATATGATAAATATATTATTTTTATTGTGTAAATCTAAATTAAAATTATATCCATATATATATATATATATTAAAATTATAAATTAATAATATTATAAAAGTACTATTATTTTAGAAATTAGATATCTTATTAATAAATATCAGTATAATATTATAGAGTGTTAGTTACGGACATGTGATCCAAATAGTTAAAAGTATAAAATTTTATATTGTGAATGATATAAAATGTAAAGAGGTTGAATTCATAACCTCCAAACACATTTTACAATGTGGAATGTAAAATTTTTCATTTCATTACATTCCCTTATTACAGTGTTGTTCATTTAAACACTTGGTTTTTAAACTCTCATTTGTCAGCTTTTGTCTGATAGTGGCGCGCGATTTGAGTTCAAATTTGATAATTTTTATGAATAATTTTTAGTTTTTAAAATAATTTTTAATTTAGTCAATATAATTTTTTTTTGTCTTTAGATTTGATAGATATTTAATACTTTTTGTAATGGTCACACATTCTAAAATTCCAATTCTACACAACTCTTGCTTTGAAACAATGTACACATCATGTGAACTAAGTGTACTTTTCATTCATCTCCATAGTTTTCTGCCTTCCAAATTAAGTTAGAAAAAAAATGAGAAAACAACAACACTTATGTCCACATCGATCAATACATGATGAGCTATTTTTTGTTTTATATATTTGTTGCTGCCTATTGGTCTCTTGGCAAGCGTACCAAAAGTCAACTGTAGTATAATGATTTGTAGTAAGAGTGTCCTACGAGGAACGAATTCAGTTAAAATAATTAATTATCTAGATCAACATATATATACAGAAATTTTAATTTGATAGATCATTGACGTTTAAACTAATTTGCATAAACAAATACAGTAAAAGCAGAAAATTAGATAAAAATTCAGTAAAAGAAACTGGGATTGAATTTCATCTATCTCCCTTGTCTGTAATCTGAATGAATATAATATATAACATCTGAAAATACCAATATTGATGCACACTCAAAAATCATTTATATCGATCCCTCGCGTATAAAATTCATAAGATTAGTTCCCTGAATATTGATTCCTCACATATTCAACAAACTATTCAGCATTACGGTCAAGTGTTAAAAGCAATTGATATATTGAGATCTATTCCTAGCATCACAGTATATCAAGTATCATTGTTCAAATCAAATTTTCAAAAATACCTTCCGGTCAGATCTAAAAATCAAAATCAAAACATCTATTGATCAGATAAAAGTAAGCATTAAGAGCAGAACAATAATACCAATAATACCATCAGGTTGCATGTGTGTTGATTCAGCAGGATTCAAATAAGTCTTCAATTGGGAGCAATCAAATCTGCCTGCAATTGTTCCACATGGATTCTTGATCAAACTCCATGTAGTCATATCTGCACCCTGCTATGATCAACATTAGAATTAGCATGAAATCCAACATCATCAAACAATTCAAAAAAGTCATTATAGTTGCATCAACAACATTAATATGCTTCATTTACAACAGATCAAACAAGTATTTTGTAACAAGAAGATTCAGCGAAACCAAATTAAAAATATAAAAATAAAAACTAAACGGACTAAGCAAAAAAGGAAAACTTGAAAAAGTATCAATGTCTAATTAAGAGTGGTGGTCAAATTTTGTGTTGTGTTAATCATCTTATTGTAAATCTGGGACTGAATCTTGATTTAAAATGTCCATTGGACTCCAATCTTTTAAATTTGGTTTTAACTTCATTGTCAAAGACAGAACAGAAAACACATAGATGACTGATAACACTCATTTATTACAATCTAACCTTCATCACCATGTAATAATAACTTTTCAATGACCATTTCTTTGAGATTCAAGTGCACCTTAACCTCACATAGTTGAAACATGTGAGCAAACTCATTACCATCTAATTTACTTTAAACTAAGCAATAAATTTTACAGAACTTAGAAAGAAGATAGTGTACCAACTGGCTAACAAAAATTTTTTCTTCTTAACAAATTCGCTAAATTGTAACTTTCAAGTAGAAGATCAAATGGCTTCCTATGTAACATAGGCATGATATGGAATGCAAGAGAAATAAGCAATCCCCCACTTCACACTAATATGAAAATAGACATTTTTTTATGTGATTAACATTGGTAGTAGCTTCCTTACAAGAGTTTTTTCATAATGCACTAAACAAGTGTAGTCTCCTTGTCTTTAATGGTGGATCCATCAGTTGTTTCAGTGTAAAGTTTCATCACAAGTTCTTTAATCTGTTTCCAACAGCAGTCTATTGCTGCAACATGTTCACAGAAATATTGATCAACACATTGATTCACAGAAACAATTTGCAAACAGGTTTCTTCACAAATCATAATTCACAACAATGTTCCTTCCACACAAGATCTCAACCTGTCCATAAAATTTATCACAAGTAAAAGAGGGAAAGTGCATAGCTATAGATATTTATAAAATACCTTCCACATTGGTTGTGGTAAAACAACTAAAAAATTTTGTTTGTTTGTTAATAAATAGTGATGTGTACAATAATCAAGTTACAAATATGTCACACTCAATAAAAAAGGAATGGATAAAGTAAAAGATGTCCAAGATCAAAATGGTTCATAATTTCCTTCAAATGATGCACACTGAATTAAATGTTGTAATTGCAGCACTTGACTGTTGATGCCACTACCATTGCAAAAGCATTATTTAATCTATGCATTAAAGAAGAGTTCTTCTGGATTTGACCACTGAATTCTAGAATCGAGTGATTATTTCTTGCAGTGATGTTGTTGAAGTAAAATTAAGGTTGTTACTACCTTTCTGCAGACTTTTATTGCTAAAGGTTTTATATAATATCAAATTAAAATAGAAAGTGAAATACACAAAGCAATTATGATAAATTTTCCGTGAACAAACTTGCACCACAAAACAAGCAATATGTTCATTTGTCTATCAAATAAATCATGAATAAAAAGTAACTTTTGCAGAAGAAATAAATCAGCAGTAGATCTATGGGACTTACAGCAACGTGAAAGCCTTGCATACAACAAGATACCCCCATTGAGTGACCAACAATTTTCCATCCCTTGACTGGCATTGAGCTCTTATGTACTCCATCTAATGGTTGAATGTACGAAACCAACAATTAAAAAACAGATTTATTGATATCATTCAATTTTTTAAGCCAATATTTAGTGGAACAGACAAATAAAGTACACCTAAGAAGTAAAGGAAGAGATAAAAGTAGAACTCTTGCCAAATTGAAAATAAAACATCACAAAGGAATGTCACCTCACCGCTGTAGGTACATCGTTGATTGATTACTTCAGAAGTGCATCTCATTTATTACTTCTGATAAATACAGATGACTCGATCATACCTTATAAAAATAAGTAGATAAAATTTAAGCACTTTTCTTAAAATATCTTATAAATACAAATATTTTAAGATAGAATTGAAAAATTAATATACCTCTCTTTTCATTATGTTATCTCAAATGCTCATTCAAATGATTTCAGAACTTGGCTTACAACCAAGACAAGTTGCAATATGTAAATCTTATTTTCAAACTCATGGTTGTATGTAAATCTTATTCCAAATGGAACAAATACCATTCCACGGTGAACTATAGGGATGATACCATCAGAACCAGTAAATAATGTACTGAAAATTTAAGAAAATAAACTCTTTCATTCAAATCAAGGAATTGAGAATTATAAGAAATTACAATCAGAAAGAGGATGTTATTACATTGTAGTCTCTTCTTGACCACCTTGGTATCGAGTGCTGGAGATAGGGGTGGCAAAACGGGCTGGGCCCAATGGGCCAGCCCGTCAGCCCGTGCTAAAAGGAACGGACTGGGTTGAAGATTTCAACCCGTCAGCCCGTTCTGGCCCGTCCCGTCCAGCCCGTCAACTTGACGGGCCAAAGTACGGGCTGGTCCGTCCTGGCCCGTTGGCCCGTTTTAAAAGAATAAAATAAAATAAAAATAATTAAAAAGATTAACTTTTTAGATTATATATTTTAAATGTAGAAATATATAATAGTATTGTAATTTAAATCATCAACACCTACAAATTAAGTTTGAATTATTAGTTATAATTGAATAATTTAATATGTAAATTTAATAATTGTTTTAACTTATCTAATTAAAAACATTAACTAATCAATTAAAATTTAAAATAATATTTTATTTGATTAAATATGACTTTAATAATAATTTATATGTATATATAAACAAATTTAAAAAATAAAACAAATTAAAAAATTTGAAAACTAATTAAAAAAATTAAAAAAAAAACTAGACGGGCCAGCTCGGCCCGGCCCGTTAGCCCGTCCTATACGGGACGGGTTGTGATTATTGGCCCGTTTCTATTTGACGGGCAGACCCGTCCCGGCCCGTTTTTTGACGAGCCACATAAGGGTCGGGCCAAAACGGGCCGGGCTGGCCCGTTTGCCACCCCTAGCTGGAGATAATTCCAGCAGGTTCGCCGACAAGCTTTTGTGTTTTATATAGACACACAGTAGCATCAAGAAAAGCCTAAAATTGAGAATCCATCATTCCACATGTTATCTACAATTATGAGGAGCATCAGACAAAGTAGAAGTAGGAATAAAGGTGGAATTTAGTTTGGGAAGCATTGAGATACTCGCTCACTCTTTTAACCCTTAGGAGAGAAATCTACCCTGATGCACTTGTGTTTCCTCAAATCTGGTGACTGTTTCTGAATTGGAGAGAAGACAAGAAAATTCTAAGAGGCTACACAAAAAATTGGGTCGGAGAAGAAGAGTAACTACTTATTAAATATAACACCAATAGCATAGGAAATAATGAAAAAACTAATGATGGATATAACCCTTATATATTACCTAAGCAGCAGTAGAAAGAAATTTAGAACTTACCATGACCTAGTCTCCATTCTAAATAGAAGGAATGTTGGTGCAGAACATGCAACAAATATATTACCCTTATCTTAACTATGTAAACTTCAATTCTCATACTATCACTCTCATTTACCAAGACATCTAGGTAACCACAATATCTCAAAGAAGCATTTTATTCTGCAGTAATAGTAGAAGTGTCTTTAACATTTTACTGGCTTAGAATCATAGTAATATCACATCAATATTAACCTCAACAACTTGTTCTAAACAACCAAATGAAAAAGTGATTGTAAACGAAAGAAAGAGATAAAGAGAAAGTGAGAGGGAACCTAGTGATGGGACCATGAGGCTTGACTTTAACAACTCCTCTTACATTGGCCAAATTCTCAATATCACCCAACGCCTGCCTTGCGAATCTTTCCATCCACTGCTTCGTTCTTCTTCTGCTGTTTTTCTCCCCTTATTACTGCCTCACCTAGGAAATCACAACAAAACGACTTGCGAACCACCACACACGATCCCCTCTCATCTCTTAGCTGATTTGAAATGGCTCTGCAATGATTAAATTATAATATTTACATTTGGTTTTAGGAAGGCATTCTCCATTTCAATACTAAACCAATTACTAACTTACGTAACTAAAATTCATAGAAAGAAGTTATTAGAATTATGTACCTTCTAGTCTTTGAGCCACCTTTTGCACTTCGATATATTCCCTTCAACCATTACAAGCAGATAGTATATCAATTTGTTCAAGAATTTACTAGAACAGAACAATTACACTACCTCAATCAAATACAAACACAGTACTAGAAAACCTTCGCACAGGCTAAATGAAGGGAAATAGAGCAAACCAAATACATATCTTCTATAGGAACCAAAATGAAACACATGTGATTTTTCAAATTATCGAAGATAGGTTAAGTTCAAGTACCAACTTCACTACAATTCCTAATTTGATGTGAGAGCTGAGTAGTGGCGAAGAGTGAAATCTAACAACGAAGAGTGGAGAAGCATGAGAGAGAATCCGAGCAGGGGCAAGCACATTGCAGTTCGAACCCTAGGTGAGGCGCACAAGGAGGTGGCGTGCGGTGGAGGAATGGCCAACAACTAATGCATGGCGGTTCTGTAAACGTTGATGCATTTGTTGTGCGGAGTAGAAAAACATCTACACATTTTATTTAGGTGTTGTGTTCTGATTGTCGAGAAGAAGAAGAACTTGAAATTTAGAGAGAAGAAACAATAAAAGTCTGGGAGGGAAAGCTGGAAAAAGTGAGGGAAAGAGTGAAACGTGAAATATGTAGTATAAGCAGTGGAGGAGGTCATAAACCTCTGAAGAAAAACATTAAAACCCCTGTTATTATTTGTTATTGTTATTTTTTTACGGAACCTATCAAAACTACCATAAGTTATGTTTATTTATGGAGATTTTCGTAACCTCTATTAAATATATATTTTTTCTAGTGTTATAGGCAATTCACTCTCCATTATTACGGAAATAGGTAGTTTTTAAAAAAATTATAGAAATGGGCAAATCGTTCTGGAGGAGCACGTTTTCGTATGAAGAAATCGTGTAGCCCCCAAACATTTTTTGTGGTCAACGTGAGTCAGCAGGCGAAATCGATTACATGCGTAATTTTTTGAAAAAAAACGTGAACAAACATTTTACTAGATAGGAAAGCAATGACATATGATATAGTTGAATATGAAACTAAAAACAATGATAATAATGAAAAAAAACATTACAATCAATTAAAGTACTAACATAATAATGTCAATGTGAAAGTGCATTAAACAAATACAAAGTTTTTGAATGAAATAAACATCAAAATGCATCTAAGAAGGAGGAAATTGGCGCCACACATAAGCCATGTCTTCTTCAAGTTGACCAACCTGAGCATCAATACTATCAAATCTTGAACCAATAAAAGCTTGGAGATCGCGGATTTCGTGGATAATATCATTAAGCATAGCAGCAGATGCATCTTGGGCAGGCTGTGGCGGTGGAAATGGTGTGCGGTCATCATGAATAGGTGCATCCTGCATATCACGTTTATGAATCCATTCACCATTTTGGTCTTTTACAAAACCAAAGGAATGAATAACTTCAGCACCAATTGGACCTGTTCTCCAATTAACCTCCTCAAATGGTTCATCTTCTAGAGGAACATTAAACTTAATTAAAATGTCAGTAATGTGATTTGCATATGGTAAATGGACATTGTCTCTTAATGCTTTTTTCATGCGATATCTAACCAGATGACCCTAGTTAAGCTGCCTTCCGGTCAGCATTGCCCACATTAAGATAATGTCTTCTTCAGTAGCTTGAAGGTTAGCTGATCGGGGCACCAGGCATCGACATAAGATGTAGTGCAGGATACATGTTTCCACTTTCATTTGGCCTGCCAGTAATCTTCCTCCAATATTTACATTGTCACGACAAATCATTACTTTTGCATTGTGACTCGAATAATCATCTCTCCATTCTTCCACCATGTTTCCCTCAAAACAGACCCCTTGAGTGCCCAACTGGGTTATACGATAAAACATATTTATATCCATTCTAATCTTGACATGCTTAACTTCACTAAGAATAACTCCTTCATTAGTAATTTGTAAGTTAGAATAAAATACTCTAACTAACTCCGGATAATAACATTGACGATTAGTCAAAAAAGGTAATAATCCTAAGTTGTGCAGTATATCATAGCACTCAAAGTTTTGCTCAGCAATAAAATCATCAGGATATCTAGGTTGAATAATATCTCTACCGGAAAATTTTGAAGTATACCTTTCATATTGTGCTACGAAAGAGAAGAGTCTTTGTGGCTGTGAAGGTGCAATTATTTCTTCAGCTTCGTTGACGGCGGCACCACGGCGGCGGCAAGCACCGGTTTGAGTCTTGTGTTTCCTTGAAGATTCAGCCATTTTTGGGTGTTTCTGAAGATTTTAATCGGTGGGTTTTGTAGAGAATTGAAAATGAGAAAGATTGCAACGAACGAGAGGTGATTTGGTTAAGAAATGAAGGCACAATGGTGAAAACACAGAGGACGGAAAGGGGGCGCGAGTTGGATTTTTGGTGTGCAGCGGCGGAGAGAGAAAATGTTGTATTTATAGTGGAAGACGAGGTGTAATCGATTACAGGGTTTCTGTAATTGATTACCACGTTAAAAATAATTTTTCAGGGGCTCCTAATAGAGGTGTAATCGATTACAGGGTTTCGGTAATCGATTACCAAGGTAGAAATTATTTTCCAATGGCTCCTGTTTGAGGTATAATCGATTATAGGGTTTATGTAATTGATTACCAAGGCAGAAATTATTTTCCAGGGGCTCCTGTTAGTTCGTTAATCGATTATAGGATTTCGGTAATCGATTACGAAGGTAGAAATTATTTTCCAGGGCTCGTGATAGTTCGTTAATCGATTACCGGGTTTCTGTAATCGATTACGAAGCTAGAAATAATTTTCCAGGGGCTCCTATAAGTTCGTAATCGATTACATTGTTTTTGTAATCGATTACATTGTTTTTGGAATCGATTACGAAGCAATAAATTATTTTCGAAGGGCTCTTGTTAGTTCGTTAATCGGTTACAACGCTTTTGTAATCGGTTACCAAGTTAGGATTTATATTCCAGGGGGCTCCTGTTAGTTCAGTAATCGATTACAGGCTTTGGTAATCGATTACATTTTACAATTTTAGACTTGTGTAATCGATTATTTAATCGATTAAGGTCACACGTAATCGATTAACTTACTCTGTAATCGATTACCTTCGCATCAGATGTCCAAATTTTTTTAATGGTAATCGATTACACTTTGATGGTAATCGATTACAGTACGCATTTTTGCACCAAATTAATTGTGGTGATGGATAACATGATCCATATAATTGATTACAGCATAACATATTTATTTTTATAGCATTTCTATTCCATTAATAAAAAAGTTTAAAATATTCCACTAGTTAAAGAAAAATAAAATGATTAAAAAGTTGCACTTAACTTAAAATGGAAAGCAAAGAAAAAAAAAACTAAATGAATTATGACAACCATCTGTATCTTCTTCTCCCCTAGTGATCCACACACCATCCAGAATTGATATCTTCGTATTCTTCGGCAGGTGTTGGTGGTCTGATGTCTCTAGTTTGGATGAAAAGCTCGATATAGGAAGAGATACGCGGTTTTTTGACAGATTGGTCTAGATTGTGTACGTGTTTCCAACGACTGATCATCTGTGACACATCAAAGTCACTTTTGATTTCCGCGGTGTCATGAAATAGTCACCTGTTGCGTATTGTTGAAGGGCGACGATAGCAATTTGTTTGACAACTCTACGATCACCACACTCGACTAATTGAGTTACGATTTCTAATAATTCATTGTAGGTGCAATCATGTCTGATGGAGAAGGTTTTCGTGGCATCCGAACCAAACTCAAGACCAAAACCAGATCGACTCTCTGTGATACCAGCACCCCTTAAAGGTCCACCATAATAAAGAATAATTGGTGAAGTTGGGACAGAGTTTGAAGATGATGATGATGGGGTGTTTGTAGTTAAAAGAGAAAGGATTTCTTCAGGTGATCTTGTGAAGGTGCATACAATTCAATCATTGTGTTGAAAGGGAAGAAGACTTACATTGCAACTTTTGAAAAACATGTTCATTTGTCTTTAATTCAAATGCATCATAGACAATATTTCCTTCAGAAGTCATGGTGGGTCGTCTGAAGTATAGGTTGTTTATGGATGTGTTTGATTGGCATGGAATGGCTGCACAAACTCTTTGGTTGAGCATGTTGTATGTGCAGTTGTATGGAATGCAAAATATCTGGGGACTCTGACATATGAACTTCACCCCATCCTCATAAAGTTTCATTTCATCATTTGTGTATAAGGCAGCTATGTAAGAATTGGTGAAATCTTGAGACTTTGTGATGCCAAAAATTTCAGGGGAAAAATGTCCCATCTTACGGTTTTCAATTAAGAAAGAAAAGGTAGAAGGAGATGCCAAGCAATAGATGTGTTGGACACTTGAAAGTTTGCATTTCATGTAGTGTAGGGATGTGGTATTTATAAGCATAGTAGTTGCACCATTATTGAGTGAATAAAAAAAGAACAAATTATGGAGCTTCAATTCATTACGTACATATGCAATTGTCATATTCAAATAGTACAAATACATAGTACAATATTCTCCCATAATGTGATAATTTTATTTGACAATAACATTGTTCAACGATGGCTGCCTGTGCCGCATGGTGGCCTCCGTGTGGGTCATCGAGGTCGTCTCTCAGGTTGTGGGGGAGGAGGGGGTGACTCACTTTCGTCATCAGTATCTTCCACTTCCACAGATTGAGAACCTTCTTCTGAAACATTAAAAGGAATTTCAGGTCTGTAGTATTATTGTGAAGATGACGGGCCTCGGTATGCGGATGGTGGAGTCAGTGATGATATCCCAAACATTTGTGATGGAACACCCCCATAGCTGGAAAATTGGGGGCCAGATGAACCACCATAATATTGGGATGGACCCGCTCCAAAGTTTGATGATGGTGGGAAAAAACCATATGAAGTCGGGACTTGCTGGGATGACGATGGAGGATGCATTCTTTGATCCCAATTCCCAAAACCTGGAGTTAGATTTTGTGAGTGAAGGAGGCCTGAAAAGGGTCTATCCGGACAAAGTTGCTGATGTGAAGGCGGATTCTGATATTGCTCGGGCATGTCATACTAAAAGAAAATTAAAAATTAATTGATATTATTGAAAATCAATAATAATAAAAATTTTAATTTAAATGTTGTGCATGAAATAAATGATTCTCACTTCGGATGATTGTGCAATAGCCGAGATATAACGGATGGTATGATTTATGTACCATTGCATATAGGGCGAGTAAATCACGCAGATGGCCACTTTTGGTGAAAGGTTCGCCCTGAACAATGGAATTATGACGATTATTCCATAGCATTATAAACCGATGGTGATATTGCCTCCAATTAATTTCTCCCTTCCTCGGAGATCAATTCGGTGAACCTTATCCAGGTTCATCGGGTCGGATGGGATGCTCTGTCACCAACCAAACTATCTGACTACCCAGTCGACTTGGTGAAATTCAACAGTCGCAAAACATATAAGAGGAACCAATGCCCAACTTATGGGAGAAACATTTATGATTATCATGCGACTAACATGAGGTTGTCGATATGGTGTCCATAAAAACTGCAAAAATTAAGGTTAATGTTAAAGATAAAAAAAACAAAGGGAATTTCAACAAACAAAGTAGTAGAGCATTGGTGATAATGAACCTACTTTGGTTGAATATGATCAAATTTTTTTCGAAACTCCACCACAATAGTTTGGTCATGGAAGACGGAACGTGTTTGCCGACACCACCTCACACTTAAGGGGAACGCAAGACCAACCACAATCTCGTCCTCCGTGACTGGTTGTATTTTTGGAGAGATACATGTGAATCTCTCCCACGCCCAACACTGCAGCAATAGCATGTATCCACCAATGTTGTCTTGTTGGAATTTTGTGCTGTGATCCAGTGCACGATACAGGCATGCCAATACTGCGGACCCCAACTAAAATTTGAAATATGATCCAATTCTCTTAACAATGGCAAGAACATAAAATGCACGAGACTGGCTGATGTATCTGACATCAATATGCTGCCAATCAATATGAGGATGTGTGCTCGTGCATACTGTCCAATTGTTGCCAGGTTTGCGTCATTCGGTAATTCTCGGAATCTGCTATTTAGCCATGATAGCTTTACGCGGTTCCCTGTGATCATATTTTCGAGTGGAATATCCCCCAATAAATTTTAACACAATTGCAGCAGGTTTCCAGAACTTACACCGGTGACGGGTTCACCATCAATTGGCACCCCTAGTTGTAGTGAAACATCTTCCAGGGTAACAGTTGTTTCTCCTAGTAGCATGTTGAAGGTGTGAGTTTCAGTCCTCCACCTTTCACATAATGCTGTTACCATGAGGTGGTTAATCTCCACATTACTCACTTTCAAAACGTGACCAAAACCAGCTGCATCAATTAACATTCTGACCCTAGGGTCAATAAGATCTGTATGTTTTAAAATCCAGATAGAATGGCGTCGTGGCCGGAGGACCCTCTCGTTTCCTTCCCAAATCTGGTTGGTGATGTGATCGTCTTGATGACGCAATACAGACAAGTTTATGAAAAGATTACCAGAATATCATTTAAAGTTGATGAATAACAAAACAAACACAAAAACGAAAATAAAAAAAATGACCGAACCTGTTAGATTGACGAATGAGAAATTAATTTTGATACGCTGCAAATCCAACTACAATGGCAAAGCTATGAAGTATTATGTGATGTGAAATAACTCTTGCACCTAACATGGCTATTTAAACTACATCACCATACTATTCATTCACATGCCTCCCTTTTCATATTTCTCTCTCTCACGTACCAAATGAGTTGTCTCACCAATGGCAGCCTATTGTCATACACCTCCATGCACACCACCACATGGCTTCTTCTATTCACCAGACACACATTTCTCTTCAATAATAATAACCTTCTGAAAGATTCTCACACCATTATTCAAAGTTGCAGGTGCATGAAAGATTCTCTCTCACACCATTATTGTGAATAGTATTGTGCAGAAAAGAAAGCATGCATTATTTTGAATAGCATTGTACAGAAGCGTGAATTATTGTGAGTCACTACAAAAAAAAATATTTTTAGTGGGGGTTATATTTGACATTTCCGGAGGTTTTAACCCCCACTAATGGGTTTACCAGGGGTTTGCAATTTCCCTGGAAGAACCAGCGTCGCTATTAGATTACCGGGGGTTTTTAGCAACCCCTGGAAAAACACAACTTGCTTGGGGTTTTCAAAACCCCTGCTACTGCCAAGGGTTTACGAAACCCCCGCTACTGCTAGAGGTTATCAAAACCCCCGCTACTGCCAGGGGTTTCTAAAACCCCACTATTGCCAGGGGTTTCTAAAACCCCCACTACTGCCAGGGGTTTCTAAAACCCCTGCTACTGCCAGGGGTTTTTAAAACATCCGCTAATGCCTGCAATTTAAAAACTCCAATATTTTCTGTTTGTTTGTTTTATATTTTTTAATAATACATAAATCTTGAAATAAATAAAAAATTATAAAAGGAAAAGATTTTAATTTTTGGTAATTATAATTTATGCATATAACATTTATAAAAGGGACAATGAACAAAGTTTACAATATGACAAAGTGTAAAAGTTAAAATTAACAAGTCATTACAATGTTATTTGTTTTAAATAAGAAAAATAAACATAATGAAAAATTAAATAACATCCTTCTAATGCGGTACTTGATATTACAAACATTTCCTTGACCAGATACCTTGTGGCTCAACAAAGTTCATAACTTCTTCTGCAAACATCTGCAAAGATAGATTGTTTAAGAACAATTCTTTATAACAGTTACTTCAACGAAGAATAATCATGAGTTGCTTTCAACAAACACACCTTTCTTTTTTTTACTCTTGACCTCTTTGCCAAGAAGCAATCGAGCAAAAAATAGAACATATTCGTGCACTCCTAAGGTCATGCATGATATGTTGGGTTCGCGAGGCTCCTAAAGCACGACAATATCACAAGCTCAAACACAAACTACTATATGACATTCATAGTGATAAGGAAAAACAAAAAAAAAACATATCAATATATATATATATATATATATATATATATATATATATATATATATATATATATATATATATATATATATATATATATATATATATATATACTAATAAAATGCAATGTAGTCATCACTCTCCGTGAGTGCAAAACAATCCCACTGTTTCTTTTTTTAGCTCATTTTTATACTGCTTCATGAATGCTACCAAACATTACCTTTTTCTATGCCCTCTCATAAATTAACATTCACTTCACAATTGTTTCTATGTCAAAACCTGTTATATTTTATATAGTTTTTAATTTCTTTTCCAGATTCTTTCTCTTTCTCTCTTCCTAAGGTTTTGCTGGTGCAATTAAGTTTCCTGCTCTTCTTATTTACCTCACACTCCCTAGGGCCCTAGTTGATAGCCTCGTCTAGCTTCCTTCAATTTCCAACAGTGTATCAGTTTATTTTTTCATCTCTCTCTGTCTCTAAGAAATTTCTTTTTCACAAAAATTGCACTCTTACTACTTTGTTTACACTTTCCCCGTGCTGGTGCTGCTACTCTATGATCATTTGAAGAGCTTAGATTAGATTAAATTATTAAAATAAGAAAAAAAAAATAGAGGGGAATGAGATTAAGTTTAGATCTTGGCCTTCTTTAATGGACATGAGAGAGCAAGATAAGGTAGTAGAGATGCCTAGCACTTTGGGTTATAACCTCCCCAATAGAAATTCATCTTCCTCCAAGTTATCATCACCAATACGGGAAAGAAGTGACCAACCTCCTCAATCTCACACAAAGAAATGATAAAGACTTTTGTCCTTTGGAGAAATATTTCATTGATATGATGATTGGCATAAATAGTTTTGTTCATAATGTTTGGAGAAAAGCATTGGATTATGACAAATGGCGTAAGAGAAGCATCATTTGAAAGAAGTTATTCCAAGGTAAAATAAAGAAGATAAATAACCTTGATTCTTGTAGGCCTAAAGGGGAGAATGATTATCGTAAAACACAATGCTCTTTTCCTTATAAAAGTTTAACTAATTGATTCTGAATGGCCCAAAATAAAAAAGATAGTGATGTGGATGCATGATCTTGCATCATTATAACAAAGCAAAAAGTACGATAATAAAAAAGTTGATAATGTTAATAAATTAAAGGAATAAAACATAGTGTTGGAAGCCATTTAAGATTTTCTCTCCCATTACTGGCTAAAGATGATAATTGTCCTAGTTTGCAAACTCCAATTATTTTCTTGGTTTGAAACTTTTGGTACATTTATTATTATTTTGGCACATTACACAATCTCTCCGAGATATGGGTGATTAGGGTAAAGCTCGATTACCCTTGGGTGATTAGTTTGCAAACTCCATTGATTTTGCCACCATAATTCTTGTAATGCCAGCAGCAGTAGTAGTCCCATTGGATCCTGAAGTTTCATATTCTGCACTTTCAGAGGCTGTAGTCGGAAGAGGAAGAAAAATCATAAGTAGTATCATTGCCATTAAGCTAGTACATATAAAATTCTAGGAATATGCAGAGTTGATTACATGTAAACTCTGAAAAGGTTGATAAATAGCAGGCATTTTTTTTACAAGGGATGCAAGATTAAGAGAAGAATGTGTCAATAAAAATAAGGGGTATAGTACTAACATTCCCCCATTACTAAGAATATGTGTTATGTGAATTGTTTGAAAGGTATGTGTTGTATGAATACAAAAATTTAACCGTACCATCTTGAGTTGAAAACGCCATAGAATTTTTTGTTGGCAATTTAGGTTTCTCTCCTTCCATCTTCTTAAAGAATTTAACATATATGCAGATTACTAATAATAGAAGACTGCATATTCCTGCTATGGATATTCCAGCAACATCACCCTTAGCTAGACCTACTTATATACAAAAGCGAATTTAAGTTTTGAGACACTGACTTTTTCTTTGTGTTCTCTATTTATGTGAACATTAAGCTGAAAATAATCTTCTTATAACCAACTCCCTATAAAGTTTGAGAGCCAAACCTGTGTTTCTGCAAGATGGAAAAGAAAATTAAAGTTAAAAAGATAGAATCAAACATGCAGCAATATTCAACTGTATGTGCATAATTCAGCATGAAAGGTGAGACAACCTAAGTTACCCACCTAGGGTGCAAGGGAACATACTCTCCAAATTGATCTGGCAAGTTTAAACAAAATTAAAACGTCAAGCAAATGCATAAAAGGTTATCCAAAATGCTTTGAACAAGAACAAAGTGATTATTTTTACCCCCAACATGCTGATAATACCAAAAGAAAGATAATTTGATCAGAGTTGTTGAATTTTTGTCTTGTAATTTACATCAGAAGGTTAACAATAAAAGTTTACCAAAATAAAACTCCAAAACATTGGAAAACATCAGTATAAGTACACAACTGTATCTAAATGTTTTCAATGTCAAAATACATTACTAACATGATGTAAGAGAAGAGCATACCTCTTCCTGGAATGAAAACAATTCCACTCTCTTTACTGAAATTGACTCCAGGATTATAATTCTGCAGCAATTATGCATCAAGATGAGCCTCGTTAATGTAGCATGATGAACCTTGCACAAAACTTTTATCTCTGGCATAAATTCTTTAGTTTTTGTAGCTGTAATTCTTTTAATAGCAACTTCCTAGAAGATTTAAAATACAGGCCAAACTTATATTTCAGCACTTACAGGGCTACTAGATTGATATCACTGTCAATCTAGCTTCAACAATGCTATATTTTGAAAACTATAGCAAAAAGTTTTAAGTATAAAAATAAACAAAAACAAAATATTATCAACATATTAAAGTATGAAATACTGATGTTGAGTCTTCTATGTAAAAAGGTCCACTCATTAGCAAACATGTTTTATATCTCAACAGCTTGTATGATTGTGTAATGAGCTAGGCACCATTAAGTTAACTTATTTAGGTTACAGATTTACTATTCGTTCATTTGACATAAACCAAGAATAAAAAAAATTAGAAAACATGGAATAAGGAACATACATGTAAGGTGTATCCCCACCAAACTTCTTTTGATTAACAAATCCATAGAGAAACTTAATGTACCCTCCACCACACTCAATCTCCTTTTCAAATTTTACAGAATGTTGGAGGACCACTGTTTTGTTCTTGTTGGTGAATTCAGGTATTTTAGCAGAGATGGCAAAGTGTTTGCATCACTGGATGTTTGAATACCTACAATATTCCAGAAAATGGCAACAAGTTACAAGGCAAACCAAATTCCTGTTACTATACACATTAAGAAAGAAAACAATAGAAGTTCCTCAAAATGTAAAGTGAGTCAACTAATTGAAATTTTGTGGTAGTAAATTACTCTTCCTTGACTTGTACTCTACATTTTCTACCCAAAGCAAGTAGGCTTACCTCAAGAATATGCTAAAAAAATAATCGAAATTGTGACTACTATGTAGTGCATATTTTTCTCTTCTCACATTTTCCCCTTCACACTCACACATGCATCTTCATTGTTTTATTTTATATATTAAAACTGTAAGGAAATTTCTTAATTATAGTATATTTACATGTATATAACAATTTAACCATGTTCACTGCAAGAGATGTAAGATTTAGAAAATGTTTATAGATAAACTTACAAATCATTGAATAACAATCTATTTTCATTGACAAGATTTGAATCGGTATATACAAGGTTAACTAAAGTTAAGTACTAGATTATGAGTTATGCAGTGAGTAATTTATGATTGATTCATACAATCAATCATAATTCATACAAGGTTGATAGCTGAAGAAGCTGGAGTTAAAGCTTTTCGTATCACTACGAACTTACAAATCAGCAAAACCAGTGAAGCACTCGCTCCCGTGAAGCACCAGCCCTCCTCGCCTGTGGTCACATCTTCCTTGCTCAGACGAAGTTGTCGCCGACAACACCGGCCACTATGGGAAGCCCTTCCGACTCAGACGAAGTCGCCACACCCTCTACTCTCCTCTTCGATTTTCTTCCTCTGTGCGAAATCCAAGGATGGCTCTCTAGAAACATAAACTCTCAAATGCGAAAAATATAAAAGATGGGAGGTTAAAAGACCAAAAATGAGGGATGATGCAAAGAAGAAGAGAAGAAAATCCACTCTCTTAGGTCACGCAAACACGAGAACAGAATGTACTGAACTTCTGAAAAGTACGAGAAAAGAGGAATTATGAAAAGTTATAAAGAAATGAAATTTCTGGGGGTTCATTTAAAAAACCTCTGACACTTAGAAGGGGTTTAAAAAACCTCTACTATGCATATAAATTGCTTGGGGTTATACTAACCTCTCCTAAAAAACCTCCTCTAAAATTCAAAATTTTTGTAGTGAGTGCAGAAGCGTGAAGTTGAAATAGTATTATGGCAGGTGCAGTAGTCTAGGAATCACGGTGAAGCAGGAAAATCAAAAGGTGTAAGAAGAAAACGTCATGGGGGTGCACGTTTTTAAATTGAAAGTGTATGGGGGGTGCACGTTTTCTAAATAGAAAGTGTATGGGGGGTGCACGTTTTCTAAATAGAAAGTGTATGAGGGGTACACGATTTCTAAATAGAAAACGTGTGGGGGGTGCACGTTTTCTATTAGAAAATGTGTGGGGGCTACACAATTTCTTTAAGAAAACGTGTAGGGGGTGCACGTTTTCTACACGTTTTCTTTAAAACCAATTTGTTTTTTCTTTTCGCACCCCAACCCACTCCTTTCGATTCTGGAAACTAAAATGCTTATATATCCATGCATACTACCATTGGTTCTTCTATCAATACTTCTCTGCATACCAAGCTTCACATCTCAAATCTCCTAATCTATATTTCCATACCAACGTGTTCATAATGAGTTCGTGGAATTATGGAGGATCTTCTTCGTCTAATTCAATCGAAGACAAACCTGTCATTCCAGACATTGTCGAAGAGTTTACTTTCGATGATTTTTATGAAGACAATGCAGACGATGAAGAAATTGTTCCGGTTCCTACTATGGATTACAATCCGTATGGGGAAGTCGAACTACAAGAACGCATGCAATTTGATTCAAAAGAGGCAACAATGTCTGCCATCAAACATTATCACATCACCAATGGATACAACTTCAATGTGGTAGAATCAAAACCGCATCTTTATGTTGCACAATGCATCCATTACAACAATGGATGTCAATGGCGTCTGAGGGCTAGTTATAGTAAAATCAGACATCATTGGGAAATCAAGTCCATTGATGGTACACATACTTGTTTCTCTACATTAATTTCACAAGATCACTGCAATCTGGATTCCAATTAAATTGCTTCCATTGTTTTTCATTTGGTCCGCACAAATCCAAGCATTCGCATCAAAAGCTTGGTCGCTGACATCAAAAGTTGTTACGGATACACGGTCATATATAGAAGAGCATGGATTGCGAAGGAAAAAGCAATTATAATGGAGTATGGTGATTGGGACCAATCTTATAATGAAGTTCCCAGATGGTTACTAGCTGCCCAACAAACCAATCCTGGGACAATTTTTAAACTTTTCGGTCCTCCAATTAATGTTGATGCTGAGGATGGGACATCCACATACATTATGGAACGTTGCTTTTGGGCATTTGGACCATGCATTGAAGGTTTTAAGTATTGTAAACCTGTTGTTCAAGTGGATGAAACCTTTTTAACAGGCAGATATCATGCCACCTTGCCAACTACAATTGCTCAGGATGGAAATAGAAACATATTTCCTTTGGCATTTGCAATAGTAGAAGGTGAGACAAAAAAGATATTTATTTAGTTTTTTCAACTACTACAAGAGCATGTAACTCCTTAACCAAATCTATGTCTAATTACTGATAGAGGGAAGGGCATTTTGTCAGCCCTACGATCGGAAGAAGTTGACTGGGAATAAGACAATCTTCACTCTGTCTACTGCATACGTCATCTGGGTTCCAACTTCAACAACCGCTTCAAAAATGCCAATCTAAAGAAACAATTCAGTAACTTGGGTACGACGTTTTCCTAACTTTACATTCCACATGCACAAAATATTTCCTTTAAACATAATATTTTTTCATTTCATTTTATATTTCTTTTTCACAGTTTACGAAGTCAAACAACCTACCATGCAAGCAAAACTTTCAGCTATGAGGTCCCAATTCCCACAAGCAGTAGCTTGGATTGATAAAATCCCCTTACATAAGTGGTCTCAGGCTTATGATGAGGGGCGCAGGTACACGCACATGAGAACAAACTTGGCGGAGTGCATGAACTTTGTCCTTAAGAGGGCTCGGTCATTACCTATCTGTGCACTATTGAAAATTACATTTCAAAACATAAATTCTTGGTTTGTTGAACGCGGCTTAAAGGCAAACTCTATGTTAAGAGCTGGTCATCAATATCCAAAAGATGTCACTGCCTTGCTCCAACAAAATCACCAGAAATCCGCATATTGTCATTTCAACGCTACGATCGAGATAATTCAGAATTCGAGGTGCAAGAGATATCGAGCCCCCATCAATATCATCCAAAACCAATCTCATTCACTGTCAGATTAAATGATTGATGGTGTGATTGTGGTCACTTCCAAGCTAGTCGGTTACCCTGTCATCACGTCATAGCTATTTGTTCTTTTGGTCTTATGCCACTTTCAAATTTTATCGATCCAGTTTACACCCTTGATTACATAAATACGACTTATCAAGTCCAATTCCACCCCCTACTAAATGAGGACTATTGGTCAACATATATAGGTTCTAATTTCAATCCGGACCCCCAAACTAGGTGCAAGGCTTCCGGACAACCTACAACAACTGGGATCCATAACGAAATGGATCATTCCGTTACGGATAAGCCAAAAAATGCTCTTATTGTCACACTGAGGGTCATCATAGGGGACAATGTCCATTTCGCCAATAATTTGTACATTTTTTATTTCAATTAATTTACTTTTCAATGTTTTTTTCTTCTTTCTACAATGTCAAAACTAAGACAATTTTTTATGAACATTAATATTTCTTATGCCTTCATCAACTATAATTTGAAATACTTTATTCTTTGATGGACCAAAAAACTCTATAAAATCATTACAAATTATTATGCTTACCTCTGTATCCAATTCTAATTTAATCACTTTTTTAAAAAAAAAAAAAAATTGGGACTGTAATCGATTACAATACCTTTGTAATCAATTACATTTCACCCGGACATAATGCATTAACCATGTAATTGATTACACTTTGTCTGTAATCGATTACATTACACCCAGAAAATTGCAATGCATGCAGTAATCGATTACAACATACAGTAATTGATTATTGCATGAAAAACATAACCCCCTGCACGATTTCATGTAAAAACGTACAGCCCCACAATGATTTTCTTTAAAGATCGTTCACCCCCCACACGATTTCGCTTGCTGACAAATTTTGACCACAAAACATTTGGGGGCTACACGATTTCTACATTCGAAAACGTGCTCCCCAAATGATTTGCCCATTTTTGTAATTTTTTCAAAAACTGCCTAGTTCCATAATAATGCAAAGTGAATTGCCTATAAGGGAAAAAAAACTGATATACGGGACTCACATAACAACGCCACGATTGGTTCAGCTAATCAAGTTGCTGGCCTATATTACTGTGAACATGTGAACACTCATGATAGAAAAATTCCTCATATTTCTTTAAATAATTGTAATGCCATGAACATAAATCTATGGCACTCTAAATTAGGCATCCTTCCAATAATAGACTTCGTCTTATATATGCAAAGTATAACTATGTCACTTTTGATGATTCCTCAATTTGGAATGCTTGTCATCTTGCTAAACAACGTAAACTCCATTTTTGCTAGCACTTCTAAAACTGTACAACCTTTTGAGCTATTACATATTGACATACGGGCTACTGTTCTATAATTTCTATGCATGGAAATAAATACTTTCTCATTATTGTTGATGATTCACGTTACACATGGTTGATCCCTATATGACTCTTCTGATTTCCTCAAGTATTAGTAACTTGATTAATACAATTCTGGCTTATTACATCTGCATTTAACCTAAAGACCATTAGACCTAACACCACAATAATATATAAATAATAATATATAAGGCATACACTATCATACAAGTTTAATTCATAAAAAATGGCTGGGTTTGCTAAAGTACGGTGGAACACTTTGTATGCCAAAATAACAACTAATTTCCATAACTATGAATTTTTTTTTTAACATTTTTATTATTATTATATGTTGTTGGAGACTTTTTCTTTTTCCAGTCTTTAGAAAGTGAAAGGGGAAAAAGCCAACCAGTCCATCAGACGAACGATTGTCAAAATAAATGTTGACAGTGTTTTAAACTTTGCAAGTTGGGAATTGGGTTTCTAAATTAATTTTTCCTTTTCTTTTTATTTAAGTTGTGTGATACTTTCCATATGTTTCTTTCTTTTCATTTTCTCATCAAGGATTTAATTTAACAATAATATATTTGAACAGTAAAATCCTCAAGTTCTTTGGACCATTTCATTTTCTTCTTTTAATATTTGAATAGCACAATCCTAAGCTGTTTGGACCAATATCATTTCCTTCTTTTCATGTGTCTAAGATGCTTAATTTTTCTAACCCATAAAATGGATTCAAATATAACATTAATAATTTAAAGACTTTTTGGGCTACTCTTATTTTCTTCCTTTGAAATGTCTAACATGCTTAACTTTTCCATCCCATAATGAATTTGATCGGGACAGTCAATAGCTTAAGTTCTTTGGATTAATTTCATTTTCAAGTGTCTAACATGCTTAATTTTTCCAACCCATAAAATGGATTCACATGCAAGAATTGATAAATTAAGGTGTTTCTGGACTAATTTCATGTTTTCTCTTTTCAATATGTTTCCTTTTGTGGACTAGTTGATTAGGACAACGAATAAGGTCTTTGAACTAGTGTCATTTTCCCTCTTTGCAAGTATCCAATGTGCTTAATATTCTAATCCTTAAAATGATTCGATCAGAACGATCAATATCTAGAACTAGTTTTATTTTTCCCTTTATAAAATGTCTTATTGCATAAATTTAAAGCTACTGGTTAGGAAAATCAACAACTTATTAAGATGTTAGAACTAATTTTACTTTTCCCACGTTGTCATTAATTTTTAACCCACAACAAAATTATGATAATCAACAACTTGTTTTTTCTCAAGACCAGTTTATATCTTCCTGTTTGTATTATTGATGAACTAAATTTTTAACTCATGTATAGTACACAATATCTTGAGATTTTTTTGAGATAGCTTTATTTTCCTAATTTTGACGTTATTGGTGGGGTTAATTTTCTTACCCACGTAATAGAAATTAGCAAATAATAACTATCTAACATAATACAAACTTACTCAATCATCTTCTAATAAAGGAAAAAAGGCCAAATTAAACGAAATTTGGGCATATCTTTTGGAAAGCCGCAGCCGATACTTACAATATGAATATAAATGATGTCATGGAGCTTTCCAATCACACATGAAAGAGAAAAGACTGAATCTTAATTTTTCTCTTTCGCAGTATACTGCTCTTGTTTACTCTCCCTTTGTCAGTGTTTTCTGACATCAGAAAACCTATAATGAGTACCTATTTCCTCAAAACATTTTATGTTTTTCTCTTGCTTTCTTTGCTTGACTCAGGAATTAGTGTGACATTGAAGAACTCAAGTGAAAGTGGTGAAGCAAAGTGCATAGAGAGGGAGAGACTGTTGACAAACAAGTCTCTCTAGATAAACACTCTTTGTATTCAGATTTGTTGTATCTTGAAATGAAACACTACATGGTCCTTTTATAGGCCTTTGGACATTACCCTTCAACTACATTCATTAAATATAACTACTACCTAACTCACAATTAATACAACAATTTCTAACTACCCACCTTCCAACTACCAACTACACACCTTCCAACTACCAACTACCCACATTTAAGTTTCCCTAACAAAATCCCCCCATAAACTTAAATGCTCTTCTTGTCCTTCATTCCAAGTATCATCTTGTTGTTCTCAAACAGAGAGGATGGCAGCGGCTTTGTAAACATATCTGCAGCTTGTGCACGACTTTCAACGTGCTCCAACTCTACATTTCCTTCTTTCACTTGTTCTCGGATGAAGTGAAATCGAACATCAATGTGCTTGCTTCTCTCATGATTGATCGGGTTCTTTGCCAATTCAATGGCCGACTTGTTATCAACTCGGATCACAGTCCCCTTTTCTTGCTTCAATTCCAGTTTACTTAGAAGGTTTCTAAGCCAAACTACATGGCAGACACTCCAGGATGCTGCAACGTACTCTGCTTCACATGTTGACAGTGTTACAATGGGCTGTTTCTTTGAAAGCCAGGTGAACGCCGTGCTCCCCATGAAGAATACATATCCAGACGTGCTTTTTCGGTCATCAACATCTCCACACCAATCACTGTCTGAGTAGCCGACTAGTCGGTAATCATCTGTCCTGGTATACATTAGATCAAGTGACACAGTTCCTCTCACATACCTTAGAATTCTCTTTAAGGCCTTCCAATGAGTATACCTTGGTTCCTCCATATACCGACTTGCTATTCCAACACTCAGCATTAAATCTGGTCTAGTATTTGTAAGATACCTGAGACTTCCAATCAGACTTCGGTATTTGCTTGCATCAACTCGGTCTCCATCTGCATACTTAGAAAGTTTTGTGCCAGGTTCCATAGGGGTGGAAACCGGGTTGCAACTTGTCATCTTGAACTTCTTTAAGACCTCCTCAGCATACCTTTCCTACGACACAAAGATACCGTCCTTCCCTTAAATGACTTCCAAACCAAGGAAATACTTCATAAGACCTAAGTCGGTCATCTCGAACTCCTTCTTCATCACTTCTTTAAATGCTTCAATTAACTCAGCATTATTCCCTGTGAAGATAAGATCATCGACATAGAGGGCAATGAACATCACATCTCCTCCTTTCTTCTTTATGTAAAGAGCATGTTCATAAGGGCACTGCTCATACCCATTCTTCTTGAAGTAAGTGCGATTCTTTCATTCCATGCTCGTGGAGCTTGCTTCAGGCCATAAAGTGCCTTCTTCAATCTCAGGACTTTCTTCTCTTCGCCTCTTCGCATGTATCCAAGTGGTTGTTCAACATATACTTCCTCTTCCAAGACTCCATTCAGAAATGCTAACTTCACATCCATCTGCAAGATTGTCCATCTGTGTTGAGCTGCTAAGGAAATCAACAATCTGATTGTTTCCATCCTCGTCACTGGAGCGAATACTTCATCATAGTCTATTCCTTCCTTCTGCTTGTACCCCTTCACTACGAGTCGAGCTTTATATCGCTCAACTTCTCCTTCAGCATTTGTTTTCTTCTTAAACACCCACTTTACGCCAATAGGCCGAGCTCCTTTGGGCAGATCGGTTAGCTCCCACGTGTTGTTGCGTTCGATTGCTCCGATCTCTTCATTCATTGCCATTTGCCACTTTTCCTCCTGCACGGCCTCTTCAAAGCTCAAGTCTTCCGAATCTGCCAAGAAACATACAACATGTACTTCGTCAGTCGAGTTGTATATGTCTTGCAGGCTTCGCGCTCTAGGCTGTAGAGGTTCATCTTCTTCATCAGAAGTCTCATGATCTCTCACAGCTGGTGGTGTATCTACTTCCAAGCTTCTAGACTCCTTCTCCGAGTTGTTCCACTTCCATTCGCTCTCTTCATCAACTTGAACATCTCGGCTCATAATCACCTTCTTTGTTATTGGGTTGAACAACCTATACACCTTGGTTTTTTCATCGTACCCAATAAACACGTACTTCTTGCTCAGATCTTCAAGTTTGGTCCTTTGTTGAGCTGGAACATGACCATAAGCAATGCTGCCAAACACTTTAAGGTGAGACACACTCGGCTTTCTTCCACTCCAGACTTCTTGCGGTGTCTTTTCGTTCAACTTAGCATGTGGACATCTATTTTGCACATAGATGGCACATTGCACTGCTTCCGCCCAGAACTCCTTAGGCAAGTTCTTGCTTTTCAACATTGTACGAACCATGTCAAGTATGGTTCGATTTTTCCTCTCAGCTACTCCATTCTGTTGGGGTGAGTATGGTGTTGTCAGAAATCTCCTTATTCCTTGCTCCTCACAATACTTCATGAGCTCGGATGAGATGAACTCGCCTCCTCGGTCAGACCTAACTGATTTGATAGGCATGTCTGTCTCCTTTTCAACCATTGTTTTAAACCTTTTAAACACTTGGAACACCTCGGATTTCTCCTTCAAAAAATACACCCATGTTTTTCTTGAAAAATCATCTATGAAAGAAATGAAATACCTTTTCCCACTGAAAGATTCAGGGGTAATTGGTCCACAAATGTCTGTGTGAATTAATCCGAGTTGTTCCTTTGCTCAGTACTCGGCAGTCCTCGGAAATGAGGTCCTTGGATGCTTCCCGAGCACGCACTCTTCACAGAATTTCTTTTCAAACTCCACAGTCGGGAGTCCTCGCACCATCTCCTTTTTCACCAACTCGGCTAGTCCACCAAAATGCAAGTGGCCAAACCGGAAGTGCCACATCATAGCTTCATCCTTCACGTCAAGTTTCAAGCACCTTTCTTGGACTATTTTTAGGTCCAGCTTGTACATCCTGTTCTTCTTCATCTCTACTCGAGCAATCAATCGATCTGACTTATCTTTCAAGTATAGTACTCGGTCTTTCATCAGAACCGAGTAGCCTTTCTCCATCAGCTGGCCCATGCTCAATATGTTGCTCTTGAGATCGGACACATCTCTGATTTTTCCAACTCGGTTGTTCTTCTGCAGGTACCAGATTGTACCCCGGCCTTTTACTGCCACCTTTGATGCATCTCCAAATGATACGTGTCCAGCGTCAACTTTGGTGAGCTCCTTAAAAAGATTCTCATCCCCACACATGTGGTTGCTTGCTCCTGTATCAAGGTACCAAACTGAGTTGTCAGAACAACTCGGACTTAGCTCGGCACCTGATCTCCTGGACATCATCAATATTCCTTCTTCCTCAGCGTCCTCAGAAAGGAAGTTCGTTTCCTTCTTGCTTTCAGATCGGCAATCCTTCGCGAAATGTCCAACCTTCCCACAATTGTAACATTTGACTCCTGAGTAGCAGTCTTTAGCAAAATGACCATACTTACCACATTTGAAGCACTCAACTCCTGAGTTGTTCGACTGACCGCCTCGGCCTCTACCACCACGACCTCCAGCTTGTCCTCGACCACGCCAGTTTTGTTGGCCGACCTCTTCTTGACCTCTTTCATATCCTCTTCTGCCTCTACCACCTCGGCCTCGAGTGTTCTAAGTATAAGGAACCTTCTTCTCCCTAATGGTTGCCTTTGCTTGGAGTGCTTGATCAAGGGACTCCTCCTTCTTTTTCCTTCTCCGCTGCTCATGCGCTTCAAGCGACCCAGCAAGCTCTTCCACCGAGAGCGCTGTCAAGTCCTTTGATTCCTCTATTGCGCAAACTATATTCTCGAAGTCGTCGATTAATGACCTCAAGATTTTTTCCACCACTCGACAAGCGGGCAGCGTCTCTCCATTTCTACCGAGCTGATTCGCTACGGTCTCAACTCGGGAGACGTACTCGGCAACCCCTTCATCTTCCTTCATCCTCATCCTTTCAAGCTCGCCTCTGAGAGTTTGAAGCCGAACTTGCTTCACACAGTTATCCCCTTTGTATGCCTTTTCCAGAATATCCCACGCTTCTTTTGAAGACGTAGCATTTGCTATCTTCTCAAAGCCAGACTCATCAACAGCTCGGTACAGCACGTACAAAGCCGTTTTGTCTTTTGTTCGTGTTGTTTTTAACGTAGCAATCTGGACTATCGTCATTTCTCCAACATCCTCTGGTTCTTGGTGCCCATTTTCGACCACCTCCCATACTTCTTGGGAACCAAGGAGAGCCTTCATTTGCAGACTCCAGTTATCATAGCTGACGCCTTTTGATAACTTCGGCAGGGGCATGCTATTAGCTAAGCTGGCCATCTCGATCAAACTCTCTAACTTACTCAAACACTCAGGCTCTCAAGCTCTGATGCCAATTTGTTGACAAACAAGTCTCTCTAGATAAACACTCTTTGTATTCAGATTTGTTGTATCTTGAAATGAAGCACTACATGGTCCTTTTATAGGCCTTTGGACATTACCCTTCAACTACATTCATTAAATATAACTACTACCTAACTCACAATTAATACAACAATTTCTAACTACCCACCTTCCAACTACCAACTACACACCTTCCAACTACCAACTACCCACATTTAAGTTTACCTAACAGAGACAAGCACTTCTCAGCTTCAAAGAAGGCCTCATAGATGACTTTGGCATGTTGTCCAGTTGGAGCAACCATCACACTAATACAGATTGCTGCAAATGGAAACGCATTCACTGCAACCATCAAACTGGTCATGTACTGCTGCTTGATCTTCATGGAAACTTCAACTATACACCGTATTTGAGAGGTGCAATCAGTGTCACTTCGTTGCTTCACTTGCAATATATTCAACATCTGGATCTCAGCAATAATTATTTTGTAATGAGTTACATCCCACAGCTTTTGGGCTCCTTCACCAACTTAAGATATCTCGATCTCTCCAACTCTTTTTTCTCATGTAGGATTCCTCCCACACTTGGAAATCTCTCACAAATAGGCTATCTGGATCTTGGGGATAATTATATTTCGGGACACATTCCTCTTCAGATTGGGAATCTCAAACACTTACACTATCTTGATCTTGGAGGATTTTATCTTTCTGGACAAATTCCTATTCAAATTGGGAATCTCAGAAAGCTACAATATCTCAGTATTGGAGGTAACACTTTTATATACAGAAGGCATATGGAAAACTATATTTCAAATTCCCTTTCTGGAGCAATCCCTTTTCGCATAGGGAATCTTCCACTATTGCATACTCTTCGACTAGGTGGCAATTTTTACATGAAAGCTAAGGATGCAAAATGGTTATCAACTCTCCATTCCTTAAGCATTCTTGAGCTGAGTTCAATGCATAGACTTAGTTCCTCTCACCAGTGGCTACAAAGTCTTAGTAAGCTCATTCCAAACTTAACAGAGCTGAGGCTAGTTGACTGTAATCTTTCGGATAATGATATTCGATCTTTGTTCTTTTCTCGTTCCTTTAACATTTCCACTTCTCTTACCATTTTAGATCTCTCTTCTAACATCTTGACATCATCAACACTTCAACTCTTGTTTAACTTTGGCCTTCATCTTCAAGAACTACATCTTTCTCACAATAATATAGCCTTGTCTCCTTCTCTTCGTCTAAATTTTCCATCTCTTAAGTTCCTCGACCTCTCTTACAGTAATCTTGAGTCATCAATGTTTCTGGCTAATTTCAATATTAGCTCCAAACTACAAAAGCTTCATCTTGTAAACTGCAGCATTATAGATAGAAGTTTTCTCGTTTCTTCTACATCGAATGCCTTCTCTTCTCTTTCTTACCTTGATCTCTCCCATAACTTAGTAAAAGCATGCTCTGTATTTTAATGGCTTTCTAACTTCACTACCAATCTTCGCACCCTTTACCTTAGTTATAATTTGTTGGAAGGTCCCATTCCAAATGAATTTGGGAAAGCGATGAACTCTCTTGAATATCTTTTTCTCTCGAATAACAAACTACAAGGCAAGATTCCTTCTTTCTTTGGGAGCATGTGCAGATTACAGAGATTAGACCTTTCAAATAATAAGTTGAATGGCAAATTCCCGAGCTTCATTCGAAATTCTTCATGGTGCAGCAGACACATATTTCGGCAATTGAGCTTATCTTATAACCAAATTACTGGCAAGATACCCAAGAGCATCAAACTGCTATCTGAATTGGAGATTTTATCTTTGGAGGGGAATTCTTTAGAGGGTGATGTCAATGAAACTCATCTTTCTTCTTTTCCCAAATTATATTACTTATTCTTGTCACATAACTCATTGTCTCTAAAATTTCTCTCTAATTGGGTTCCTCCGTTTCAATTAATTTATTTGGGTATAGCATCTTGCAAGCTAGGTCCGAGTTTTCCTAGTTGGCTTCAGACTCAAAATTCCTTAATCGAACTAGATATATCTGATAATGGACTAAATGATTTTGTGCCAGAATGGTTTTGGAACAAGTTGCAAATTATGTACGAGTTGAATATGTCTCAAAATAATCTCATTGGTTCAGTTCCTGACATGAAATTGCAGCTTCCTTTAAGACCATCTATAAATTTAAATTCAAATAATTTTGAGGGAAAAGCGTCATTGTTTATGCTACAAGCTTCCGAGCTGTTACTCTCTGCAAATAAGTTTTCAGATTTCTCATGTGGAAACATCAAAGCTTCAAACTTGGCCACTTTAGATTTATCAGATAATCAAATAAAGGGGCAACTTCCAGATTGTTGGAAATCTTTGGACCAATTATTGTTTCTTGATTTAAGCAACAATGAATTGTCAGGAAGGATTCCTATCTCCATGGGCTCCCTTGACAAATTGGAATCTTTAGTTTTACGAAATAATAGTTTAATGGGCAGATTTCCTTACTCGTTGAAGAATTGCAACAATTTAGTTATGTTGGATGTGAGTGAGAATATGTTGTCCGGACCAATACCATCATGGATTGGAGAAAGCATGCAGCAATTGATAATCTTGATCATGCGAGAGAATCAGTTCTCTGGGAATCTTCCCCTTCATGTATGTTATTTGAAGCGTATTCAATTATTGGATCTTTCTAGGAATAAGTTGTCAAAAGGAATTCCAACTTGCTTAAATAATTTTACTATATTTTCTGAAAAGAGCATCAACAGAACTGAAACAGAACGTCGTGTTCATTGGTATAATGGTACTTACTACGAAATTTATAATGTTTTTGGTGGTAGGTATTATACCTTTCATATAACGTCGATGTGGAAAGGTGTGGAACGCAGCTTCACACATCCTGAGTTGATTCTTCAGAGCATTGATCTCTCATGTAACAATTTGACAGGTGAAATGCCGAAGGAGATTACCTACATGATTGGGTTAATTTCTTTGAATTTATCAAGAAACAATTTGAGTGGAGAAATTCCTTCCGAAATTGGAAATTTAAGTTCACTTGAATCCCTTGACTTGTCAAGAAACAAATTCTACGGGGGAATTCCTTCATCCCTTTCTGAAATGGATTTTCTCCAAAAATTAGACTTGTCACGCAATTCTCTTTCTGGAAGAATCCCATTGGGAAGACACATGGATACATTTGATGCCTCTTGTTTTGAAGGAAATGTTGATCTTTGTGGAAAACCGCTTGAAGAAAGTTGTCCAGGAGATGAAGCAGTGACAAAGTCTAAAGGAGTAGAAGTCGATGATGAAGATGATAAGTCAGTTTTCTATGGAACACTATACATGAGCTTGGGGGTAGGATTCTTCATAGGCTTTTGGGGCTTATTAGGTTCATTACTACTTTGGCATCCATGGAGAATTGCTTACCTGAGATTCTTGAATAGACTGATAGACTATTTACTTGAAATGGTGGTAGTGAATATAGCAAAGTGTCAAAGGTGACTCAAAGACGAGTAACAGGTACATAATTCTACTAAATTCTTTCTTTGAATTTTATAATACTTATTTCTCTCTTCAGTTAAGTAAATCAATAACTATGTTTATATTGAAATGGAGAATGCCTTTCTAAAAACAAATGTACACATTGGCTTGGCATGAACGTATCTGTTAGAATTTAATTATTTAATTATTTACCCTTGCTAATAGTAGCACCTCAAGTATTTTCTTTAATTGTATGTCTCTCTCAGCTACAGATTTATTTTCATCAATTTTTGTTGAACATTGATTATATACTATGCTCCTATTCCTGGCTTTACTAATGCGAGTTTCTTTTCTCCATAAATGATTGCTTTTGTCGGTGTAAAGACATTATTGATGGTGTAATATGTTTTGAGAAGTTTTCCTGTTTTCAAATGAGGTATGCTTAGACCATTTTCAAAGTGCTTACATCATGTTATATGCCTTAAGTAATGGGTTCAAATAATTTAGTTCTCATTTAGCTTACAACAAACACTACAAAAAATTCTATATGTAAATTTACCTTAAGAAACTACCACTTTATACAATATAAAAAATAGCAATTGTTATGTCGGTTTGCTTGAATCCATCGCATGATACTTTCCCGATACATGAATTGTGGCGATTTTTAAAACCGTCACAGATGTAAATTGTAGTGGTTAAAACCATTACATTTTACAAAAATAAACTGTCATAATTTACACTATTTTTTGCAGTGGAAAATTTTGATCTTAGATTTTTTTTCCATCACTAATGTTTGTTGTACAAATTTTAGCACAAATTTTGCAATTTATAGCGATTTGCTTCATTTATTATATCACTAATACTTGTTTCCAAAATAATTTCCATCATTACTAACGTCTGGCAAATAAATTTCAGCACAAAATTTGCAGTTTATAGGGATTTGTTTCAAGACTCTATTATGAGATGAAAAGAAAACATTACAGATTGTTGGCAGTGTAAGATTTGAAGGTTGAAGATTCATGAAGCTTAATGATTTGATAGTGTGTAACTGGATAATCTATTTTGTAATTTTAATTTTAAGTCAACAATGTGAGATTTCCGAATAATGTGAACCTTTTACATTCCATCTTGAAAATTGAGGATTGTTAATGGTTTGCCACATTTAGTTATAGCCCATGGAAATTTGTATATGTAAGGAAAAAATGTGAGATAGAGTTCAGATTTTCTATTGATTTGTTGAGTATTGTCCTCTGCTGAACATTAAAAATATATTGTTTTAATATATTTTAAAACGTTAAAATTAGTGATAATCAATATAGTGATATAATAGAGGAACAACATAAAAAAAATCTAACAGAAAATCCAAATTTTGTGAAATATCCCAATAAGTTGTACTTTAGCATATATTAAATCTCATCTGAATCACTTTTTTAAGGGTGATTATGAATTTGATTATTCAAAATGCGGTAACTTAGATTAATAAAATAGATTGGATATAAAATTCAGATTCATTTAAATTTTACTAGATTAATTTGGATTTTTTTCAATTCAATTTAAATTAGATTGAATATAAATTAAATTTACTTTGACAATTTGATTAAATCTTATATGGGAAATCTAATTAATTTGATATGGTATGGATCTAATTCAGCTTGATAAGGCCCCATTTGATGAGGATTTAATATCTCAACCCAACACAAGTCCAATTAACTCGACTTTGCCCAACCAAGTCCTCTCCCTCTTAACCCACCTAGGCATTTTATCTGAGTTTGGTCGTAGTATCATTTACTCCAAAAGCATAAGAATGATCACTAGTGTAGGGAAGGACAATAGTTATTTTCAACTTTTGGTTTCGGGTTCACTCCCGCAGGCCAACTCAGTTCATCACAGATTCAGGCCGGATTAGGTTAAATTTTTTTTGTAAATTTCAATACGGGTTGATTTTTGACTCAGCTTATCCGAATTGAACCCGTGATGAGTCGTGTTAATTAGCTCACCAACCCGCAAATAAAAGGTCACACAAGTGTTTTTTTTAGTTGGGCTTTGTATTTGGGTCAAGTTAGGTTATTTTTTTAGCCAACATAGATAATTTATATTTTTTATGATTTTATTTTATATTTGGATTGTATTGAAGTTTATTTAGATTTTAATTAGAATTATAATTTAAATTTGACTGAAAAAAATAAAAAAAAAATTGTATTTTTTTTAATTAAGTGAGTCCGTGAACCAACTCGTTTAACCCACCAATCCGTGGTGGGCCAGACCGGGTTAGAATTTTTTTGGCTCGTTAGTAAGTGAGCCGGGTTGGGTTGACTCATTAAGTGATCCGGGTTGAGTTGACTCACTAAGTGATCAACCCATGGTGGGTCGAGCCAGATCGGACCGAGTTACCAGTTTTGACATTAAAATGGAATGTTACAAAAATTAATATATTAATATAAATATTTATTAAATTTTAAATTTAAATCACAACTTTAACTAAAAGGTTAACCAAGATGTTAACCGGAAATCCGATAAACAGATATTAAATTATTTTTAAATATTAAATTAAACTAAATAAAATATTCAATAAATGTTATTTAATTTTTATTAAAAAATAATGAAATTAAAATTGATTGAATTTTTTTAGTAAATACATTAATGGAAAGTTCGATAAAGATATATTAAATTATTTTAAAATATTAAATTAAACTAAATAAAATATTCAATAAATTTTATTGAATTTGTATTAAATTTTAATTGAACTAAAATTTTACCGAATTTATTTTTATGTTAATTTAAATTAATATTTAAAAAATAAATATATTAGGTTTTCTTGCAAAAATGGGTCGATCCATTTATTACAAAAATGAGTTAGTTTCCTAACTAATTACATGATAGGATCAGTTTATTAATGATTTGACTAGTTTTTTTCATAAATATTGGTGATTTTGACCCATTTGTTACAAAAATGAGTTAGTTTACTATGGCTAGTTTACTAACGATTAATCTTTTCTCTATTTTTTTTAACTTTTATAATAATTTTTAAAGTTTTATATACTTTTTTTAAAATAAAATTTTAATAATTTGACTAAAAATATTATAATTAAATTTTATTTTTGTAAATTTTATACTAAAATGTATTAATAAAATTTAAAATATTTAGTTTTAAAATGTAAATTTTTTTATAAAATTTTATTCAAAATATTTTTAATCAAATTTTATAATAAAATGTAATAATAAAATTAAGGGTTAAATATGTTTTTACTCCCTTAAGTTTCAATGAATTTTGGAATTAGTCCCTCTTCGAAACTTGATACCAATTTAGTCCTTCATCTTTAGAAATATGTGGATTTAGTCCTTATTACCAAATTTTATTAAGTTTATATGACGTTTCAAGCGCATTTTATGATTATCAAAATTTTAATAAAATTTAATTTAAAATATTTTTAATCAAATTTGTTATTGTAAATTTTATAATAAAATGTAATAATAAATTTTAAAATATTAAGTTTCAAAATATCAAAATTTTTATAAAATTTTATTTAAAATATTTTTAATCAAATTTTATTATTGTGAATTTTATAATAAAATGTAATAATATTTTAACTAAAATATTTATCTAATTCTACTCTAAAACAAAATTTAATTTTGAAATCCCGTTAATATGTATAAAATTATATTAAAATATTAATTTAAACTAAATAAGATATTTTACAAATTTCATTAGTTTTTTTTAAATTAAAACTGAACCAAAATTCATTAAATTTCATTACTATGTTAATTCAAAATAATATTTAAAAACATATATACTAATTAAAATATTTATTAAATTTTGATTTAACACAAAAATTTAACTAAAAAATTTAATAAACAAAATTAAAGCCTAAAAACTAAAATAAATAAGAAAAATAAAAAGGATGAAAAAAAAGTTAATAAAAATTAAAGACAATAAATTAAAGAAAATTTTAAAAAGCTAATAAAAAATCTAAAAAACTAAAAACCGAAAATATCACACGAAAAAAATCAATTAACTAAAAATTGACAAAATAGAAATAAAAACTAAAAACAACACACAAAATAAATTAAAAAGCAAAAATAACAAAAGCATAAGATTAAAAGTTGAAAAAATATAAAAATATATATAAAAATAATAAAAAGAAATTAGAAAAAACGAATTTCAAAATTCTTGAAAAGAGTTAAGAAGTTTTCAAAATTTGGTGAATTCCAAAACCGGATTTTCAAAATCTGATGAATTTCAAAATTGAATTTCGAAATTTGGTGAATTCCAAAACATGATTTTGAAATTAAATTTCAAAATCCGGTGAGTTTCTAAATGGGTAAGTTTGTTGACAAGATTTCTAAATCCGGTGATTTCCTAAACCTAAATTTCAAATACGGTGATTCCCTAAATTGGATTTCGAAATCAAGTGACTACTTAATTCTTTTTTGGTTAAAATACCTTTTTGGTCCCAATTTTCGTCAACTTTTTTGAATTAGGTCCCAATTTTCGCGGGGTGCTCAAATAGGTCCTAAATTTGGTCAATTTGATTCAATTAGGTCCTAATTGGGTAACGCCGTTTAAATTGATAACGTTTCACTGTACAGTTGGCTTTTCCTTGCTACGTGTCGAAATACTAATCCTACGTGTCAGTGTTTGCTTTATAATGAGATGGTTAATTAGGGGTTAATGACATTAAGTTTTTAATTAAGAGAAAAAAAACAAAGAAAATAAAGTAAAATAAAACATAACAAGCAGCGCGATAAATGCAAGTAGAAGGGGTTAACCCATCTTAAGATCTTAAGGTCTTTGCTGAGGGAATTGGGGGTTTAGGTTACTGCGCTGGAATTTGGGGAAAAGATTGAACACGATTTTTAATCGCAATTGGTACGGGGTCAACGTGAATTCATCGCACATATCTTAACCAGGTTAGGTTTTCTATTGCGTTAGCGGTTTCGATTTCGTTTTTGGTTTTTGGTTTTTGGTTGTTTGCGATTTTAGGGTTTAGGGTTGGTGTTGGTTTCGAAAGCGGTTTTGTTTGTTTTATTGTGCTATTGTGTTGTCATTGTCTGCTATTGTATGGCATCCTGATTTTCGTTGTAGTGTCCCACTCGTTTTTCCTGAACATGTTTGTCAGTGGATTGGGGTTGTGTGCGTGCTTTGTCGGTGTCGGTGCGGTTTGTTTGAAAAGACATGGCAACTAAGAAAAGTGGTTGATAGGCATAACTGTTCTAGGGAGTTTAAACTTAAGATTATGAATGCAAAATGGCTGAGTACGAAGGTAGAGAAGTCTTTGATTGAAAATCCAAAATTCAAGATTAAGGATGTGCGAGAAAAAGGGTTGAGGAAGTGGAATACAAGTATTTCAGTGGCCATGGCTCGTAGGGCAAAATCCTTAGCTTCAGACCAAGTGGAAGGGTCATTCAAAGAACAGTTTCGAAGAATACATGATTATGCTTATGAAATTCTGAGATGCAACCCAGGGAGCACAGTCAAAGTTAAAGTGGATGAAATGCAGGGTGAGTCTATTTTTGGTAGGTTTTACACATGTTTCAAAGCATGCAAAGATGCTTTTGTGCTTTCTCGCCCCTTTATTGGGTTGGATGGTTGCTTCCTCAAAGGGAAATATGGGGGCGAGTTGCTAACTGCAGTGGCCAGGGATGCTAACGACCAAATGCTTCCTCTAGCATACGCAATTGTGGAGGTAGAGAACAAAGAGACATGGAAATGGTTTTTGGAAATCCTAGTGGATGATCTAGGAGGACCTGAAGTCTGTGGGGCATGTACATTTATGTCAGATCAACAGAAGGTTTGTATCTGTTCATGGAAATATTTTTATTCACATTATATCCATGAACTGTATTAATTTTAATTCATATAACTGCTGTGAAACAGGGTCTGTTGCCTGCAATTCAGGAGTTATTACCTGGTGCAGAGCAACGATTTTGTATGAGGCATTTGTACTCTAATTTCAGAAAACGGTTTGGTGGCCAGAAGTTGAAAAACCTAATGTGGAAGGCAGCAACTGTGACACACCCTGTGGCCTGGGAAAGGGTAATGAGAGATATTAAAAAGGAGAATGAAGATGCTTTCAAGTACCTCATTGCTATACCACCTAGGTATGTGTTGAAATCTCATTTATTTTATAGTATTTAATATCAACACTGACTTATCATAATGTTTGTTTCTACACAGGTTTTGGTCCAGATCAAGATTCACTAGGAATGCTGTGACTGACACAGTAGTAAATAACATGACAGAGGCATTTAACAGTGTGCTTGTTGATGCTAGATGCAAGCCTGTTATCTCAATGTTGGAAGACATACGAATATACATGATGAAGAGGTGGCAATCTAAAAGACAAAAGCTGGAAAAAATGGAAGGGCAAATCTGTACTAAAATAAACAGCAGACTACAAGAAGAATCCAAAAAAAGCAGATACTGGATCCCAAGGTATGATTTATAAATTGGTTGATCATGTATAACCTAATCTTTGTTGATGATTTCTGCTGTAGAATCTGATATGTCTATATGAATTGTAATGTTGTTGTGCTGGGGGGAAAGTATTTGAAGTTGCACACCTATCAGTGCTAGGTGACAAGTATGTTGTCAACCTAGACACCCAAGATTGCAGCTGTAGGAAGTGGATGATAACTAGCATCCCGTGCTGCCATGCACTTGCTGCCATCAGGTTCTTGAACTTGAATGCAGCAGATTATATCCCCCTATGTTTCAGGAAATCAACTTTTGAAGAGATGTACAACTCCATTATCTACCCTATCAATGGACAAAACATGTGGCCCACCACTGATTTTCCAGATGTCATGCCTCCACATAAAAGGATTATGCCTGGGCGACCCAAGAAAAAGAGAAGGCTGGAACAATGGGAGTTGAGGAAAGATGATACCAAATTACGAAAAGGTGGCCATAGAAAAAGATGCAGAGTTTGTCGTGAACTGGGGCACAATAGGACAAATTGCCCACAACTGCCTACACAAGGACAGTCCTCACAGCCAAGTGATGCTCCTCCACAACCAACCCAGCCATCTCAAGAGCCAATTTCTGCTACTCAACAACCAACCCAGCCATCTCAGGAGACAATTTATGCTACTACACAACCAAACCAGCCATCACAGGACCCAACTTCTGCTCCTCCACAACCAACCCTGCCACTCTGATTCACTTCTTTAATGTATATGTAATCTGGTCTTTAAGTTTTAATTTTGATGGCTGTTATTTTGTAAAATTCATTAGCCATTTTTGGATAAGTTGGATCACAGACATTTTCATTTTGTAAGTTGGTAAATTCAGGATTATGGTGGACAACAACTTGTTTAATCTCAATTATGAGGATTTTGGTTATTTATGAATTATAATTTTATTAGTACTGACATTCTTATACGACTTACAATGCAATTAATTGTATTAAGAACATTATTAAACAGGAAAAGTTTATCCAGTACACAATCTACTTAAACAATTTTTTAAAAATTTGGGACCTATTTGAACATCAATTACAAAAGTAGGGACCTATTTGAACATCAATTACAAAAGTAGGGACCTATTTGAACAAAACTAACACAATTGAGGACCTGATTGAACATAAATAACTTAATTCATTCATAATTTTCGAAACTTCGTACACCAGAACCTTCACAATTACAACCCTTTTTTGTCAATCTTTCAGCATCAACGCCAACATCACAACGTTTATCAACCCAACGATACTAACAACTACGGCTAATACATTAAAGCATTTTTTCAGATCCCTAACTACATTCTCGAGATCTTCTATCTTCATGTTTTGGTTCACAATAAGAACTTCTTTTTCTTCATCAACGTCTTCGTACCACCATTGAAAAAAATTGCAGGAAACACCACCACCTTCACTCTGCCGCTGTTGATGAACAGAAAATACATAAAACATTCATTAAATCAGACATACCCAGAACAATAGCAATTGATTCAATTAAATCAATCTTACCTTGTAGTTAGCACAACCCCAGAATTTTCTACCCACATTTCTCGGAGTTCTTGCTGTCCGCACAACTGCAGCTTGCCCACAATCACAAATAGGTCTTAAAGATTGAGTGCGAGAAGCGGGAACACTACGCTGTACGCAGTTATTACAATATGAAGAAGATGATTGGGTCCGAGACATAGCTGCAACAAAGCTTCAACCATGAGCAAGGTCACACACGACGAGATGGCTTCTTCGATTTTTTATAAACCCTAACACTTTCTTCTTCGACTTTTTATAAACCCTAACACTTTCTTTTTTAATTTTCATTTCTTCCATTTAATTAAAAACTTAATGTCATTAACGCCCTAATTAACCACCTCATTATAAAGCAAACACTGACACGTAGGATTAGTATTTCGACACGTAGCAAGGAAAAGCCAATTGTACAGTGAAACGTTATCAATTTAAACGGCGTTACCCAGTTAGGACCTAATTGAATCAAATTGACCAAATTTAGGACCTATTTGAGCACCCCGCGAAAATTGGGACCTAATTCAAAAAAGTTGTCGAAAATTGGGACCAAAAAGGTATTTTAACCTTCTTTTTTCCAACTGAGTTCAATATGCAAATTACAATAAAATAACAACAAAATTAAAAAATTATATAAAATGTGATGAAGAATGAAGTAAATATACTTACCTGGAGATAAAATGTCACTGAAAACGGTGAGAAAGAAGATGAAAATGCTGAGAAAGAATAAGTTGAAAGTTAATGGAGAATAATGTCTGTTCAAGTTGGTTGAAAGTGATTGTGAGTGCAAGACTTTACCTAATTTACTTAACATTATTTATTTATTTTTGTAAAAAGTATAATTGACATGGTTGAAAAATTGGGAGGTGAAGAATAAATACTTAGAGGTGCGGAAAGAAACCCCTCAATTTGATATGGAAACTATTGACAAGGTCCCATTTAATGTGGGTCTAATGTCTCAACCCAATATAAGTTCATCTCGACTTGGTCGGACCAAGTTGGGAGGGAATTTCTTCCTAGACCTTCAAATACTTCTTTTATATACCTCTTTTTTTTTTTTTTTTTTTTTTTTTTTTTACTTACTTTGTCTCTTAGTAAAAAGTAACTATATTTCTTTTTCCTCTAATTGACTCACCCAAAGTTTTTTTTTTCCCTAAAAATGTTCACATTCGATATCATATTTTGTTATATAGATGTTGATATCTATTATTTTATTTTATTTTTTAAGCTTTTGACCATAACGGAGGTCAACATACGGTATTATGTATTTTTTTCATTTACACTACATGATATTTAATTTTATTTACGAATGTCGATATTTGATATTTTTTTTATAATTCTGTTATGAATTCGACATATGGTACTCTATCTTTTTGTAAACAAATTTCTATATATGTTAACATATATTAAAAAATAATTCTCATATTCGTTAATATATATATATATATATATATATATATATATATATATGGGATGATTTAATATTATTTATTTCAAAAGTAAAATAATGAGTTCAGATTTTCTATTAAATTTTTTGATGTTATTTTCGATTAGACGTTAAAAAATATACTGTACTTGATATTTTAAATATATTTTAAATATATTTTAAAACGTAAAATTTAATAATAATCAATGTATTATGGAAATAGAATAGAAAAACAATAAGAAAAAATCACCAGAGAAATCAGTTTATTTTTCCACATTATGTGATTATTTGTGTATAATGTAATTATTTGTGTGGTTAATATTCTTTACCATGGAATAGAAATTAGGAGATACGAATGATCTAAGTCAATACAAACTATTCTCCTCGTTCAGGCATATATGAGATAAAACCTGAAATAATATATATATATAATCACGTGTAACTGCAACAATATTAAATTTTGAAGTTCAATTTAGCCAATCAAATGAAATTGATCGTGCTAAATATGCTTCACTATAATTAATATTTTCTTTTCTCACATGTTAAAGTTTTTATTTTATTTTATATATATAGTTTTTAAATTTGTGACTAGATGCATGAATTATAATCAAAATGACAGCATATGCTTTGAAATTTCATGTCACGCAAGTGTAGTTTTCATGATCTCCATAGTTCTCTACCTTGCGAAGTAAGTTAGAAAAAAGCAGAAAACAACAAACATCCATGTCCACAGGTCAACTTTGATAATTACTTATGATATGTTGCTTTTTGTTTTACATATTTGTTGCTGCCTTTCAAGCATAATATACATCCATGAATGAATTGAGATATACTCTTTAAATTAGATTAAACCGAGTTTAGTTTAATTTTTAGTTGTTTTAAATAAATAATTATTTCAAATATTTTTGATGAAGTAAATAAATTAGATAACAAATTATATATATATATATATATATATATATATATATATATATATATATATATATATATATATATATGTATGTATGTATATTAAAAGAGCAAATTTTATTTAATGATCATCTATACCAACATACTTGATGTGTCATATTTACACATATATGATAAATTAGAATCCAAAGTCTAGAAATCGAGACTCTTATTCTTATTATTATATAATTTTAATATTTTCTCTTTAAGTATTTTTTTAAGCGAAATTTATTTATTACTTCTGATAATAAAATACTAAATTATATAATATTACTAAAACGCGTCATTTTTTTTATATTTACGATACGCAATTTATATTCTTAATACTTTTCTCTTCTTCATTATGCACATTAAATCTTAGAAACACGCAAAAAGCCTTACTTTTCAAACTACTACTTTTATTGTCTCTCAATATTTGGTCTCTTTAACTAATCACCATCTCTTTTAATTTACATTCTTTTATTCCTAAATTTAATTTTAATATTTATAAAAATGAAAACTATTTAAAATAGTTTTATATGAAAATTATATAGTTAGTTGGAAATGGATAATGAAAATATTTGTTTATTGCAAATTTTTATTACATAAAAATAAATATTTATTGTATGCAATGATCATAATCTAGTTCTAATTTAATATAAACAAACTACGTTAAAGTATTTTAAAAGAAAGCTCAGAAGCAGACTATATTGTATGCTAAAATAGCAATTATTTCTCATATTTGTGTTTTATTAGTACTATTATTATTATTATTATTATTATTTTGGTTTTACGATATGAATATAAACGAAGGCGTGGAGCTTTCTAAACGTCACCAGTGAAAGAGAAAAGAACTGAATCATAGTTTCTCTCATGTTTACTCTGTTCTTTCGTATGATTATTTGGTATCAGAGAACTATAATGAGTGCTTCTTTTCTCAAAACATTTTGTATCCTTCTCCTGCTTTGGTTGCTTACCCCAGGAATTACTGTGGCATTCAACAACTCAAGTGAAAGTGGTGAAGCAAAGTGCATAGAAACAGAGAGGCAAGCACTCCTGAGTTTCAAACAAGGCCTCGTAGATGACTTTGGCATGCTCTCCACTTGGACCGATAATACAGATTGCTGCAAATGGAAACGCATTCTCTGTAACCATCAAACTGCTCATGTATATCTGCTTGACCTTCATGGAAACTACTATAATAATACACCGTATTTGAGAGGTTCAGTCAATGTCACTTCATTCATTCACTTGCCATATATTCAACATCTGGATCTCAGCCATAATTATTTTGTACTGAATTACATCCCAGACTTCATAGGCTCCTTCACCAACTTAAGATTTCTCGATCTCTCCCATTCTTATTTTGAGGGCAGGATTCCTTCAACACTTGGAAATCTCTCACAACTACGCTATCTGGATCTTCAGGATAATTATCTTTGGGGAGATATTCCTATTCAGATAGGGAATCTCAATCACTTACATTATCTCAATCTTGGATTATTTTATCTTTCCGGAAAAATCCCATGTCAAATTCGGAATCTCAAAAAGCTACAATATCTCTGCCTTGGAAGTAACACTCCTCCGCACAGAAGGCCAATGCCAAACTATGCTTCAATTTCACTTTCTGGTGCATTCCCTTTTCGCGTAGGGAATCTTCCGTTCTTGCATACTCTTCGACTAGTTGGCAATTTCGATATAAAAGCTAAGGATGCCCACTGGCTCTCTACTCTCCATTCCTTAACAACTCTTGAGCTGAGTTCATTGCATAGTCTTAGTTCCTCTCACCACTGGCTACCAAGTATTAGTAAGTTCATTCCAAACTTAACAGAGTTGAGACTAATAAATTGTGATCTTTTAGATAATGATATTCAATCTTTGTTCCTTTCTCATTCTCCTAACTTTTCCAGTTCTCTTAACATCCTAGATCTATCTTCTAACATCTTGACATCATCCACACTTCGACTCTTGTGTAACTTTAGCCTTCATCTTCAGGAGCTTTATCTTCCTCACAATAATATAGCTCTATCACCTTCTCTGTGTCAAAATTTCCCAACTCTTAAGATCCTCGACCTCTCTTATAATAATCTAATGTCTTCAATGTTTTTAGGGAATTTTAACATCAGCTCCAAATTGCAAGAGCTTCATGTTGTAAACTGCAGTATTATAGATAGCAGTTTCCTTGTTTCTTCGGCTTCTACCATGAATTCTTTGTCTTCTCTTCTCTACCTTGATCTATCAGATAACTTATTAAAAACATGCTTTGTATTTCACTGGCTTTCTAACTTCACTACCAATCTCCGCACCCTTTACCTTGATTATAATTTCTTGGAAGGTCCCATTCCAGATGAATTTGGAAGAGCGATGAACTTTCTTGAATATCTTTCGCTCTCCAATAACAAACTCCAAGGCAAAGCTCAGTCTTTCTTTGGGATCATGTGCAGATTACAGAGCTTAGACCTCTCAGTAAACAAGTTGAATTGCAAATTTCCAAGCTTTATTCAAAATTCATCACGGTGCAACATACACATCATTCGCGAGTTGAACTTATCTTATAACCAAATTAGTGGCAAGATACCTAATAGCATCAAAATGTTATCTGAGTTGGAGATTTTATCGTTGGAGGGGAATTCTTTGGAGGGTGATGTCACTGAATCTCATCTTTCTAATTTTTCCAAATTGAATTACTTAGACTTGTCACACAATTCATTGTCTCTAAAATTTGTCTCTGGTTGGATTCCTCCTTTTCAATTAAGTTACTTGCGTCTTGCATCTTGCAAACTAGGTCCGAGGTTTCCTGCTTGGCTCAAGTCCCAAAATTCCTTATTCCTATTAGATCTATCTGATAATGGGTTGAATGATTTCGTACCAGACTCGTTTTGGACCAAGTTGCGAACTCTGTACACTTTGAATATGTCTCACAATAATCTCATTGGTTCAATTCCTAATATGACATTGAAGCTTCCTTTCAGACCACATATAAATTTAAATTCAAATAGATTTGAGGGAAAAGTTCCATTATTTTTGCTACAAGCTTCAGACTTGTTACTCTCTGCAAATAAATTTTCAGATTTATTTTCAGTCTTATGTGGAAACGTCACAGCTACAAACTTGGCCACTTTAGATTTATCAGATAATCAAATAAAGGGACAACTCCCAGATTGTTGGAAATATGTACACCGATTATTGTTTCTTGATTTAAGCAACAATCAATTGTCTGGGAAGATTCCTATCTCCATGGGAACCCTTATGAAATTGGAAGCTTTGGTTTGACGAAACAATAGTTTAATGGGTGAATTGCCTTCCTCTTTGAAAAATTGTAACAATTTAATTATGCTGGATGTGAGTGAGAATATGTTGTCTGGTCCAATACCATCATGGGTCGGAGAAAGCATGCAACAATTAATAATCTTGATCATGCGAGGGAATCAGTTGTCTGGAAGTCTTCCCCTCCATCTATGTTATTTGAAGCGTATTCAATTGTTGGATCTTTCTAGGAATAAGTTTTCAGAAGGGATTCCATCTTGCTTAAACAAGTTTAAAGTATTGTCTGAAGAAAGCATCAACAGAACTGAAACTGAGGGTCGTATTCATTGGTACAATACTACTTATTATGAAAATTATAGTGTTTACATTGGTGGTTCTTATGCGCTTCACGTAAGATGGATGTGGAAAGGCGTGGAACGCAGCTTCACATGTCCCGAATTGATTCTTCAGAGCATTGATCTCTCATGTAACAATTTAACAGGTGAAATACCAAAAGAGATTACGTACATGCTCGGGTTAGTTTCTTTGAATTTATCAAGAAACAATTTGAGTGGAAAAATCCCTTCGGAGATTGGGAATTTAACGTCACTAGATTCCCTTGACCTATCAAGAAATCATTTTTCTGGGAAAATTCCTCCTACTCTTTCCAATATTGATCGTCTTGCCATGTTAGACTTATCAAACAACCATCTCAGTGGAAGAATTCCATGGGGAAGACAGTTGCAAACCTTTGATGCCTCTAGTTTTGAAGGAAATGTTGATCTTTGTGGGAAACCGCTTGAAGAAAGTTGTCCAGGAGATGAGGCAGTGAGAAAGTCTAAAGGAGAAGAAGTCGATGATGAAGATGATAAGTCAGTTTTGTATGGAACACTATACATGAGCTTGGGGCTAGGATTCTTCACAGGCTTTTGGGGCTTATTAGGGTCATTACTACTTTGGCAACCATGGAGAATTGCATATTTGAGGTTCTTGAATAGACTAATAGACTATATACTTTTAATGATTGCATTGAACATAGTAAAGTGCCAAAGGTGGCTCAAAGACGAGTAACAGGTACATAATTATAATAACGTCTTTCTTTGAATTTCATAATATTTATTTCTCTGCTTCAGTTACGAAAATCAATAACTAGTTTTAATATTGAGAGGGAGAATGCCTTTCTAAAAAGGAACGTAGATATTGGCTTGGGATGAATGTAACTGTCAGAATTTAAATATTTAATTCTTTATCCTAGCTAATGGTAGCACCTCAAGTATTTTCTTTAATTGTTTGTCTCTCTCAGCTACAGATTTATTTTGATCAATTTTATTAAACATTGATTATATCCTATGCTACAAAAGTCATATGAATTTTAGCACAAAAGTTGCAGTTTAGTGTGATTTATTTCGAAACTTCGTTCTGAGATGAAAGCATGATGGATTATTAGGAGTGTAAGATTTGAAGTAGAAGGAGAAAAAGAGAATAAGAGAAGTTAAAGTATATTAGTTGTAATGTTGTAATGAGTCAGCTGATGCTATCTCTGTTGTCTTCTATTTATTATAGTCGAAGCAAGTAACCTTCATTTGATTGCTTGCGCTCATTGCTTCAATGATTCTTTCAGCGTATTACATTTCTCCTATCGGAGGGCTTTTAATGTGCTGAGGAGCTTCATAACTTAAGAGTAACTGGAATTTGATTATCTTTCATCTCTCTCATGGCCACATGCGCTTAGCGCCTTCAGCATAAGTTTTGGAGTGCTCTCTGCTCTCAATTCGCTCGACACCAGCTTGCTAGGCTTAGCATATCATTCCAGCGTTGTTCTTTCAATGACCAGTCAATACAATTCTTTTCTATCTTTCTTCTTCACCTTTCTCTATCTTCTTCTCTCATTATACTTATGATTGTATGTTTTTATGCAACTTCCATTTGTTTCTGTAGCTACGCATTCTCGTTCCATCATTAGTAATAGAGCAGCTTGTGTCTTTATCTACTTATTTTTTGCAACTCGTTAAATGGATTCGAAAACAATAATTAAAAGCTTAAGGTCTCTGTGGACCAGTTTCATTCTCTTGTTTTCCAATGTCTAACATCTGTCATTTTCTAACCCATAAAATCAATTCAAATAGGACAATCAACGTGTCTTTGGACCATTTTCATTTTCTAAAAGTCTCTGGGATGCTTAATTTTTCCAACCCATAAAATATTCTGAAAGAACAATGACTATCGTTTCCTGCACTCCCATATTTTTATGCTGCACCTCCATAATTTATGAAATACCAATTACACCCCTAGTGCCAACGTAAAGAAGTGAATCCTTGATCAGTTTGTGTTGACTGATAATCAAAGGAATAAAAATATCATATAAACTGAAAAAGAAAGTAATTATGTCATCAAAGAATTTATTCTTTAATGAGGTCCTTGTGTTATGGTATTTGATCTTTAAGTTGTTTTCTAAGTGAAATATAATTTTCTCATTTCTTTTAGATAAGGTATTTATGGACCAATTTCATTTTCTTATTTTCCAATCTATCATTTTCTAACACATAAAGTGAACTCAAATAGGACAATCAACAGGTCTTTGGACCATTTTCACTTTTAGAATAGCTTCATTTTCCTCTTTTCAAGACGTGCTTAAATTTTTAACCTATAAAATGGATTCAATTATGATAATTAATAAATTAATATTTTTGGACTAATTAATTCGTTTTTATCTTCTTCAACCATCATGTGCAATCAATAACTTGTATCTTTCTTGGGAATACTTTTATTTTCCCTTTTGTGTCCTTTTTGTGAACTAATTTTTTATTTCATAGCGGACTAAGAATGTCAATATATTAATTAGGATTATTTGAACTAGTTTTATTTTTACTCATTATATGTGATCATTGGTGTGATTAATTTCTTCAAATCTAGGTTTTAAAGTTTTAACTTATTATAACCCATGCATCCAGTCACATAGCTTAAAGTTCTAATTCCATACAACTCATGCTTTGAAATAATATACGTATAATGTTAACTAAGCGTAGTTTTCATTATCTTCATAGTTTCTACCTTTCAAAGTAAGTTAGAAAATGAGAAAACAACAAACATCCATGTCGACATTGATCAATACATGACGTGCTATTTTTTTTTTTATATTCTTGCTACTGCCTCACAACAAATGCATCGATGCATGAATGAATTAATATATACTCTGAAAATTAAACTAAATTAATTTAGTTTAATTTTTTTACAAAATTTAAAATTATTAGTTACTAAAATAGTTATTACTATAAATAAAATTATAATAAATCTATATAATTAGTTACAAAAATTTTAAATACCAAAAAAATTAATTTTTTAATTAATCACTAATTAATTTTAAAGACCAATTTATAAATTAATTCTTTTAGTGGTCAAAATACTATTAGTTAAGTTTAGTAATCAATTTAATTTTTTTAAGTTTAGTAATGAATTTAAATTTTTTATTCAAAATAGTAATTATTTTAATGATCAATAATTTCTATTTCATTCTTAAACCAAGATATATTAATCTTTTCTTTCCTAAAAAATTGATATTCTACCTTACAATCCAACTATGTGATTGCTTTCTTTTTCTTTAAAACGATAGCATCAAGCTCGTTAGGCGAAGCATTTTCTAAACAAGTTGAATGTCTTTCACTTTATTTTAGTATTCTTAATCATTGATTAATTTCAATCTACATTTTTGTTTTAACTTTTAAATTTTAATATTATAAAAAAGTTCAATTGGCTGAAGTAATGTAAATTATTTATTTTAAACAAATTTTCATTATTTAAAAATATATATAATACACAACACAAGGCATATACTATAATTCAAGTTTAATTTATAAAAAACAGCAATGCTGTAGTTCTAAGGTTTGCTAAAGATGGAACACTTGTGTATGCTAAAATAACAACAACCAATTTCCATATCCTTGAATTATTTTCCTTTTAATTATTTTTATTATTATTGCTAATTATAGTTTTGTGACATTTTATTTTCCTTTCGTTTTTCATTTAATTTGTATAATAATTTGAATGTTTCATTCTTTTTCTTTTTCTCATCAAGTGTTTAATTTACTAACAGTAAAATACAATTTGGATAGTACAATCCTCAAGTTCTTTGAACCAATTTCATTTTCTTAATTTGAAGTGTCTAAGATGCGTAATTTTCTAACCCATAAAATGGATTCAAACGTGACAATTTAAGGACTTTTTGGAGTCCTCTCATTTTCTTCCATATAAATGTCTAATGCTTAATTTTCTATCCCATAAATTGGGTTTGATTAGGACAGTCAATAGCTTAAGGTCTTTGGACCAATTTCATTTTCTTCTTTTCAAGTGTAAAGATATATGCTTAATTTTTGTATTCCATAAAATAGATTCAAATATAACAATTAATAATTTAAGGACTTTCTGGGCTATTCTCGTTTTCTTCTTTAGAAAATGTCTAACATGCTTAATTTTTCCATCCCATAAGCTGGATTTGATTAAGACAGTCAATAACTTAAGTTCTTTGGTCCAATTTCATTTTCACGTGTCTAAGATGCTTAATTTTATAACCCATATTATGTATTCAAATACAACAATTAATGGTTTAAGGTATTTTTGGACTTGTTTCATGTTTTCTCTTTTCAATGTTCAATTATCTAACGCATAAAATGAATTTGATTAGCACAATTTGAACTAATTTCATTTTCAGCGTTTCAAGTATCCAATGTGCTTAATATTCTAATCCTTAAACTTATTTTATCAGAACGATCAATATCTTAATTTGAACCAGTTCTATTTTCATTTTTTAAAGGAGAATGCCTTTCTAAAAAGGAACGTAGATATTGGCTTGGGATGAATATAACTGTCAGAATTTAATTATTTAATTCTTTATCCTATCTAATATTGGTAATGACGAGTTCTATTTCAAAGTAGTGATTTGAAAAATCAATGGTTTGCATTCCATCTAGTGAAGGAGGCTTGATTTATTCAGAAAAGGAAAATATTTTCTTGAAACATTCCAAATTTAAAATCAAGATAATAGATTGCTCTACTTTCAAGCATTAAGCTTAAACTAAAACGTTGGAAACAAAATATATTTATAGATATATGAATCAAAGAATTACAAGATCATTCAATGGAAAATAACTAGTGATGGTGGACAAGGATAATTCTTTGAATACAATGAGAGAAAAAGAGAATAAGAGAAGTTAAAGTATATTAGTTGTAATGTTGTAATGAGTCAGCTCATGCTATCTCTGTTGTCTTCTATTTATTATAGTCGAAGCAAGTAACCTTCATTTCAATGACTAATTTTAAATCTCGACACGTTAAAACATTAAACAAAAGAAGTTAAGTAACATTGATAACGCTTTTAATATGCTAAATATTTTGGTTGACGACAAAAATCAATTATGTTTATCATTTAAAGATAAAAATATAAAGAATTTATATTGTAAAGAAAAAAAAATCTACTTTACTTTCCCAATTCTGTTGGTCAGTAGTCAACAAAGCGTGTCGTAGGAATAAAAATATGTGATAAGAAAAAGGAGTTTCTTTCTACTTTGATATTTGGCAATAATTGAAGCATAGGTTTGTGGACTGTAGTGGTTGAACAATTGAACGCTTTGTTTATGAAGTGATATAAATGATGATGCAATCAAGCTTTCTTAACATCACCAAAAGAAAAACTCAGATTATATAACATTGGCGTTATCTTGATTTGATTTCAGCAAGTTACAATGAGGCGTTACTTTCTCAAAATATTATATGCTGCTCTCCTTTTATTGCATGCCTCAGGATTGACGAACGCAAAATCTTTCATAATAAAACCAATATAAAAACAGAATTAGTAAAGGATGTCGGAGAACACTGATGGTAAATTTTTTATAATAAGTAAGTTCACAAAAACCTGGTCTTCCATGAAAATAGTAAAGAATCCACCCTTCCATTTTGAGCCAAGTATGGATTGTTCACCAAGGATGCATTGCTTAGTGGTCATCTGTAAAATTGGAAAAATAGGTTTGTTTTGGGAAATATAAATTAAACGGACTGTAACAGTGTAGAACAAATTGTTGAACATGATGAAAATAACAGCTTCTAAGAACGTCTGTTTTAAAAAATGAGAGAAAGATAATGAACAGAACCTAATATAAAAAAGACTGCTTAAAAAAATCAGAGAAAGATGAAGAAAAAATATTATAAATACCACTGCTTATAGAAAGGTCTTATTAGAAAAATGAAAGGAAGATGAAGATCAAAATCGATTATAAAAAAGGCTGCTTATAAAAACATGCATACAATATGGCGAGAAAGATGAACAGAAAATATTATCAAAACCACTGCTTATAGAAACGTCTGGTTAGAAAAATGAAACGAAGATGAAGATCAAAACCGAATATAAAAAAGTCTGTTTCTAAAAACATGCATAGAATATGGCGACAAAGAAATATAGGAGATGAAGAGAAGTAGAGTTGATAAAAGGGTTTAACAGTCATACCTTTTTGTAATGAATAAGAACTTCTTGAAGTGGAAGCCGATGGCTTGTTATCGCAGTGTAATGGTGTTAATGTGAAGCAGAGAAGATAAGTTAATTACTTTCATCCTGCAAAAAATATTAATGAAACAAATATATACCAGACAGTGGAAGAGTCTGGAGAATGAGATAAGTATGACACGGCAACAGACACTGCAATCATCATTCTCGTGAGATGTGAAAAACATAATGACAAAAACGTTTCAAATATCTAAACATCTCTTGGAAAAAGAAATGGTCATTAATTTAATCGGCTGAATGATTTGAAATAATGAAAGAGTGTTGCAGATGATCGAGGAGTTCAATCATCATTACCTCGAGCAGTGGAGTAATTAATGCGGGGAAACCTGATAGATTGGGTGATTTGAAATTAATAAAAAGGAATATTTATTGAAATATTAAAGAAAATGAATTATACTAATTAAAAATATAAATATTGAGATGTTGCTCAACAAATATATAATGATTAATATTTAATGTCTTTTAATGACGTGTATGATTAAAATTATAATTGTAAAACACATTAATTTATATTTTGTTTAAAGTATTGATTTAAATGTAATAGTTTAATTTTAAAAAAATATATTAGTCATTAATGTCTTTGATAAAAATGTACAAAAGTCGTAAACATAACAAAAAATAAAAAAGATCATACAGACTAAATGTATAAAAGCAAACACATAGACTAATATATGTTATAAGTGCATACAAAATATAATTGACCTAAAAATCTTCTTATAGATTGATATATATATATATATATATATATATATATATATATATATATATATATATATATATATATATATATATATAAAAGAAGATTAACAAAAAGAATATACAACATGTTATAACTTAAAACCAGATTAATGGATAAAACACTTTGATATGGTTCGTTGTTGTGTGTCCTTCAACTTCAAAAAAAACCTCACGATGATCATCTGCAGAAAGTTGATGAAGATTACAAAAACTTTTCCAGCCAGTTCCAATCTTAACAGAATTAAGTCTTATGATCAGTTTACATTCGACTTGTCCCCGTGGTCCGTGTAGAACAATAGATCTAAGACCACTGTTTTTAAAATAAGTGGCAAATTCTTTTTTCAAATACTGCAACAAAAAGGAAAAAATATCTTACTTATTCAGAATCCATGTAAATAAATAATCAAAGAAAAAAAAAACTAACCAAGTGGCTGGATCGATAGTAGTATGTTGATAGTTGAACTTCAAAATGCTTTAAGTCTGAAGTATGTAGAGGACGACGAATAGAAAGATGGTTGAAGAAGTTGGCTTTCAATGTTGAGTCGCAAACACGTTTAGAGACGTGTAGTTGGAAGGACGAATTTCCAAAATATTTGAACACAACCAATTTGTCAGACTCATCTGCATAAAAAGAGATTAAATCATTCCAGCCTTGGGTGATCATTGGAGTGTGAATATTCATGTTGTACGTAACAGTATGAACATTCCTTTCGTAATCAACAATGGTCCACTGTGAACCAAGGTCCTTCAAATTACGTATTATGAAGAGACGGTCGACGTACCCAAAACCCTTCAAAATAAGGAAGTTTAGAATAAAGAAATACAAACCAAAAATAGAAAGGAATGTGAATGAATAAAAAAAAACCTGGTCTTTCAAAAACATAGTGACGAAACCGTCAAGCATTTTGCCAGAAAGTATGGCTTGTTGTGTGCGCACGGATTCCATTGTTTGAGAAAATAGTGGGTATGAAGAATAATTGGAAGAGAAGATAATCGGTCACACAAAAGAAATAAGATTTGTTAGTATGTAGACGCCAATATATAGAAAGAGAAAACGAAAGGTCATTACTGTTGCAAATATATAGAAAGAGAAAAGGATAAGTCATTCCTTTTGGTAGGGTCCGTACTTACAGGTGAAGCGTGCATCACAATTTATTCAATTAATTGTGAATATAAAAGTGAAAAAAAAGGACGACTTAAAAGATAATAGGGTTGAAATAATAAAATAAATATAAATAAATAAATAATTACAATTAGAAATTTAAGCTTTGTGAACTGTTATTTTGAATACACAGAGAATACAAAGAGTTTTTAAAAATTAAAAGAAGAAGTCGAAATAAATTAAAAATAATAACAAATTACAACATGAAAAAAGCTCACATCTATGTGTTGGTAGTCTGGTGTTCAAAAGAAAAATGATGAACATAAGAATCGTTATTTTGCGGTTTAAAAAACATGTTTGTGTTTTAATCTTCATTTCAAGAATTAAAAAAACTCAAACTTAAGATGAAGCAATAAAGAGAAAAGAAGAACAGAAGAATATGATCTGCAGAAAGCTCAGGAAAATAGATAAAGAATCGCCATACTGGATTTTTTGGTGGTTAAAAAAGATGTATGTGGTTGTACTCTTCATTTCAACCTTGTATATACCTGGAAAATAAGATGAACAAAGCAAACCATCAGATCTTTGCAAAAAACATAAAGAACCATAACAGTTCGGTTGAGAAACCAAAAAAAATAAAAGGTTTCGACAAAAACAAAAAAATCATAGGAAAATATAACATGAATGTGTTTGTAGTCTTCAGTTGAACGCAAACCCCTTCAAGGAAGATGATGAACAGAAGAAGATGAACAGATGAAATGTAAGAAAGATATAAATAGCCTCGCCAGAGTCGAGTTTTTGCTGCTTTAAACAGAAGATTGTGCTCCTACTCTTCATTTGAAGCATTTAAACACTGAAAAATAAGATGAAGCAAAGAACCAATAGATATTTGAAAGAAACATAAAGAAAAATACCAGTTAGGTTCAGAAACAAAAAAGTAAAGAGATGAACAACAAAAATGGACAGATGAACGGCAAATCTGACATTCAGATTTTAAGCGTCAGTTGAAGCCTGCAAAACAAAAAAACATGATGAACAGAAGAAGACGAATGCTTCAAATGAAAGAAAAATAGAAAAAGCAACTCCAGACTGGTTTTTTGGCTGCTTAAAAAAAACCATTGTGGTTGTAGTCTTCATTTCAAGCATTTACACTGAAAAATAAGATAAAGCAAAAAAACCATTAGATCTTGGTAAAAAAATCAAGAAAAAATACCAGTTAGCTTGACAAACCCAAAAAAAAAGATATCCACAACAAAAATGGACAGATGAACGGGAAATCTCAGATGCATGTCTTTTTAAGCTTCACTTGAAGCCTGTAAACAAAACAAACATGATGAACAGAATGTTAACTAAGCGTAGTTTTCATTATCTTCTTCATAGTTTCTACCTTTCAAAGTAAGTTAGAAAATGAGAAAACAACAAACATCCATGTCGACATTCATCAATACATGATGTGCTATTTTTTTTTTATATTCTTGCTACTGCCTCACAACAAATGCATCGATGCATGAATGAATTAATATATACTCTGAAAATTAAACTAAATTGAATTTAGTTTAATTTTTTACAAAATTTAGTTTAATCAGTGATTAATTTCAATCTACATTTTTGTTTTAACTTTTAAATTTTAATATTATAAAAAAGTTCAATTGGCTGAAGTAATGTAAATTATTTATTTTAAATAAATTTTCATTATTTAAAAATATATATAATACACAAGGCATATACTATAATTTAAGTTTAATTTATAAAAAACACCAATGCTGTAGTTCTAAGGTTTGCTAAAGATGGAACACTTGTGTATGCTAAAATAACAACAACCAATTTCCATATCCTTGAATTATTTTCCTTTTAATTATTTTTATTATTATTGCTAATTATAGTTTTGTGACATTTTATTTCCTTTCTTTTTCACTTAATTTGTATGATAATTTGAATGTTTCATTCTTTTTCTTTTTCTCATCAAGTGTTTAATTTACTAACAGTAAAATAGATTTGGATAGTACAATCCTCAAGTTCTTTGAACCAATTTCATTTTCTTATTTTAAAGTGTCTAAGATGCGTAATTTTCTAACCCATAAAATGGATTCAAACGTAACAATTTAAGGACTTTTTGGAGTCCTCTCATTTTCTTCCATATAAATGTCTAGTGCCTAATTTTTCTATCCCATAAATTGGGTTTGATTAGGACAGTCAATAGTTTAAGGTCTTTGGACCAATTTCATTTACTTCTTTTCAAGTGTAAAGATATATGCTGAATTTTATTATTCCATAAAATGGATTCAAATATAACAATTAATAATTTAAGAACTTTCTGGGCTACTCTCGTTTTCTTCTTTAGAAAATGTCAAACATGCTTAATTTTTCCATCCCATAAGCTGGATTTGATTAAGACAGTCAATAGCTTAAGTTCTTTGGTCCAATTTCATTTTCACGTGTCTAAGATGCTTAATTTTATAACCCATATTATGTATTCAAATACAACAATTAATGGTTTAAGGTATTTTTGGACTTGTTTCATGTTTTCTCTTTTCAATGTTCAATTATCTAGCGCATAAAATGAATTTGATTAGCACAATTTGAACTAGTTTCATTTTCCGCGTTTCCAAGTATCCAATGTGCTTCATATTCTAATCCTTAAAATTATTCTATCAGAACAATCAATATCTTAATTTGAACCAGTTCTATTTTTCATTTTTTAAAGTCTTATTGCTTAATTTTATAAGCTATTGATCAGGAAAATCAACAACTTAAGATTTTTGGACTAATTTTATTTTTCCCATGTTGTCATTAATTTTTAACCAACAACAAAATTAGGAAAGTCAATTAACTTTTTTTTTGTCAAGACCAGTCATATTTATCTTTTGTATCACTGATGAACTAATTTTTTATCTCATAGTGGACAAGATCTTAAGATTTTTTTTTTTTTTTGAAATAGTTTTACTTTCCTCGTTATGTGATTATTGGTGCGGTTAATTTTCTTACCCATAGATTAAAAATTAGGAGATAAAATTATATAACAATAAAAATTCAACCATCTTCTCATTCAGGAAAAAGCCAAATTATAAATGATGTCATGGAGCTTTATAAACACAGGTGAAAGAGAAAAGACTGAATCATAATATTTCCTTCTTGCAATATACTACTCTTGTTTACTCTGTTCTATATTGAGATTATCTGATACAGAAAAAAATGAATGCTTATTTTCTGAAAACATTTTATGTGGTTCTTCTCCTTTCTTCGCTTGCCTCGGGAATTAGTGCGACATTGAAGAACTCAAGTGAAAGTGGTGAAGCAAAGTGCATAGAAAGAGAGAGGCAAGCACTCCTGAGCTTCAAACAAGGCATCACAGATGACTTTGGCGTGCTGTCCAGTTGGAGCAACCATCGCAATAACACAGATTGCTGCAAATGGAAACACATTCAGTGCAACCATCAAACAGGTCATGTACATCTGCTTGATCTTAATGGAAACTATGACTATTCACAGCCTTTGAGAAGTGTACTCAATCTCACTTCATTGACTCACTTGACAAATATTCAATATCTGGATCTCAGCCATAATTATTTTGTAATGAGTTACATCCCAGAGTTCATGGGTTCCTTCTCCAACTTAAGATATCTCGATCTCTCCAATTCTTATTTTTCGGGGAGGATTCCTTCTACACTTGGAAATCTCTTAGAACTACGCTATCTAGATCTTGGGGATAATTATCTTTGGGGTGAAATTCCTATTCAGATTGGGAATCTCAAACACTTACAGTATCTTGATCTTGGAGGATATTTTCTTTCTGGAAAAATTCCATATGAAATTGGGAATCTCAGAAAGCTACAATATCTCAGTCTTGGGAGTAACACTTTCCTAGACAGAATGCATATGGAAAACTATATTTCAGATTCTCTTTCTGGAGCGATCCCTTTTCGCAAAGGGAATCTTCCATTGTTGCGTACTCTCCGACTAGTTGGCAATTTTGATATAAAAGTTAAGGATGTACAGTGGCTGTCTACTCTCTATTGCTTAACTGTTCTTGAGCTGAGTTCACTGCATAGTCTTAAATCCTCTCGCCAATGGCTACAAACTATCAGTAAAATCATTCCAAACCTAATAGAGCTGAGATTAGTTGATTGTAATCTTGTAGACAATGATATTAAATCTTTGTTCCATTCTCAATCTTCCAACAATTCCATTTCTCTTACCATCCTAGACCTCTCTTTTAATATGTTGACATCGTCAACACTTCCACTCTTGTTTAACTTTAGCCTTCATCTCCAAGAACTTTATCTTTCTCACAATAATATAGCTTCACCTTCTCTATGTCCAAATTTTTCATCTCTTAAGATCTTGGACCTCTCTTATAATAATCTAGCATTATTAATGTTTATGGAGAATTTTAATATCAGCTCCAAGCTGCAAAAGCTTCATCTTGCAAAATGCAGTATTATGGATAGAAGTTTCCTTGTTTCATCTAGTCGTACAATGAATTCTTTGTCTTCACTTCTCTACCTTGACCTCTCTGATAACCTGTTAAAGTCATCCTCTATATTTCCCCGACTTTCTAACTTAACGACCAATCTTCGTACCCTTTACCTTGATTATAACTTGTTGGAAGGTTCCATTCCACATGAATTTGGGAAAGCTATGAGCTCTCTTGAAAATCTTTATGTCTCCAATAACAAACTACAAGGCAAGATGCCGTCTTCCTTTGGGAGCATGTGCAGATTACAGAGATTAGACCTCTCAAGTAACAGGTTGCATGGAAAATTTCCCAGCTTCATTCAAAATTCTTCATGGTGCAGCAGACACATATTTCGCGTATTCAACTTATCTTACAACCAATTTACTGGCAATATACCCAAGAGCATCAGACTACTATCTGAGTTGGAGTTTTTATCAATAGAAGGGAATTCTTTAGAGGGTGATGTCACTGAATCTCATCTTTCCAACTTTTCCAAATTACTTTCCTTGTATTTGTCACACAACTCTCTGTCTCTAAAGTTTGTGTCTGGTTGGGTTCCTCCTTTTCAATTAAGGTTCTTGTTTCTTGCATCTTGCAAGATAGGTCCGAATTTTCCTAGTTGGATTCAGACTCAAAATTCCTTAATCCAATTAGATATATCTGATAATGAGCTGAATGATTTCGTACCAGAATGGTTTTGGAACAAGTTGCAAATTCTGTACACTTTGAATATGTCTCACAATAATCTCATTGGTTCAATCCCTAATTTGCAATTGAAGCTTCGTTTGAGACCATCTATAATTTTAAATTCAAATAAGTTTGAAGGAAAAGTTCCATTATTTTTGCTACAAGCTTCTGAGCTTTTACTCTCAGCAAATAAATTCTCAGCTTTCTTTTGTGTAAATGTCACGACTACAAGATTGGCCACTTTAGATTTGTCAGCTAATCAAATAAAGGGGCAACTTCCAGATTGCTGGAAATCAATAAATCAATTAATGTTTCTTGATTTAAGCAGTAATCAATTGTCAGGGAAGATTCCTATCTCCATGGGTACCCTTGTCAAATTGGAAGCTTTGGTTTTAAGAAACAATAATTTAACTGGTGAATTGCCTTCCTCTTTGAAGAATTGCAACAATTTAATTATGTTAGATGTGAGTGAGAATAAGTTGTCCGGTCCAGTACCACCATGGGTTGGAGAAAGCATGCAGCAATTGATAGTTTTGATCATGCGAGGGAATCAGTTCTCTGGAAATATTCCCTTTCACCTATGTTATTTGAAACGTATTCAATTGTTGGATCTTTCCAGAAATAAGATGTCTCAGGGAATTCCAACTTGCTTAAACAATTTGACGGCATTGTCTCAAAAGACCATCGACAGAGCTGAAACTGAAAGTCGTGTGCATTGGTACAATACTACTTACTATGAAATTTATAATTTTTTCGGTGGTAGTTATTATACGCTTCATATAACATGGATGTGGAAAGGTGTGGAACGTAGTTTCACACGTCCCGAAGTGATTCTTCAGAGTATTGATTTCTCATGTAACAATTTAACTGGTGAAATGCCAAAAGAGATGACATACATGCTTGGGTTAGTTTCTTTGAATATATCACGAAACAATTTAAGTGGTGAAATTCCTTTGGAGATTGGGAATTTAGGTTCACTAGACTCCCTTGACCTATCAAGAAATCATTTCTCTGGAAAAATTCCTTCTACTCTTTCCAATATTGATCGTCTTGCCATGATAGACTTATCTAACAACAATCTCAGTGGGAGAATTCCATGGGGAAGACAGTTGCAAACCTTTAATGCCTCTAGTTTTGAAGGAAATGTTGATCTTTGTGGGAAACCGCTTGAAAAAAGTTGCCCAGGAGATGAGACAGTGGTAAAGTCTAAAGGAGCAGAAGTGCAAGATGAAGATCATTCAGTTTTCTATGAAGCATTATACATGAGTTTGGGACTAGGATTCTTCACGGGCTTTTGGGGCTTATTAGGTCCATTACTATTTTGGAAATCTTGGAGAATGGCTTATTTGAGGTTCTTGAACAGACTAATGGACTATGTTTCTGTAATGGTTGAAGTGAACATAGGAAGGTGCCAAAGGTGGCCCAAAGACTAGCAGGTACAGAAGTCCAATAACTTCTTTATTTGAACTTATTTCTCTCTTTCAGTTTAGTAAATGCGTAACCATTTTTAAAATTAAAATGCAGAATTTTATATACACACACAGAATTTTTAAAATTATTCTTATTATTATCATTAATTATAATGACAATAAGAAAAAAATATGAATATTTCCTGTTTATACTTAGATTTATTTTATTTATTAGTAAAATTACCCCTTTAATATTGTTAAGAGTAATTGAAATATTTTAATGGCAATATAATAATTCACTCATTAAACATGAATTAATGTCATATAAGAGTATCCACGACCAGTCACACTAATTTCACCTAATATTTACGGATTATTTTCATATTAATATTTTTTCTTTATTATCTAGATTCATTGTATTTTATAAACTAGTAAATATACTCCTTTAATATTATTAAGAGTAATTTAAATATGATGTTTCTTTTTTCAAAATGCATCCCGAATTACACGACCAGTATTTTCAAATTCGAAAGTACATTCTGATTATGCAAACTGAAAAAAAAAAAAAAGAAAATTTCAGACTTTATAATTATAATGTATTTATAAATCCAAAAATATATTTTGGATTGTATAATTCAGAATATATTTACAGATCTAAAATTACATTACAGTTTGAATAATCTAAAATGTTTTTTTTTAATATGTTCCAGATTAACAAATCCGAAATGTACTTTATGAATTCGGAAATATATTCAGAATTGGAGAATCCAGAAAAAAAATAAGTTGAATGAGGGAAATTTTTTTATTATCATTTTTTGTGTGGGTGTAGGAAGAAAAAAAAAGGAGGATGCAGCAAGAAAAAAAAGTGAGATGCAGAAAGAAATTGCCCACCTTTTTCTCTTTAAATGTCTATATTTCTTAGTTTACTACCCATAGGTAAGTTAATATCTTAAGGTCTTTAGACCAATTTCATTTTCTACCCATATTTTAATTTTTCCCACCGATAAAAAAGATTTTTTTCTTCTTGCAACCCATAAAACTCATAAACCCAAAATTATCTCTCATTAAAATTATAATAAAAAGGTCAAAATTACATGTGCACTTCCATTTCTCACCTTATTTTGGATTATGTAATTCAGAAAGTAATTTTGAATCTAAAAATATGTTCTAAAATAAGAATTTCAGAATATATTCAAAAAATACATTTTTGATTATGCAATCTAAAAAATTTTCCAGATTCATAAATATTTTTTGAATTGTATAATCTGAAATACAGTTAAAAAAATTATATTCTAAAATACACATTAAAATATTTTTATTCCTATATATATAAATCAGACTATAATTTTTAAATACATTTTGAATTATACATTCCAGAACATATTTCCAAATTCAAAAATATATTCTAGATTAGCGCAATTTGAACTAGTTTCATTTTCCGCGTTTCCAAGTATCCAATGCGCTTAATATTCTAATCCTTAAACTTATTCTATCAGAACGATCAATATCTTAATTTGAACCAGTTCTATTTTTTATTTTTTTAAGTCTTATTGCTTAATTTTATAAGCTATTGATCAGGAAAATCAACAACTTAAGGTTCTTGGACTAATTTTATTTTTCCCATGTTGTCATTAATTTTTAACCAACAACAAAATTTGGAAAATCAATTAACTTTTTTCTTTCTCAAGACCAGTCATATTTATCTTTTGTATCACTGATGAACTAATTTTTTATCTCATAGTGGACAAGATCTTTGGATTTTATTTTTTTTTGAAATAGTTTTACTTTTCCTCGTTATGTGATTATTGCTGCGGTTAATTTTCTTACCCATAAATTAAAAATTAGGAGATACAATTATATAACACAATAAAATTTCAACCATCTTCTCATTCAGGAAAAAGCCAAATTTTTTCTCATAATTTTTCCTTCGTGCAATATACTACTCTTGTTTACTCTCTGGCGACCAAAAAACAAACCTCTTGTTTACTCTCTTCTATGTTAAGATTATCTGATACAGAAAAAATAATGCTTATTTTCTTAATCTAAAACGGTTCGTACAGTGCAATGATGCATTATATCTTATATAAGATTTAGGATTTTCTCCGATTTTTTCTTTCTTATCTTGCAATAGAGATTGTTGTAAAAATGGTGATTTTAATATATTGTAAAATATATGACTGTTGTATTGCTCATTACTTCTTCAATTTTTGTCATTATTGGTGTAACCATTTTAATTTGGTATATTAGTATTAATATTTTATGTCATGGGAGTTTTAGCCCATTTCTTCAAGTTCTCTCTCCTTTTATATTTAATTTGTCATGAGTTACTTATTTTTCAAAAAGTACTTTTTTTTTGTTAATTTTGTGATCTCAAAGAATTTGAGAAACTCGTATTGTATTTTGGAAGACTTGCGTAATACATCAGAAATAAGTTCATAAGAATAATGAATCTATATGCTTCACGAAATTTATGTAGTCTCGTTTGTCAGCTTATCGAACATGTTCTACGTTCGCTGAAGAATCAATTTAACATTTATTCTAAGTGCAAGGTGTTTCTAACTAAGACAGTGATTTATGCAACAAATAGATAAGAATAATAAGTAGTGATGTCAATTTGGCCCCTAGCCCATGGGTCAGTCCTGGCCCACTTTTCATAAAGTCCCATTTCAGGGGGCCCCCAAATGAGGGGGCCAAAAAAAAACCGCAGCCCCTAAAGCCCCCTCTCTAGTGGGTTAGGGTTAGGGTTAAGGTGGGTCAACTCCCAAATAATACTACATTAAGAAAGAGTCAAAGATCATGTCAAGCGACCCAGACGGACTCGACGATCCGGACGGGCTCGACGACTTGGACGAGCCCAATGACCATGACGGGCCCAATGACAAGGATGGACCAGACGACCCGAACGGGCCCAACCACCTAGACAGGCCCAATCACCTGGACAGACCCAATTATCCTAACGGGCCCTAAGACCCGAACGGGCCCAATGATCCAAACAGGCCCAACAACCCGAACGGGCCCGACGACTCGGATGGGCCCGACGACCTGGATGGGCCCGACGGACGGGCCTGACGACCCGAACGGGCCCGATCATCCAGATAGGCCCAACGACCCGAACGGGCTCGCAACCCGAATGGGCCCAACGATCCAAACGGGCCTGACAACCCGAACGGGCCCGACGAGCCATATGGGACCAACGACCTGGATGGGCCCTACGACCCAGACGGGCCCAACGACTTGAACGGGCCCCACGACCCGGACGGGCCCAACAACCTGAACGGGCCCAACGACCCGAACGGACCCGCAGACCCACACGGGCCTGACGACCCAGACGACGACGACCCAGACGGGCGCGATGACCTGGATAGGTCTGAAGACCTGAACGGGCCGGACGACCCAGAAGGGCCCGATGACCTAGACAGGGCCCGACGACCCAAATGGGACCAATGACCATGACGGGCCCGATTATCCAGATAGGCCAAACGACCCAAACGAGCCCGACGATTCGGACGGACCCGTCCGCCCAAACGGACCCAATGATCCAGACAGGCCTAACGACTCGAAAGAGCCCGACTACCCAGATGGCTCGGTGACCCAAACGTGCCTAATTTCATTGGGTCTGTTCGGGACGTCGGGTCCGTTTGGGTCGTCAGGCCCGTCGTGGTCGTCCGACCCGTTCGGATCGTTGGGCCCATCCTGGTGGTTGGGCTCGTCCGGGTTGTCGGGCCCATGTAGGTCGTATGGCCCGTTTGGGTCGTCGAGCCCATCCGGCGCGTCGGGCCCATCTGGCTCATTTGGCCCGTCTAGGTTGTCGGGCCCGTCCAGGTTATCGAGCCCGTCCATGTCGTCGGGTCCGTTCGTATTGTCGGGTTTGTCTTGGCTGTCGGGCCCGTCCGGGTCGTCTGGGTCGTCGGGCCCGTTCGGGTCGTTGGGCTTGTTTGGATCATCGGGCCCGTTCGAGTCATCGTTCTTGTCGAGGTCGTCGGGCAGGTCCGGGTCGTTCGACCTATTAGGGTCGTCCTGCTTGTCCGGTTCTTTGGGCTTGTCCCACAAATAGTAATATGTTTTAGAAAATAATATATTTTTCATGTGGAAGATGGAAGCCCATGGGTTGGCCCTAGCCCATAGGGCTTTTGTAAGATTTTTGGCCCTGTGGGCTTCTTTGTTGGGGACTTTTTTTCAATGTGGGCTTTTTTGGCCCTAGCCCACATGGGCCAAGGCCAAACCCTGTGGGCTGGGCCAAATTGACACCTCTAATAATAAGATCCTGACACAACAAAATGGTAGACTTTCATGAATTCTAGTTTTATTCTCTATTTCTCTTATTCCGTTTTTGTCTTTTCATCTTCCTTCTTCTCATGTGTTTTTGATATTGAATAATAGATATGAATTAAGTTTTTTTTTATCAATTGTTCTTTATTTCGAGTTTGTTTTTTTTCTTCTAATTTTGATTTTGTTATTTTTTATTTTTTTATCAACAAAAAATAAATATTAATTAAAGAGAATATTTGAGGAGTGTTATAACTCTTATAAAAAAAATTGAACCTGTACATATAAATGCAATAACTTCACATCATGCCCCCAACAACCAAAAAGACCAATCAAAACAAATGATCCCAACCTGGAACATCAAAGAGACAATATATAACAGAATTCCAATAATTACTCTGTGAACCATAAGACAAAGGAAGGAACGATGTGTATGCATATCTAGTATCAGACCCCACCAGTGTTTCCAAACAGCATAATAAAATTTACATTATTAAGAACGCAACCTTTCCGGTAGCTATATGCTTTAGACATTTGAACACATCCTCCACCTCATAGGGGAAGGAAAGATGCAACAACATGGTCTTCCATGAGAACAAGAGAGTTTTATCTATGCATAATAAAGAGTTCATTCCCATTGCAACAGTTAAGCTAGGCAGTTTCACTTCTACCCGAGAGAATTTTGGTCAAGAAGTACTATTGTATTTATGATTTGTCTTGGTTCCTTCTTTAATAGTAACACATACTTGCTTGCTTGGTACACTTAAACACATAATTTTTAACACATCTCTTCCCAATGTCCTATCTCCTCTATAATTCTTTCTTTACATTCTGATATCAAGTACAACCTAGGAAACTTGCGACATAGTGGTTCTTTCCCAATCCATTTTTTTCCCAAAACTTAACTTTTTTTCCCTCCTCCAACCACCCACTCTAAGCAATTGTCAAACTAGACTCCTTGCATTTCACTTCCACAGACTTTTTGAATGTTAGTCCACCATCTCGAGACTGGCCTAGATATGGTAGAGTTATTAAGATTCCTCCGTTTTTTTTTATCAGCAACAAAAATGAAATAAATATAATAGGACATTTGGGATGCCCTAACCCTTTTACAAGTTACAAAAATATTACAGATTGGTTACTATTATGTTGTAACTCCAAATAGTCCTCACACTAAAACAATAATGAAGTAGCTAATTTACATTGACATGAGCACTATAACTAATACCACCATGATGATGTTCAAAATACTTTTCAGTAATCCACCCCACATTTATATTTAAAGAGCTCATACATGTAATGACTCCAAAGAATAGTCTTCAACCTTCATATTCTTTACATATTGTTGCTACTTTTATACATATAGGACATTTTAAGGCAGTTAAACCTTATTGCAAAGATCCATTAATAGCTTTTCATTTAAGCTTCCCAACTCCACTTGGCTTGATGTTTGAACTTGATCTTCTTGGCTATTACTCCTTTCTCATGGATTCCACCTGCATGTTAGTTCTCAACATATTCTTGCACAACCTTTTATCTTTATAGGAATAAGAGCAAGTATATTTTTGGCATCTCTACTTTTAGCATTCCACACATTTTCATTACTCCCACCTTTCCCTTTGGGCTTACATTTAATCATCTACTACGAGAATTACCCAACACCTCTCTTCATCAGCATCAAAAAGTTCTTAGCACATAGATTTGAGGCAAGTGATCGGGCTCAAACACCAGTCAGAATATGAAAAAAATGCTTTTGGGTACTTACTTGTGATCCATGCCCAAGATTTAATTTGTACTAATGTGAACACTTCCTCACTATCTATTTTAGAGTTCCTAAATATATAATTATTTCTATGGATCCATATACCCTATAATATAGCCACCCACACGGTCCTTCATACACAATTTCCTTTAGAGTTAAGCCCTAGCATATCAAAGCCTAGGAAATGGTCTTTTGCTCTATTATGATGTACTGACGAAACACCAATCCAAGAATCGCACAACTTCCAAATTTGAGTAGCCACCCTACAGGTGAGAAACAAGTGGCATACTGATTCATCACAAGTGTCACACATGACACATCTTCTACTCTCCAGAAGAATTCCTCTTTTAAGTAGATTATCATATGTTGCTACCCTATTATGTAGTACTCTCCATGCAAAAATGTGAGCTGTGGGTAAAGCTTTAACATTCCAAAAAGTTTCATACAAAGTCTTTTCATCCCTATAGTTCCATTTTGCATCTTCTTATATGCAGATTTAACCGTATATTCTTGTGTGGCATCCCCTCTCCAAACCCATTCATCCTCTTTTTCCTTATGCAATGTGCAGCCCTCGATGTGTTGCATCATTTCTTCTACCATTGGTTTTTCCTATTCAAACCACTCTCTTCTCCATAATATGTTCCATTTCCACTGATTCTCATACCAATTTCCAACCTCAACTAGTCTTGCTTTCTTTTGGTTTGAATTTGCAAAAATTCTAGGATCCATATATCTTCCCAAAGCAAAATTCTATTTCCATCTCCACTCTTCCAGATAATATTATTATCAAACCAATCTCCCCACTCTCCATTACCAAAAACTTTCCTAAGATCCCTCCACCACCATGAGTCTAATTGGCGGTTGTTTTTATCATTTAAAGCTCTCCATGACCCATATTTTGAAAATAAGATATCACTCTATAGACCTCGTTCCTCCTTTCCTAGTCTCCATTTCCACTTACCTAGAAGGGCATTGTCGTAACTGGAATCGCGACGGGGAGGCGAACCGTAAAGGAAACGGGATTAAAAAGAGATTGGAGTTGCCACCATAGTTATTTTTGGAAAACTATGGAAAACCATAAAAATAAAGCAAGTCTGCAAAAAACCATATTTTTGGATCCGGGAGTCGATTACGCGTAGGGAAGGTGTTAGCACCCTACAGCGCCTGCCCAAAGACGGTACCTTTAATTAAAAATGCAAATTTGATATGGTTTTCAAAATATTAATTTTTCCCAAAAAAAAAAGAGAAATAATACTAAAAAGAAACATAAATATTTTTTTGATTTTTGGGCCCGACAAGGATTGACCTTGGTTCTACGTATTCTCATTAAAAATGAGAAATCAGGGTTACGTAGTCCTTTAAAAGATATTTCAATAAACAATTGAGAAAAAGATTTGATTTTTTAAAGGTGAACCTGACAAGGATTGACCTTGCTCCTACGTATCTCACGGTGGAGAATCAAGGATCACGTAGTTCTTAAAAAAGACTCTTTGTTTGAAAATGTTGATGTTTTTCTATTTTGAAAATTTTATATTCTTTGGGTATTTTTGAATTACTTGAAAATATGTGTCACACGACGCAAGCGGTCGGACAAACATTAAAAGAGAAAGAAAATATTTTTTTTTGTATTTTTGAAAATCAGTGTCACACGGTGCGGGCGACCGGAAAGACACAATAAAGCAAAAAGAACATTTTTCATATTTTTATATTTTTTATTTTTTTTGTAATTTTTTTTTATATTTTAAAAATATTTTTGTTTTATTTTTTTTAGAAAATTATCAAGGTAGAATTTAATATAAAAAACGGATAAAAGTGGAAAAACAAAATGTGAGGGTGCATGGATAATGTGTGAGGTGCATGAAGTAAACATAAAACATATGCCCAAAACAAGATAAACATAAACAAGGGTGCAAGGTTATCAATTATGGTGGTGCACGAAGTAAAACATGAAACAAGGGTGGCAGGGGTGCGAGGTTAGTAAATATAGGGGTACTCGCATATAAAATTAAAACAGGGGTGTTAGATAAAGAAAAAAGGGGGTGCGCAGAGTAAAGTATGAAACAAGTGTGGCAAGGGTGCAAGTTGAGTAAATATCAGGGGTACTCGCAGCAAAAATTAAAACAGGGGTGCAAGATAAAGGAAAAAAGGGGGTGCATCGAGTAAGACCTGAAACAATACACAGAAGGGTGAGAATATTAAAAATGGTGGTGCAGGAAGTTAATGGGAGCAGATTTAAACCTAAACCCAAAAATAACTCTTAAACATAGAAAGCAAAACCCTAAAGAGAGTTTCTTCTCCTTCACACCAACCCTCACTCACGGCCAGACAACTTCACTCACTCACAACACCAACAAAACGACACCTACCTGCGTTGCACCCGTTCCGGCAGGCTAGGGACGCCGGCGACGACGCCGACCCCCACTCACTGGCGACACATCTCTTTCTTCCTTTTTCTCCAACGCACGATATCCTTTCTCCTTCCTCTGTTGCAAGAAAAAAATGAAACCAACCCCACTGTGTGCTCAGTCACGCCTCCATAGCTGATCAAGACTGAGAGGTCGCCGCCCCACCATGACCAGGCGGAGACACCTCTGGCGACACCAAATTCCACTAGGGACGTCGATGGCTTTATCTCCTTCTCACTGTTTTCTATTTTTGATTTGTGCTGGGTGGTTATGGGAAATGAATTTGGGTGTTTCGCTACATCCATGGCTCGAGGGTGATGAATGATGGTGTAGGTGGAAGATGAAGATGATTGGGTTATGTTCGTGTGTTGGTATGGTGTTCGTGTTGAGTGCGACGAGATTGGAATGGGATGGTGCGAGATTAGAATGGAGAAGGCAGGGATAAATGGAAGGAATGTGTGGCCATGTGGGTTTGGTTGGGAAGTCAGTGAACAAAATGAGTGAAGGTGTTGTTTTTCATCTTGTAGGAATGAGAAAAAGCTCCCTGAGTGAAGAAGGTGAAGGTCTCTGAATGAAAGGACTCTGATGATATTAGTTGTGCCTCTGCTCTGTTCCTTTTCCACCTCGAGACGTGGGATAAGGCTGAAAGTAGATGTTGTTTCCTGCTCCTTCCTTCTCCAGTCATCATGACCATGGCCAACTAGCCATCAGAGACCTTACGTTAACCTCTTGGTCTTCTCTTTTTTTCCATTTTTTTTCTTAAATAATAAAAAGTAAAAAAAGGAAAATAAAGAAAATTGTAAATAAAATAAAAATAAATAAATAATATTAAAATGAAAAAAATAAAACAAAATAAAACAAAAAATAAAAATATAAAACAACAAATAAAAATAAAAAAATTAAAATAATAAAAATAGAATAATAATAAAAATAAAAATAAAATAAAATAAAATAAAAGTAAAATAAGATGAAAAGAAAAAACAAAATACATTATAACCCGGACAAAATTGGGTGTTGACAGCTGCCCTTCTTTACTTAGATTTTATTAGATAATATGAAAATGTGACATTTTTAAATTATCGCAGTAAAAGATAAATAAAGATAAAGACACTAATTTTGTCCGGATTCTCAAGAGGAAAAAGATGAGTAAAAACCGATTCAAATGGGTTTGACGACCAATGTCGTGAAAAGGGTCACGATTTGGAAAGTAAAAAAGGACTTAACCATTCCATAGGAGAGGGTCTTAACGTTACAAAAATCAATGACCATTCCATTGGAAAGGGCCTTGATGTGACAAAGAAATCAATGACCATTCTGTTGGACAGGGCCTTGATGTGAAGAAAGAAATCAATGACCATTCCATTGGAGAGGGTCTTGCTGTAACAAAGAAATCAATGACCATTCCATTGGAGAGGGCCTTGATGTAAACATAAGAAAATCAATGACCATTCCATCGGAGAGGGTCTTGATGTAAAGAAAGAAATCAATGACCATTCCATCAGAGAGAGTCTTGATGTAAAGAAAGAAAACAATGACCATTCCATCGGAGAGGGCCTTGATAAAAAAAGATCTGGACTTGACCAATCCCAAAGAGAGGACCTTGATGAAAAAAAAAAGGATCTGGACTTGACCAATCCCAAGGAGAGGGTCGTTTTCCGAAAGGAGAACACAAGAGTTTACCATTCCTAAGGAGAGGGTCGCGAGATAGGCTTAGCGGGCCAAGTGAGATGGGCTTTGTGGGCCAGATTAAGCTAGGATTGGAGGCTAAAACGAAACTGAACTTGGTGGGCCAATATAGATTTGGGCTTGGCGGACCAGTACGAAACTGGGTTTGTTGGGCCAATACGAAATTGGGCTTGGTGGGCCAGTACAAAACTGGGCTTGATGGGCCACTACGGGACTGGGCTTGGTGGGCCAATATGAAACTGGGCTTGGCAGGCCAAACAAAAATGGGCTTGGTGGGCCAGTACGAAACTGGGCTTGGTGGGCCAGACAAAACTGGGCTTGATGGGCTAGTACGGAACTGGGCTTGGTGGGCCAGACAAAACTAGGCTTGGTGGCCAGTACGAAATTGGGCTTGGTGGGCCAATACGAAATTGGGCTTGGTGGGCCAGACAAAATTGGGCTTGATGGGCCAGACAAAATTGGGCTTGATGGGCCAGACAAAACTGGGTTTGATGGGCAGTACGAAACTGGGTTTAGAGGATATATAGGTCTTTGAAGATAATCCTCAATTTGAGAAATCTCAAGACGATTTTTGTAGATTGATTCCTTCAGAAGAAACAATGGTTGAAGATGTATGATGCATGAAAATGTTCGCTTGTTCATGATGTCAAGGTTTTTGCTTTTCGAATCTGGTGTCAATACATGAACGATGATATATCATGCAAATGGTTATTCATGATAAAGCATGTTTTCTTATTTCAAGCACAAGGGATCAAAACATTATTGTAGAGATCAAGATCCTGAAATGTATGAATGCATGATGAAAAACTTGTTATGCTCTACCTTTTGAAAATTTTTGCTAGAGTCAATTGTTCTTTTTTCAATCATCAAACTCATTGTTGTGGAGATATGTAGGATGAAAATCGACCTATTTTGAAATGGAGTAATGATTGCAAGAGATAGTTGACAAGGCGTTCAAACATTGGTAGCCAAGTTTTCAAAGAGAAGTAACAAGTCATTGAAACTTTGACAGAATGTTGAAACCCCAACTTAATAAGGAGAAAAACAAGATGTAGAACCTTGGCAAAGCGTAGGAACCGTAACTTAGACAAGAAAGACAAGATGTCGAAACCTTAATGCAGGGATCAGGGTGTTGTAACCCCGATATGTAGGAGAAACAAGGCATCGTAACCCTGGCGCAGGGATCAGGGTGTCGTAACCCCGATATGCATCAGAAACAAGGTGTCAAAACCTTGGTGCAGGGATCAAGGTGTCGTAACCTCGATATGCAGGAGAAATAAGGCATCGTAACCTTGGTGTAGGGATCAAGGTGTCGTAACCCCGATATGCATCAAAAACAAGGTGTCAAAACCTTGGTGCAGGGATCAAGGTGTCGTAACCTCGATATGCAGGAGAAATTGAATGCTTGATGAAAACAATGTTGGTTGTGTTTTGTCATTTGATTATTCTATGCAAGTATGGGCCAACTGTTTCATTTGCAATCATCAAACTCATATTTATTTTCAATATTTCATGAATAGTGAGGAATGTCACATTTATCGAGGTCTAACATCTGAAATGAGTATATCTTTGACTTTCTCTTTTATGATATTACTGCACGCATGTTTGAATTCACAAGTGAATGAAAGCTAGAAATATTTGGGAAGAGTTTGAAGGAGACTGAGATAGTCGTGCGAACACGTCGTCTCCACACACCCTTCAAAGGAGAAGCAATATGTGAACACAAGAATCCCAAAAATTGCCCCAATTATGGTGTAGAAGAAAAATGGTATAAGGATATTGATCAATGAATGTTAGAGTGAGATATTCACGCGAAACCCACGAAACTGCCCCAGTTTTGGTATACACAAAAGATTTTGATTAAACAATGGGTTTTATTTCAGAAGATGGGAATTTATAAGCATTGGGGGTGAGAAATTCATGTGAGACTCACAAAACTGCCCCAGTTTTGGTGTTTGGAGAAGAATTTGAATGAACTAGGGATGTTGTTTCAAAAGGGGTAGTGGAAATGGAAAGGATTAGGTGAAAAGGATTGCCCCAATTGGTTTATTTTCCTTTCACTTGCCTTCGGTCAGATAATAGGGTGTTCCCTTCTTCATGAGACATTATTTTTCTTTCATTTTTTCTTCACTTTTTAAATCAACTTTTTGGTCTGATCAATTTATTGAAAAAAATTTTATTTTATTTCTTTTGAAGCATTATCTAAACAACATGTATGAAATTTTTGATGGCTTAGAAGGGGTTGGATGAGATGACGAGGACTGGCTAGGGAGTTGACCCAGTTTGATTTAGTCTTAGGGCACCAAGTATGTTTGGGCTTGCTCCAACTGATGACATGAAGAAAATGATATGGACTTCAAAAGTTGACCCAGCTTGAGAGTATGGATTGGCTTCAGGGTACAAAATGTATTTGACTTGCTCCATTTATGATGAAAAAGGTTAGACAAATTAAGGGGAGTTCAAAGATTTCTCTGATTTGAGGACCTGGATTAACGCACAAATTATGTCTGATCTGCCCCAATTATGGTAAGGCATGAAGTGGTTGAAAAAGATGGGGACATCAAAAGTTTCCCCTAGCGTGACCATGATAATCAAGGTGAGATTGTCCTATGACTTGTCATATGAATGGTGATATGAAGCAACTGTCTAGTTTGAGCAACTGTCTAGTTTGGATTTTAGAGAAAAAAGTTGGACAATTGTATGAAAAGGTTGGACAAGGTTTGGGCTGAGAGTAGAGGATATGGTAGGAAATGAAGATGAAATCCATGAAGAAGGTGAGAATGAAACAACGAAGGAGGATGCCCCTTATCTAATTGATTAAGCATGCTTATTTTAAGGAGCTTTAGGCACATGTGAATGAAAAATTGTCTGAATCATTGACAACAAATCTCAAAACATATTTTTCAATTTTTATTTTCCCTTTTTTTTTTTGCATTTTGGACAAACCTTTCAGCACGTCAATATGATTTCCATGAATTAAATTTTTTGAAAGGTACCGATAATCAGTCTTGGATCTGTGTGGGCTTTATTATGCTTGTATCGTGGTCAAGGCTAAGGGTATGAAAGCAAATGTGGATAGTAAAAACTCAAAAAGAAGTGATGGTATTTTGCAACAATGTTCTTTGAATAATGTTGCATCATAAATTCATTTGCCTCTTATGTGTTCACCATTTCTCTTTTTTTTTTGTTTCTTCTTGATGTAACCAAATCATCATTATCATTTTTTTTTGTCTTTTTCAAACTTTTTGATTTTGATGGATTTTTTATTGGTGAACCGTCTGTCAAACAAAAGTGCAAACCATCGATGTGAGGGGACCCTTGTTCAAGGTAATTTGAAAGAAAAATATTTGCTCCTTTAAGGCTCAAAAGGGTAATAACAAAGGATGGCATTTTTTCTTCTTAATGATAAAGAAACATGGCCACACATCATTTCCAAAACATGATTATTTCCTCTTTCAAAAAGTTTCAACTCAGGAAGAAAATTGGTTCATGCTACAGGTTGTCCCTTACTTTTATTCTTGTCCTTTTTTTTTGCCTAAACCACCCTTTCAGGTCTTCAGTCTAGCAAACATTTTATTTTTATTTTTTTTCATGCTAAGAGATTTGCTCGCAGTCTATCCAGGCTAGTGTGCCCCTTTTATGTTGATCCTCCATGAAATTCAAAATGTAGGGTTTATGGTGAAAATGTAATGAAAAAAAGGATGAGTTTGAAAATCTCATGTTATGCAAATTAGACAAATGCTTCAAAAGATATGATATCAAACATTATCTATTCATTCAACCTACTGATTTGACCAAAGCATTTTTTTTTTGCCAAAACTGCCTTTTTGGTTTTCAGTCTAGCAAACTTTATTTTCTTCTTTTCAGATTTTCCTTTTTTTTTGAATTTCTTTTTTTTGTCTCGATGGATTCAAGGACCACCCAACAAGTGTAGACAAGGATAAACTTAGAAAATCTACCAATTCTAAGGGTTTTTGTTTATCAACTTGGGTAATGCCAATGTTGATAGGGCAAATCCTTCATCGTAGGGAAGCCGAAAGATGGACTGTTTCAAACCATGCGCACACGAACGTCTCAAAAGAAAAAGTCAAGTCGTTATTCTTGATTAAACATTTGACCCCAGAAAAGCGTGACACCCCATTATTCTTTTTTTTTCAAGAAGTGAATTTGATTATTTACGAGAAAAACAAGTGACTCAAAATGTAACAACCTTTTTTATTTCCTTCCTCTCTTTTGAAGAGTTTGTTTATTCATATGAAGTGAGATGCATGATATGGATTAAAAAAACTATGTACATGCCACTATGACTAAAAACAACAATTGCAATGTGAGTTTGTGCCCAAGAGGCACTTACTCACTTGTATGTCAATGCGATTAAAGAGTACCATGCATGATATGCAACTAATTGAAAAAACCTACATGATATGTAATGCATGTGCCTCAAGAGGCATTTATTCCCATGATATGATGATGAAATGTGATACAATCATTTGAAAACATCATGCATGATATGGAAAGTGACATAATGAAATGCATGAATGCAGAGTGACATAATGAAATGCATATTTTTGCCTCAAGAGGCGCTTATTTTCATGAGATGTGATGTATGATATAAAAACACTATGCATGATTGTGCCTCAATAGGCACTTATTCACATGTACATTATGCACACCACAAGATGATGATTAAAACAAGCAATCTCCCTTTGTGCTCAATAGAGGTTTGGCGCTTAAGGTCTAGGGTGAAGTACATACCCTCACTGGGATGGTTCCCTAAACTTAAGGATCAAGGTCACTAGAGCTATGGCTCACTTTATGATATTTCCCACAACAGTTGGTATACAACAAGGAGTGAGAGTACCAAGGAAACAAGCAAACTCTAGTTGGGGTTCTCACAATGACCACTTGGGAAGTTCATCCACTGTGGCACTGCTACACAATCCCCTCTAATTCTAAGTTACACAGACCCGGGTATAGGGCCCCACTCATGATATGCACAATGTGTGTGTGAAGGGAGAATGATGCATACCCCAAACCCCCACCTGCAAAACAACCAGAAAATTTCCCAGGCAAGTAGAGCAATTCCATATATATCAAAATAAGCAAAGTAATTCACACACAATTAATCCAAAAAGAAAATATATACAAACACATATAAAGACAAGAATACACAAATGAAAGAAATGGGGAAAGAAAACATTAGGAAAATCACATCAAGTTTGCATATCTAATTAAATGGCTGGACTCTCTAGCGTCCCCAGTGGAGTCGCCAGCTGTCGCAACCGGAATCGCGACGGGGAGGCGAACCGTAAAGGAAACGGGATTAAAAAGAGATTGGAGTTGCCACCATAGTTATTTTTGGAAAACTATGGAAAACCATAAAAATAAAGCAAGTCTGCAAAAAACCAGATTTTTGGATCCAGGAGTCGGTTACGCGTAGGGAAGGTGTTAACACCCTACAGCGCCTGCCTAAAGGCGATACCTTTAATTAAAAATGCAAAGTTGATGTGGTTTTCAAAATATTAATTTTTCCCAAAAAAAAGACAAATAATACTAAAAAGAAACAAAAATATTTTTTGATTTTTGGGCCCAACAAGGATTGACCTTGGTCCTACGTATTCTCATTAAAAATGAGAAATCAGGGTTACATAGTTCTTTAAAAGATATTTGAAAAAACAATTTAGAAAACGATTTGATTTTTTAGAGGTGAACCTGACAAAGACTGGCCTTGCTCCTACGTATCTCACGGTGGAGAATCAAGGATCACGTAGTTCTTAAAAAAGACTCTTTGTTTGAAAATGTTGATGTTTTTCTACTTTGAAAATTTTATATTCTTTGGGTATTTTGAATTACTTGAAAATATGTGTCACACGACGCGAGCGGTCGGACAAACACTAAAAGAGAAAGAAAAATATTTTTTTTGTATTTTGAAAATCAGTGTCACATGGTGCAGGCGACCAGATAGACACAATAAAGCAAAAAGAACATTTTTCATATTTTTATATTTTTTATTTTTTTGTAATTTTTTTTTTATATTTTAAAAATATTTTTGTTTTATTTTTTTAGAAAATTATAAAGGTAGAATTTAATATAAAAAAAGTATAAAAGTGGAAAAACAAAATGTGAGGGTGCATGGATAATGTGTGAGGTGCATGAAGTAAACATAAAACATAGGTCCAAAACAAGATAAACATAAACAAGGGTGCAAGGTTATCAATTATGGTGGTGCACGAAGTAAAACATGAAACAAGGGTGGCAGGGGTGTGAGGTTAGTAAATATCAGGGGTACTGGTAGATAAAATTAAAACAGGGGTGTGAGATAAAGAAAAAAGGGGGTGCATAGAGTAAAGTATGGAACAAGTGTGGCAGGGGTGTAAGTTTAGTAAATATCAGGGGTACTCGCAGCAAAAATTAAAACAGGGGTGCAAGATAAAGGAAAAAAGGGGGTGCACAGAGTAAGACCTGAAACAATACACAAAAGGGTGAGAATATTAAAAATGGTGGTGCAGGAAGTTAATGGGAGCAGATTTAAACCTAAACCCAAAAATAACTCTTAAAATAACTAACTCACGGCCAGACAACTTCACTCACTCACAGCACCAACAAAACGACACCTACCTGCGCTGCACCCGTTCCGGCAGGCCAGGGACGCCGGCGACGACGCCGACCACCACTCACTGGCAACACATCTCTTTCTTCCTTTTTCTCCAATGCGCGAGATCCTTTCTCCTTCCTCTGTTGCAAGAAAAAAAAAATGAAACCAACCCCACTGTGTGCTCCGTCACGCCTCCATAGCCGATCAAGAGTGAGAGCTCGCTGCCCCGCCGTGACTAGGCGGAGACACCTCCGGCGACACCAACTTCCACTAGGGACGTCGATGGCTTTATCTCCTTCTCACTATTTTCTGCTTTTGATTTGTGCTAGGTGGTTATGGGAAATGAATTTGGGTGTTTCACTACATCCGTGGCTCGAGGGTGATGAATGATGGTGTAGGTGGAAGATGAAGATGATTGGGTTATGTTCGTGTGTTGGTATGGTGTTCGTGTTGAGTGCGGCGGGATTGGAATGGGATGGTGCGAGATTAGAATGGAGAAGGCAGGGATAAATGGAGGGAATGTGTGGCCATAGGGGTTTGGTTGGGAAGTCAGTGAACAAAATGAGTGAAGGTGTTGTTTTTCATCTTGCAGGAATGAGAAAAAGCTCCCTGAGTGAAGAAGGTGAAGGTCTCTGAATGAAAGGACTCTGATGATATTAGTTGTGCCTTTGCTCTATTCCTTTCCCACCTCGAGACGTGGGATAAGGCTGAAAGCAAATGTTGCTTCCTGCTCCTTCCTTCTCCAGTCAATATGACCATGGCCAGCTAGCCATCAGAGACCTTGCGTTAACCTCTTGGTCTTCTCTTTTTTTTCATTTTTTTTCTTAAATAATAAAAAGTAAAAAAAGGAAAATAAAGAAAATTGTAAATAAAATAAAAATAAATAAAATAAGATTAAAACGAAATAAAATAAAATAAAATAAAATAAAACAAAAAACAAAAAAAAAATAAAACAAAAAAATAGCATAATAATAAAAATAAAAATAAAATAAAAATAAAATAAAATAAAATAAAAGTAAAATAAGATGAAAAGAAAAAACAAAATACATTATAACCCGGACAAAATTGGGTGTTGACAGGCATAATTGAATCTTTTCAAGTCTTTTATTCCTAATCCTCCCTCTTCCTTAGGCTTACATATGGTTTCCCGTTTTACCCATGCAATCTTTCTACCCTCATGGCCCCATCCCCATAGAAAGTCTCTCTGTATTTTAACTATTTCTTTCCTAACAATAGACGGCATTTTGAAAAGTGACATGAAGAATAGAGGCATGGTGGATAATACTGATTTAATTAAAGTCGCTCTTCCTGCGAATGAGATGTGTCTACCTTTCCATCTAGATAATCTCTTTCTAATTTTTGACATCAAGCCTTGCCAAAATTCCTTTCTTCTTTGATTTCCACCAACAGGTATACCTAGATAAGTGAATGGAACTTTCATAGTGTCGCAATTCAATAAAGTTGAGTACCTATGTATGGTTGTTGGTTGTACTCCTATCCCAGCTAGCCTGCTTTTGTGGAAATTTACCTTTAATCCTGAAGCTAATTCAAAACACCTAAGTATGCCCTTTAAGACCATAACATTTTGAGTAGTCTCTTTGCAAAAAAATAATGTATCATCAGTGTCGCAACCAAAATCGCAACGGGACAACAAACAAAAAATACAAATTTGTAAAAACACAGAGTTTGGAGTCGCCACCATAGTTATTATAGGAAACTATGGAAAGCCATAAAAAAGAGCAAGGTCTGCGAAAAACCAAATTTTGGGTCCGGGAGTCGGTTACGCGTGGGGAAGGTATTGGCACCCCACAACGTCCATCCTAAGACGGTACCTTTAATTAAATGTGCAAAAGTTATGTGGTTTTTTTCAAAATATTTAATTTTCTCCAAAAATATTAATAAAAGAATGTACAAAAAATAAAAAAAACTTTTATTTTTTTTATTTTTTGGGCCCGACAAGGCTTATTCTCGCTCCTACGTATCTCCATGTGAATGAAGAATCAGGGTTACGTAGTTCTTTTTTAAAAACTATTTGGAAAAATATTTGAAAAAAGATTTAATTTTTTTAATAATTTTGAAAATCTTTTTATTTAAATTTTAGTATTATTTTAAAATTGGCCGGATAGACACTTCAAATAAATTATTATTTTTCTAATCTTTTATTTATTTTTATATATTTTTCATCATTTATAAATTTTTAATATTTTTTTAAAATTATTTTAGAGTAGTTGTGGATGTCATTGCGACGTGAGCAACCAAATAGATATAAAAGAGTAAACAAAGAAAGTTATATTTTATTTTTAGATCATCTGTATATATTAAAAAAATCAAAAGTCTAAATTGGATGTCATGTGACGTGATCAGTCGGGCAGACAATTAAGAAAGGGGAAAAATATTTTTTATGATTTAAAAAAAGAATGAAAATTGAAAAAAAAACTAAATCAAAAGATGAAAGAATTGAAAGTGACGTACCTTAAAAAAATTTCATTGTCCATGTGGGTGGTAATGAGAGAAAGAGAGAGTGTAAAAAATGTTTTCTTCTTTTTTCTACCTCCTTCAATATTTTTTTTAAAGAGAGATAAAAAAGGAGGTGTGTATGTGGGGGTGGTGATGGGAAAGAATTAGAGAAGTGTCAAAATTTTTTTTTCGGTATGACAGAGTGCGTATTTATATTCACAACTTGCAATGTCAATGCAATTTCAGCCTTAATTGTAACGAACAACATAAGGAAGGAATTGGTCATGATAATAGCAAATTATGAGTATCAAATCGCAGCAAATCAGAGCACAAAATCAATCATCATCATAACAAATTAGAGCACAAAATTCATCTTAATTAAAATTGATTCTTACCATTTGAAGAGATATTGCTTCTAATTATTATTATATAATTAATTTCTCTATCAGGAACAAAGGTAGAAAATATTTGAGTTATTGGGCTCATGAAAATTAATAACAAATTGGGCTCTTCCTCTCTTTTTTTTCTTTTTTTTTCTCTCTTTTTTTTTTCTTTTTTTCTTTTTTTTTTCTAAAAGTAAAGTTTGAAAATATTTAAAGAAAATTTTGTTTCACCTTATTTTTTACTTTTATTTTTATTTTTTGAAAATAAATCTATTCACCCGGACGAAATTGGGTGTTGACAGCTACCCTTCTTTACTTAGATTTTATAGATAATTTGAAAATTTGACTTTTTCATTTTATCGTAATAAAAGATAAGTAAAGATTAAAACACTAATTTCGTTCGGGTTTCAAAAGAAGATAAATTTGAAGACAAACTCGACCATACCAAGTAGAGGGTCTCAATTTGACACACTAATTCTTTTTGTTGTTTTTTTTTATTTATTGAAAAAACCAAATTAGACCAATCCCGAGGAGAGGGTCTAGATCCAAAGGATTCGGCGACCATTACCATGTAGAGGGTTTCGATCCAAAAATTTTCTTTTTTTAACTTTTTGAGAAAAGATTAGACCAATCCCGAGGAGAGGGTCTATATCCAAAAGATTTAGTGACCATTACCGCGTAGAGGGTCACGAACTGACAAAGAAATCAATGACCATTGCCTCGCAGAGGGTCTTGATGTAAAGAGATTGATGACCATTGCCTCGTAGAGGGTCTTGATGTAAAGAGATCGATGACCATTGCCTCGCAGAGGGCCTCGATGTAAAGAAAAGGAAATCAATGACCATTGCCTCGCAGAGGGTCTTGATGTATAAAAGAAGAACCTGAATTTTGCTTTTGAAGTGTCGACAAACACCAACTGAGTGCCTAACGTTTTTTAGACTTAAACAAAAAATATCGTTTCTGGCTTTTTCTTCTTTTTTAAAAAAAATTATTTTCAATGATTTTGTGGAGTATGATGAATGATTTGATGATGCATGAAATGTTATGATTTTCTTTTTGAACTATATGATATCCTTGTATGGATGCGTGAATGCATGAGTGGAATTTGCTCTTTTTTTTCATTTTTTCATTTTTTCATAAATCTAAGAAATGTTGGAGGAGTTATGCATATGCACACGTTATAAATCATTGGTGATGTATGACATGCCATGATTTTCTTTTTTAAACTTAGACGATGATGCATGCATGGATGCGTGGATGCATGGATGCATGGGTGAAATTTGCTTTATTCAAAAAGATGAATTACTCATGTATGCATGACTTAGTATGATGTATGAATTTTTCTTTTGCATTTTTTTTTGAAAACAAATTCGAATTGCTCCCCATTGCATTGTTATTTTGAATTCATGGAATTATTCTATTTTGATATTTTTTTTTTACTTTTTTTAAATTATTTCTTTGGTCTAATCAATTTATTAACAAACATTTTTTTAATCATTTCTTTTGAAACACTATTTGAATGACATGCATGAAATTGCCAAGGGCTTGGAAAGGCTTGAATGAGGTGATGAAGATTAACTAGGGAGTTACCCCAATTTGAATTGGTCTCGGGGCACAAAATATGTTTGGGCTTTCCTTAGTTATTGATGGTATGAAGGAAAAGATGGGGACTTCAAGAATTTGCCCTTAGTGTGAGAGCCTAGGATGGTCTTAGGGTGCAAAAGCATGTTAGACTTTTCCCAAATGAGGAGATTAAGAAAATGACGGGGTCTTCACAAGTTGCCCCTAATGTGATCAGAGTCTTCAATGTAAATAAATGCCCCAATTCAGAATGAATGATGGGAATATATGGATCACAAACAAAGTGACTGCCCTAGTTTGGGTTTGGGATTGATAAAGATGGACTATGCTAAGGTTGGTCAAGGTTTAGACTTAGAGCGGAGGATACTGTAGGAGCAAAGATGAAGTTTCATGAAGAATGAATTGAAAGGGGACAACCCAATTTTAGCTTAATTGTCTTACTGAAGCTTTGAAAATATGTCACCTAAGAATAAACTGCCCCAGTGTTTAAAAGAAAATCTCTGAACACACTTTTTTAATCTTTTTATTTTCTTATTTTTTTTAGAACAAACCTGTTAGCAAATCAAAATTTTCTTCTAAATTTCAAAAGATAACAACCAATCTTTGATCTGTGTGGACTTTATTAGGCTTGTATTGTCGCCAAGGATAGGGGTATGGAAGTAAATGATAGTAAAGGCCCAAACAAGTAATGTGAGGGTTGTTTCAAACAAGGATCTATGAATAATGTTTCATTCGATATTTATTTGACTTCATTTTGTTCACCTTTTTCTTTGCTTTCTATATTTTGACATTTTATTCTCATTCTTTAAACTTTTGCTTTTTTTCTATATAACCATGTTATTTCTTTTTTTTATATATTTTTGTATTGGTGAACTACAAGTCGGATGAAACAAATGCAAACATTATGTCAACCCTCAGTGGGAGGGTGATCCTTGTTTAGGGTAATTTGAATGAAATTTTTTGGAAGGCTCAAATTGGGTAGCAAAGGATAATTACTTTTGTTTTTTTGGATAAAGAAACATGGTCACACATCATTTCAAAACATGATTGTTTTTTCTAAAAAAAAAATTAATTCACAGGAAAATAATTGATTTCATCTTACAGGATGCCTCTTGTTTGGTTCTCTTTTTTCACTTTTTTTTCTTATTTTTTGCCTAGACTGTCCTTCAAAGTTGTTAGTCTAGCGAACTTTTCTTCCTTTTGTTTTTTTTTTTTGTGTTTAGAGAATTTATGGTAATCCTTTTTAAGATATGTGTCCCCTTTATGATAATTCTCCATGGAAAAGAAAATAAGGTTTATGGTGGAAGAGAGATGGAAAGGAAGATAGATTTGAGCAATTTCATGTATGCAAGATTATATGATGCTTCAAAAGACATGATAACAAACAAAATTTTATTTTTTTATTCAATCCACTCATTTGACCAAAGAATGTTTTATTATTTTTCTCATTTTTCATAAGAAAGATTCCAAGAATTTGGTGATAAGAGAAGTGGGAAACAATTTGAACTTATTGTAGTGTAAATTTTTTTAATTTTTTTAAAATTTATGTTGATGCATGCTATGTGTTTGAATCTTTGGATAACGTATCATGAATGACCACAAAATGGAATGCAATGCATGTTTGTTGTGCCTCACATCGCACTTATTCACATGATATGCTAATGAAATGTATGTTTATGGCTAATAATGGTGTGATTGTGATGCATTTATTATTATATACAAGGAAAGGTGAGGGTAAAAGACGCAAATAGTCTCCCTTTAGTGTCTCTATTTAACATGGGTTTGATGCTTAAAGTTCTAAGGGAAAGTATATGTGCTCACAAGGATAGTTCCCTAGTACCTAAATATCAAGGTCACTAGAGCTATGGCCCACTTCATGGCATTTCCCACGACAGTTGGTAAACAACAAGAAGTGGGAGTACCAATGAAGCAAACAAACTCTAGCTGGGGTTCTCACAATGACCATTTGGGAAGTACATCCACTGTGACACTGCTACACAATCCCCTCTAATTCTAAGCAACTCAGACCCGGGTATAGGGCCTCACTCATGTAATGAATAAAATGTGTGTGTGTGAAGGGAGAACACAATGTATACCTAAACCCACACCTGACAATTATTCCAAATACAAAAATAAAGAAGAATATACACATACAATTATTCTAAATATTAAAAAAAGATAAAAAACACATACCCAAAAAAATGAGAAAGAAAAAATATGAAGAAAAATCACATCAATTTTGCACATCCAAATAAATGGTTTGACTCTCTAGCATCCCCAATGGAGTCGCCATCTGTCGCAACCGAAATCGCGACGGGACGACGAACCAAAAAAATAAAATTTGTAAAACAGAGGTTTTGGAGTCGTCACCATAGTTATTATAGGAAACTATGGAAAACCATAAAAAAGAGCAAGGTCTGCGAAAAACCAAATTTTGGGTCCGGGAGTCGGTTACGTGTGGGGAAGGTATTAGCACCCCACAACGTCCATCCTAAGACGGTACCTTTAATTAAATGTGCAAAAGTTATGTGGTTTTTTCAAAATATTTAATTTTCCCCAAAAATATTAATAAAAGAATGTACAAAAAACAAAAAAAAAACTATTTTTTTGATTTTTTGGGCCCGACGAGGATTTTCCTCGCTCCTACGTATCTCCATGTGAATAGAGAATCAGGGTTACGTAGTTCTTTTTTAAAAACTATTTGGAAAAATATTTGAAAAAAGATTTAATTTTTTTAATAATTTTGAAAATCTTTTTATTTAAATTTTAGTATTATTTTAAAATTGGTGTCACGCAATGCGAGCGGCCGAATAGACACTTCAAATAAATTATTTTTTTTCTATTCTTTTATTTTTTTATTTTTTCAATCATTTATAAATTTTTAATATTTTTTTAAAATTATTTTAGAGTAGTTGTGGATGTCATTGCGACGTGAGCAACCAAAAAGATATAAAAGAGTAAACAAAGAAAGTTATATTTTATTTTTAGATCATCTGTATATATTAAAAAAATCAAAAGTCTAAATTGGATGTCATGTGACGCGAGTAGTCGGGCAGACAATTAAGAAAGGGGAAAAATATTTTTTATGATTTAAAAAAAGAATGAAAATTGAAAAAAACTAAATCAAAAGATGAAAGAATTGAAAGTGACGTACCTTAAAAAAATTTCATTGTCTATGTGGGTGGTAATGAGAGAAAGAGAGAGTGTAAAGAATGTTTTCTTCTTTTTTCTACCTCCTTCAATATGTTTTTTTTTAAAGAGAGATAAAAAAGGAGGTGTTTATGTGGGGGTGGTGATGGGAAAGAATTAGAGAAGTGTCGAAATTTTTTTTTTCGGTATGAGAGAATGCGTATTTATATTCACAACTTGCAATGTCAATGCAATCTCAGCATTAATTGTAACGAACAACATAAGGAAGGAATTGGTCATGATAATAGCAAATTATGAGTATCAAATCGCAGCAAATTAGAGCACAAAATCAATCATCATCAATAACAAATTAGAGCACAAAATTAATCTTAATTAAAATTGATTATTACCATTTGAAGAGATATTGCTTCTAATTATTATTATATAATTAATTTCTCTATCAAGAACAAAGGTAGAAAATATTTGAGTTATTGGGCTCATGAAAATTAATAACAAATTGGGCTCTTCCTCCTTTTTTTTTTCTTTTTTTTTTCTCTCTTTTTTTTTTCTTTTTTTCTTTTTTTTTTCTAAAATTAAAGTTTGAAAATATTTAAAGAAAATTTTGTTTCACCTTATTTTTTACTTTTATTTTTATTTTTTGAAAATAAATCTATTCACCCGGATGAAATCGGGTGTTGAGTAGTCTCTTTGCAAAAAAATAATGTATCATCAGCAAATTGCAACATGGTAATACTTATCTCTTTCCTTCCCACTTTAATTCCTTTGAATAAACCTTTACTTTCAGCTTGTCTCACTGCTCCTGCTAGCCCTTCTACCCCTTGTCTAAGCCCTTTCTCAGGTTTGAACTGCTCTATAGGACTACCATTTACTAGGACAGAAATCGTTGATGATTTTAGACATCCCCTAATCCACTTAATCCACTTTGAGCAAAATCCTAATTTTTCCATCATATAGAAGAGGAAATCCCACTTTACCGAGTCATATGCTTTCTCAAAATCGACCTTTACTATGATACAATTCTCCTTTTTCCTCCTTCATCTACCACTTCGTTTGCTACCACCACACTATCTAGTAATCCTCTATTCTCTATAAAAGTTGACTGCTTAATGTCTATAACTTTATGTAGAATTTTTTGTAGCCTTTTTGCAAGAATTTTAGAGATAATTTTGTATACACTCCCTACCAATGAAATAGGCATGTATTCCTCCATGATGCATACTTTGAATCCAGAACTTGTTTCCACAGACCATGATCCTCCACTCCCAATCTCCACTTCAATTTGGCTAAGAACGCTTTATTAAAGTTACCAATATCTCTTATCCCTAGACCCCCGGCCTCCTTAGGTTTACAAATGTTTTCCACCTAACTCACGCTATTTTTCTAACTTCAAATCCCCATCCCCAAAGGAAGTTCCTTTATATTTTTATAAATTCATTACACACTTTTTGACACTTTAAAGAAAGAAAGATAGTACAATGGAAGAGCAGCTAAAACTGATTTTATGAGACAAACCTGACCAACCATGGATATAAGTTTGCCTTTTCAACTAGATAACTTGCTTCTAACTTTATCAATCATAAGCTACCACAATTGGTTATTCCTAGGGTTCCCTCCAATTGGGATTCCAAGACAAATGTGATTTTCATAAGTTTATAGTTTAAAATGTTGGAGAAGTCTTTTAATAGTGTTGCTTCCAAGCCCAACTCCCAACTCTGATTTTGAAGAAATTTACTCTAAGTTTAGACAATAGTTCAAAACTTTTTAATATAATTTTTATGACGTATGCATTTTGAACTTAGATAAAATTTATATATGAAATTAGATAAAGAATGTGAGATCAAATATTAATATATTCATTGATTAGGACTGTGAATACCGTAAGGTAATTGGACCACTTTCTTCTTTGTTTTCTAACATGCTTAATTTCTAATGCATAGAATGTATTTAGTTTAGTATTCAAGTAAAGTCAATAATATTAGATTTTGTCTTAACTAGTTTCAAAAATATTTGTGGTGAGGTGAATTTAAAATGTTACGAAAACATATTAGGAAGAAGGAAAACTGTATTTCTAACTTTGTCCAATAAAATATTAGAAAAAGGCCAAAAACCAAACTCTTGACTAGGATTTAAAGTGGATGGTTACAATCTATTTCAACACTTATCCTTTAATGGAACTAGTATTTTTCTATGTTGAATATACAGGAAAAATATTTATTTTTATATAATTGAAATTTATAAAAATTACTATACATGGAAAATCCATTATTTATTTTAACTTAATCATGATCTTTAATACTTTCTTCTTCATCTCTGTTAGTTGATCATGATTTATTTTTTTTAATGTATTGGATTAAATGATAATTTTATAAAAGTTTACAAAGTAAAGTATTAAGGAATAATTAATAATTCAAAACATCTAATTAACTCTTTTTATATGGATTTTGTTGCAACCATATTGTAATGAAGGAATGGGATGTGTCTTATAGCTTTATACAATATTCAGTCATGCGAGTGACCACAATAATTTTATCGATTATCTTTTCATTTTCCTTTTCATAATTATACCTTGAAACTTCTTCCTTGTTTGACTTGGAATTATGAATAAAGACAGGATGTAGAAATTGAGCCTCATACTTTCAAATTATGCAAATACTTCAACCCTGTTACCGAGCATTCAATTCATATCTCAAATCATATTTGGTAGTGTGTTCTTTACTATCAACCACAATTTTCATATCTAGAAAATTGTAATGGGCAGTTACTTTATAAAAATATTGTTCGCAGTGTTTGTGTGCCTTCTACATATCAAAGTATCCGTTCTTGGATTCAACTCCCCACCAGAGAGTTCATACGTGAAGTGCATAGAGAAGGAGAGAGAAGGACTCCTCAATTTCAAACAAAGTGTCCGAGATTATCATGGCATGCTGTTCACGTGGAGGGACGAGGAAAATAACAGAGATTGTTGCAAATGGGAAGTTATTGAATGTAGGGGTGGGCATGGATTGGATTTTTAATGATTCAATCCACATTCATTTTAGATTTAAATAATTGAATTAGATTTTCAACCCAAATTCAATTTTTAGCAAAACTAGTTTGATTTTTTTTTTAAATCCAGATCCAAATATTTGGATGAAGATTTAAATCCAGTCCAAATATTTGGATCAAGTTTAAAATCCAGAATTTATTTTTTATAAAAGAGATTTAAATTGGTCCGTTCGGATCTTCGGACCTGTCTGGCCCATTCGGGTCTTCGGCCCACCTGGCCATTTCGGGTCTTCAAGCCTGCCTGGCCTGATCGGATCTTCGTGCTTGCTTGACCCGTTTTGGTCATCGGGCCCGCTTGGCCTGTTCGGGTCATTGGGCCCGCTTGGCCCGTTCGGGTCATCGGGTCCACCTGGCCCGTTCGGGTCATCGGTCCCACCCGAATTTTCTTGGTCGTTGGGCCCGTTCGGGTCATCGGGTTCTCCCGAATTTTTTGGGTCGTTGGGCCCGATCGACTCGTTCGATTTTTCGGGCCCTCCTAGCTTGTTCATATCTTTAGGCCTGCCCAACCTCTTATGGTCATCGACCAAGGCCCGTCCGAGTCTGAATTTAACCTAGTCCATCTCAACCTTTAGTCTAACCCAACTAAAAATTTAAACTAAAAATTTGGATTGGATTTTTTTGGATCATCCGTATTTGAAAATCTTGATTTATAGAATGGATATCCAATCCATAAAATATATAAGATGTAGATTAGATTAAAATCTAGATCCATTAAATGGATTGGATTTATAATAAAATGGATTGGATCAAAGCAAAAGTGGATTGGATCAAGAAAATTAGATTTTTATCCCACCTCTAATTGAATGTAACAACTCACATAGAGATGCTTGATCTTCGTGGTGGTTCAACATCGCAATTTTTTGTCAGGTTCAATCAATTTCACTTCATTGTTTGACTTGCAATATTTGGAATATTTGGATCTCAGGTCTAATGATTTTTTCAGAAGCCAAATTCCAGTATCCATCTGCTCCTTTCAAAACTTAAGATATCTCAATCTATCACAGTCAATTTCCTTTGGAATAATTCCTTACGAACTAGGAAATCTGTCAAAGTTAGAGTATCTTGATCTGAAATATACTGATCTTCATGGAGAAGTTCCTTCTCAAATTGGAAATATGTCACATTTGATCTATCTCGATCTTTTAGAAAATCAACTTACTCATGCAATTCCTTCTCAACTTTGAAACCTGTCACATTTGAGGTATGTCGATCTTTCAAGCAATTCACTTTCAGGAACACTCCCTTTCCAAGTTGGAAATCTTCCGCTCTTGCATTCTCTTTAGACTTGATGGAAGTTCCGGTCTTAAAATAAAAGATGAAAACTGGTTATCATCTCTCTCTTCATTAAAACTCTCAATCTTTGTTCATTTCTTTATGTTGACTTCTCTCATCCCTGGCTTCAAATTATTAGTGACCATCTTCCAAACTTACGAGAGTTGAGTCTAGACAATTGTGCACTTTCAGATGGTGATATTTCACCTTTGTTTCCTTCTCATTCCAATATTTCCACTTCTCTTTCCATCGTTTCTCTATGGGATAGTAAGCTGACGTCATCAACATTTTAGTCGTTGTCAAACTATAGCTCTAATCTCCAAATCTTATTGGTTATAACATTGTTCTATCATCTCCTCACTACCTAAACTTTCCATCTCTTATGATACTTGAACTCTCTTACAATCCACTGACTCAAACATCAATATTTCAAGAAAATCCCAACTTTCATGAAAAATGTCAACTACAATTGATTCTTCTTTTATTTATGTATCGTACCTGATATTGACATGGAAAGGTCAAGATTATGAGTTCTGGAATCCAGAGAATCTTCTTAAGAGCATTGACCTCTCAAGCAACAGTTTAACAAGTGAAGTACCCAAAGAGTTTGGATATTTACTTGGATTGGTTTCTCTGAATTTATCAAGAAACAACTTTCATGGAGTAATTCCTTCTGAATTTGGGAATTTATGTTCGCTGGAATTCCTAGACTTATCAAGAAATAATTTCTCTGGCCATATTCCTTCAACTCTTACTAACAATGATAGTCTTGGAGTGTTAGACCTATCAAACAACAATCTCAGTGGAAGAATCCCATGGGGAAGACCTTCGATGCCTCTTGTTTTGAAGGAAATATTAATCTTTGAGGAGAGCAACTCAACAAAAGTTGTTAGGGAGATGAGACAATACAAGAAGCTCAACAACCAACAATCGATGGTGAAGAAGAGAATTTAATTTTCTATGGAGCATTATACATGAGCTTAAAGCTAGGTTTCTTTGCTGGCTTTTGGGGCTTATTAGGATCAATGCTACTTTGGAAACCATAGAGAAATGCTTACATGAGATTTTTGAACAGACTAATAAACTGTATACTTGTAATGGCTGAATTGAATGTTACCAAGTGTCATAGGTGTCTCAAAGGATAGTTAGTAGTTATGTTTTCCCAATAACTTCTTTCTTATAATTTGCTACTCCATTTATCTATTTTTTTTGTTTAAATATGTGAGAATGATTATTTTTATGAAAATAAATTGTTTATCTCGAGACCAATCAAGTTGTTAGACTTTATTTCTTTTCTTATTAATTGTTTACACTAACACAAAAAAGCTTTCAACACCCGATATTTTCGACCTTTGACTGTTAATATTTTGGTGCTTGATTTAGTCTCACATTGCTTAGAATTGTGAGAAGTGATTCTCTATTTTACTATATAAGAGACCCTATGTAAAGCTTGAGATACACCAAAAATAAAAATACTTCCTAGTGTAGTCGTGGACGTAGGCATACAAATTGTATGCCGAACCACGTTAAATTCTCTGTGTCTATTTTTCTCTCCTTTATCAGAAAAGATTTGGTTTCTATTTCTCTTCTTGGGAATCTCAGTTTAGAGAAGTAGTAGGAGCTTTGGTCAAAAGTAGCAGGAGCTTTGGTCAAAAGTTGACTTCGGGTTCTGGAAGATGCAGATAGAGGACTACTTGTATCAGAAGAAAATGTATCTACCCTTAATAGGGCAGAAGCCAACCGACATGGAGCAGTCATAATGGGATTTGTTAGATCGGTAGACACTCGGTGTGATCTGGTTAACATTAGCCAAGAATGTTGTGTTCAACATCATGAACGAGAACACAACCGTAGATTTGATGAAGGCGTTGTCAAATATGTATGAGAAGCCATCTGCAGCCAATAAAGTGTATTTGATTTGCAGGCTAGTCAACCTAAAAGTGGGTGAAGGTAACTCGATTACTAATCATATTAGTGAATTTAATACAATTATTGTGTAGTTGACATCAGTGCAGATAACATTTAATGATGAGGTGAAAGCATTAATTTTATTATCATCTCTTCCAGAAAGTTGGAGTGCAAGTGTTACTGTAGTTAGTAATTCTGCAAGTAATAGTAAGTTGAAACTTGATAACATCCGTGACTTGATCTTAAGCGAAGATGTTCGCAGGAAAAGTTCAGGGGAATCTTCCAGTTTTAGTTCTGATTCAACATTGAGTATTGAAACTAGAGGAAGAACTAGCCAGAAAAGTCGTAATCAAGGCCGAGGCAGATCAAAGTCTAGAGTGAGATCACAACCAAAATTTCGGAATGATATCACTTGTTGGAATTGTCAAAAAAGGGGTCACTTTACAAATCAATGTAGAGCTCCAAGGAAGAACAACAACAAGAAGCAAGATGATGATCAATCAACAAATGCACAACTGATGAAATTGAAGATGCACTATTATGTAGTCTAGATAGTTCTATTGACTCATAGATTATGGACTCAGGTGCATCATTTCATACTAAACCTTCCTTAGAACTATTATCTAACTATGTTCCAGGAAAGTTTGGGAAGGTCTACCTTACAGATGGAAAATCTCTTGATATTATAGGAAGAGGTGATATTAATATCAGAACCTCTAATGAAAGTGGTTAAACTTTGAATAATGTCAGACATATGCCTGCCTTAATGAGAAACTTAATATCTATAGGGCAGTTGGATGATGAGGGGCATTACACCACCTTTGGAGATGAACATTGGAAGGTAATGAAAGGTAATCTTGTTTTTGCTCGTGGAAAGAAGCAAGAATCTCTTTACATGATTGTAGATGAGAATATGATATCAGTTGTAGAAGTTGGCAGCAGTTCCTCTTTGTGGCATCAGAGGCTTGGGCATATGAGTGAGAAAGGAATGAAGTTCATAGTCTCAAAAGGTAAAATACATAACTTGAATCATGTCGACGTTGGACCTTGCGAACATTGTATCTTTGGAAAGTAGAAAAATATTAGCTTCTCCAAAATAAGTAAGTCGTCTAAAGTTGAAAGACTAGAACTAGTGCATACAGATGTTTGGGGGCCAACTCTAGTGAAATACCTTGGAGGTTCACATTATTACATAACCTTCATTGATGACTCTACAAGAAAGGTATGGGTTTATTTTCTTAGGTTAAAATACCTTTTTGGTCCCAATTTTCGTCAAGTTTTTTTCAATTGGGTCCTTTTTTGCTAACACCTTTTAAATTATTAACGGCCATGAATAGTGACTGTCACGTGTCACTTCGTGGTTCTTTTGAATATTTTTTGATTTTTTTTTATTTTTTAAAATTTTTTTAAAATTGTTTTTAATTGTTTTTTAAAATGTACATGTGTCAACCCAATAGCGTGTCACATCTCACTTAAATGTTTGAAGTTTGATAATGATGGAGAATATGACAGTAGTAAATTCAAAGAGTTATTTTCAGAGAATGAGATCAAAATGATCAAGATGGTTCCAAGAACACCAAAACAAAACGATGTGGCAGAAAGAATGAATAAAACCTTGAATGAGAGAGCAAGATGTATGAGAATCCAGTCAAAACTACCTAAGATTTTTTGGGCAGACGCAATAAGCACAATAGAGGACCATCAGTTCCTTTAGGCTATTAGTTACCTGAAGAAGTATGGTCTGCAAATGAGGTAAACTTTTCACATCTAAAAGTTTTTGCCTATGCTTCATATATTTTGTTGAACTCTAATACTAATGATAAATTGGACCCTAAGGCAAACCGATCATATTTCATTGGTTATGGATCTGACATGTATGGCTACAGGTTTTGGGATGACCAAAACAAGAAAATTATCAGAAGTAGAAATGTTACTTTTAATGAAAACATGTTCTATAAAGACATGACTGCAGAATTTGCAAATGCAAATAAATAGCCAGAGCAGGTATCATTAGAAGAAATTTCAGAGAGTGATGTAGTCAACAGAAGGCAGAATACAGAAGTAGAGCTTGAGTTAGAGTCTGGGTCAGAACCTGAACAGATAGTAGAGTCAGTAACTCCTAAATTACCGACTAGAAGGTTTAGTAGAACAATTGTAGCACCACAAAGGTACTCTCCTTCATTGTATTACTTGTTGTTGACTGATGCTGGTGAGCCAAAGCATTTTGCTAAGGCTATGCAGGGAGATGAAGCTATTAAGTGAGAGCTAGCAATGGAAGATGAGATAAAGTATCTTCAGAAGAATAAAACATGGTCTTTAACCAAGCTACCAGAAGGAATAAGGTTTTGCAAAACAGGTGGGTCTATCGGTTAAAAGAAGAACCAGATGGTAGCAAACGATATAAGGCTAGACTCATAGTGAAAGGGTTCCAATAGAGACAAGGAATTGACTTTACAGAAATTTTCTCTCTTGTTGTCAAGATGACTACCATCAAAGTTATCTTGAGTATAGTAGCTGTAGAAAATCTTCATCTAGAATAGTTAGATCTAAAAACTGCATTCTTACATGGAGATCTAGAGGAAGAAATATTTATGGCACAACCAAAAGGTTTTGAAGTACAAGGCAAAAAGAATCTTGTATCCAAGCTTCATAAAAGTTTGTATGGATTGAAACAAGCACTGAGGCAATGGTACAAGAAGTTTAATGAGTTTATGAGAAACTCATAATTTCACAGATGTTAAGAAGATCATTGTTGTTACGTGAATAAATATGTTAACAGCTACATCATTTTTGCCTTGTATGTTGACGACATGTTGATTGCTGGTGCTAATATGGCAGAAATTGACAAGTTGAAAAACAATTGTCAGAAAATTTTGAAATGAAGGATCTTGGTCCAGCCAAGCAATTGCTTAATAGGTTTAATGTTGGAAATGCTAAAACCAGGAATACGCCTTTGGGAACTCACTTAAAGTTCTCAAAAAAGAAATCTTCTCAGACAAAGGAAGAAGAAAGTCACATGTCTAAAGTGTCATATGCATATGCAGTAGGGAGCTTGATGTATGCTATGGTTTGCACCAGACCTAATATAGCACATGTAGGGGGAGTTGTGAGTAAGTTTCTATCAAATCCCAGAAAGGAGCATTGGGAAGACGTGAAGTGGATATTGAAATATGTGAAGGGCACTTCAAAGATGCATTTGTCTTTTAGAAGAAGTAATCCACTCTACAGGGGTTTTCTGATGCAAATTTGGGAGGTGATTTGGATGGTAGAAAGAGCAGAACACGTTAAATTTTTACGTTGGGTGGTACAACTATCAGTTGGAAGTCCAAACTTCAAGGAAGAGTCTCTTTTTCAACTACTGAAGCCTAGTATGTAGTTATCTCAGAAGCAATGAAGGAGATGATATGGTTGAAGAATCTTCTTAAAGAATTAGGAAAATAGCAAGATGACTCTTCGTTGTTCAGTGATAGTCAAAGTGCCATTTGTCTTGCTAAAAATCCAATTCTTCATTCCATATGCAAACACATTGAATTGAAGTATCATTGTTAAGACTTTGGCAAGTGTACCAAGTCGCGCAAGTAGTAACCGGTAAGACCGGGATATCGTTTCCCAAGAGACTCGTGTATACTAAATATTTGCGTAATTAGTGACTAATTTAAACTAATGAATAAATTCATAATTTGGGGTTTTTGTATGAAATTAAATTTTGCCTAAATAATTAAATTTGAACTTGGATATTAGAAGGCTCTAGGAAATGGTAAAGACTAGAAATGCAATGGATTGATATTGTTGGAGTTAGACTTCACCTACTTCACTCTCATGTATATTAAGCAATAAAACTCTTCTCCATTAATTACTAATGTCAACCCACAAGTTTACTCAAACTCTAATCCCTTAGTTGAATGAGCCTAGGTTTCCTTATTTAGAGTCAATTCCTTGAATCCCTAAATAAACAAACCCGCTTTACAAATTAGGGTTTAAGACAACTAATGGGTCAAGTTCCATTCCTAGATACAAGTTCCATTAGGTATCTTGTTCCAATTCAAGGTTTCAAGAGATATTTTCCAATACCTAATGACCCAAATATCATGCAATGAATGGGTAAAACAAAGCAAGCTTTAAATGCATAAACAAAGATACTAGAAATCAATGGAAGAAGCATATATATATTCAAACCATTCGAAAATACATGAAAGTTCAGTGGCTACATCTAACCCCAACAAAAATGGGTTTAGCTCTCCATTGTCATGGAGAGCTCAAGCTTACAAAATGGAAAAATGGAAGAGAAAGAGATACAAAGAGGAAGATGGAGCTGTTCCCACAAGCCCTAGCACTCCTCCAAGCTCTCCAAATCGCGTTGCTCGAGCTCCAAAATGTCCAAGATGCTTTTCCCCTCGCGAAAACAGAAGAAAAGGAGCCAACTTGCCACATCAGCGAACAATGGCGCCTGGCGGCAGGGTCTCACCGCCAGGCGATATCGGGCAAACAGGGGGCATAACTGGCAGCTACCGCCCGGCGGTGTCCAGTTACCGCCAGGCGGTTCGTAACAGGGGCGCCTGGCTGGCGCTTGGTTGGCGCTTGACTGGCGGTCTGTTCCGCCTGGCGCTTGCTTCGTGTCGCCAGGCGCTTCCTGTTGACATTTTTCTTCTTTTCCTTGCTATTTCGGGTCATTCATTAATCCTGGATTTTTGGACAAAGCTTCCCATCTACAAAAAGGACACAAAAAATGGGGATTAGTGGTATATTTAGATAAATGTAACCCAAAAGGTATTTATTTACAAAAGTAAGGTAAAATTGAGGATTAAGTAGGTTAAAAGCTTTAGAAGAGATGATTTTGCTAAAGAAATATAGCTTGGATAATGGTAAAAATTAACATTATCAATCATTTTATCAAAAACTTGATAAATGATGGAGAAATGTTTTTGTTGAAGATTCCAAGTGTAGAGAATCCAGTTGATATGTTGACCAAGACTGTCACAAGAACTAAGTTGAGGCTTTGCATTGCCTCAACTGGCCTTCGAGAAAATTGATGATGAAGGCACTACACTAGGTGGTAATGTAAATCAAACCCCAAGTGGGAGAATTGTTAGTATTATGGTGTTTGATTTAGTCCCACATCGCTTAGAATTATGAGATGTGATTCTCTATTTTACTATATAAGAGACCCTATATAAAGCTTGAGATACACCAGAAATAAAAATACTTCTTATTATAGTCGTGGACGTAGGCATACACATTGTACGCTGAACCACGTTAAATTCTTTGTGTTAATTTTTCTCTCCTTTATTCTTTCATTTATTGCCTTGTTCCTAACATTGACATCTGCTCAAACAACGACGTCGTACTGGATAACGTCAAAATAACGTCAGAAACCAAAGTAGATGTCACTTAATGTCAGGGAAAGAAAGGTCTGATGTTATCCAACGTCAGGGCAAAAGGTAACAAACGTCAATTTTCGTGCTGAATGGTGTCAAAACATAGCACTATTTAACATTTGGTGATGCTTTGACAGACGTCAAATAACGTCGGGGCTTACCTTGGCGACGTTATTTAACGTCTATCAGAGCACCACCAGACGTCAAACAATGTTTTTTTCTTAAAATTTGGTTGTTTTTATAGCATTCCTACACCTTAAAATCAGAAAATTCCCATAACAGCTTCATAATAATTTCAGCACAATTCTAGACTTACAGTTATATCTAATAACACTTAAGTATTCTAAACTAATACAAATAACACCAAACTAAAAGTTTTTGTCCATGTGGTATCAGGTCCATCTTTCCAATAGATATGCTGCTCATTCCTGTCTTCGTGTGTGGATAATGTCATCTGGTAGAGGTAATGAATTCTTGAACCTGAAAATGTAATCCAATTTCATTATGTATGAATATCATTCTTTAAAGTTTGATATGATCTATAATAAAAGTAATACATATATATGTGAAAGATATATATATATATATATATATATATATATATATATATATATATATATATATATATATATATATATATTATTATCTCTATCCATTCATCTTTAATTGCAGCTCGAATGATTGTTCTTATCCAAGACATGACATAATATCCACATTCCCATGAATCTTCTTGCTTGTTACACTAAACATTACAAATAAAATAATCACATATCAAATTCATAAGTTGACATGCAGAAATTAATAACTTTAAAATGAATGAGTTCTAACATTTGGATATAATACTTTAATTTATTGGCCTCTAGGCTTACCCATAATTCTAAAGAAATTTTGGAAACATAAAACATATGTTAGTTTTAATATAACTAAGTAGATACATAGGTTAGGATTGAAAAAAAGTAATACTTACTCTTATAACATATTTTTCAAAGCAGGTGGAATGTTCCTATGGCATGAACAAAACCATACAACTGTGAATTGTCTTGGAAGGATGACACATAGTTGCAAATGATACCTACCATCAATCACAAGTACTTAGCCCAAATACTTACAAGCAAAAGCACTTACGCATCATTGTATGAGGCAAAGTAAATCTCTCTATTTGACTCAACCATTCATGTTTGCAAACAAAGTTTGATGTGGTCATGTGAGTTTCCCGAAGGTTGAATGGTTTGAGGTTCAATGAATCCATAGACGGAAGATCGACCTTGGTTCACAATGACTTTGTCCATGTACCTACAAGAAGACAGTTAGGTATAATATTAAAAGGTATTAATTCCTTGCTTTAAATATGAAATACAATAAAAAAAATCTTACATGCACCGTAGTTGTATGATTGAAATATTTAACATCTTGTCTCCTGTAATGATTTCTAGTGCATCATTCAGGTTAATGTACAATGGGACATGGTAATGAAGGCCAAATACTTTTAACTCCCACTCTAGCTCTACCGGTCCTCTCTTCAACCAGTGTAATTTCAAAAGCAGCTTTCCTAGAGGATCATCTTCTGCTTCTGCCATTTCATCATCTACACGTATAATATGTGGATGTCAGACTGACTGTTTTTCAGGACGAGCAGACTGAAATAAAGATTTAGAAAGGTTTGACGTCAAAAGTTTTATAAATTGTAAGATTAAACTACTAAGAATATGATGTGATAATACCTTTGGTGGGCTAAAGTATGACATGATCAATGCTTTAGGCCAAGCTATAAATGTGCCTAAAGCCTCCCCAACAAATTAGATTTCTGAAGTTGGCATAGGCACTTGAGCATGGGGATCTCGAACTTCATCAATCATCACACGTGCGTACTAGGGCAATAAAGGAACACCATGGATAGTTTCCCACCCTGAAGTTGTCGTCCTATGGCCACTACGCGCGGGGGGTCTTCATCAACTAATAACTCATACTGACTTGTGTAGTCAGTATGATCTGCACCAGAGCATGACCCTTTTGTACTCACATGTTGTCCTGTTGGAGGTTGAATGGGTAATTTCATGTTCTATTGTTGCATGGAATGAAGTTTTTCTTTAAGTGTTCTTTGTATTTGTTGTTGTTGTTGAAGTTGTTCCATAAAACGTTGCTCCATAATTCCCATGCGTTGGTTGAATCTTTCCTTCATTTGTTGTTTCATCTTCCTCAAGGCCTTTTAACTCAACGATTCATTACTTCTTTGTGGAGAACCAAAGTAATCTCGAAGACCAATGGCACCTCCAACACCATGCACACTTCTTGGGTGCTTTGGCCTTCCAATTGCCTTTGTGAGTATATCGTCCCGACCATGGCCAACAAATGAACCCTGAGTCTCTTGCTCAAGTAATTCATTCTGCACCAAAAAAGAAAGTTTAATCAAAAAGAGAAACACATCAACTATGATAGTCGAATAGAGTTTGTACTTACTATTTTTTGAGATATGATTTGAGCTGATTGTGATTTCATTTGCCCATCAAACTTAGTCCAAGCAGCCTTCCACATCTCGTACCTAGGAATTGCATCCACTAGGTCAGGGGACTCAAGTCCTAGAGACTGTGCATGAGACTTTTTCAATTTTTTCTCTAATAATGCATAACTACCTCGAGAGAGAGTACGTGTGGTGTATCATTAAGCCTTTGTCTTTGTTGGGTTGTTGTCCTTTTTCCTGTCACGGCGGTGGGGTAGGGATGCGACGTTAAGTGACAGCGGGAAACAACAGCCCAACATCCTTCTTTAAATGACGTCAGAGTTTTTATGGGCAGACGTTAAATTACGTCTGATCAGGAACGGATAGACGTTAAAAAAGTCCCATAATTTACAAATATACCACCGGTCATTTTTAACATTAGACTTTTTTTGAACAGACGTTATAGGGGTGACATTGTAATGCTTTTTTGTGTTAGTGTTACTCTTTCTTTTGGTGTCATTTTACTTCATTATATCTCTTCACTTTTATTCCTCGCACACCCAGAAATCGGTCTGCATTAATTTAGAATTTAAACATTGAGTTTGTCCAATTCTATTTTTTTAATTTAGTTAGTGCCTTCACCGATAGTAATTTTCCAAAAAATCACTATTTTACTTGCGATAAATAAATTATAGATGGCATGTTCTGTTTTGATAGGGTTATTTAATGACTTGTTAATCACACACAGTTCTAATTCTTCACAACTCAGGCTTTGAAATAATATACATACATGTGAACCAAGTGTAGTTTTCAATAAACTCCATAGTTTTCTGCCTTCCAAATTAAGAAAGAAAATTGAGAAAACAACAACATCAATATCCACAAAGATCAGTACATGATGTGCTATTTTTTGTTTGTTGCTGCCTATCAACATAATATGCATAGAACTATGAATAAATTAATATATATATATATATATATATATACATATATATATATATATATATATATATATACTCTTAAAATTAAATTAAATTGAGTTTAATTTAGTTCTTAGTTGTCTTAAATAAATGGATTTTTTTCCTTCAGCAATAAATAACTAATTATTTCATATATTTTCTATTAAATAAATAAATTGCTATTTTTTAAATAATCCTATGAGAGCATGGAATTTTCAAAGGAATAAAAAAAAATCATATTAACTGCAAAATAAATTAATTACATCGTAAAAGAATTTATTCTTGAATGAGGTTGGTGTGTTATGTTATGACAAAGATAAAAGTTACCGCGTCGTACGAAGAATTATATTAGTGTTTTTTATTTTTTGTTTTGTAAATTTTATTTTATGAATACGTTGAAACAGTTTAATACATTTCTTACTTTTAATAAAAAAAATTATAGAATCTAAATATAGATAATCTCAAGCAGTGTTTTAAAGAAACCATTATAGTGATAATTGTTTTTGCTATCAAAGTATTGAGAGTTATAATACAGATAAAAGTTATGAGTTCACTCCACTGTTAACAAAATTACTAACGACTTTTTCTATAAAAAAAATAATAATGATAGAATGACCTCATATTTTTACCCTTTTCTTACCCGCATACGTGACATTTTTTTTAATATTTTGTTAATTATTAAAGTTGTTGGACGTGTGAGATGAAGAGGTGTGTGAACATGACGCACATGAGTGAGAAAATAAAAGTGCAGTTGTGGAAAAACATATGATAAGACGTTTTGAAATTTTTTATTTTTGTATTTTCTTTTTCTCCAAATAAAAGGTTGTGTCGTTGTTCTCTCAATCCAAAATACTTTTGTGGTCTGATAATCCGAAATCTGTTCCAAAACATAAATAATTTTAGTTGTAAAATTTGCCCAAAAAAAAGTTAAAATATTAGTTTGTGTCTGTTTTGAAAAAAGTGAGAGGGTTTCTCAAACAAAACATGGTTTGAATGTGCGAAGGCTTGTGAAGAAGAACTGTTTTGCGGAAGGCTTGTGAAGAAGAACCGTTTTGCCAAAGGATTGGGTGGATACAAAAAGCGAAGTTATTTTATGGTGTTGGATGTTAGAAAGTGAATATAATAGAGCGTAAGAAGATCTATCATAGAATACGATTAGTTGATCTGTCGTAGAACACAGTTAGTTTACTGTTATCAGGCTTTTTTGGCCTGAAGTTTTAAGTTCTTTGTGTGTGACCCGTGATGCATTGAAAGGAAAGTTGTTAATTTTATTTTTTGATAAAAAGATTTGGACCGAAGTTTGATTGTCCTCTATCTTTCATTAAAGCGAAGTTTGATTTTTTGTTTTACATTAAGTGAAGGGAAGATTACTTGTTCGTGTGTGTAAGTTGTTATTTTGATGGTTTTTCGTTGTAACGTGTATCATTAAAGCTGTTTTGCAATGAGTTTGATTATTTGTTATTGATTTCAGAGTTTTTGACTTTGTTGTGTGTAATTTGATTGATCCGTGCCTAATTTTTGTTAATTGAATTTGGTTAATGCGTTTGATAATTTCAGTTCAGTTGACATGAGAGACGTTAGTGAAGGTTGCGAAGGTAGTGAAGGTTGTGAAGTTGGAGATTGTGGTGATATAAGTCAGGTATTTTAGTTTTTGTTCCTTTGTAAGTTCATTTATATTTGAGTAATATAAGTTTAACTTATGATTTGTAATATGAATATTTGCATATTAATTTTAGGCATTCTTGTAGAACACAACATATTGGTTTATTGAACAAGGTTAAGTGTGGAGCAAAAAAAATTTATTGAAGGAACACCATTTTGGTGGTTTGTTTTGTTGCATGAAAGAGTTAAGATCAGTCGAAAGCTTCTATGTGAGTTAAGTAATGTGCGGGTGGAAAGCAAAGGAGGTTTCATGATTAACTCTGAATTTGTATCATTTAAGTTATTAGACGTATGTGTAGGCTTGGGGTTGAGGGTTTATGGAGATAGAATTGATTTAGAGGAGGTTGACTTTGATAGTGTTTATAGGAAGAAATTCTCTGAAAAAAGGTAACAGTTATTGTAATATATAATTATCTCTTGAATCACTGTGAGTGTCTCGATGTAGAAGATTTTTGCTGGCTGTACATTTTGTTAGGCATATTTAAGTTTCTTTTGCATAATAGAAATAAAACAGTCTTTGTTTCACTTTTTAAAATTGTAGATGATTTTACTAGTCTAGTTAAATATAATTGGGGTGGTGTAGTATATGAGTAATTGGTTGGTAGTTTGTGTAGTGCGTTAGTTGTTTTGAAGAAGCAATTACATCAATTCCATATTGTGGGATGTGTATATTTATTCCAGGTAAATCATAATAACTTACTTTTTCCATAATTTTATGTTGTAGCATTTTGTTTTGTCATATGAATTTGTTACTTAGTTTTAAATTAATTGTATTATTGTATGTTGTAGCTATGGGCTTTTGATCACTGATTGTTTGTAAAGAGAAAGGGTGTAGTTATGAAATCCAAATTTCCATGGTTGGTGCGTTGGATTGATTACAAAGTTGGAGATCTGTCAAAATAAGAAGAAGCAATTTAATGTTGTTGTTTGTTTGGAATTATATTTCAGATTATTCATGATGGTTGTCTTTATAAGGAAGAACTATGTATGTTAGTTGTGAAAGAAGCTTTATCAAAAGGTGATGGTGAGTGTGACAAAAGAAAGAGAAAAGACTGTGTCTCTGGTGGAACTAAAAAAGGGGAGCAGCTTATGGGTGTAATTGAATAGCAACGTGATATTGATGAACTTGCTGGAGCCATTTGTAAATTAAAATCAACTTTGGATGAGAGGAAAACAAAAAAAAAAACTGAAGAAAAATTTGATGAATTTGTTTCTCTTATTCATTTGGATGAAGCGCATGTTCCAAGTAAAGAGCAGCATAACCTTGACCGATAAGCACGATGGAAGACTCCTGTCAAACGAAATGCCTTTAGAACTCAAAAGAATGACTTACTTTCAACAATTGGCAGTTCTGAGGTATTATGTTACTGTCAACGTTGTAAGGTGGAATACAATAGTCAATGTGAAGCTGAAGTAGTACAAAATTCAAATAATGTAGAAATCAAAAATGTACAGAACAACAATATGTACGTGCATATGAGGAATCATCCACGCTTACGGTTCAAAAGTCGTGTAATCCAAAGTCTGTTCGCAGGGTATGGTCTAAAGAAGAAAAGGATACCAAAATAGTTTTGTGGATGTTGAGGATGTGTCTGGTTTTTTGTTTGATGCAAATGAAATATCATTTTGATTTGTGTAATTTAAGAACGGTTAATTGTAATGCAAATGTATGAAACTGGTAGTTATGAAGAATTTGTGTTGTTGTGTAAGGGGTGTTTTTGTACTATATGTTGCAGTTCATGAATATTGACTTTTCAAAAGTATTTGTGGTGCTCTGTAATGAACTTATTTATTTTAGCAGAGAAATGATGTTAGGAAAGAATATTTTTGCTAACTTTGTAGTACAAAAACCACATCTGAGAAAGACATTTATTGAACTATAAGAAGACATGTCCTGTGCCAGATATTCATGGGCTCCAGTTAACATGTAACTGATATTTGTATTATTTTGGCACTGTCAAGTTAAAGTTATGTACTTAAAATAAATTCAGACATGTTTAGGACACATTACCTGATTAATGAATAATGTTGTCAACTATGTGGTACATAAAGTACATATAAGAAAGGCAATTATGGTACTTTAAAAAGACATGTACTGAACTACATTTATAGGGGCTCTATTTGACTTCGAAATGATATTTTAATTATTCTTGGACTACTAAGTTCAACATTATATGTATTCCAAATGAATTAAAAAATATTTACGAAATGTCTTGTTCATGAATCAATTTTTTTGCAACTCTGTTGTACATAAAGTACATCTGAGAAAGTCAGTTATGGTACTATAAAAAGACATGTATTGAACCACATTTATAGGGGTTCCATTTGATTTGGGAATGATATTTTAATTATTCTTGGACTACTAAGTTAAACATTATATGTATTCCAAATGAATTAAAAAATATTTACGAAATGTCCTGTTCATGAATCAATTTTTTGCAACTCTGGTGTACATAAAGTACATCTAAGAAAAGCAATTATGGAACTTTAAAAAGACATGTACTGAACCACATTTATAGGGGCTCCGTTTGATTTGGGAATGATATTTTAATTATTCTTGGACTACTAAGTTAAACATTATATGTATTCCAAATGAATTAAAAAATATTTACGAAATGTCCTGTTCATGAATCAATTTTTTGCAACTCTGGTGTACATAAAGTACATCTAAGAAAAGCAATTATGGAACTTTAAAAAGACATGTACTGAACCACATTTATAGGGGCTCCGTTTGACATGGGAATGATATTTTAATTATTCTTGGACTATTAAGTTGAACATTATATGTATTCCAAATGAATTAAAAAATGTTTACGAAACTTTAGTTCATCAATCAATTTTTTTACAACTATGTTGTACATAAAGTACATATGGGAAAGACATTTATGAAACTTTAAGAAGACATGTATTGAATCACATTTATAGGGGCTCCATTTGACTTAGAAATGATATTTTAATTATTCTTGAACTACTAAGTTGAACATTATATGTATTCCAAATGAATTGAAAAATGCTTATGAAACTTGAGTTCATGAATCAACTTTTTTGCAACTCTGTTGTACATAAAGTACATATGAGAAAGGTAGTTATGTAATTGTTAACAGACATATCCTGAACCACATTTTGACGGTCTCCATTTTACTTGGTAATTATACTTGAATTATTGTGTCACAACTGAGTTATTTAACGATCACAAGCAATTAAGTGCACAAATGTAAGAATGTTGGTTTCCTTAGTAAATGACTGTCATCAAAATTACCCTTCATGTCCGCAATTAAATTGTGCAATTAATTGCACTAACATGATTTATGTTCAAAAAAATTTCATAAACAACACACATGTTGTATCCAACAAAAGCAAATCTGGACAAAATATATAATTTTGTTATTGTGTGTTAATTGCAAAATATCAAATGTTATTGACAAACAACAACCACATAACTAAGAATGTGCTTGTCAATGTCATCGGACTTCAATCATGAGAGCGTCTTATCCACCAAAAAATATCTTATCCATTGAACTTACAACCTGCAGAAAAAATATGATTTGTTATGTTGTGTTGATGTAATGGACTTAAAAACACACATTTTAAATTTTTTGGAAAGTACAGCACAACAAAACACATTAATATATACAATCGACAAACATTTTCGACATCATCCTACTCAGTACCTGTTTACAACTAATTAGTTTAGTAATACCTTTGATTGTTATACTTTCACCACTAATCATAAGCATCAAATTCAACCTCTTCCCCAACTACACTCAAACCCAAGCTCATACATACATCAACTACACCAAAGGGGACAAGACACTACCATATACGAAAACATTGTTCACATGAATCCCATCGACGAACCATCTGTTGTATTAGAGGAGTACATATATCTAAAGATCTCTCCATCTTCAAACACCATTTGAAAGGTCTAACTTCAATCTGTGAACGGTGTGCATCCGTCAACAAATTATTTATTTGAACAATATATTTTGTGTCTGCAAAATTAATTAAGCGTACATTTCAATGAAAACAACAAAAGACACTACATTATTAATTGTTCATATCATAATTTAAAAATTTTCATACAAACCATTAATAACACACTCACTCATTCCTCTTATACGGCTTTCTCTTTTCTACTCTTTCCACCCATGCTTCATCAACAACCTATTAAATATCATAATCATACAATGTCCAACAATCAACAACATACTCCATTCAACAAAACAATCACTTCAGAAATTAAGAATCACAAAATACTCCATCATAAACCCCCACTAATTACATACAATCCCAAATGTAAAACAAAAAGCACAAATAGTTATGTCTATACCACAACAAAACACAACATGTTCAACCGTAAATGAAGAACGTACCAGCAACAAAGTCAAAAATTTCCCTGATTCTACTTTGAAAGCCTCATTAGACAACAATGAACACAACTTCAATGCCAAACTAAGGGCGATTCATCTGCACAAACCTGTTAAAAAAAATTCATTTCAGATGCAGAGTACTCGTTGGACTATGGAATAACAAACTTAACTTCACTTACCTTCATCAACTAACCATTTCGGGAATAACAAGCTTCAAATAGGGGTTTCTGAGGATAACCTAGCGATCAACACATGGTTCTGTGTAAGGGCTTCAATGAAGAAAAAACTCGGTGACCAAGCCAGTGGCCAAGTCTTGCGCCAAAACGGATGCGACCAGTTTACAAGTGCAAAAACACCTTTTTATACCAGTTAAAAAAGACTTTTTATACCGGTTCTGGAATTGGTGTAGATATAGACGGTATAAAAAGTTTCACCTTTCTATGTCGCTTCCATGACCGGTATAAAAAATCAATTTTTTTATACCATCTCTAGAATCGGTATAGAAAGTCTAATTGGGATGGGAAACTTTTATAATAAAAAGTGGTTTACTATAGTGGTTATAGTTACAACCGGTATAAAAAAGTTATGCCTTTTATATCGATTGTGCCCTTAACCGGTATAAAAAGTGATTTTTTATTTTTTTTGGAAAAATTCATTTATGTTTCCTACCGCACACAAAATCTGTATATAATTATTTAAAACATCCGACAACAAATTTCGTTCAATCTAATATTTATATGAAATACAATCTAATGTTTATATAATTCCAAACCAAATGACTATACATCTAATATTCACATAAAAACTCATAAAATTCCTAACATCATCTTCTATAAAGAATTGAAAGAAACAAATCATGTTGCTCACGAACTTCCTTCAAGAATCTTTACTCCATTGGAGACGCGTCATTGAAAATCTACACTTAGTCAACATATTACCATATAAATTGTAAAAATTGGATTAAGTTCACTATTATTTATCTCTAGGTTTGAATTAAAATCAGGATTCTGATATGGTAATTGATACCTGTTAGATGTGGCTTATAATTGACTATCGAATGCTAAATAATTGACACTAAGACCAATTTGGTGATTCACATATGTTAATAGTCAAGAAATGAAATAAAAAATTAACAGATGAAAATTTCTAGTCAAGAAATGGGCAGTTATGGTGATTCATTATATTTGTACTGTAGTTAAAAATTTAGTTCATTAATGTCTTCTAGAAGAATGGACTAGTACCAAACAAATATGTGGTTGCATTAATAGTAGGCTTTTGACGTGCATAGGCCTTGCAATCAGAAAGTTTCCTGGATGGTGAACGACTTCCCTTGCTGCAAGGATTTCATCAAGTCACAGACTTTAATCCATTAGCCCGTAGAGATAATGGTTCTCGTTAATTTTTTTACCCTACATTGGCTTGGGTGTTAACTTTAGTTGGTTCGTTTAAGAAATAAATATACAAAATTTTTGAAAAAGGTTACTATAATTATTATTTTTTGAGATTTAGAAAAACGTACACTTCTAGTTTCTTGAACAATAAGTTAAAAAGATTTTCTTTTGAAGATTCTGATTCTTTTTAAATCTTTTATAAGTAATTCCATAAATGGAGAAGCGATATTGCATTTTCTAAAAAAATGGCTTTTGAGTAATATAATCTGAAACAAATTGGGTCTTAATTAAAAAAAAATTGAAATTGAACTGTTAACCCATGGCACTGAAACAATCATATTTCTTGCACAAATGATAACAAAGTCAAAGTACTAACCTGTGTGTTCGATAGCCCGTTCAGATTCATAGATTTCATGATCATTTCCACCCTACACAGCAAAAATAAAATAATTATAGGACATTAACCAATCCTTCTGCCTAATTACTCTAACAATGCTTTTAGAGCCAAAAATATAGTGGTGAAAACAAGTGAAGGTTCACCCTGAACAAGGTGTTATAATAAGATAAGTCTATCAATAAATATAAAAATTAAGCATTAATTTTGCTGAATAGTTTGAAATATTCAAAATGTAGAAAAGGACTCATGTAACTATGTTAGTAATTATATTGCCAATAACTCGCTTACTACAAAAACTTTTTAATCCAACTCATCTAACTATATATTGATTTTAACTATGCATTTTAACATCAACTATTAAAAAGAGAAACATACATGTACTTAGTACATCCATTTAAACAAAAATATTTAATTGAGACCATAAAAAGAACTAAATTTTCAATTACCATAAATTGTATTTGGATTCATCAGTTAACCAACATACCCAATAAATTAAGCTAAAATGAACAACTAAAACATTTTTTTATCACCTTTGGAGATTAAGCTTCAACAAGAGCTTTAAAATGCTCCAACTCTTTATCGTCTTGAAGAAATGTAGCTTATAAGATATTATACCAACAAGAGACAACTTTTTGTGAACATGATGTATAATCTGACACTTACATGCATTTCTGGTTCTTAAAACTCATAAACCTCTATCTCATTAAACCAAACAAATTCCGATAGCCATCAATTTTAGACATATTCCCTTTATCAAGACCTTTGTTTTCTCCATCAAGTCTGACACAATAACTAGGATATAACCCCACATCCATCCATATCTTTGTGCTTCCCAAACAACTGGACATATACACTATGATCTGAAAAGAACCAAGACAACTACAAATTTGTAAAACAACCTAAAATAAAAAGTGAAGAATGAAATTTCCATGGACTAAGAACAGTAAAGAACTATGTAGAAGAGTTTCATACCCTTCTCTAGTTTTCCTTCTTGATACAAAGCATTTCCCCTGCGAAAATAAAGTGTTATAAGCATCTTACTAAGTCCACAACTCAGTCATGTCTTTCTTCTCTGTTTAAGAAAAATACATCAAAATTAAAGGATAGTAAAAGGTCTATAAAAGATAACCTACTAGTCTAGTGATTAATGAAAATAAATCCAGTACTTTAACTTGCATTGCTAGAGGACTGAATAAGGCACCCAAATAACCTTAGAATTACTAGATAAAACATACAGAAGTTAGTACAAATGTAATGCCAATTCTAGAACTAGCCTAAATTACAAAACAAAATAGCAATATGAATATAAAAAAAAGACATGTGCACAAGGATTCCACCATTAAGAATCATTCATGTTAGCCATTACAATGGAAGCCAAAACATGTGAAAAGAAAGATATGAATTGAGTTAGAACTATGAAATGGGAAATATGAAGTGGTCTTCTCCAATGAAAAGAACATGACCAGAACGAAAACGAATTTGAATTGAGTGTAGGAACGGAAAACAAATTTGAATTGAATGTAGGAACTAAAACGAAAGCACCCAAAGTAGTAAAACATTGAATTCAAAATTCTCACGAAGAACAATTAACGAAATTAACTAAGATGAGCTTTCGCCATCACTATCAGAGCCATGGCAGCCTCTGTCAAGCTCCAACGCCTCTTGCATCACCACCTGTGCCTGACTGGCAATGCCACTGGAATCTACTCCTCATCTCTTCCGTATCTCACTTTGTCTTCCTCCTCACCTTCTTCGTTTGACTCGAACGACATGTTCTGTTGACTAGTCGTTGCAGTAGCTCCCAATGAACCCTAGGTCATTTCAACGAGTTCTCTTGCATTGTTAAATTGGCGAACCCTTGCCATGGAATCAATGAGGAGGTGTATGAAACGTGGACTGGGAAGGGTTTTTGCATGGTGGAAAGAGAGGACTATCTTTGAGTGGTGCGTTAGGTGGATAAGAGTTTGAAAGCGGAAGTCGTGATGGAAATGATAGACCATTAAAAGATTTTATACTTGTTATGGGTCCAATAGGTGTAGAAATTCTTCTCTCATAATATAAAAATGCAATGGATCCCTTTCTATACCTATTTTTAGGCCCAACACATGTAAAAGAACTCTTATTATTTACAAAAATGTGATTTCTTCCTCTTTTATATATGCTGAATTTGAACAGATATAATATATAGATATAAAATGTGAATTTTGCACTAGTGTTCCGGCGAACCTCGACGTCCAACAACGTCTTGTATTGTACTGCTTCACAAACCAACAACCTAATTCACTCTCGACTTCTTTGTTCCGATTGCTTCTCAGACCAAAATATCTAGGATGAAGAAATAAGAAACTTTGGGAAAGAAGGAGGGAAAACCTCTATTCAAAGTGTTCTTATTTTATGCAAACACGTCAGTTATCTACTATATATCTAAGAAATTCTTAGTGCAGGTAATTTACTGAGATAAACATCCTAAATTATTGACAGCTGTCTCAAATTGAGGGTAATATCGTCTTTTGGGTTTTCTTTTTTTTTGTTGGAAGCATTAAATGGTGATTGATGTTTTGCTGACAGTCGAAGGCTTCTTCTTCAAGGCATTGCTTTTGGTGGAGGTATTTCATTTTTTCTTCTTCTATTATCTTTCTTCAAACACATATTTGCTTTGTTTTTTCTTCTTCTTCGACTTGCATCGTCTTTCTTCTTCTTCTTCATACCAATGTAAGTATTTTATTTTTTGCTGTTTATTTTTCTTAGGTCATCGTTGTAATTTTTTTTAAAGCTCCTTCTTTTTGTTCTTCACAGTAGCCTAAGTTATCTTTTTGTTATTTTTTTGAAGGTTTGCAGACGTTGTTTTCAATGTAGTTTATTTTTTGTTGTATTTTTATCATTTTTTGTTGTTGTTGTTGTACAAAACATTTTTTTCTTATAAAGCTCAAAGATATAATTTTTCCAATGTTTTGGGTGTCGAAGAAAATGTTAATATTTTTGTTTTTAGAAACTGTTGAACATTATTTGTTGTTTTAGATGCTGTTTTTGTGTTCAGTTTTTATAGTTGGCATTTTTTATTTATGTTATACCTATTATGCTATTTTTTGGACTGTTGTTCATCTGTTTTGTTATTTTGACATGAAAGGTTTAATTTTTGCAATATTTTTTGTCCTGGACATGTTTTAGTGTTGTTGATGGTGTTGTTGTATTTATATTTTTTGTACTTCGTAGACCTATTACTATGTGTTGACGAAAAGGTTCAAGTTTTTGTTTTTAGAAGGTACTTTTGAACAAAATCTTGAACATGTTTTGTTGTAATTTTTTTTATACTTCGTACGCCTATTACCATGGGTTGAAGAAAAGGTTCAAGTTTTTATTTTTAAAATGTATTTTTGAATAAAATCTTGAACATTTATTTGTCTGTGAATTTTTCTTTTCTATGGCTATTTGAAACGCTAGGGATATGGTGTTTGGGTGTTAAAATTGCACATAAAAGGTACACTTTACAATTTATTGTTTGATTTGATGAATGCAATTTTTTTCTGTTTATTAAAGTTCTTAACTTTTTAGTTGCTTCTTGGTTGTTCTTCTTTTTCAAAGTTGTAGAGGATGTGGTTTTCAAAGGTTACAAGATCAGTTGTTGAATCTACAAGCAGAAAGGATTCATTATTATCATTTATTTTTGTTCTGTTTCATTTACACAACAAAATATTGATAATCCTTGACTCATTAATACGTATTTTTCATTGAATATGGCTTTTGCTGTATGGGAGCCACATCATGGTACAATATTAAATGCTTAGATATCCATGGAAAAATTATGTGGAAGTAAGAGAGAGTCTGAGGCATTGTTCATTTATGGCAGTGTATTGCAATGGTCTTATTTTTCAAAAAAAAAGATTATTTTTTTACATCTTCCATGTTTATTTGGTTTTTATTTTTATTTCATTTATGCTAATTTATATTTAGACACAACCTCTGTAATTGTTAAATGATTTACCTCTGTAATTTATATTTAACTCTTGGTCATAACTTTCCAAGTCTCCAAAGGGATTCAACAAGGACTGTTCCAATAGGTAAAGTAATATTCTGCATTCATTTGTTAATTAGTTCCCAAAATTTAAAGATCAAGCTAAAGATTGCATGATCTGATTGTCATTCTAGGTAAGGTAGACAACAAAAACAAGCTTGGAGATGCTGCTCAAGAGGTATATATCAATTTCGTGAACTATATTTCTATGTTGTTTTTTATGGTGTTATTTATTTTTCTTTTGTTTCTTATGTGCTCCTTCTTTTTCTTCAATAAAGGTTTAATTTTTTTGAAGGTTTTTGTGTTGAAGATGGTGTACCGTGGATTAATACATTTTAGTAGTTGTTGAAAGTCAATAGCTTGAGTTTTCTATGTTCTTCTTCATGGTCTTCTTCTACTCTCTTTTTTCTACTTTTTTTTTCTGTTTCGTAAACCTATCGTTGTGGGTTGAAGAAAAGGTTAAACCTTTTGATTTTAGAAGACATATTTACTATTTTTTGTTTTAAATCTCAGTGTTGTGTGTTTAGTTGCTTCTTTGATGATTATGGTTGTGGATTGAAGAATCAGACATGCTTAACAGAGTTAGATTTGTACTGTCTATGCAAGTGTTGGTTGATTTCAAGGAAAATCCCAAGGCTGCATAGGAACATACGAAGAATCCTATGATGATGAACAAGATCCAAAAGGTGGTCAATGTTGGAATTGTCCAAATGAGGTAAATTTGTAGAAGAAAGACAATATTTGTTTGAAATTAAAAAATTAGGAAATTTTGACTTTTTTTTACCGTGTTTTGTTTTAGTGTACTTCATACTCCTTTTTTATATTTTATTTTGACATGATTTTATTTTAATTCAATCGGGGTGTGTTGTTTAAACTTTATCTTTTGGTTTTAACGAGTTCGTCATAATTATGGTTATTGCAGTTGCTTGGGTGTACTACAAGTATTGGGGCATTTGTGAAGCTTGGAGAAGAATCTGAATACATTAAGATCATCTTCCGAGGGGACTACAGAAAGGAACACATTACTATTATGTGGAAAATTAGTATGGGTACCCTATATCTGAATTTTATGTGTTGAGAATTTCTATCCATCTTGCATAGGAAAAAAAATAAACTACCCAACAACCATAAATATTTTTTAGTACATTTGCATCTTTTCCTTATTTATATTTTGTAATTAGGATCATTAGTATTTATTCTAGCCATCTTTGCCTATTAAAACACATATTTCTGACCAATCAGGCATAACAAATATTACTTTCTTCTAAATTACATAATATGGGAGCTTTGGTTTTGATGTTGAATAAAAAACTATTTTATTCAAGCTATTTTGATCTTGCATGCTCTGTTTTTGAACTCAATTGCAGGAGGAGTGTGTTTCTTTAGTTAATTCAATTGCAAACCCAAATGTTGCATTTGATGTAATAGAAAAAGGCAACAAGTCGCTTGAGTTGAAGATTCAAAACCAGTTGCTCTAAAAAATGTCTATGATGAGCATGAATTGTTGTGGCGGTATGTCTTGCATTTTCAACATTATTTTTTTATGACAGTTATTTCCAATTTATCTTCTTCATATTTCTATCTTATAATTTCAAATTCTATTGACTATTATTTTTGCTTCTCAAAGTTAAACCTATACAATAATGATAGGATAGGCAATTCAAGATGTTGTAATGGGTATAAAGATGAAAGTAATAGTGTCCTTCATTAACAATGGCAATTGCAACGTCCACTGGTGATAGAACGTTAACCATGACTTTTATGTTAATGTTGATAATAGAAGTGAAAAATATTTTGTGATCTTTGAGACAAAATTGTTGTTATTGTTGTAAATGTCATAACACAATGTTAGGCTGCCTGTTAACAAAGATAACGATACATTGGTACTAGCGTATGACATGAAGGACCAAATTCATAATGTAGTTGTAACTAAACAGGTTAGACATATAGATGTGTGTGAAGTTCTGTATGAACTTTGTTGATAATGTATAAAGTTAAGTTAATTTAATCAGTTGAATTTTCTTAACCTGGATTTAGATAAATATTACTTACTTCTAAGCTTTTCTAACTAAAATCATTGGTTGATTTCGTGTTTATGGTATTTAATCTAAATATTTACGAAATTGTTCTGTTTTCTACCATTGTAGGGAGCATATCAACATGACTGTTAGAGTAAACTATAGAGGTATGATTCCCTGTCATCACAAATGCAACTACCTAAGTCCCTATTTTCTTAACTCTTGCATCTTTGTTTAAGAGTTCATTCGATATTCAATTTCATTGTTTGATTTCCAAATTGCTGGAATATAATCTCATTAAAGATTCTAATTTTTTTTTTTAGATGAACAGAGGAACAATTATTATAGATGTTATCACCTACAGTGAGAAGTTGCAAGACAAAGTCTAGAGTCTTATCACTTATTCTGTTTTGTTGTTTTGCGAGTAGCTTTGGTTCACTGTATCTCATAAAATTGAGATATTTTAATTACCCTTCTTTGAATTATAATGTATTAGGTATAACTATCTTTGTATATATCATTTTAACACTAAATTGTAATAGGAAAATAAGTATCTTTAGCATTCAAGAATATTCACTCAAAATGAATGTTCTATTTTTTCTTAGAAATTTTATAGCATTAACAACGTTGTATGTGAATATTGTGGTGTTGATAATTGACTTTTTCAATATTTACAGGATATAACTTATGCTAAAATCTTGGAATGATAATTAATGGCAATTTATGTAACTATAAATGATTACAATAAATTACCACTATATAAAACCTGTAAATAATATGCATTTTATGTATCTTTTAAAATTGTAAATTAATACAACTATAATAAACAAAGTCATAAAATAAAATATAATACATATATTTTATATAATATATTTGAGACAAAAAATATAATTAACGTTAATTTTTAACTTAAAAGTAAAATAATGTGATGTGAACATAAAGGCTTACCAGAGTCTGTTTTTCACCAAAACTAACATGAGTAACAACATTATATCGTATATGGTTACTAAGCTATAGTAAAACATTGTAAATGTGTTTTAAAACATGAGTAAAAACATTATATTGTATATGGTTACCAAGCTATAGTAAAGCATTGTAAATGTGTTGGTAAAATATTGTAAAACATTATATCGAAAGAGTTAACCATCTTTGCACTGATTTAAAACATTATAATTTTGTTAGTCTTCGGACAATTAAAATATCAATGTTTTCATAAAAATATTTTTTTTTTACAAAATACAAGAAAGTTAATACATTTTTTTATGTATTTTTTCTCAACAATAATTTCTCTTGAGGAGATTATGTGATGATTTTGTATTATAAGCATTTCACTGAATGAATAGGCTATTTATCCGAGACTTGACAAAAATTTGTAGTTTAAACAAGTACTATATGATAATAAGTTAAATAATTATAACAAAAATGCGATTTACTCTATTATTTCAATTTCGGTTGATCGAATAAATATTGATTCCTTCTACTTTTACTTTTATGATTTCTTGCCCTTCGTATTGCAAAAATAATAAAAGTATATTTGATTATTTTAATTTAAAAATTTAAAAATTTAATATTTTCAAAGTAATAATTATTTTATTTTGAAACCGGATTCCAATATTTAAAAGATTAAAATATTTATTTTTGCAATCAATTATTTAATCTGTTTTTAAATATTTTAAAATTGACCAATTAGTTCTATTATTTATTTTAATTTTTTAATTTATTTCATACGTTTGAAATCTTTTAAATTTATATATTTGTAATTAATAATTACATATTTAGTCTCTAAAGATTTATTATCAATTAGTTGATTCCATTAATTATTTTAAATTTCTTTAACATTGAATTAGAGATTTTGAATTTATACAATCATATTTGTTGACTTCTTTAAATATTTTAAATTTCTTTAATTATTTCCTACAAGATTCATGGATACACATCTTATTTTAATTTAATATATTTGTGTTTATATTTATATGTATTTCTATTTAAAAATATTAACATCAATTTCATATTATATAATATTTTGTGGACTATAATATATCATATGTTTACATTTTACTATAACAACGATATATATCCTATTATAATTAATTAAATCAATAATATATTTAAATAATTAAACTAATTATTATATATAATTAAACTAATAATAATTATTTAAATAATTAATTTATATATAATAACAAAATAATTGTTTTAAAAATTACAAAATATAAAAATAAAACATGACCCGTCGGGTCTCATGCTAGTTTTTTTTTTCAATCTCTTGTTTGGCTTTCACGCGGTAAAAAAAGAGTAAAAAAAAAATCAAGTCATTATATATTATCCTTAAAATAGTAACGCCGAATCATATTTTAACCAAAAGTTGTTCCTCTTCTGTCACATCAATTTGAGTTATCATTAAAAGTTATCGTGGGACAGATAACTATCTCATGACTCCAAACAAGAAGTATGTGAGGTGAAGACTTTAACATTCGAAGTTTATGAAGGAACGAAGATCATGGCTCGGCTTATATTTAAAGAATATTTTTTTCGGAAAATTAATTTATATTTTTAGGTTTTTGGTCTTTGAACTTTATTTTTAAAAATTAATTTATATTTTTAGGTTTAAATACTCTTTGATTTTTTATTTTTATTGTTTTTTTATTTAATTTGATTCTCATTTTTTATTCAATGTTTAATTAAATCCTAATTTTCGTCAATATTCCATTAATTTGGTCCTTCTTATTATAGTTAATGTCACTAAACAGTTCATGTCATGTGCTCTTATTTTTTTTTTTAAACTTTTAAATTTTTTATATTTTAAAAAATTAACTTTTAGAAATATTATTATTGTGTCAAATTACTATTGTGTGGCATGCCGATGTGGTTGCGATATTAAAATTTAAAGAATTGATTTGAATTCTCTTTGTGAGGTTTTGTCTGACATTGGCACCAGGGATGGATTTGAATTCAAATTGGATGCGACTTGAAATTACAACTTATAGTTGAATTCATAACGCTTCCAGCGTAAAGAAATTGATGAGTTTGTGTGTTGGCTTTAGCTATAGCCTCTTGACCAACAGACTGATAATCAAAGAGGTTCTCACATTTTGCAGCTGAAACCGCTTAATCTCACAGGCGAAGAAGGGGAACGAAGGATAAGGCTCCCACGGTAATTCCCGCACAGCAATAAAAGTAAAGAGAAAGAAGGAGAATAAAGGATAAAACTTTCATTTCATTATATCTATAGGTAAAAAAAAATAAAATCATATGAGATGCAAGAAGCAATTTCATTTTCTTCTTTCCATCCCATAAAATGGATTGATTAGGACATCCAATAGCTTAAGGTCTTTGGACAAATTTCATTTTCTTCTTTCCATATATTTGTCATCTTTAATTTTCTAACCCATAAAATGACTTGAATATGATGGTTATAACTTATGAATTTTAGATTAGTTTCAACTTTTTTCTTTCTTTCTAGTATACGTAATTTTAATGGATTGGGCTAGGACAACAGATAATGCAAGCTCTTTTATAACTGTTTTTTGTTTTTTGTTTTACTGTCCAAGTGTCTAATTTGCCTTATTTTCTTAATCTTAAAAGAATTTGATAACGCGGTCAATAAATTTTAATCACTTGTAATTAAGTAAGTTAACTTATGAGCTATTTTATTACTTAATTTGACAAGAAACCCAAAATGATTTCGATTAGGACAATCAATAACTAAAAGTTTTTGGACAAGTTTTCTTTTTCCTAGGTGTGATGATATAATTAATTTTTAACCAAAAAATAAAATTGACACGGTCGTAGAACTAGTTTCATTTTTCTCCTTTTGTATTATGATGAACTAATACAAAATGTTAATGTTTTTTGAAATTGTTTTATTGTTCCTAATTATGTGATTATTTGTGTGGTTAATGTTCTTAGCAATGGATTAGAACATTAGGAGACAATAAATATATAGTCCATACAAACCAACCCAAAAATTAGGCATATAATAGATTTTTTCCAATGTGCAAACATCATAAAATTATATTTTGAACTTTATTCAGAAATTTTCCCAAAAATAAATAAATTATAAAGTGAATCTTACATGTTTATTCTATTACAAGAAAGTGACCTATATGTCTGTGAATACTTTTGATTAGACATTATTAAAGTAGATTGCATATTCTTATACACGTAGTTCACTAAAGATAAAAACAAACAAATAAGATTATAAAATTTACTTATAGTTTATTTGAAAAGATAAAATCTGAAAAAGCTTCAAATTATAGATACTTATGTTAATGTAGAAAAATAAAACTGTATTAGTTATTCATATAAATGTAATTACTTTAAACTCTAAGATTAATATTAAATTTTAAAGTTCAATGTAGCCAATCAAATGAAATTGACCGTGCTAAATATGCTTTACTATAATTGATATTTTTTTGTTGCATAATTTTAAAGTTTTTTTTTATTGCTTTTAAGATGTGTGACTATATGCATTGATTATAATCAAATATATTTGACACCACTAATGCTTTGAAATTTGATGTGAATTAAGCGTAGTTTTCATCATCTCCATAGTTTTTCTAACTTGCAAAGTAAGTTAGAAAAAGTGAGAAAACAACAAACATTCATGTCAACATTGATAATTACTTATTATTGCTATTTTTTGTTGTATATATTTTCTGTTGCCTATTAAGCATAATATGCATGGATGAATGACTTGATATATAATGGTTTTTGTAAAGGAATTATATATTGATCTTACATGTGCTCTGTTGTGAAAATTCATATTTTCTTACGAATTATGCTTTGAGCATTTTAAAAATGCTTACATCTTATACACCTTTTTGATAACTCTAATGGGTTTAAATAATTTAGATTTCATTTAGTTTACCGCTAAAATTTGGTGTCCACATTATTTTTCTATCGTTACTTATAATGTTTGTCATATAGGAATCTTAGTACAAAATTTTCTGTTTAGAGGGATATGCTTCATTTAGTATATCACTAATACAGATGAGGCGCAAATGAATGGCAGAGATACGTTTGAAGGGTATACAAATGCAAGGACTCGAGAAAATATATTGTGTTTGAGCAGACATTTCAATACTTTCAAAAAATTAAAACAAATAATATTTGAATTAGATATAATTTAGTTCTCCTTAATTCTTAAATAATATTTTTGGATATAATAATTAAAATATCTTAAATTTCAATTTTCATGTTTGGATAAATTGATTAATTTCTCTTTTAAGAAAAAAAAAACAATCTATTTTAAAAGTATTTGAATAATTAGGATCTATCCTTCTACTTGAGGTGACTTAGCTTAACCTTTGACTCAGACAACTTATCTCAATCTTTGACTCGAGCCGACTCATATATACCTTCTTCAGTCCATTCAACTTTTTGACTTAGGCCAATTCGTCTTGACTTTTGGGCTTAGAATGATTCATCTCGATCTTCAACCCAAGAAGACTTATTCCAACCTTCGACTTTGGATGACTCGTCCTGAACCTCGGCGTGGGATGACTCATCTTGAGCTTCGACTTGGGTCGACTCATCTCAATCTTTTACTCATGCCAAATTTTCTTGACCTTCGATCTTGGCTAACTTAGCTTGCCCTTCAGCTTGTGTCAACCGACTAAACTTGTAATTAATATTTTTTTCCATAATTTAGTTTTTTTTATTGATTTTAAGATGTATGACTAGACGCATTGATTATTATCAAATATATTTTGCACCACTCATGCTTTGAAATTTGGTGTGACTTAAGCCTAGTTTTCATCATCTCCATAGTTTTTCTAATAACTTGCAAAGTAAGTTAGAAAAAATGAGAAAACAACAACATTGATAATTACTTATGATATGCTATTTTTTTATTTATATGTTTGTTGTTGCGAATTAAGTATAATATGCATGGATGAATATCTATTACACCATCCATAACTATAAACAAATGTAATATTCAATCCATGGTCATCTACCACAAATTCTAACACATATTTCATGTGTAAGTACAGTTGGATCTCACTATTCCTCCTAAATACAAGAGAACCCCATAAAACCTCCCTCGGGTGAGATGTGCTAATGCACTAGTAACATCATTCGTAGATAAATAAGGCTTCTTTTTTTTTGGTACCAGTTTCTACAAATTCAGGTTTAATTAATAAAAATAGCTATGCTGTAGTTCTAAGGTTTGTTAAAGTACGATGGAACTCTTGTATGCTAAAATAACAACTAATCCCCATATCCATAAATTCTGTTTTTTTTATACTTATATTTATTATTACTAAATGTAGTTTCGAGACTTATTTTAAAGGTCTTTAGAAAGTAAATGAGGGAAAAGCCAACCAGCCCAGCCTAACAATTGGCAACATTTATGTTGACAAATAGTTTTTGGACTTTCGTGTTCTTTGGACCAATTTCATTTTCTTCTTTTCAAGTGTCTAAGATATATGCTTAATTTTTCTAACCCATAAAATGAATTTCAATATGGTTTAAGGACTTTCTGGGCTAGTCTCATTTTCATGTTTTGAAAATGTCAACATGCTTAATTTTTCTAAAACTATGACTTTTGGAAAGCCACTGCCGGTGCTTACAACATATAAATTGAATCATAGATGCTTTCTCGCAATACACTACTCTTGTTTAATCTTCTCTCCCTTAAGATTACTTGATATCAGAAAAAACTATCATGAGTGCTTATTTTCTGAAATCATTTTATATTCTTCTGCTGCTTTCTTTGCTTGGCTCAGGAATTAGTATGACATTGAAGAACTCAAGTGAGAGTGGTGAAGCAAAGTGCATAGAGAGTGAGAGGGAAGCACTCCTCAGCTTCAAAGAAAGCCTCATAGATGAGTTTGGCATGCTCTCCACTTGGACCAATAATACAGATTGCTGCAAATGGAAGCACATTCTCTGCAACCATCAAACTGGTCATATACAACTATTAGATCTTCATGGAAGCCATACACCGCGTTATTATTTGGGAGGTGCAATCAATGTGACTTCATTGATTCACTTGTCATATATTCAACATCTGGATCTCAGCCATAATTATTTTGTAATGAGTTACATTCCAGAGTTAATGGACTCCTTTAACAACTTAATATATCTCGATCTCTCCCAATCTTATTTTGCGGGGAGGATTCCTTCAACACTTGGAAATCTCTTACAACTACGCTATCTAGATCTTGGGGATAATTTTCTTTGGGGAGAAATTCCCATTCAAATTGGGAATCTCAAACACTTGAATTATCTCGATCTTGGACTATTTTATCTTTCTGGAAAAATCCCATGTCAAATTGGGAATCTACAAAAGCTAAAATATCTCAGTCTTGGAAGTGACACTACTCTGTACACAAGGAAAACGCCAAACTATATTTCAAATTCCCTTTCTGGAGCGATCCCTTTTCGTATAGGGAATCTTTCGTTGTTGCGCACTCTCCGGCTAGTTGGCAATTTTGACATAAAAGCTAAGGATGCACAGTGGCTGTCTACTCTCCATTCTTTGACCATTCTTGAGCTGAGTTCATTGCATAGTCTTAAATCCTCTCACCAGTGGTTACAAACTATCGGTAAAATCATTCCAAACTTAACAGAGTTGAAGCTAGTTGATTGTAATATTCTGGATAGTGATATTCAATCTTTGTTCCATTCTCACTCTTCAAATAATTCCACCTCTCTTACCAAACTAGATCTGTCTTCTAATATGTTGTCATCATCAATACTTCCATTCTTGTTTAACTTTAGCCTTCATCTTCAAGAGCTTTATATTTCTCACAATAATATAACTTTGTCACCTTCTCTGTGTCCCAAGTTTCCATCTCTTAAGGTCCTCGATCTCTCTTACAATAATCCTGCACAATCAATGTTTCGAGCTAATTTTAATATCAGCTCCAAACTACAAGAGCTTTATCTTAAAAATTGCAGTCTTATGGATGGAAATTTCCTTCTTTCATCTACTTCTACAATGAATTCTTTGTCCTCACTTCTCTTCCTTGATCTCTCCAATAACTTGCTAAAATCATCTCCAATGTTTTACTGGCTTTTTAACTTCACCACCCATCTGCTTTCCATTGACCTTAATGGTAATTTGTTAGAAGGTCCCATTCCAGATGAATTTGGGAAAGCGATGAACTCTCTTGAATATCTTTTTCTCTACAATAACAAACTCCAAGGCAAGGTTCCATCTTTCTTTGGGAGCATGTGCAGATTACAAATATTAGACCTCTCAAATAACAACTTAAATGGTGAATTTCCGAGCTTTACTCAAAATTCCTCATGGTGCAGCAGACACATATTTCGGGAATTGAACTTATCTTATAACCAAATTACTGGTAGGATACCCGAGAGCATCAGACTGCTATCTCAGTTGGAAATTTTATCGTTGCGGTGGAATTCTTTAGAGGGTGATGTCACTGAATCTCATCTTTCTAATTTTTCCAAATTATATCTCTTAGACTTGTCGCATAATTCATTATCTGTAAAATTTGGTTCTAGTTGGGTTCCTCCTTTTCAATTAAGGTTCTTGTTTCTTGCATCTTGCAATGTAGGACCAGGTTTTCCTCGCTGGATCCAAACTCAAAATTCCTTAATCCAACTAGATATGTCTGATAATGGGCTGAATGATTTCGTACCAGAATGGTTTTGGAACAAGTTGCAAATTATGTACACTTTGAACATGTCTCACAGTAATCTCACTGGTTCAATCCCTAATATGCAATTGAAGCTTCCTTTCAGACCATCTATACTTTTATGTTCAAATAAATTTCAGGGAAAAGTTCCATTATTTTTGTTACAAGCTTCCGAGTTGTTCCTCTCTGGAAATAAATTTTCAGATTTCTCATGTGGAAACGTCACAGCTGCAAACTTGGCAACTTTAGATTTATCAGATAATCAAATAAAGGGGCAACTTCCAGATTGTTGGAAATCAATAAATCGATTATTGTTTCTTGATTTAAGTAGAAATTGTTGACAAACAAGTCTCTCTAGATAAACACTCTTTGATATTGAGATTTGTTGTGTTTTTGAAATGAAACACTACATGGTCCTTTTATAGGCCTTTGGACATTACCCTTCAACTACATTCATTAAATATAACTACTACCTAACTCACAATTAATACAACAACTTCTAACTACCCACCTACCAACTACCAACTACACACCTTCCAACTACCAACTACACACCTTCCAACTACCAACTACCCACATTTAAGTTTACCTAACAAAATCAACTACCCACATTTAAGTTTACCTAACAAAATCCCCCCGTAAACTTAAATGATCTTCTTGTCCTTCATTCCGAGTATCATCTTATTGTTCTCGAATAGAGAGGATGGCAGCGGCTTTGTAAACATATCTGCAGCTTGTGCTCGACTTTCAACGTACTATAACTCTTCTCACATTGTGCTTGTCCCTTTCATGAATAGTTAAGTTCTTCGCTTTCTTCATGACTGACTTTCCTTTCACTTTATCTATGGTCGACTTGTACTTCGCTTTCCCTGTGATTAACTTGTTCTCTGCTCTCTCAGCTTTTTCATCTTTACTGGCAAACTTGTTCTTCTCTTTGGCCGACTTGTTGCTCATTGGGTTCTTTGTCTTTGTGGTCGATTTGTCGTTAAATGAGTTCTTATCAATAGGCCCACTTCCTTTTGAAAGATTAGACCACACCCACGTATTGTTGTGCTCAATCTCCTCAATCTCCTCATCCATTTCAAGTCGCCACTTCTCATCTTGCACCTCCAGTGCAGCTCTCAGATCTTTCTCAGCTTGTAATTGTTCTTGCAAACTTGAAATATCTTCTTCAAATTCCAAGTGCCGCTTTTGCAAAGCCTGTTTCCTTCTCCCTACGCTTTCTTGTAGAATTAAATTGTCTTTAACCTCCTTTTCAATACTCTGTTGCAAGTCTCCTTTTGCAATCTCTAACCTTTGGATTAGAAGCTCTTCTTCTTCTTCAAATTCTGAGCTACTCAAGCTTTTCACATGCTCCACCGAGCTATCTGAGTAATCCACTTGCTCCACCAACTTATCCGAGCTATGTAGGCGTTCCACCAAGTTAACCGAGTTAGCCTCATGCTCCACCATGTTGTCTGGGGTATCTACACGCTCCACCACCTTGCGTGGGCTATCTGCATGTCTCACTATCCCGTGCAACCGACTCGGTTGTCTTACCGAGCTATCCACACTACTTGACTGTCTTGTCGAGTTATCGACTATACTCAGCCTTCTTGCTGAATTCTCCATGCTACTTGGTCTTCTTGCCAAGTTCTCCACTTGCTTATGCTCGGCTCCCGAGCTACGCGCCATCATCAACAATGTCGCTTCTTCTTCAACATCTTTTGTGAGGTTGATCGTCTCTTCCTTTCTACTTTCAAATCTACAATCTTTGGCAAAATGTCCAAACTTACAACAAATGAAACACTTGCCCGAGTAGCACTCCTTTGCATAATGACCATACTTGCCACACTTGAAGCACTCAACATTTGAGTTGCTTGATTGACCTCCTCTCCATGGACCTCGTCCTCTTCCTTGCCAATTTTGTTGACCGGATTGTTCTTTTTCTTGTCCTCGGCTTCTACCACCAGGACCGCTTCTTATACCTCCTCGATATCGTCCTCTACCTTGAGTGTTCTGAGCTTGCTCATCTTTAATTGACATCTTTGTTTGGAGTAATTGATCAAGTGGCTCAACCTTCTTCTTCTTCTTCCGCTGCTCATGCGCCTCAAGGGATCCAGCAAGCTCTTCAACTGTGAGCATTGACAAGTCCTTAGACTCTTCAATCGCACACACGACGTTCTCAAAGTCATCCGTTAGAGACCTCAAAATCTTTTCCACAACTCGGCTAACGGGCAACGTCTCTCCATTTCTACTAAGTTGATTCGCCACAGTTTCAACCCGAGTAATGTACTCGGCTACTCCTTCTGTCTCCTTCATCTTCATGCTCTCCAATTCGCCTCTAAGTGTTTGAAGTCGCACCTGCTTCACTCGGTCATCTCCCTTATACGCCTTCTCCAATATGTCCCACGCTTCTTTTGAAGATTTAGCACTTGCAATCTTCTCAAAGCCAGACTCATCCACAGCTTGGTACAGGATGTACAAAGCTGCCTTGTCCTTCACACGTGCATCTTTCAGCATTTTCAACTGGGCGTTTGACCAACCTGTAGTGTTGGCTGGTTCATCGAAACCATCTTCAACCACCTCCCAATTTTCTTGAGATCCAAGAAGGGCCTTCATTTTGAGACTCCAATTGTCATAGTTGACAGCCTTTGTCAACTTGGGCAGGGAAATACTATTTGTAAGACTGGCCATCTCACTCTCTTTTTTCTCAAACACTTAGCTCTCTTTTTTCAAGCACTCAAGTACTCAAGCTCTCTCTCTTTTCCACTCAAACACTCAAGCTAACTGGCTCTTGATACCAATTTGTTGACAAACAAGTCTCTCTAGATAAACACTCTTTGATATTGAGATTTGTTGTGTTTTTGAAATGAAACACTACATGGTCCTTTTATAGGCCTTTGGACATTACCCTTCAACTACATTCATTAAATATAACTACTACCTAACTCACAATTAATACAACAACTTCTAACTACCCACCTACCAACTACCAACTACACACCTTCCAACTACCAACTACCCACATTTAAGTTTACCTAACAAAATCAACTACCCACATTTAAGTTTACCTAACAGAAATGAACTGTCAGGGAAGCTTCCTATCTCTTTGGGCACCCTTGTTAACTTGGAAGCTTTAGTTTTAAGAAACAATAGGTTAATGGGTGAATTGCCTTCCTCTTTAAAGAATTGCAAGAATTTAATTATGTTGGATGTGAGTGAGAATATGTTGTCGGGTGCAATACCATCATGGATTGGAGAAAGCATGCAGCAATTGATAATCTTGATCATGCGAGGGAATCACTTCTCTGGAAATATTCCCCTTCATATATGTTGTTTGAAGCGTACTCAATTGTTGGATCTTTCCAGGAATAAGTTATCAGAAGGAATTCCAACTTGCTTAATCAATTTCACTGCTTTGTCTAAAAACACCATCAACAAGATTGAAACTGAAAGTCCTGTTTATTGGTACAATAGTACTTACTCTGAACTTTATAATTTTGTAATTGATAGTTATTATTCGTTTCATATAACATGGATGTGGAAAGGTGTTGAACACGACTTCACCCGTCCAGAATTAACTCTTCAGAGCATTGATCTCTCATGTAACAATTTAATTGGTGAAATTCCGAAAGAGATTACATACATGGTCGGCTTAGTTTCTTTGAATTTATCAGGAAACAATTTGAGTGGAGAAATTCCTTCCAAGATTGGAAATTTAAGTTTACTTGAATCCCTTGACCTGTCCAGAAATAAATTGTATGGGAGAATTCCTTCTTCTCTTTCTGAAATGAATTTTCTCCAAAACTTGGACTTGTCACACAATTCTCTTTCTGGAAGAATCCCATTGGGAAGACACATGGATACATTTGATGCCTCTTGTTTTGAAGGAAATGTTGATCTTTGTGGTGAACAACTTAACAAGAGTTGTTCTGGAGATCAGACAGTAGTAAAGCCTGAAAAAGCAGCACTCCGTGGAGAATATCATGTTTTCTTTGAAGCATTATACATGAGCTTGGGGATAGGATTCTTCACAGGCTTTTGGGGCTTATTAGGTCCATTGCTACTTTGGCAATCATGGAGAATCACTTATCTGAGGTTCTTGAACAGAGTGTTAGACTATCTACTTGTAACGGTTGAAGTGATCTTGGCAAAGCGCCAAAAGTAGATCTAAAGACTAACAGAATGCAAAAGTGGCTAAAAAACTAGCAGGTATGTAATTCTAATAACTTATTTCTTTGAATTTTATAGTACTTATTTCTCCTTCAGATAAGTAATAAGTAAATCAATAACTAGGTTTTATATTGAAATGGAGAATACCTTTCTAAAAACAAATGTACAAGGCTTGGCATGAATGTAAGTGTTAGAATTTGATTCTTGCTTATAATATAGCCCTAAACGTACTTTCATTAATTGCATGTCTTACTATTTGTAGTTCCTTTTGTCCAGAAATAGTTGTTTTTGTTTTGGTGTAAAGGAATTATTGATAGTGTGCTCTGTTATGAGAAGTTTTTATTTTCTTCAAATGAATTATGCTAAGGCCATTTTAAAAATGCTTACAAGTTATACACTTTTTGGGTAGTCTAATGAGTTTAAATAATTTAGTTTTCATTTAGTTTAAAACTAAAATTTGGTCTCCAAAATATTTTTCCATCATTACTAATAATGTTTGTCATCATATTAATCTTAGCACAAGTATATAGCGATTTGCTTCATTTAGTTTATCGTTAATATTTGGTTTCCAACTTTTTTTTCCTTCATTAATAACGTTGGTCATATAAAATTTAGCACAAAATTTGCAGTTTATAATGATTTGCTTCAAGACTCCATTCTGAGATGAAAACATTACAGATTGTTGGCAGTGTGAGATTTGGAGGTTGAAGTTTCATGAAGCAATGAATTGATAGTGTGTGGTTGTATAATCTATTGTAAATTTCATTTTAAGCCAAGAATGCAAGATATCCCAATCTGTATATGTAAGGAAGAATATGAGTTATCTCAAGAGTTTGTACTTCATAATCTATTCAATCCCATCTTTAATCACTCTTTCATACATTCATATTCCAGTGGCAGTGACATTTAACATCTTTAACATCTTTATTCACTCTTTCATATGACTAATTGCTTTTTTTTTTTTTTTACTTTTACATTTTATTTTTGGTTGCTTAATATGTTTCTTGTAAATAATTATGTAATTTGGTGTCCACATTTATGTTTTTAATTTTACCTTTTAAATAAAAAAATTTAAATTAAAATATAATTATTTTTCACTTTTATTCTTTAAATTTAATTTTTAAATTTGACCTTTAACTTAACATTTTTTTAATTAAAAATTTCTCTACAAAATAAATAAAAACTATTTAAATAAAACTATACAAATTATTTATATTTAATTTTATAATTGTAATAATAACAATAATAATAGTTTTATTATCATAAAAAAGTCAACACATAACATACATACATACTATATTTAAATAAATTTTGTTACGGTATTTGGTAAATAAAACTTTTGAATATATTTGTCATGTTTTATTATAATTTGAATTATGTTATTCTAAATTTTTTATCAACATTATTAATATTCGATCATTTACAATATTATTTATGTTATTTATTTTGTGGTTAAATATGTTTTTGATTCCTTAATTTTTAGAATAAAACTGAAATTATTTCTTCAAAATTTTAGCCTAATTTAGTTCATCGACTTTAGAAATGTATGGATTTAGTCATTTTAACTAATTTTTGTTTAATTGATTTGATGTCTCAATAGCTGAGAATTAATTATTAAGAAAACATCATCAAATTTTTTGTGCTTTTGTCAGGGATTTAGTTCAAGTATTTGATAGTTCTAACCCCTATTTTTATAAATATGTACATATCATATCATGTAAAGATTGAGTCCGTATATTTGCAATGTGTCATTTTTTTCACTTTTGTATAGTCTCGATTTTCATTTTCTGTTTTGTTTCTACACAGATCTCAAACAAGAGGTAACTTCAATATATACATATACCTTTTTCATGTTTGAAATTTTGTGTTTTATGCTACTAAAAGAGGTCTCACATAGGAGAAAAATAGAGTCATCAATCATCTGAAAATATGCAGAACAATTTGTGTATTTTCTCTTGTTGAAAGGTAGATACTGTAGAAAATTTGTTCTTTAGTTGAAATTTGACAACTTTGACCTTTGTTACTTGTTTAATGCATAATTTTCTCCATAGTTATCCAATTGAGCTAATTCCTTCTTATTATATTCTTGATTCAATGATATTTAATTTAAATATAAGAACATAGTTTTTTGAGTTCTATGAAAGATGAAGCTTGATTTAAAAAATATGAAACAGATTGTAAAGGACAACTTTGATCTTTGCTTCTTATTTGATGCATAACTTTCTCCATAGTTGTCCAATTGGGTTGATTTGTTTTTTATTTACATTCTTTATTCGGTGATCTTTAATTAAAATGTTTAGAACATTTCTTTTAAGTTTTGTGGAAGGTGAAGTTTTGAAATTTTAAGTATGTTTCAAATTTTTAACTTATGAAATTATATATGTTGTTATTTTAATCCAATTTCGAGCATTGAACTTAGAGGAAAAGATTCAATGAAAGATGGACATAACCTTAATAAGTTGCTGCAATCAACAGAGGCAAGAGCATAACAAACATAAAAGAAGTAAATTTAATATGAAATTCTGGTTCCTCTGTTCGTACTTTGTGGTTATATGATATTGATTTTCTCTGATCTAAGGAAAAATTGAACTTCAACCATATGTTTCCAAGTAAAGGAAATCATTTGATTCCTATTTTATATATTTTTCAAATAAATTAAAATAAGAGGAAATAAGAACATAAGAGAATAAGAAGAAATCAAGAAATATAGAGTTAAAAGACAGGAATTCTTAATCATTGATAAGTTTCGATCTACATACAATATTTTTTTAAAATTTTAATATTATAAAAGTAATAAACTGTTTGAAATAATTGTATATTATAATTTAAATTATTTATTTTAAATCTATGAAAACAAAAAAAAAAACTATTTATTTATTATAACTTTTCATTTTTTTTTAAAAAAAGGCATATACTATCATTGAGGTTTAATTGATAAAAATATAGCTAATAATGTTTGATAAAGTACAATGGAACACTTTGTATGCCAAAATCACAACTAATTAGTTTTCATATCTATGAATTCTGTTTTTTCCTTTTACTTATTTTGATTATTATTAAATGTTGTTGGAGACCTTTTCTTTTTCCGGTCTTTGGAAAGTGAATGGGGAAAAGCCAACCAGTTCACCAGCCGAACAATTGTGAATATAAATGTTGACAGTTTTTTAAACTCTGCAAGTTGTGAATTGTGTTTCTAAATTATTTTTTCCTTTTCTTTTCATTTTAGTTGTGTGATAGTTTGCATGTTTCATTCTTTGGATTTTCTCATCAAGTGTTTAATTTAATTGTAATAGATTTTAACAGTATAATCCTCAAGTTCTTTGGACCAATTTCATTTTCTTCTTTTAATATTTAAATACTAGTACAATCCTCAAGCTCTTTGGACCAATATACCATTTTTTTCTTTTCATGTGTCTAAGATGCTTAGTTTTTCTAACCCATAAAATGGATTCAAATATAACATTAATGGCTTAAAGAATTTTTGGGCTAGTCTCATTTTCTTCCTTTGAAACGTCTAAGATGCTTAATTTTTCTATCCCGTGATAATTGGATTAGGACAGTCAGTTCTTTGGACCAATTTCATTTTCAAGTGTCTAACACGCTTAATTTTTCTGACCCATAAAATGAATTCAAATACAATAATTAATAGATTATAAGATCTTCTTGAACTAGTTTCAGGTTTTCTCTTTTCAATGCGATTCATTTTCTAACCCATAAAATGAATTTGATCAGGAAAACGAATAAGATATTTGAACTAGTTTCATTTTCCCTTTTTGCAAGTATCCAAAGTACTTCATATTCTAATCCTTAAAATGATTCGATCAGAACGATCAATATCTTCATCTAAATTAGTTTTATTTTCCCCTTTATTAAATGTCTTACTGCTTAATTTTATAATCTATTGGATTATGACAATGATCGACTTATTTTTTCTCCGGACCAATATATTTCTTCTTTTTTGTATTATCGATGAACTAATTTTTTTAAGATGGTTGAAAAAGGAACATTTTTATCTTTAAAAGACATTTCAATTAATTAAAAAGGAAGAAGTATTTATATTTCCTTGACCTCAACTCTTAATTAACGTGAGACTATTCAATGTATCGCACCATACAATGTTCTGATCCCAAGTTCATCAACATACATATTAGGTTCAATATCATTGCATCTGAAGTATTGGCCACTTTGGAATCTCATCATTTCCAAAGATAAGCCTGCAGTCTCAATCGTTTTTGTCCCTACAAAGGATATCAATGTTCCGATCCCAACTCCGATGAGATAATATTATTTAGTTATTATGCACTTTGGAGACTGAAACTCTGTTACAGTTATGTTCTTAAAAGATTCTCAAAGTTGAAAGAGGAAGGAGTACTTATAAACTCTTGACTTCATGGGAATGTGGAAATATTTGGTGTATTGGAACAAAAAGAAATTTAGGCATATCATATTTTTGGAAAGCCGCAGCCGGCCCTTACAATTATGGATATATAAGGATGCCACGGAGCTTTCTAAACAGGTGAAACAGAAAAGACTAAATCATACAAAGAATTTTGCTCTTGTTTGGTCTCCTTTAGTTAAGATTATAAGAAAAAAATGGGAGCTTATTTTCTGATAACATTTTATGTTCCTCTGCTGATTTCTTTGTTTGCCTCAGGAATTAGTGTGACATTGAAGAACTCAAGTGAAAGTGGTGAAGCAAAGTGCATAGAGAGCGAGAGGCAAGCACTCCTCAGCTTCAAACAAGGCCTCATAGATAACTTTGGCATGCTGTCCACATGGACCAATAATACAGATTGCTGCAAATGGAAACACATTCTCTGCAACCATCAAAGTGGTCATGTACAAGTGCTTGATCTTCATGGAAACTACCACTATACACCGTATTTGAGAGGTACAATCAACGTCACTTCATTGATTTTCTTGCCATATATTCAACACCTGGATCTCAGCCATAACTATTTTGTAATGAGTTACATCCCAGAGTTCACGGGCTCCTTCACCAACTTAAGATATCTTGATCTCTCCCGTTCTTCTTTTGGAGGGAGGATTCCTCCAACACTTGGAAATCTCTTACAACTACGCTATCTAGATCTTGGGGATAATATTCTCTGGGGAGAAATTCCCTTTCAGATAGGGAATCTTAAACACTTAGAGTATCTCGATATTGGAGGATTTTATCTTTCCGGAAAAATCCCATATCAACTTGGGAATCTCAGAAAGTTACAATATCTTAGTCTTGGAAGTAACACTCTTCTATATAGAAGGAATATGGAAAACTATGTTTCAAATTCCCTTTCTGGAGCAATCCCTTTTCGCATAGGGAATCTTCCATTGCTGCATACGCTTCGACTAAGTGGCAATTTTGATATAAAAGCTAAGGATGCAAAATGGTTGTCTAGTCTCCATTCCTTAACCATTCTTGAGCTCAGTTCATTGCATAATCTTAGTTCCTCTCACCAGTTGCTACAAAGTATAAGTGAGCTAATTCCAAATTTGAGCGAGTTGAGGCTAATTAATTGTGATCTTTTAGATAATGATATTCAATCTTTATTTCATTCTCATTCCTCCAACAATTCCATTTCTCTTAACATCATAGAACTATCTTCTAATATGTTAACGTCATCAACATTTCAATTTTTGTTTAACTTTAGCCTTCATCTTCAAGAGCTTGATCTTTCTCACAACAATATAGCTTTGCCTCCTTATCTATGTTCAAATTTTCCATCTCTTAAGGTTCTCGATCTCTCTTATAATAATCTAACATCATCAATGTTTCTGGGTAATTTTAAAGTGCGGTATTATAGATAGAAGTTTCCTCGTTTCACCTAGTTCTACAATGAAGTCTATGTCTTCTCTTCTCTATCTTAGTCTATCTGATAAGTTGCTAAAATCATGTTGTATATTTCATTGGCTTTCTAACTTCACTGCCAATCTTCGTATCCTTTATCTTGATTATAATTTATTGGAAGGTCCCATTCCAGATGAATTTGGGAAAGTGATGAACTCTCTTGAATATCTTAATCTTTCTGATAACAAACTAAAAGGCAAGGTTCCGTCTTCATTTGGGAGCATGTGCAGATTACAGAGATTAGAACTCTCAAATAACAAGTTGAATGGCAAATTTCCGAACTTCATTCAAAATTCTTCATGGTGCAGCAAACACGTATTTCGGGCGTTGAAATTATCTTATAACCAAATTACTGGCGAGATACCCGAGAGCATCAGATTTGATAGTAATTTAAAGTTGTGAAAGGGATAGTTGAAGGGATAGAGAAAATGTGTAGATAGTAGAGTGTGAAAGTAGTAGTTGGAGAAGTGTATTTGTAGTTGAGAGTAGTTGTATTGGATGTTGTGTTAGTTGTTCTTGATGTTACAAAATGGTAGGATACATGGGTATTTATAGACCCATAGATTATTCTAGAAACTCCTAGCTAGAACTAATGCAAATCTTCTAGATTTTTCTACATAGTTGAATGTTCTTGATTTTTCTTTCTATCCTAGGCTTTTCTCCAATACTCTAGAAGTTTCTTTACATTTCAATAACTCTATCTTATATTTTTTTAGATTCTTCTAGAATTTGCATTATACTTTAATAAGATTGTTGTACAAGCTGGAGGTTTTATCATTGCAGTGGAATTCTTTGGAGGGTAATGTCACTGAAGCTCATCTTTCTAATTTTTCCAAATTACATTACTTATCCTTGTCACACAACTCATTATCTCTAAACTTTGTCTCTAGTTGGGTTCCTCCTTTTCAATTAAGTTATTTGGCTCTTGCATCTTGCAAGCTAGGTCCGAATTTTCCTAGTTGGCTCCAAACTCAAAACTCCTTAATGTGGCTAGATATATCTGATAATGGGCTCAATGATTTCATACCAAAATGGTTTTGGAAGAAGTTGCAAACTATGTACGAGTTGAATATCTGTCACAATAATCTCATTGGTTCAATTCCTAATTTACAATTGAAGCTCGCTTACAGGCCATCAATAAATTTAAATTCAAATAAATTTGAGGGAAAAGTTCCATTATTTCTGCTACAAGCTTCCGAGTTGTTACTTTCTGGAAATAAATTTTCAGATTTATTTTCATTCTTATGTGGAAACGTTAAAGCTGAAAACATGGCCACTTTAGATTTATCGGATAATCAAATAAACGGGGAACTTCCAGATTGCTGGAAATCTGTAAATCGATTATTGTTTCTTGATTTAAGCAACAATCTATTGTCAGGAACGCAACTTCAAACATCCTGAACTGATACTTCAAACATTGATCTCTCATGTAACAATTTTACAGGTGAAATACCAAAAGAGATTATGTACATGCGCCGGTTGGTTTCTTTGAATTTATCAAGAAACAATTTGAGTGGAGAAATTCCTTCGGAGATTGGGAATTTAAAGACACTAGATTCCCTTGACCTATCAAGAAATCATTTGTCTGGAAAAATTCCTCCTACTCTTTCCAATATTGATCGTCTTGCCATGTTAGACTTATCAAACAACCATCTCAGTGGAAGAATTCCATGGGGAAGACAGTTGCAAACCTTTGATGCCTCTAGTTTCCAGGAGATGAAACAGTGACAAAGTCTAAAGGAGCAGAACTGTGATGCTCCGACACGGTGGTTGGACGCCGCTTCCCGCTCCCGAAGCGGACACGGACGCGGAGGCGCGGCGGACACCTGCACGACACGGTGTCGGAGGCTTCTCTCTGGATCAGACACGGCCAGGTCGGAGACACGCGTCGGCGGACACCTGTAGGTGCTCGGATGCGCGGCGGACACCTCGCGAGGAAGATGGTTCTCTGTTCACGCTCTCTGTTCACGCTCTCTGTTCACGCCCTTTTCACCCTTTTCACGCCCTTCTCTTTTTAATGGCACTATATTATTTTATTTGATTGTTCTTTATTATTGAGATATATTATTTGATTTTTTCTTTTGTTACTCAAATATTTTATTTGATTTTTTCTTTATTACTCAATTGATTTTTTTTGTTACTCAAATATTTTATTTGATTTTTTCTTTTGTTACTCAAATATTTTATTTGATTTTTTCTTTATTACTCAAATATTTTATTTGATTTTTTCTTTGTTACTCAAATATTTTATTTGATTTTTTCTTTTGTTACTCAAATATTTTATTTGATTTTTTCTTTATTACTCAAATATTTTATTTGATTTTTTCTTTTGTTACTCAAATATTTTATTTGATTTTTTCTTTATTACTCAAATATTTTTCAATGGATGATAATGAAATTCTTGATATTGCTAGTCTATCTCTCGATGAACCAGAATTAGAAGTTGTATTTTTTGATGAAGATTAACATATATAAGCCTCAAACATTATGATATTTTAAATGTTTTTTTTATTATGAAATAAAATTATTAGATTTTAATATGTATATTGCCGTGTCCGTGTCTTATACTTTTTCAATTTTGCCGTATCTCCGTATCCGTGTCCGTGTCGTGTCCGTATCCGGGCATCACAGAGCAGAAGTCGATGATGAAGATGATAATTCAATTACTATCTTTTGATTTTATTCAGTCCCAATTATAAAGCGAATCTTACATGTTTATTCAATTGCTAAAAGATGACCTCTATATCTATATATATTAACTTTGATTAGACATCATTAGAGTATATACACGTAGTTAAACAAAGAAAAACATATGATTATAAAATTTACATATAGTTTATTTTCAAGATAAAAAAATCTGAGGAAACTTCAAGTTATGGATACTTTTAATGTAGTAAAAAAAAAAACTCTATTAGTTTTTCATATAAGGAAAATATTGATGGACAGTGATTTTGTCTGCATCTACTGTTTTTTTTTTTTTCTACATCCGATAAAGTCATGCTCTGCTCCGCTCAGCGCCATCCCTAGACCACCCAGCGTTGCTTCTTGACTCCTTCCATCTTCTGTTTTCTTGTATATAAGGGTCTTTTCATTGTTGTTTCAATGACCAGTCAATACAACTCTTTTTCTATCTTTCTTCTTCACCTTTCTCTATCTTCTTGTTGAAGTAAACTCACGCACACGAGAACGAGAAGATGAGAATGAGACGCACACCATACAATATAAACTTTATCTTCGCTGCATAATTTTTATTCAACTCGTCAGGCCTTAAAATAGCCACTCACGATGCACCAAAATAACCACTTTATGAGTGAATATTACTTGCAATATTCAGCTGTTTTAAAATAAAAGAAATCTGATTAAAATAAACTGCAACTAACTAAAATAAAAACTAACTGTCCTATTATATTGCAAATAAAAACAATCTACTCATTAAAGATTATCTAACACTTCTCTGATTATACTTATGATTGCTTGATTTTATGCAACGTCAGTTTGTTTCTGCAACTATGGATTTACATTCCATCATTGGTAATAGGGCAGTTCGTGTTATGGTATCAAAGCTCTTCATTTGAAGAACTCTACTGTGTAACTTTGCCTCCTTCGTTCTCTTGCTCTCTTCCTATTGTTTTCTGTGTTTCTTTTTTCTTATTTGCCCCTTTCTTGCTTTCTTTAACCATGATTGGTACATCTACCAATAACATTGTGCAATCTACATCAAATGACGACCAGCCACCAATTTTTCTTATTCTACATCCAAGTGAAAACCTAGTCACACCTCTGGTTGCACCTTTGCTCGACGGGACCAATTACCACTCTATGATCACGACTTTGAGTGCCAAGAACAAAGTCAAATTCGTTCTTGGTACCTCTGCTCCTTACAAAGACAATTATGTTTCGCTGCTTGGCACCGTTGTAACAACATGATTGCTTCTTGGATCATACATTCAGTTTCTCCCACCATACGACAAAGCATCATATGGATGGATAGCACTCTTGATATCTAGAAAGATCTAAAGAATAGATTCTCACATGGTGATCTTGCATGCATATCTGACCTTCAATTAGAAGCATCTACTCTCAGTCAAGGCAACCTTAGTGTCTCTGATTTCTTCATAAAACTTCGCATCATCCGGGACGAATTGGACAACTTCAGACCAACACCCATATGTTTTTGCACTGTCAAATTCTCATGTCATGTTCTTGCTCTTCTTGCACAAAGAAGAGAAGATCAGGCTATGCATTTTTTAAGGGGTCTTAATTATTAGAGTATAATGCAAATTCTAGAAGAATCTAAAAAAATATAAGATAGAGTTATTGAAATGTAAAGAAACTTCTAGAGTATTGGAGAAAAGCCTAGGATAGAAAGAAAAATCAAGAACATTCAACTATGTAGAAAAATCTAGAAGTATTTGCATTAGTTCTAGCTAGGAGTTTCTAGAATAATCTATGGGTCTATAAATACCCATGTATCCTACCATTTTGTAAAAAAATCAAGAACAACTAACACAACATCCAATACAACTATTCTCAACTACAAGATACACTTCTCCAACTACTACTTTCACACTCTACTATCTACACATTTTCTCTATCCCTTCAACTATCCCCTTCACAACCTCAAAATACTAACAGTGGTACCAGAGCTACGTTCGGTCATCTACTGGGCGCAGATAAACTTTTCAACTACTTCAAAAAAATTAGAACTCCATTCTATACTACTTCCAAAATATTTTCTCAACCTATGGCCACTACCAATCAAACATCATCAATTGCAGTACCTATTTTCACAGGAGAAAATTATGATTTTTGGAGTGTCAAAATGAAGACATTCTTTCGCTCCCAAGACTTATGGGACATTATAGAAGAGGGATTCACTATTCCAGAAGACACTTCCACTCTTACTGCAGCTCAGAAGAAGGAGTTGAAGGAAAACAAACAGAAGGATTCAAGGGCTTTATTTGCTCTTCAACAAGCAGTTGATGACACAATCTTTCCGAGAATAATAGGTGCCACAAGTGCAAAGCAAGCTTGGAACACAATACAAGAAGAGTTTCAAGGAAGTGATGAGGTACGCAATGTTAAACTTCATTCTCTAAGACGAGAGTTTGAATTAATAAGAATGAAAGAATCTGAGACCATTAAAGACTACTATTCTAGAATAAAGGAAATAGTTAGTCAGATGAGAGCCTATGGGGAAACTATTCTTGACAAAAAAATCGTTGAGAAAATTTTAATTTCTATTCCCCAAAAATATGATGCAATCGCAACCGCGATTGAACAAACAAAAGATTTGGCCACATTGTCAGTAACACAACTAATGGGCTCTCTTGAAGCTTATGAACAAAGATTGAAAAGGCATGAAGAAGACTCAGTCAAAAATCCCTTTCAATCAAAACTAAAATTATGGTCTCAGAATAAAGAATATGAAGGAAATAAAAGTAGAGGAGAAATTTCTAGAAATAAAGAAAATTCTAGAAGCTTCCTTATGACTCGTCAAGGAAAATATCCCCCATGTGGCATATGTAAAAAGACAAGTAACATGGAAAAAGATTGTTGGCATCATGGAAAACCTCAATGTCAATACTGCAAGAAATTTGGCCACGTAGAGAAGTATTGTCGTAATAAAAATAAGCATCAAGCAAACTTTGCTGAAGAACATAATCAGGAGCAACGCTTATTTTATGCCAATCAAGAATCTCCTAACAGAGGAGAAAGTTGGTACTTGGATAGTGGATGCAGCAATCACATGGCCAAAGATCAAAGCATCTTCAAAGACATTGATAAATCTGTCAATGTCAAAGTTCGACTAGGAAACGGTACCACAGTGGAGTCTCAAGTCAAAGGAACTGTCATGGTGGAGACAAAGAAAGGTACGAAATTCATCAAGGATGTTTTATTGGTTCCCAATCTTAAAGAAAATCTTTTAAGTATTGGTCAAATGATGGAGAATGGATATTCTCTCCACTTTGAGAAAGATACATGCAAAATTTATGACTGTAGAAAGACAGAAATTGGCCAAGTAAAAATGGAGAAGAGAAATAGAAGCTTTCCCATAAGCTTCAAACCTGGAACTAATATTGCCATGAAGGCAGAAGTTGATGACTCGTGGCTTTGGCATAGGAGATTTGGCCACTTCAACACATATGCCTTAAAGCTTCTATATAAGAAAAACATGATGAGAGATCTTCCATGCTTAAAAGAGAATAATGAATCATGCGAAGGATGTCTCCTTGGTAAACAACATCGATTACCATTCTCGACCGACAAAGCATGGAGAGCTAAAGACTTACTAGAGTTGATCCATACTGATGTTTGTGGACCAATGAGGATGCCTTCACATCACAACAACAAGTACTTCATCCTCTTCATTGATGACTTCTCTAGAATGACATGGGTTTATTTCTTAAAGGCAAAGTCAGAAGTCTTTGGAATATTCAAGAAATTCAAGGCCCTTGTTGAGAAGCAAAGTGGAAAACAAATAAAAGTACTTAGAAGTGATCGTGAAAAGGAGTATACATCTTGCGAGTTTGACAAATTCTGCGAAGATGAAGGCATAGAGAGACAACTCACAGTCGCATATACTCCACAACAAAATGGTGTATCAGAAAGAAAAAATCGCACAGTCATGGAGATGGCAAGATCAATACTAAAAGAGAAAGGTATGCCTAACACTTTTTGGGCTGAAGCAGTCTACACTGCAGTTTACATTTTAAACAGATGTCCAACTAATGCGGTCAAAGACAAGACTCCTATTGAAGCTTGGAGTGGAAGAAAGCCATCAGCCAAACACCTACGAGTATTTGGATCTATCTGCTACATACATGTTCCTGATCAAAGGAGGCACAAGCTTGAAGACAAGACTATACGAGGAATATTCTTAGGATATAGCACACAATCAAAAGGCTATCGAGTTTACAATCTACAAACAAAAAAGCTCGTCATTAGTCGAGATGTTGAAATTGATGAAAATGCTTCTTGGAATTGGGAAGAAGAAAAAGTTGTTAAAAGCACCACTTTAGTTCCAGTGCAACAATATCAAGAAGAAATTCAAGAAGAGGCAGAAGCTTCAGGTACGCCTTCTCCACCTCCATTAGAAGATTCTTCACTAGAGTCCACTCCAAGACGAGTAAGATCTTTGGTAGACATATACGAAACCTGCAATATGGCCATGATTGAGCCTAACTGCTATGAGGAAGCATCAAAGCAAGAAATATGGGTCAAGGCTATGGAAGAAGAGGTTAAAATGATTGAGAAGAATAACACTTGGGAGCTCGTAAATTGTCCTCAAGGAAAAGACATCATTGGAGTGAAATGGGTATATAAAACAAAGCTCAATCCTGATGGAACTATACAAAAGCATAAGGCCAGATTGGTCGCAAAAGGATACTCACAACAACCAGGAATCGACTACAATGAGACATTTGCTCCAGTCGCACGACTAGATACAATAAGAGCTCTAATAGCCCTAGCAGCACAAAAAGATTTTAGACTTATCACGCAACCATCTCAGTGGAAGAATTCCATGGGGAAGACAGTTGCAAACCTTTGATGCCTCTAGTTTTGAAGGAAATCTTGATCTTTGTGGGAAACCGCTTGAAGAAAGTTGTCCAGGAGATGAGGCAGTGACAAAGTCTAAAGGAGAAGAAGTCGATGATGAAGATGATAAGTCAGTTTTCTATGGAACACTATACATGATCTTGGGGATAGGATTCTTCACAGGCTTTTGGGGCTTATTAGGTTCATTACTTCTTTGGCAACCATGGAGAATTGCATATATGAGGTTCTTGAACAGACTAATAGACAATATACTTTTAATGATTGCATTGAACATAGTAAAGTGCCAAAGGTGGCTCAAAGACGAGTAACAGGTACATAATTATAATAACGTCTTTCTTTGAATTTCATAATATTTATTTCTCTGCTTCAGTTACGAAAATCAATAACTACTTTTAATATTGAGAGGGAGAATGCCTTTCTAAAAACGAACATAGATATTGGCTTGGGATGAATGTAACTGTCAGAATTTAATTATTTAATGCTTTATCCTAGCTAATAGTAGCACCTCAAGTATTTTCTTTAATTGTATGTCTCTCTCAGCTACAGATTTATTTTGATCAATTTTATTGAACATTGATTATATCCTATGCTACAAAAGTCATATGAATTTTAGCACAAAAGTTGCAGTTTAGAGTGATTTATTTCGAAACTTCGTTCTGAGATGAAAGCATGATGGATTATTAGGAGTGTAACATTTGAAGGGTTGAAGTGGGTAGTGACAAGTTCTATTTCAAAGTAATGATTTGAAAAATCAATGTTTGATGAAGCTTAATGATTTGCATTCCATCTACTCAAGATCATAGATTGCTATATACTTTCAAGCATTAAGCTTAAACTAAAACGTTGGAAACAACATATATTTATAGATATATGAATCAAAGAATTACAAGATCATTCAATGGAAATTAACTAGTGATGGTAAGAAGGATAACTCATTGAGTAGAATGAGAAAAAGAGAATAAGAGAAGTTAAAGTATATTAGTTGTAATGTTGTAATGAGTCAGCTGATGCTATCTCTGTTGTCTTCTTTGTATATAGTCGAAGCAAGTAACCTTCATTTGATTGCTTTCGGTCATCGCTTCAATGATCCTTTCAGCGTATTACATTTCTCCTATCGGAGGGCTTTTAATGTGCTGAGGAGCTTCATATGTAAAACTAGGCTTAGCATATCATTCCTGCGTTGGCCCAATTTTAGTGAGTAGATAAGCTCTCTGAATTTTTCTTATGCTCCCACATATGTAAAACACAAATCAATAAATCTCAAGTAACTTCCCTTCCTGCAAGTATTTCTAAATTTCTGCAATGTTAAAAGTTGTTTTATATAAAGATGTTTTGAAATAGTTTTATTGTTCCTAATTATGTGATTATTTGTGGATTAGAAATTTGGGGGACAATAACTATCTAGTCAATACAACCTAATCCAAGCATCCGGCATATGATAGATTTTTTCCAATATGCAAATATCATAACTATATGTTTTGAATTTATTCACAAATTGTATATGTAGCTATGAATTCACGTTCCATCATTGGTAATTGGGCAGCTCGTGTTATGGTATCAAAGCTCTTCATTTGAAGAGTTCTACCGTGTAACTCTGCCTCCTTCGTTCTCTTGCTCTCTTCCTATTGTTTCCTGTGTTTGTTTCTTCTTCTTTACACCCTTTCTTGCTTTCTTTAACCATTTTATAATATTAGACATTGGTCTTCATTATGAAAGCCAGATTTTATAAGACAAAATATGAAAATATTGGGTCATATCTTGGAAGATGTATCCTTATGCTTGTTGGTGTAAATTTACTGCTAATAATAGATATGTGTTTGAGGATTAAATATTCATACTTTTCTAACTTATAAAATGGAATACCGTAAGGTAATTGGACCACTCTCATTTTCTTCTTTGTTTTCTAACATGCTGAATTTTCTAACACATAAAATGAACTCAAATAGGACAATAAACAACTGGTCTTTGGACCATTTTCACTTTTTTAAAGTGTCTGGCATGCTTAACTTTTGTAACCCACAAAATATTCTGATAGAACAATTCATGGCTTAAGAGTTTTAGAATAGCTTCATTTTCCTCTTTTCAAGACGTGCTTAAATTGTTAACCTATAAAATGGATTCAATTATGATAATTAATAAATTAATATTTTTGGACTAATTTCTTTTTTATCTTCTTCAACCATGTGCAATCAATAACTTGTATCTTTCTTGGGAATACTTTTATTTTCCCTTTGTGAACTAATTTTTTATTTCATAGCCGACTAAGAATGTCAATATATTAATTAGGATTTTTTGAACTAGTTTTATTTTTACTCATTATATGTGATCATTGGTGTGATTAATTTCTTCAAATCTAGGTTTTAAAGTTTTAACTTATTATAACCCATGCATCCAGTCACATAGCTTAAAGTTCTAATTCCATACAACTCATGCTTTGAAATAATATACATAGAATGTTAACTAAGCGTAGTTTTCATTATCTTCATAGTTTCTACTTTCAAAGTAAGTTAGAAAATGAGAAAACAACAAACATCCATGTCGACATTCATCAATACATGATGTGCTATTTTTTTTTTATATTCTTGCTACTGCCTCACAACAAATGCATCATGAATTAATATATACTCGAAAATTAAACTAAATTGAATTTAGTTTAATTTTTTCACAAAATTTAAAATTATTAGTTACTAAAATAATTATTACTATAAATAAAATTATAATAAATCTATATAATTAGTTATGAAAGTTTTAGCGACTAAAAAATTTAATCTTTTAATTAATCACTAATTAATTTTAGAGACCAATTTATAAATTAATTCTTTTAGTGATCAAAATATTGGTAGTTAAGTTTAGTAATCAATTTAATTTTTTTAAGTTTAGTAATCAATTTAAATTTTTTATTTAAAATAGTAATTATTTTAATGATCAATAATTTCTATTTCATTCTTAAACCAAGATATATTAATCTTTTCTTTCCTAAAAAATTGATATTCTACCTTACAATCCAACTATGTGATTGCTTTCTTTTTCTTTAAAACGATAGCATCAAGCTCGTTAGGCGAAGCATTTTCTAAACAAGTTGAATGTCTTTAACTTTATTTTAGTATTCTTAATCATTGATTAATTTCAATCTACATTTTTGTTTTAACTTTTAAATTTTAATATTATAAAAAAGTTCAATTGGCTGAAGTAATGTAAATTATTTATTTTAAACAAATTTTCATTATTTAAAAATATATATAATACACAAGGCATATACTATAATTCAAGTTTAATTTATAAAAAACAGCAATGCTGTAGTTCTAAGGTTTGCTAAAGATGGAACACTTGTGTATGCTAAAATAACAACAACCAATTTCCATATCCTTGAATTATTTTCCTTTTAATTATTTTTATTATTATTGCTAATTATAGTTTTGTGACATTTTATTTTCCTTTCTTTTTCATTTAATTTGTATAATAATTTGAATGTTTCATTCTTTTTCTTTTTCTCATCAAGTGTTTGATTTACTAACAGTAAAATACAATTTGGATAGTACAATCCTCAAGTTCTTTGAACCAATTTCATTTTCTTAATTTGAAGTGTCTAAGATGCGTAATTTTCTAACCCATAAAATGGATTCAAACGTGACAATTTAAGGACTTTTTGGAGTCCTCTCATTTTCTTCCATATAAATGTCTAATGCTTAATTTTCTATCCCATAAATTGGGTTTGATTAGGACAGTCAATAGCTTAAGGTCTTTGGACCAATTTCATTTTCTTCTTTTCAAGTGTAAAGATATATGCTTAATTTTTGTATTCCATAAAATAGATTCAAATATAACAATTAATAATTTAAGGACTTTCTGGGCTATTCTCGTTTTCTTCTTTAGAAAATGTCTAACATGCTTAATTTTTCTATCCCATAAGCTGGATTTGATTAAGACAGTCAATAACTTAAGTTCTTTGGTCCAATTTCATTTTCACGTGTCTAAGATGCTTAATTTTATAACCCATATTATGTATTCAAATACAACAATTAATGGTTTAAGGTATTTTTGGACTTGTTTCATGTTTTCCCTTTTCAATGTTCAATTATCTAACGCATAAAATGAATTTGATTAGCACAATTTGAACTAGTTTCATTTTCCGCGTTTCAATTATCCAATGTGCTTAATATTCTAATCCTTAAACTTATTTTATCAGAATGATCAATATCTTAATTTGAACCAGTTCTATTTTTCATTTTTTAAAGGAGAATGCCTTTCTAAAAAGGAACGTAGATATTGGCTTGCGATGAATGTAACAGTCAGAATTTAATTATTTAATTCTTTATCCTAGCTAATAGTAGCACCTCAAGTATCCTCAGCTACAGATTTATTTTGATCAATTATATTGAACATTGATTATATCCTATGCTACAAAAGTCATATGAATGTTAGCACAAAAGTTGCAGTTTAGAGTGATTTATTTCGAAACTTCGTTCTGAGAAGAAAGCATGATGGATTATTAGGAGTGTAACATTTGAAGCGTTGAAGTTGGTAGTGACAAGTTCTATTTCAAAGTAGTGATTTCAAAAATCAATGTTTGATGAAACTTAATGGTTTGCATTCCATCTAGTGAAGGAGGCTTGATTTATTCAGAAAAGGATAATATTTTCTCAATGTTAACAATTTCTTACTAATTATTATTCATAACAAAATTTATAAGATTAAATTATTCTTTTGGTCCTTGTATTTGTAAGTAGTGTCAAATTCGTCTTCCAATTTTTTATTGTCTCAATTTGGTTATTGTTTTGTAAAACTGATTCAATTTAGTCCGCGTTGTTAATTTTGATCAAACAATAGTTAACGTCACGTGTCACTCCACAGTTGTGTCATGTGTCAAAATGATTCAAGTATTTTAAATGATGTGAGAGGACTTGGATTCAAGTCCTATATATGCTAATTTTGTGTTATTATTTGTTATTGTTTTAAATATAGCTTAATCAAGCTGTGAAATAATATGATATTTAAATTATATTAGTTAGTATGAAATATGATTGGTTGAATTGGTTGTGCACTTGAATTGTGATTGAGTGGTCATGGGTTCAAACCTTGGAGAACCCAAATTATATTATTTAGCATGCAATATGATTGGTTGAATTGGTTGTACACTTGAATTGTGATTGAGTGGTCATGGGTTTAAACTGTGGAGAACCCAAATTAAAACCTTATTTTTTTTGGTATTTTGGCTTTGGCTTGAATATGAAAGGTTGAGGGAAATGGCATTAACAACTAATTAAGACTCAATTTTTGTTTTAACCTAGCTTTGAGAGGAGACTAAGGAGGCACTTGGTGTAGGGAGAATTTTCAAGTTCTAAGCAAAGGAGACCAGGTTAGGGGAGCTGGACTCCGTAATTTTATTCATATTGTTAATAATGTGTGATGTATGGTAAATTGGATGTCTGTACACTGTTAACTTCTTGAAATTCTGCGTTTCTGGAATTTTTCCAGAAACCGCCTGGCGGTGATTCATCACCCGTTAGGCGACACATGCATTTGTACGTGTTTTGGGTTCCTGGAAGAGTAACCGCCTGGCGGCACACTCTCAGCCGCCAGGCGACGCATGGCATCTTAACCAATTATGGGTCTGTGGATGAAGTGTCTGGCAGTACTGGTTGAACAGTCAGGCGGTGCGGGGCAAATTGACTAGTTCTGGGTTTTTCTAGGATTTTGGGTTGAATATGATCAGGAGAAAAGTAAGTGATAATTATTAAAGGGTAATGTTGATGCCAAACGATGGGTATAATCACTTAATTAAGGGCGTAATCGAATGGAACAGTGGGTTGAGGGTTTAAGGTTGGAAAATTTGATTTCTTTATTCTATGGGAGAAGTGGTATTGGAACTGCATTAGAAAGGGGGAATAAATACGATGGAAACAGGCACCATGTGCTAAAGAACTGTAAAATTTAGTGAGTCAAAATTTGTGTGCATAAGACAAAGTTCGCAGGACGTGGAGGAAATTAGGGGTTCTTGGGAAAACTGCAGGACATTTGAGTGCGTGAGGTACTATTGTGATTTGGAAACTGGAGTAAGTCGTGGGGATTGATAATGAGAAATTTAACTTACCTAGGAGAACTAAGTATAGAGGAGAGGGATGAGGAGGTGTATGTAAGTGAGGATAATTAGTATAACTCTTATTAAAGCTTTGTCAAGATACAGTAGAAATTGGATGACTAGATTGAGGAAGTGTACGACTAGGTGGGGAAACAGTTCAAAGGAACAAAGTATGTATTTAAAATGAGATGAGAATGACTACTAAGTAAACTGTTGTGATATTAGGAATTCAAGATTTAGCCAAGTTAAGGTATAGTGCAATGAGAATCAGGATTTGAATAATTACGAGGGTGACTCTGTTATTGAGGCAAATGTGACATTGAGAAATAAGTTGGGGGTGGAAATGATATAGATTATAGGCTCAAGTTTGAGCAACCAGTGGATCAAAGGATTGGAAATTTAGTACTGTCGCAGGATACTAGTGCAGCGCCTGGCGGCATAGCAGCACCCGCCAGGCAATAGCAAGGAAGCAGTGGGGCTCTAGTGCAGGTGGCGCCTGGCGGAAGGGAAGGTCCCGCCAGGCGATAGCGACGAAAACAGGAATCCCCTAAAGGACGTCCGCCTGGCGGTAGGGACTGTCCCGCCGGGCGGTGGCCGCTGTGTTTGAGAGTTTTGAGGCGTTTGGCGCCTGGCGGTACGTGTTCCCCGCCAGGCGGCCTAGAAGCTGATAGCGCCTAGCGGTACGTGTCCCCCGCTAGGCGATTTGGCTGTTGTAAGTCCTAGTCGTTGGACTTCTTAGGCGTGATCTACACGGCTTTTGGTGATGCTTCAAAGGTAAGATTGTTGGGTTCCTTGAGTTGAGCTCGGAACGTATCCTTTGAGTTGAGCTCGGGATAGGGGTTATGCACATAGCATTCCTCGAGTTGAGCTCGGAATGACATCCCTCGAGTTGAGCTCGGGATGGCGGATGAACACGAGGAACCCTTGACTATCTTTGATTTGAAATAAGTTGTAAAGGCTCATGGTCTATTTTGACTAGACTTTCAGTTATGTAATTATGGATTATGGATGTTTTAATAAAATAATAAAGTTTTAAATTTCCCGTGTTTTGGGAAATGAGGATTTATTCATAAATGCGATAGATTTATATTTTTTGTATTTCTTTATTTTATTAAAATCCGTAATATCCTGACGGGATGTTATATTTGGTATCAGAGAAAAGGTTTTCAAAATGATTTTGGAGTCTATGGGGAGTGAGCTCGTTGTGTTACGCTAGTGTGACAATTTGATTGTGTTTTGTATTGTTTTTTATTATGAAATCGTAACTTGAGCTGTGTAATTTGACTAGTTGTTAGATGTGGCGTGCTTAGGCCATGGCTAACAGGAGGAGGAGAAAAACTACTGGAGTGGATGATATCGCTCAGGCCATACATCGCATGGTGGACGTGATGCAGCCTATTGCAGCTCAGCCTAGAGCCGTGGTGGCACCTGTTCGCCCAGTGATGATGGAGGACTTTATGAGGCATAAGCCATCAAAATTCTCTGGTAAATCCACCCGTGATGAGGCAGACGCATGGCTGAGAGAGTGCGAGAAGATCTACAGGGTGATAGATTGCACTGATGCTCAGAGACTATCATTCGTCACTTTCCTGCTAGTGGCAGACGCTGAGTATTGGTGGGTAGGCATGCAGCAGTTGATGCGGACACGGGCAGAGGATATCACTTGGACTTCTTTCAGGACCAGATTCCTGGAGAAGTACTTCCCGGACTCTACGAAACACGAGAAGGAAGCTGAATTCCTCATGTTCCAGCAGGGGAACCTGACTGTGCAGGCATACACAGACAGGTTTGAGTATTTGGCTAGATTTTATTCGCCTGCAGTCACTGAGGAGTGGAGGTGCAAGAAGTACGAGGGCAGGCTGAAACATGAGCTATGCCAATTCATTGTACCACTCCACATCAGGGAGTTTCCGGTCTTGGTGGAGTAGGCCAAGGCGATCGAGCAGCTAGAGATGGGACCCAGCAAGAGGGCTCGACCGCAGAGGACCACTACAAATACTCGCCAGCAGAAGAAGCCTTATAGCAGACCCTTAGCTTCTTCCAAAAAACTGCAGTGTTTCAACTGTGGTGGTGAGCATTTGAGGAGGGATTGTCCAAAACCCTCAGACAGCTCTGAAGGAGGCCCTAGCACTAGCAAGTGTTATGTGTGCGACCAGACGGGGCACTATGCCCGACATTGTCCCAACAAGAAACCAGCTAGAGGCGCGCCAGCCAAGAAGCTGGTTGGAGATAGGCCTAGAGCACCAAGGCGTGTCTTTGCCTTGACGACTACCAAGGCAACCCAGTCAGGTAACCTCGTGCAGGCTACGTGTTTGTTATTTAATCATGAGGTTGTTGTGTTATATGATTCAGGAGCTACCCATTCATTCGTATCCAATAAATGTGTGAGGAGGCTCGGGCTTGTGATGCGGGAGCTGAGGTGTGAGTTAATAGTCGCGACACCAGCGTCTAGCGAGGTATCCACCAGCTTTGTTTGTGTGGGATGCCCTATGGAGGTGGCGGGCCGCAGGTTCAAGGTGAATCTTATTTGCCTGCCAATGGAGGGTTTGGACATGATTCTGGGTATAGACTGGTCGTTGAGCAACCATGTTGTCATCGATTGCGGACGGCGCAGGGTAGTGTTCCCAGATACAGCAGGTTTGGAGCTTATCTCATCTAATCAGGCTGTGAAGAAGATTGAGGCTAGAGCTACATGTTTGTGATAGTGGCTCATGCAGAGAAGATGAGTACTGCAGAGAGAATCAGCAGATTCCAGTAGTAGATGAGTATGCAGATGTCTTCCCGGATGAAATTCCAGAATTGCCACCTAGTAGGGATGTGGATTTCACCATTGATCTCATCCCTGGAGCTGGGCTAGTTTCTATGGCACCGTACAGGATGGCGCCAGCTGAGTTAGCTAAATTAAAGAAGCAGATTGAAGACCTGCTTGAGAAGAAGTTCATCTGACCGAGTGCATCACCGTGTGGAGCACCGGTATTGTTAGTGAAAAAGAAGGATGGCAGCTCCAGGTTGTGTGTTGACTACCGGCAGCTAAATAAGTTAACGATAAAGAATAAGTACCCGCTGCCGAGGATTGATGACCTGTTGGATCAGCTGAGGGGAGCCGCAGTGTTCTCAAAAATAGACTTGAGGTCTGGATACCATCAAATCCTAGTCAAGCTGGAGGATGTGCAGAAGACGACTTTCAGGTTGTGTTGTGGGCACTACGAGTATGTAGTGATGCCGTTTGGGGTGACTAATACGCCGACAATATTCATGGATTATATGAATAGAATTTTCCGGCCATATCTGGATCAATTCGTGGTGGTGTTCATTGGTGATATCCTGATTTACTCTAAGAGTCGGGAAGAACACGCAGAGCATCTAAGAATGGTACTAAGGATTCTCAGGGAGCATTAGCTTTATGGGAAGCTATCAAAATGCGAGTTTTGGCTGGATGAGGTACAATTCATAGGCCATGTGATCTCAGCCCAAGGAATAGCAATGGATCCGGCCAAGATCGAGACAGTGGTGAAGTGGGAGAGCCCACAGACAATTATTGAGGTGTGGAGTTTTTTGGGTTTAACAGGATATTACCGGCAATTTATGGAGGGTTTCTCCAAGATGGTGAGTCCACTAACACAACTCACCAAAAAGGACCAGCCTTTCTCGTGGACAGATGTGTGTGAGGCCTGTTTTAAGAATATGAAGAGAAGATTGACTGTCGCACCAGTATTGGCGATCCCTAACACGACTAAAATGTTTGAGGTATACTATGATGCCTCATATCAGGGGTTGGGTTGTGTGCTGATGCAGGACAAACGACCCGTGGCTTATGCATCGAGATAGTTGAAGATGCATGAGCAAAATTACCCGACGCACGATTTGGAGTTAGGGGCAGTGGTTTTTGCCCTCGAGACTTGGAGGCATTATTTGTATGAAGCACAGTTCCAGGTATTCAGCGACCACAAAAGTTTAAAATACTTGTTTGATCAGAAGGAACTGAATATGAGGCAGAGGCGCTGGATGGAATACCTGAAAGATTACGACTTTGATTTGTTATACCATCCAGGTAAAGCTAATATCGTAGCAAATGCCCTGAGCAGGAAGAGAGTTCATGTGTCGACCATGATGATTAAGGAGTTGGAGTTGATAGAGCAGTTGCGAGACATGAATCTAGGACTGGATATGGGTGCAGGACATATACGGTGTAGCATGTTGAGAATCACCAATGAGTTCCTGGATGAGGTTCGGGTGGAACAGGGTAATGATCAGGAGCTACAACAAATCATTGGTGAGTTGGGCACTAAGAAAAGGAAGGATTATAGAATGGGTAAGGATGGCATCCTACGATTCAGAGATAGGGTATGCATACCGAGGAGCCCTGTATTGAGGAAGATGCTCTTGGAAGAAGGGAATAAGAGTCGTCTTAGCATACACCCAAGTATGACTAAGATGTATAAAGACTTGAGGGCGACTTTCTTGTGGATGGGTATGAAGACAGACGTAGCAGATTATGTTGCTTCATGCTTGGTGTGTCAGAAAGTGAAGATAGAGCATCAGAAGCCGGGTGGTACTTTAGAGCCTCTTGACATTCCTCAGTGGAAACGGGACAACATTTCCATGAATTTTGTTACACATTTGTTGAGGTCAGTGAGAGGACATGACTCCATCTGGATGATTGTATACAAGCTGACGAAGTGTGCCCACTTCTTACCCATAAATCAGAAAATGTCTCTGGACAAGCTGACAGAGTTCTATGTCAGAGAGATTGTCAAAGTACATGGGGTACCGGTGAGTATTGTGTCGGACAAAGATCCTCGGTTCACATCGAGGTTTTGGCAGTCATTGCAGAAGGCCTTGGGCACTCAGTTGAGAATGAGCTCAGCATATCATCCTCAGAACGATGGGCAGTCTGAGAGGACTATACAATAGTTGGAAGATCTACTGAGGACTTGTGTGTTAGATCATCTGGGTACATGGAGTGATATGCTGCCATTGGTGGAGTTCACATATAATAATAGTTACCATTCCAGCATCAGAATAGCGCCATAAGAGGCATTGTATGGCAGGAGATGTCGGACACCATTGTGTTGGCAGCAGGATGGAGAGTCTATTGTTGGCAAAAACAATTCAAGTCTAAATGCTGAAGTAAGACTTTGATGATAATAAAAAAAGCCTGAAAGCCATCCGGAAGTCAATATGAAGACCATGTATTGTTGTGTTTAAAGCTATCTTGTAAAATGTAATTAGAGTAGTTAGAACCAATACTGTACAAGAAAATTCTGGTATTTCTCGAAAAACCAAAGTGATAATCGATTATCACTTAGGATAATCGATTATCCTGAGCTGAACCATTTTTTTCAAGAATGCACTGGAATAATCAATTATCACCTCTGATAATCGATTATCCGTTCAAAAATTTGTTTTTCATAAACCACACTGGAATAATCGATTATCACTAGTGATAATCAATTATCCTGGTCAGTTGGGTGCGACTGTTCAGCTTTTTGACCTAATTTCTGGAACCCCTATTTAAGGAACCTTAGAGTTACTTCTCACTTACCTTTTTGAGAAGCTAGAGTGCTAGTGTTATGACCGCAAGAGATTTCTCTGAGTGTTCTCAATAGAAGCTTTGAAAAACCTAGTGTGGGTAGAGCGATAACTTTTCCTGAGAGGTGTTCTAGGAGATTGAGTGTTGCTGTTGTTGCTAGGAAAGCTAAGGTCAAGGTTCTCTGTGTGATTCAGAGAAAGGTGTTCATCTCTTGTGTGTTCAAGAGAGGTGTTTTCTTTCCTTACACTCTTAATATCTGATTGTAAATCTGTTACTTGTTAGTGATTTAGTTAATCTCATTTTTGAGAGATTAACAACTGGACGTAGGGTCTTTTGATCCGAACCAGTATAAATACTTATGTTCAATCTTCTTCTCTATCTCCTTATTTTATCTGTTATTGTGATTAAAAGAAATTAATATTTGATTTAATCGATAAATTTTGGAAAAATTTTAAAGTATTAATTTTATTACCAAAAACCAATTCACCCCCCTCTTGGTTGTTGTCCAAACGCTTAAACATTCCGCTACGCGATACCAACATCTATGGTTCTTGGGCCAGAGTTTTTACAGTAGACTACCGAGAAAGTAAAGGTGATACAGGATCGAATACGTGCAACTCAGAGTAGGAAGAAATCTTATGCAGATAAAAGGAGGAGGCCACTAGAGTTTGAGGCAGGTGATCACGTATTTCTCAGAGTGACGCCTACAGTAGGTATTGGGAGAGCACTAAAATCGAGGAAGTTGACTCCTCGATTCATCGATCCGTATCATATTACGAGGCGGATTGGTTCAGCAGCATACGATATGGCCTTGCCACCACACTTGGCAAACCTACATAATGTCTTCCATGTATCAGAATTGAGGAAGTACATATCGGATCCTACTTGTGTGCTGGAGGAGGATGATGTCCAGATACGAGGGGATTTGACGATCGAAGTTGGACCAGTGAGAATCTTATATTCCCAAGTCAAACAACTCAGAGGGAAAGAGATCAAAACAATGAAGGTCCTCTGGGACGAGGCTACCCAGGAGATGACGTGGGAGATAGAAGATGTCATGAGGAGGTCTTACCCTCACCTATTCTCTGGTAAGTTCTCTTTTTCGAGGACAAAAAATTTTAAAGGAGGGAGAAATGTAAGACCTGTGGAATTTAATTAATTAATTAAATAAATAATTAATAAATGCGGGTGGGAAGAGTATTTATGACATTAAATTCTAATTGGTATAACGTGGAAAAGTACTAACTCAAATGGTTGAGAGTACTTTAATGATGTAAGAGGACTTGGGTTCAATTGGTTGCGCACTTGAATTGTGATTGAGTGGTCATGGGTTCAAACCTTGGAGAACCCAAATATAAACCTTATTTTTTTTTTTTTGGTATTTTGGCTTTTGCTTGAAAATGAAAGGTTGAAGGAAAACCCTAGTTGTATGGTAGCCGAGAGGTGGCTGGAAAATAGCCATAATGAGATGGTAAATGCCATTAACAACTAATTAAGACTCAATTTTCGTTTTAGGAATTTAACCTAGCTTTTAGACACCCTTTAAAAAGCAAAATTTGGTAAAATGATAGAGTTTTGCAAAGCTGAAGTTATAGAAGAAAACTAAGCACGAATTCTGAGTTGTGGTGAGGCTTGAGTGAGATTCTTGGGGGCTGAATTGAAAGGAGACTAAGGAGGCACTTGGTGTAGGGAGAATTTTCAAGTTCTAAGCAAATGAGACCAGGTTAGGGGAGCTGGACTCCATAATTTTATTCATATTGTTAATAATGTGTGATGTATGGTAAATTGGATATTTGTACACTGTTAATTTCTTGAAATTCTACGTTTCTGGAATTTTTCCAGAAACTGTCTGGCGGGTGATGAATCATCGCTAGGCGACACATGCACTTGTACGTGTTTTGGGTTCCTGGAAGAGGAACTGCCTGGCGGCACACTTCCGGCCGCCAGGCGACGCATGGCGTCTTAACCAATTCTAGGTCTGTGGATGAAGCGCCTGGCGGTACTAGTTGAACCGTCAGGCGACGCGGGACAAATTGACTCGTTCTAGGTTTTTCTGGGATTCTGGGTTGAATCTGATCAGGGGAAAAGTCAGTGGCAATTATTAAAGGGTAATGTTGATGCCAAACGGTGGGTATATGCACTTAATTAAGGGCGTAATTGAATGGAACAGTGGGTGGAGGGTTTAAGGTTGGAAAATTTGATTTCTGTTATTCTATGGGAGAAGTGGTATTGGAACTGCATTAGAAAGGGGGAATAAATACGATGGAAACAGGCACCATGTGCTAAAGAACTGTAAAATTTAGTGAGTCAAAATTTGTGTGCATAAGACAAAGTTCGCAGGACGTGGAGGAAATTAGGGGTTCTTGGGAAAAAAGAAGTAAATAGTAATAAGAATATAGTCGTTAGTCCTTAAAAACATTAACCCATAAATTAAAGGTCTATAAAACATAAGTAACAGTAGAATTTTTATTTTAATTATTTATTTTTTAAATTATAATAAAATATTTCTAACAATCCCTCACATAATTTAAAAAAAATAAAATAAAACAAAAAAATATATTAACTTTTTAAACAAAATATTGTAGTTCAGTGTAAGAAACCTTCCGGGTCTGACCCTTACACCTAGTGCTTATAAACTTCCACCCGAGAAAATGCAGAGACTTGATTGTCTTGAATTACATCTCATGTGACCAGGTTTTAGTAAATAACACATACAATATCGGTATTCATTATAGGTTCTAATCAGTGGGTGCACGTTACGGCCTTGTGCATGTATCTTGTTTCATGAGTGTCACTTAAAGACTTGCCCATGTCTCACAATGGCGGCCCCACCATCACACTCACTAGGTAAACCCTCAAAGGGTGGTTTGTGACTCACACTCCTACAATAATTATCATTGGGTTTATTAAGATGTATTTTATAAAATAATTCACATACCTCAACCATTAGGTTTATTAAGAGGTATTTTATACAATAAGCATAATAATGCACATACCTCAACCTTATTATTGTCACAATTTATAGTATACCTCGCCATAGGAATGAGACATAAAATTTAATTAAATTATTTGGTGTACTTTAGTCAACAACTTCGTTGTTACCCATTGAACTCCATTCCATGGGATCGTCATTCATGTGAAGATGGGTGTCCATTGTTGCAACTAATTTATGGGTTATAATCTCATTCCCCTCGACGACTCAAATACTTATTGTTGATGCATCAACCTTTTGATAAACAGATCTGCAATATTTCTTTTTGACCTGACAAAGTCAAGAGAGATAACCATGAGTAATTAAGTTTCTAATACATTTGTCTCTCATCATTATATGTCAATTATTCATTGACATTTTTACTAGAAACTTCAAATATAACAATTTAATTGTCAAGATGCTTTGAACAAATGGAATAATTTATGTTTGCATAGTAAATCATGACAACAATTTTTTAACATATTTCCATGATAGTTCACCTCCATCCAAGGTTAAAACATAACCATAACTAATAGGTGATTTTGTGTCACCAAAATCAATATCCAAAATTACATTATCCTTCAATCATCTCAAGAAATTGGACATATTGCCATAACTAGAAGAAACACAAATAATATTACATTACATAACAAAACAGTGAGGTATATATTCATTCACTTTATAATATATAACCAATATTTTTTTATTAACAAGTATGTTAACCATTGTAAGACACCCCCACACTTTGAAATATTTTAAATGTGGTTCTTTTTTCTTTCATAACTCATAACAAGTTTTATCTCAATTTTTTTTGTGTTCAAAATATGGTAAGCATGATATAAAATTTCATTAATATAATTTTATAGGCAAAGACAAGCTAGAACTTGAAGCAAAACATTTACCATATCAAACAAAAACACTTTTTTCTTTCGCTGCACCTTTAGATTAACACTATATGAAGATATTACTTAATGAATAAGACCATGAGTTTTACTCAAAACACTCATTTATAAAGACATGTATCATAACTTCTCTATTTAATTAATTTTGCACCTCAAAATTTTATAATTTGAATGGTCTCTAATCAATCTTCTCAATAATTTTGAATTCATAAATTTGATAAAGATTATATTTATTATCAGTCATTTATTTTTTCATATAAATATCAAGCTAATTTTATTTTCCTTTGCAAATGCAAAGTTTAGTTTAATTGTTTTCCATAACATAATAGTAGTTTTAGTATGACAAATTATTTTATAATTATTTTCATACAAAACACTTAAAATATATACATGATATAAAACATATTTATCAATGGTAAGAATAGACAATATTAAAGCATAAATTAATATAACAACCAAAATATAAGTTATAAACATCATAAAAAATTATTCAATGAGCAGGAAATTCATTTATCCATAATTTCATTTATTGTTACCAATAGAAATAGAAGCAATTATACACATAAATTTTTAGGCTTAGTTGAAACTGATTTAATTATAACAATAATAAACACATTAGTCCATAAAATGTGTTTTCAGTCTTCAGCTCTATATTATTTTTAATTTTAGAAATGAATACATATGAGTAATCAAAAATAGAAATAATAATAATTTTTCTCTCTAAGAATGTTAAAAAATGATTAAAAACATTAACCCATAAATTAAAAGTCTATAAAAATATAAGTAACAGTAAAATTTTTATTTTAATTATTTATTTTTTAAATTATAATAAAATATTTTTAACCGTCGTTGGTACGACGACTTCTACTCTTTTTATTTCCATAAAAAATGTTATTATTGTGAAGACTTGAGTTTTTTTTTTTATCTCAACTAAAGTCGTATCTAGTGCGACAACTTTAGATTATTATTATGTTTTAAAATATGAAGTCGTCATAAGCATGAAGACTTTATTTGATTTTTTTTAATTGCAAACTTATTTTTAATTTGTTTTTATTATTTATTTAAATGTATTATTGATTTGTTTAAAGTAAAGTGATATATAATTTTTATTCTGCTATATATTTTAATGATTTATTTTATTTTTTAATTAATTTAATGTTTAAAAGTAATTAAATTAATTGAATACATGATAAAGACTATTATGGTAATAAAATTGAAATTACTTAATATAAAAATTTAATAGAATGCAAATAAATAATACAAAATGATACATCATTGTCTATATGGACAATTTTTCCGATTGTGATCTTCATTACGACAATAAGAACATTTTTTTGGGTTACTCTTAGTTGATTGATCCATTTATTTATGGATATAAGTAGTAGGTAGCCTTCTTGATTGTTTACGGCACATTTTAGAGTCCGAAAATAAAGTTGGGGCACATATAGGTTGATCAATAATCCTCATTTTGGATAGGATGAAATTGAAGTTCGTAAACCTTGTAAATGTTCTATAAACTGCACATAGGGTTAACAAATGTTATGAGTTGTAACTGGCAATAGGAACAAAAGACAATAACATGAGGACAAGGCGACCTCAAAGCTTGAAACTCTCCACAATCACACCATCACTTACTTAATTTAACAGTGTATGATATTGGTCGTCGACGTAGTTGGGGATTCGCTATCTCCTGGACATCAAACACAGAACATTGTCGATCATACCAAGAGACATGACACATGCTCGATCTTTGTTCATTTTTCTTGAGTAACATTGTGATATCTTTTGTGTTGTATTGTGATTTTATTTCTCTTTCAATGAATCAATAATTAGTTCTTTCAAATATTTTTCTAATAAGAGAGTGATTGGCGATGAACGTGCTCCTTTTAAAATAGAGTTCATGCTTTGGGCTAGATTAATTGTTATGTGGCCATAACCCTCTTATCACATACTTATAAATCTTTATTTTTATTCTCTCTCTAAATATATACTACGTACTCTTTCTATAAATAATTACGTTCTTATAGCTTTTAAAATTTGTGACTAGATGCATGGATTATAATCAAATATATTTGATACCACTCATGAAATTTGAAATATATATATATATATATATATATATATATATATATATATATATATATATATATATATATTGAATTAAGTCTAGTTTTCACCTTCTTCGAATAGGACAATCAATAATTTAAAGTTTCTGAACCATTTTCGTTTTTTTAAACGAATTCGAATATAACAATTTTTGACCAATTTCATTTTCTTCCCTTCAAGTGTCTTTAGCTACTTACTTATCTTTTGTAACTCCTTAAATGGAATCTAATACTATATACAATTCTGAACTAACAAATGGCAAGTTCTTCAATGTTTTAATATTTTTGAACCACTTCCATTTAAAAAAAAAAAATTCTACAACAGGAAACAATGAATACGTGTTAATCTCTCAGAATTTTGAACATTAAAATTTAAATCAAAAATCAAACACTCTCTCACTGTTTTTTTCTGACCTAACGTGTCCCATACACAATTCCTCTTTCTTAGCCTCTTTCAAACCTCTTCAACTTCTTCTTTCACTTTCTCACATTCAAACCTCTTTAGCTTCTTCTCTCTCTTTCTCACTCACACACATTCAAACCACAATTTCTTCTCTCTCTTTCTAACTCACACACATTCAAACATGTTCATCTTCTTCTCTCTCTTTCTCAATCGCACGCAACATCATGGTTTCCAGATAATTTTCATATTCTTCTCACTCATACATAACACCATGGCGAAGAGTTCATCTTCTTCTCAAGCAAAGAGTTCATCTTCTTCTTATATTTTCTTTTATCTATGTGATTTTTGTGTTGATGCTAACTTTTTTTTTCTTTAAATGCTTGAAATGAAGAGATTGAAGACATGCAAGAGTCTTAAAGAAACATCAGACATTTTCTGGGTTCTTTCTTTGTTCTTGATGATTTTTGAGTTTTTTCTCTGAGATCTACTTATTTTGGTTGGGTGAATGTTTTCAGATCTACTTTTCTCTGTTGACCAAATGTGTTGGATCGAGGTTTTTGTCTCAGATCTACTGTTGTATGGATTTGTTCTTCTCAAATCTACTTTTGTTTTGGTTGATTTTTTCCTCTGATATTCTTGAGCACATTCACGAGACTTAAAAAAAGGTAACCACTTTTCATTTTATTGTTCTTCTACCAGTTCTCAGATCTACTTTTCTTTTAATACGAGATGTGTTAGATTTAGGTTTTTCTCTAAGATCTACTTCTCTTTTGAATGGTTTCTTTGCTCTCAGATTTTCTTTTCCATGTATATTGTTCGATGGATTTTTTCTTCTCAGATCTACCTTTATTTTGGTTGATGTTTTGCTCTGAGAACCTTGAGCAAGTTGACGAATACAAAAAAGTAACAAGAATTCTGTTTTTTTTTTTGTTCTTCTACCATCTTTGACTTTTTCTCTCAGATCTATTTCTCTTTTGAATGGTTTCTTTGCTCTCAGATTTTCTTTTCCATGTATATTGTTCAATGGATTTTTTCTTCTCAGATCTACCTTTATTTTGGTTTATGTTTTGCTTTGAGAACCTTGAGCAACATGACGAATACAAAAAAGGTAACAAAAATTCTATTTTTTTTCGTTCTTCTACCATCTTCTCAGATCTACTTTGTTTTCTATTATTTTTATTTTTGTTTCTCATCGATATTTTTCTCTAAGATCTACTTATTTTTGTTCGGTGAATCAAATATTTGGAAAACACAATAAAGGTTGAATCTTTGAACCTTTCACTCTTTGACTACGACAATAAAGGTACAAAAGTTTTATACTGTGTGGAATCCTTTCTTCTTCTGTAAGATTTGAATGATTTTTTATTTTATAAACGGATGAATGTATATTTTTTGCGAGGTGGATCAAATCAAATATTTGAAGAACATAGTAAAGGTTGAATCTTTCAACCTTTCACTCTTTGACGATGAAAATAAAGGTACGTGAGTTTTATACTTTAGTAAGTTTTATACTTTGGCTGATATTCTCTTCTTCTCTAAGATCTAATTTTTTATTTTATTTTTTTTTAGAAGTTTTTATTCTTCAGTTTTGATTTAAATTTTAAATTCCTCAACATATTTTTAAATCTGGTAGATCATTCATCTGTTTGAGACAACAAAGATACAATTTTTTCGTCTTCCCTCTGATGTTTTCTACTTCTACCAGATTTAAGTACTTCTGCATGTCTTTTTTTGTTGTGATGAATGAAGTTTTTATTGGAGATGGATGACATGTTTGAAGAAGATAACAAAGGTACAACCTTTTTTTCTTCTTTCGGATCTTTTCTGCTTCTACCATTTTTATGTACTTTGTTATGTATTTTTTCTCTAATGAATGAATGATTTAATTGTTTGTAGAATTTTTTTTGCGTATAGAACATTATAGTAATGAAGGTTTTCTTTCAGATCAATGAATTGCTCGAAGAAGACAATAAAGGTACAATTTTTTCGTCTTCCATACAAAGGTAAGATCTTTGAAGAACACCAGAAAGGTACAAGCTTTTTATCTTTCAACTTCTGTCGAATCTTTTCTTCTTCTACTAAATATAATTCCCTTTTTTTTAGATGAATGATTTGTTTGAAGAATACAGGTTGGTTTTTTCGCAATAAAAAAGACTTAGTGAGGTATTTTCGCAGCAGTCGACTTTCAACTATTGTGTTCCATGGACCACTAGACCAAGTCCAATGCAATTTTGTGATAACAACAACGTCTGTGAAGATAGGTCACGACTAGAAAAAGTTTTGTGCCTTTGACTCACTAAAGGAGAAGGGTTATGTTATTTTCGAAGTTGAGAGTGAAAAAACAAGCATGCATGTAAAAGTTCTTTATAATCTACCATTGTTTTAATATATGTAGTTTACTATCTTCTAAAAAATATTAGGTAACCTGTAATTTTTTGTTATTTTATATTTTATGTACTTTCAGAAGAGTCATTAGTTAAATTGTTAAGAACTTTAATGAAAGTAATGGACAAAAATAAATAATAAGAACTTTTTAAAATATTGTTCAACTTTTAAAGATATCATGTTAATATGATTTTTTGTATCGCAATATATTCTTTAATAATTTGAAATAAAAATCTATGTATGAAATTAATGGATAAAATTAATTATTACAAATTAAATAAATTAATTTAAATTGAATAAATATTACAAATTAAATAAATTGAATTAAATTAAATTAAAAAAATATTAGAAATTAAATGTTTTATCGTCATTAATGTTTTTCATATTCCAAGATTACAATTACATTCAATGTAAACGTATTCCAAGATAATATGACATTTCACATTGCTCAAAAAACATTTGCAAAATCTCCTTGTATTATGAAATTTTTTCTAATTCCAACTCATGGAATCTCTTTCTATTTAAAATTTGAAAAGTAATTACATTTGAAATAGCACTTAATAATATTTGTAATTTAACTGATGTAATTAATACCACATAAAACTGTCATATCATTTACAGTACACTGATCTTGCATTTCAAATTTTTTTAAATATAATTTGAAAAATAATGAAGAAATTTAATTTGTAGCAATGATAAACTGTTTTGTATTACAATGTATATGATAATTTACATTGCTCAATAAATTTTTTTCATCTTCCAACACGTTTTGTAGGTAATTAATGTCACACCCAAGCCAAAAATGATTAACGTTTCATATCAAATAAATTTAAATATTTATAAATTTATTTTTATAACATATTTTCTTTTTATCTTTGCAGTTTTCGCAAAAACATGATAATATGAATTGTTCAGGTCTAGATCTAAACTAAAAAATTTGTATTTAAAAGTGTATGCTAATGACTTCTCTAATAGGTTAAAACGTTTCATTTGTATACACTTCTTCTATCTTTTATGTAAACTAGGAAGCATGTGAAAGAAGGTTTATACTTCTAATGACTTAGAAGAAAATTTTCATATTGAATTTGAGTGTGATGATGTTAGATATAATGAAAATATTAAAGTTTTATGTGTTTAAGTACTATGTCACTTTTAAGTGTTATTTTTACTTTAGTAATGTTAATATTAATATATTAATTCCATTTTCTACACATTATTTCATTTTCTTCACATTATCTAAAGTTATTCACATTATCTATCAAATTTTTTTATAATTTGTAATTTGGATAATAAATAATGAACTTTAAAATTTAAGTTTAGTTATCTTTATTATATAAAATATTTATCACTCACATAAAAAAAATGTATTACATGAAATACCAACCTAACATAATTTTTTTTTAAAGTTTAATGTAGGTTTCTTCAAGAAGCTTTTTCATCTTCCAAGGAAGTAATTAATATTAACAACAACCAAAATTAACTTTTCATTTTTCCAACGTTTCTTCAAGTATCCATCATTACTTATTAAATAAAAAAGAAGAAATAATGTTTATTGGACTCCATGCATTGATAACTCATGGTTCTCAGAATTTAAGAAAGTTTTCTCTCTTCCAAGACATCTTTCTCATTAATTATGGCATATTAAGAAAGTAATTATTTTTTGTGTCTCAATGCAATGCCATATATCTATGTGCATTTCAACCCAAAGTCTAAAAACACTAATTATGAATAACTTTTTACTTTGCATGTTCCCACCAAATAAATTGGTGTTGGAAAAAATATCAAGAATTTTTCTGAATATGAATAATAGTTATACCAATAACTGCAAATCAAACACTTCTCACTTTCTCAAAAATTAGTTTACCTATTCCAAGACGTTTGCATTAATAATTATTAAAACTTTAAATATCAACACTACAAATGATGTTTTGTGGCACTCAATTCACCTCCAAACATTATAGTGTTATCTACACATCTACCAGGTCCATCTAGATACAATGTACTTTACATATTTCTACAACCTAATTGATTTAATGTATTATAATTTATAGTTAATATTAATTTAATTTTTTTAATTTAATCTCTTTATAAAGGTTTCAAAACCTCTCAATTTGCCATATTTACTTCTCATCTTCCACCATCACCTAATGTGAATTTAATTATTGAATAATTTGGTCTTCAAGTATACAATATTTTTATTGAATTTCTAAATTAAATTGGTCTCTCTGAATTTAAATTGTTTAAGAAAAAATTAAGTTCTTATATTTACAATTATTAAAAAAATCATATAATTGATTTTGAATAAAAAGTAAACTAATTTATAATTTAGATTTTTCAAAATATCTTTACAAAAGTAAACTAAAAATGTTGTTTTTTATGGATCATTAACTCAATCAAATGTAAATAGTTGTTAATAAATTGTCTAATAATATAATATATGCAGTACAAAATAGATACTATAATTTATAGTATATAATATATATTTTTCAAAAAGATTTGGGAATATTAAAGTTTTTGAATTTGTAAATAAATATATGATAGATGACTTGATTGCATATTTTTATTAATAAATTTACTCTCATTAAATGAGTGCACGTTGTCTCATGTATTGATTCTGATACAAACATTAAATGAATATTGAATCTTCCAACACACATTCTTCGACCTCTGTCAGCCATAAATGTTTTGTATGAACATTTTTGCAAATGTCTTAGACACAACTTTACATCTTCTAACAAATGTCTTTGTGTAGATGCTATATAACCATATCAACACTATCATACCACCAAGGTCCTTTTTTTTTCAACATCATTGGAAAAATAAATAAAAAAGGTATGAATGAAAAACTAAAAGTCTTTTTAGTTACCAAAACGTCTTATCACATATAAGACATTGAAAAATCTTAACTGATGATTATGATAGGTACACAAAGTTATAACTAGAAACTTTTTGTATTATCTAACTTTTATATTTTTAAATAGTTTTATTAACAATTTTTATATTGTTCATATTTTTTTTTATTTTTGAGAATCTAATATTTACGTTTTTCTACGTTGTCAAATCAATATTTTATTTAAAACTAAACTTTATTTCTTAATTTTAATTAATTCAGTATATTATTTAAAATAATTAAACATAACATATTTTGTTGAGAAAAATATAAATAACATAAATAATTTTTTATATTAAAAAATTAAGATATTATTATTTAATTTTATAAAATAAATTATTTATATTAAATTTAATTATAGTTATATAATTTTTAAAATTATATATGGATACAAATAATTATATACAATACATTTTATTAAAAATATATAGATAACTTAAATATATTTTAATCATAAAACAAATTAAAAAATTATTATTTATTTTTATAAGTATAATATTTATTTTAAATTTAACTATACTTAAAATTTAAAATTAATTCATTAAATATATTACAATTTTTAAAACCGTGCGTTGCACAGAAATACTGGTCGAATACAATAATCAATAGCATCTGTCATTAAGGTTTCTATGGACCAGTTTCATTTTCTTCTTTTCCAATGTCTAACACCTGTCATTTTCTAACCAATAAAATTAAATGAATTAGGATAATCAACACGTTTTGGACCATTTTTTATTATTTTTTTAAAGTGTCTAGCATGCTTAATTTTTCCAACTCTAAAATATTCTGAAAGAACAATGGCTATTGCTATTGTTTTGTGCACTCCCATATTTTCTTGCTGCATCTTCTTCATTTCTGAAATATTAACTGCACTCCTAATAAAATAAATATTTTTTTTTTCTTTTTAACTTAAGTTTCAGTTTGTGCAATCCACATATCTTCCCGATTTTACACAATCCTAAACAAAAAAAAAAAAAAATTATATTCCAGATTATAAAATCTAGAACATAAAATTAATATTTTAAATTATATGTTTCGAAGTATAAATTTTATAATATATTTTAGATTGTATAATCTCAAATAAAAAATATATATTTGAATTATATAATCTAAATTATGATTTTACTTCATTCCAAATTATTGAATTTAAAATAAAAGAATTTTAGCATATTGTATATTTTAGCATATAAAGAATTATGGTTTACACACACATGTGTATTTCTGAGATCTTCTTTGCAAAGTACTGAACATATTTAAATATTAATTATGTAATAAATAAATTGATAGAACATGCATATTTAAATATTAATCATGTAATAAACAAATTTAAACAAATTGACAGTAAAAAGACTACTGATCAGATATGTTACATTTGTCCCTGTATTACAAGTTACAATACAACAATATAGGTAAACTATTAAAATAAATTTTCATCATAATAAGAAAGATGTATATAAAGAGAATATTACTTATTATACTTAAATATAATATTTTACTTTTAAAATTAATTATCATCTAACAAATATGTCATGACAATTATATGATGTAAATCTCTTAAAAATTGTTTTAGGATTTGACGGTATTTATAATTACTATTATATATACTTGTCAGAATAAGTAAATTTGCAAGTTAATTTTTATCTACAAGGTTATTTAATTTTTTTATGGAAATGATAGAAACATGAAATTATGTGTTTTACAACAATCATAAATAAATAATAGCATCTCTTTGAGTAATATACAATGTTTACCATTTTCTTTTGCAAGGAAATATTTAACAATTTTGTAGTAACAAACAAAAATTGTTGAAACCAATTCAAATCAAATTACAAAATATTATTTTGAATTGGTTCAAATAGTCACTTTAATGGATTTAATTTACATAATTCATTTAAACAATAAGTTTGCAAGTTTTATCATCGTCCAAGAAAAAGTATTCAAAATATCATACATAATCAATGCAACGACCACCACCGATATTGTCACTACACGGAGAACATGAGAAGCAAGAGTAAGAAATAACGGTGTCAATAAATGATAAATAAATGATGGAGATGAAAAACAAAAGTAATAAAGAATGATGAGGGAGACAAGAGTAGATAAAGGAGGAAATAAGAAAATTTGTACATTTTACTTCAGTTTAAAGGTAGGAGAAAAGAAGAAAATAAGAGTGTTTTACTAAATTTGAAAAAGGAAGGAAGAAAAAACTTGCCCTTTGCAGAATTTTAAAGAAGAAAAACATTAAGAAAATAAATAAGTAAGAAGAAAAATGCAAAAAATAGAAGAAGAAAGAGAAAGAATAAATTGAAAAGTATGAAAAGAAAAGAATAGGAACAAGAATGAATAATTTACATGAATAACTAATCTTATTATTCAATGACTAATTTTAAATTTCGACACGTTAAAACATTAAGCAAAAGAAGTTAAGTGACATTAATAAGTTTTTTAATATGTTAAATATTTTTTTGATGACAACAATCAATTATGATTATCATTTAAAGATAAAAATAGAAAGATAAAAAAATAAATCTACTTTACATTCCCAATTGTGTTGGTCAGTAGTCAACAAAGCGCATAGTAGGAATAAAAAATGTGATAAGAAAAAGGAGTTTCTTTCTACATTGGGTTTTGGCAATAATTGAAGCATAGGTTTGTGGACTGTAGTGATTGAACAATTGAACGCTTTGTTTATGAACTGATATAAATCATGATGCACTCAAGCTTTCTTAACATCACCAAAAGAAAAACTGAGATTATATAACATTGGCGTTATCTTGATTTCAGCAACTTACAATGAGGCGTTACTTTCTCAAAATATTATATGCTGCTCTCCTTTTATTCCATGCCTCAGGATTCGCTCTCGGGTTTTTTTCAATAATAGGCGATTCAGTTGGGTAAATTACGGTAGTAGGCATTTTTTTTAAAAATTACCATTATAGGCAAAACGTGTGGGGGCTAAACGTTTTCTGATGAAGAAATCGTTATACCCCAATGCGTTCTTAGGTCAAATCTGGTCAGAGGATGAAATCGTGTGGGGGTGGACGATTTTAATAACGAAATCGTGAGGGGCCATGACATTTTTAAGAAGAAAACGTCTTGGGGTGTGACGTTTTTAAGAGAAAACGTGCCAGGGGTGCACGTTTTCACCTTTTTTCTTTTTTTCTGCTTTGTGCACCCCCCATCCAGCTTTCTATGATTCCGGATCCTCATATTCTTTTGTATTTTATGCAATATGAACATGTTTTATCGATCCATTTTACAATCTTGATTACATAAATAAGGCTTATCAAATCCAATTCTACCCACTACGAAATGAGGACTATTGGTCAACATATACAGGTCCTAATTTCATTCCAGACCCGCAAACTAGGCGCAAGGCTTCCGGACGACCTACAACAACTAGGATCCATAACGAAATGGATCAACCCCTTACGGATAAACCAAAAAAATGCTCTTATTGTCGCACTGAGGGTCATCATAGGGGACAATGTCCATTTCGCCAATAATTTATTCATTTTTTTTCTTCAATTAATTTATTTTTCAATGCTTTTTTCTTCTTTCTTCAATGTCAAAATTAAGACAATTTTTATGACATTAACATATCTTATGCATTCATCCACTATAATTTCAAATACTTTATTCTCTAATGGACGAAAAAACTCTATAAAATCATTACTATGATTGCCTTTGTATCCAATTCGAATTTAATCAACTTTTTTCACGCAAAAAAAATAGGATTGTAATTGATTATAATACCTTTGTAATCGATTACAATTAAACCAGAAATAATGCACTCATTCTCTAATCAATTACAGTTTGTCCGTAATTGATTACATTAAACCCAGAAACACTGCAACACATGCAGAAATCGATTAAATCACAGGATAATCGTTTACACGGAGAAAAACGTTCCTCCTGCACGATTTCAATATATAACCACTTAAAAGCATGTTCATATTGCATAAAATACAAAAGAATATGAGGATCCAGAATCGTAGAAAGCTCGATGGGGGTGCGCAAAGCAGAAAAAAAAGAAAAAAGGTGAAAACGTGCACCCCTGGCACGTTTTCTCTTAAAAACGTCACACCCCAAGACGTTTTCTTCTTGAAAATGTCATGGCCCCTCACGATTTCGTTATTAAAATCGTCCACCCCCCACACGATTTCATCCTCTGACCAGATTTGACCTAAGAACGCATGGGGGTATAACGATTTCTTCATCAGAAAACGTTCAGCCCCCACACGTTTTGCCTATAATGGTAATTATTAAAAAAAATGCCTACTACCGTAATTTACCCGACTGAATTGCCTATTATTGAAAAAAAACCATTCGCTCTCCGATTCACAACCCCAATCAAACCCAGTCCTGATGCAAAGTGCAGAGAGAAGGAGAGAGAAGCACTCCTGAACTTCAAACAAAGCCTCGTAGATGACCATGGCATACTCTCTACATGGACTCACCATCAAAATAATACAGATTGCTGCACTTGGGAAGGCATTCAATGCAACCATCAAACTGGTCATGTCCATCTACTTGATCTCCATGGCTACAATTCACATTATTTGAAAGGTGCAATCAATCTCTCCTCATTGATTCACTTGCAATACATTCAACATCTGGACCTCAGTTATAATGATTTTCTGTGGAATCGCATCCCAGAAGCCATTGGCTCTTTCACCAATTTAAAATATCTCAACCTCTCATTTTGTGCATTTGGTGGGAGGATTCCTTTTCAACTTGGAAACCTTTCACTTCTAAGGTATCTAGACCTTGGAGGAAATCTTCTTCTGGGACCAGTTCCATTTCAGATTGGGAATCTTAGACACTTAAAATATCTTGACCTTGGAGGGAATTATCTATCAGGAGAAATCCCATTCCAACTTACGAATCTCAAGCAGCTACAATATCTTAATCTTGGAGACAATTCTCTGTCCGGAGCCATCCCATTTCAACTTGGGAATCTCACGCGACTACATTATCTTAATCTTGCAGGTAACGCTCTTTCTGGAGCCATCCCTTTTCGGAATGAGAATCTTCCCAACTTACAAACTCTTCGGTTAGGCGGTGATTTCAATATAGAAGCTGAGGATTCAGAGTGGTTGTCTAATCTCCACTCCTTAACAACTCTAGAGTTGAGCTCATTGCATAATCTCAGCACCTCGCGCCATTGGCTACAATCTATCAATGCGCTCATTTCAAACTTAGTAGAGTTGAGGCTTGTTGACTGTTCTCTTTCAGATACTAATATCAAAACTTTGTTTCCTTCTCATTCCAACTTTTCAACTTCTCTTACTGTCCTTGATCTGTCTTCTAATGTGCTAACTTCCTCAACATTTCAACTGTTATTCAATTTTAGCCTTCACCTACAAGAGCTTTATCTTAGTGGTAATGACATTGCTTTTTCATCTTTTCTTTATCCAGATTTTCCATCTCTTATTATTCTTGATCTCTCTTGGAATAATCTAACATCATTAATTTTTGAAGCTAATTTTAATTTTGGCTCTAAACTACGAGTACTTTATCTGTATAACTGCAGTCTTACAGATCGAAGTTTTCCTATTTCCTCTGCTTCCACAATTAATTCTTCCTCTTCCCTTGTCATACTCGATCTCTCCTCAAATCTATTGAAATCATCTACTTTGTTTTACTGGCTTATGAACTACACCACGAATCTACAGACCCTTAAACTTCATGGCAACATGTTAGAAGGTCCCATTCCAGATGGATTTGGAAAAGTAATGAACTCTCTTGAACACTTTTTTGTCTCCAGCAACAGACTACAAGGCAAGATTCCGTCTTTCTTTGGAAACATGTGCAGATTGCAGACCTTAGACCTTTCAGATAACAAGTTGAATGGGGAAATTTCTCATTTCTTTCAAAATTCTTCATGGTGCAATAGACACGTATTTAAAAGTTTGGATTTATCATATAACCAAATTAATGGCAAGATACCTGAAAGCATCAGATTGTTATCTCAATTGGAGTGTTTATACTTGGATGGGAATTCTTTAGAGGGTGATGTCACTGAATCTCATCTTTCTAATTTTTCCAAATTAGATCACTTAGACTTGTCACACAACACATTGTCTCTAAGATTTGTCTCAAGTTGGGTTCCTCCTTTTCAAGTAACAACATTGAGTTTAGCATCTTGCAAGCTAGGTCCGAGTTTTCCCCGTTGGCTCCAGACTCAGAATTCCTTAAGGGAGCTAGATATATCTGATAACGAGCTTAATGATTCTGTACCAGCATGGTTTTGGAACAAGTTGCAAAATTTGGAATGGTTAAACATGTCTCACAATAATCTCAATGGGGAAATTCCTGATATACCATTGAAGCTTCATTACAGACCATCTATAATTCTGAATGCAAATCAATTTGAGGGTGCACTTCCATCATTTTTGCTGCAAGCTTCAGGGTTGTTCATCTCTAAAAATAAATTTTCAGATTTGTATTCTTTCTTATGTTACAAAATCATGGCACCGTATTTGGTAACTTTAGATTTATCAAACAATAAAATAAAGGGACAAATCCCGGATTGTTGGCAATCTTTAAACCAATTACTATTTCTTGATTTGAGCAAGAATGAGTTGTCTGGGAATATTCCCATCTCCATGGGGAACCTTTTTAAATTAAAAGCGTTGGTTTTACGAAAGAATAATTTAACAGGTGATCTGCCTTTCAATTTGAAGAATTGCACTAACTTAATTATGTTGGACGTGGGTGAAAATAAGTTGTCTGGTCCAATACCATCATGGATTGGAGAAAGTATGCAGCAATTGAAAATCTTGAACATGCAAGGGAATCACTTCTCTGAACATTTTCCAATTCAACTTTGTTATTTAAGGCATATTCAATTGTTGAATCTCTCCAGGAATAAGTTGTCAAAAGCAATTCCAAGATGCTTAAACAATTTTACTGTCATGTCTGAAAAGAGCATCAACATAACTGAAACTCAGCGCCTTATATACAGGTACGATATTTCTGATTTGGAAATCTATGGTTTCTCCCCGTATATTTTTGGCTATCGGCTTGACATAACGTGGGTGTGGAAAGGTGCGGAACAGGAGTTCAAAAACCCCTTGAATCTTAGGAATATTGATCTTTCATGTAACAATTTAAGTGGTGAAATACAAAAGAGGTTGTGTATTTGGTTGGACTGGTTTCTTTAAATTTATCAAGAAACAATTTGAATGGAGAAATTCCTTCTGAGATTGGAAATTTAAGTTCACTTGAATCTCTTGACTTGTCAAGAAATCATTTGCATGGGAGAATTCCTTCTTCTCTCTCTCAACTTGATTTCTTAGGAAAATTGAACTTGTCGTACAACTCTCTTTCTGGAAGAATTCCGTTGGGAAGACATTTGCAGACCTTTGAAGGCTCTAGTTTTGAAGGAAATATTGATCTTTGTGGTGAACAACTCAACAAAAGTTGTCCCGGAGACCATCCGACAGCCAAGCTAAAAGAAGCAGTAGAAGGTGATAGAGATGATTTTGTTTTCTATGAAGCATTATACATGAGCATGGGTCTAGGATTCTTTGTAGGATTTTGGGGTTTATTAGGACCAATTCTAATTTGGAAATCATGGAGAATTGCTTACCTGAGGTTCTTGAACAAATTCACAAACTGAGATATAACTATGCTGAATATTGCAAATTTTTGCAAGTTGAGCAAAGCTACGCTAGCAGGTACGTTGCAGTGAATATGCGTAAGTCTAATTCATTGATGGGTTATGTTTCATATGAATGGTTTATAGTCATATGTTATAGTCATTGTTATTGAGGTTATATATGGTTATATGACATTAGTCTTACACATATAAGACTTTAGACACCACTTTTACACCAAAACCTTAAGGCAATGTTGTTATGGGTCTTTATTCTTATATAGTGTTTAACTTTGTCTTTTCTATCCAATGTGGAACTTTGCCTCACACTTGGACTATTCCCAACATTCATAATTACTGACACAAACTAATGAAAGAACAATCACGAGGATTTTGTACAACATTAAGAATAATTAGAAAAAGTTTTCCAATTATGATTGGCAATATATATTTTCTGTTTACAAAAATTGCTTCTTGCAAATAACATGTATTTTAGTTCTTGTAATTCATTACTTTTATATCTTCATTGTGAAATTTTGATTCTTTATTAGATATTGACCTATTCATCCCCGATTCATACACGTATATTTCAAATTTGAATGCACACCACTCAATTAAAATCGTTGATTTTATGATGATAAAAGTAAACACATGTATAACAATCAACATTCTGTATAATAAGATTTGCAAGCATGGCATTAACAATAAAGTTGAATTAAGGTGAACTAACAATTTTTTTTTTATTGAAAGAAAACTGGGAAATTACTCTCATATAATTTTAATTTTACATTTGTTTTGCAGGTGGCTGGTTGTTGACGTTTTTGTGTGATCCTATTTCAAATTTGAAGTAAGCAACTCTTCATGTTACAAGATGTTGTATCAGTTGTTGGTTTAAATGTATTTTCATAATGTGTTGTAAAAGGTTCTATATTCATAAGACTTCGATCATAAAAATCTCTTTAAGATGTACGTTTCTTGATGATGATATATCGTTTTATGAAATTTATTTGTGATAAAATATGTTTGCAGTAAAAAGAAAAAAGTATTGACAACCGTTTTATATTATATTTCAACGGAATCACTTTAGAAGAATAAGGTTTAAGTTTGTTGAAATAAAAAGAAAAGATAATAAACTTCAGTTTGTTTTTTGGAAAAACTATCCTTTAAGAAAATCAATGTGGAAAATAAATTAACAGAAAACGTGAATTCACTGATGTAATCTATTTAAAGATAACAATATTAAAAATTTAGAAAACATTAAACACTATGTATGAAATATTTATGTAGTAAATTGTGTTGCAAGTGGTATCAAGTGTCCGTGACGGATGTTAAATGAATCGGGTCACAATCGAATGAATCGTGGTGTTGAGTTTATGTTACACTTTTAAGTAAAAAGAGTTGTGTTTTGATTAAGAATTATAGTTTTTGGCCAAATAGTAACCGCTCCATCTAATAATACCAAATGTTGGACGTTTTCATGTTATATTCTTATGTTCCATGTTTACAAATGTTCTTAATTGTGAAGTGTTTTTCCCAACAAATTGTTTTAAAGGGTTTGCTGTAATCCCTAATCCTTCCAATCTACTCTTGTAGAAGTTTCACATTTAACCGTGATGCTTGATCAATACATCTAAAAATGCATTTTATTATCATCACATCGTGAACTTTGTCTTGACAAATAAAAAGATTATCATCTGCAAATTCAAATTTCCTTTTTTTTTTTTCTATTTCCTTTCGCCCCACTTTTACCCTCTCTAGAACATGAGATTTAATCGCTTGTCATATTCTGCTAGCCCCTCAACCACAATAAAAAAAAAAAAACAAGAATTAATCCTGGGACTTTTACTATCCACACTCCCAAACTGTTTTCCGAATTTTTTTTTCAGAAGAAATTGTTAGCATTTTATTATCCTCAAGAGATAAATGTCTGGAATGCACTTTGTCCAATTTTGCGGACAATTAGTATTCAAGGAATGGTAAACAAGATAAAATATTACGTTAAAAGTGTATGTAAAATATACTCCTCAAGCACCAACCTAAGTTCTCAACTTTTTGTATTTAAAATTATGACTGTTGGTTTCCACAAAATACAACAAAATATACTTAATATGTATATATAAAAAATGGTTCAATACTTTGAAAAGAATGCAGTTACAATTTTTACCTTCGAACTTAGTCGCATAGTCATTTACACAAAGAATAGAGACGATGTGATCACTACTCAAAAGGGAGAGGAAGACGCTTCAAAAATTTGATATCAACTTTCCAAAAATGGTACTTGGCATGATTCTTAAACTTCTCAAATTTTTTTTAGTACACATAGAATTGGGAAGTACGACTAATATATCGAAAAAACTCATATTTTCTGCAAATTATTATTCATAACAAAATTTACAAAATTTTTTTTTCGAAAATAATGGTAGAAAATGTGTGTTTTTTAAGTAGTGTAATATGTTTGTGCCTTGTCTAGTAGATAGCAGAGCAAGTGTGTGAAGCGAGTGATTCCAAGGCCTAATAGAGTGGTATCCAAAGCACGAATTCATAGGACTGTTGGTGTGGGAGGTTGTACGTTGTGAAGAATTCAAGTGAGTGTTTTTCATGGCTGTTGCAGGTACACCGGGAAGTGTACCCATATTTCATAGGAAAGATTGTGATGACTGGTGTGTAAAGATGGATGCAATTTTTAACTTTTGGATATCAAAAAGTTGATGAAATTGTCAAGAATGGTTTTCGAGAACCCTTTAAGAATGCTAATGAAGAGAAAAAGGCTACTTTCAAGGAAAACAAGAGGCTAGATTGCAAGGAAAGAGTGTTGTTGCATCAGTGTGTTTCAACAACTATTTTCCAGAAAATTTCAAAGGCTACTACATCCAAACAAGCATGGGACACATTGAGGTGTATGGAAATTCTGGAAAAATAAAGGTGAAGTTACAATGGCTTATAAGACAATATGAGTTCCTGTCTTTGAATGATCAATAATCCATCTCATATTATTTTATCAGGCTTTAAATCTGGTTAAATTCAATGCGGGCATGTGATCAAAGTACAGATGATTGCAAAGTTGTTGAACTGGTGTTGTGTGCTTTAACTAAAAGACAAGAATTCTTAATCATTGATAAGTTTCGATCTACATTCAATTTTTTTTTAAATTTTAATATTATAAAAGTAATAAACTGTTTGAAATAATTGTATATTATAATTTAAATTATTTATTTTAAATCTATAAAAACAAAAAAACTATTTATTTATTATAACTTTTCATTTTTTAGAAAAAGGCTTATACTATCATTCAGGTTTAATTGATAAAAATATAGCTAATAATGTTTGCTAAAGTACAATGGAACACTTTGTATGCCAAAATCACAACTAATTAATTTTATATCTATGAATTCTGTTTTTTTTTTCCTTTTTACTTATTTTTATTATTATTAAATGTTGTTGGAGACCTTTTCTTTGTTCGACAGTTTTTTAAACTCTGCAAGTTGTGAATTGTGTTTCTAAATTATTTTTTCCTTTTCTTTTCATTTTAGTTGTGTGATAGTTTTGCATGTTTCATTCTTTGGATTTTCTCATCAAGTGTTTAATTTAATAGTAATAGATTTTAACAGTATAATCCTCAGGTTCTTGGACCAAATTCATTTTCTTCTTTTTATATTTAAATAGTCGTACAGTCCTCAAGCTCTTTGGACCAACATACCATTTTTTTCTTTTCATGTGTCTAAGATGCTTAGTTTTTCTAACCCATAAAATGGATTCAAATATAACATTAATAGCTTAAAGAATTTTTGGGCTAGTCTCATTTTCTTCCTTTGAAACGTCTAAGATGCTTAATTTTTCTATCGCGTGATAATTGGATTAGGACAGTCAGTTCTTTGGATCAATTTCATTTTCAAGTGTCTAACACGCTTAATTTTTCTGACCCATAAAATGAATTCAAACACAACAATTAATAGATTATAAGATCTTCTTGAACTAGTTTCAGGTTTTCTCTTTTCAATGCGATTCATTTTCTAACCCATAAAATGAATTTGATCAGGAAAACGAATAAGATATTTGAACTAGTTTCATTTTCCCTTTTTGCAAGTATCCAAAGTACTTCATATTCTAATCCTTAAAATGATTCGATCAGAACGATCAATATCTTCATCTAAATTAGTTTTATTTTCCCCTTTATTAAATGTCTTACTGCTTAATTTTATAAACTATTGGATTATGACAATGATCGACTTATTTTTTCTCCGGACCAGTATATTTCTTCTTTTTTGTATTATTGAAGAACTAATTTTTTAAGAGGGTTGAAAAAGGAACATTTTTATCTTTAAAAGACGTTTCAATTAATTAAAAAGGAAGAAATATTTATATTTCCTTGACCTCAACTCTTAATTGACGTGAGACTATTTAATGTATCGCAACATACAATGTTCTGATCCCAAGTCCATCAACATACATATTAGGTTCAATATCATTGCTTCTGAAGTATTGGCCACTTTGGAATCTCAATCGTTTCCAAAGATAAGCCTGCAGTCTCAATCGTTTTTGTCCCAACTCCGATGAGATAGTATTATTTAGTTATTATGCACTTTGGAGACTGAAACTCTGTTACAGTTATGTTCTTAAAAGATTCTCAAAGTTGAAAGAGGAAGGAGTACTTATAAACTCTTGACTTCATGGGAATGTGGAAATATTTGGTGTATGGAACAAAAAGAAATTTAGGCATATCATATTTTTGGAAAGCCGCAGCCGACCCTTACAATTATGGATATATATAAAGGATGTCACGGAGCTTTCTAAACAGGTGAAACAGAAAAGACTGAATCATACAAAGAATTTTGTTCTTGTTTGCTCTCCTTTTGTTAAGATTATAAGAAAAATATGGGAGCTTATTTTCTGATAACATTTTATGTTCTTCTGCTGATTTCTTTGTTTGCCTCAGGAATTAGTGTGACATTGAAGAACTCAAGTGAAAGTGGTGAAGCAAAGTGCATAGAGAGCGAGAGGCAAGCACTCCTCAGCTTCAAACAAGGCCTCATAGATAACTTTGGCATGCTTATTAAAGTGTAATGCAAATTCTAGAAGAATCTAGAAAATCATAAGATAAAAGTATTGAAATGTAATGAAAGTTCTAGAACAAAGTAGAAAAGCCTAAGATATGAAGAAAAATATCAAGAACATTCTACATAGGCAAAAATCTAGAACATTCCACACAAGTTGTGGCTAGCACTTTCTAGAATACTCTATAGGTCTATAAATACCCATGTACTCAATCATTTGATGAATGCCAAGAACTAAGATCACATCTAACACACCACTCTCACTACTACAACTACATACTCCTTCCAACTACAACTTTCACACTCTATTATCTACACATTTTCTCTATCCCTTCAACTACCCCTTTCACAACCTTTGAAATACTAACAGTGGTACCAGAGCTACGTTCGATCATTTATTGGGCGTAGAAAAATTACTCTATTACTTTCAAAACCTTCCTTACTTGAAGGAGAATAATGAATCATGCGAAGGATGTCTTCTCGGCAAGCAACACCGATTACCATTCTCAACAGACAAAGCATGGAGAGCAAAAGACTTACTAGAATTAATCCACACCGATGTTTGTGGACCAATGAGGACGCCTTCACATCACAACAACAGGTACTTCATCCTCTTCATTGATGATTTTTCTAGAATGACATGGGTCTATTTCCTAAAGGCAAAGTCAGAAGTCTTTGGAATATTCAAGAAATTTAAGGCTCTTGTCGAGAAACAAAGTGGAAAACAGATAAAAGTACTTAGAAGTGATCGTGGAAAGGAGTACACATCTCGTGAGTTTGACAAATTCTGTGAAGATGAAGGCATAGAACGACAACTTACAGTCGCATATACCCCACAACAAAATGGTGTTTCAGAGAGAAAGAATCGCACAGTCATGGAGATGGCGAGATCAATGCTGAAGGAGAAAGGACTACCAAATACATTTTGGGCAGAAGCAGTCTACACTGCGGTCTACCTACTCAATAGATGTCCTACTAAAGCAGTTCAAGATAAAACTCCAATCGAAGCCTGGAGCGGTAAGAAACCATCAGCTAAACATCTAAAAGTATTTGGATCTGTTTGCTATATTCATGTTCCAGACCAAAAGAGACACAAACTAGAAGACAAGACCGTACGAGGCATCTTCTTGGGATATAGTACACAATCCAAAGGCTATAGAATCTATAATCTTCAAACAAAGAAGCTAACTATCAGCAGAGACATTGAAGTAGATGAAAGCGCTACTTGGAACTGGGAAGAGGAACAAATTGAAAGGAAGACAATATACATGCCCAACAATCAACCAACTACAAGCCAAGAAGATAATGATCAAGATACCATTATAACTCCAGAATCTCCTACAACTCCAACATCAATTCAAGATCAAGAAGAATCATCGCCTGAATCTACTCCGAGACGAATCAGATCTCTAACAAACATCTATGAATCTTGCAACTTGGCCATACTAGAGCCTGGAACCTTTGAAGAGGCCGCTAAACAAGAAGAATGGGTCAAGGCAATGAAAGAAGAGATAAAGACAATAGAGAAAAACAACACTTGGGAGCTAGCAGATTGTCCAAAAGATAAAGATATCATCGGAGTTAAGTGGGTCTTCAAGACAAAGTTAAACCTCGATGGTACCATACACAAACACAAGGCAAGGTTGGTAGCTAAGGGTTATTCACAACAACCTGGAGTAGACTACAATGAGACATTTGCTCCAGTTGCTCGACTAGACACAATAAGAACTCTAATAGCCCTTGCAGCACAAAAAGGATGGAGCATCTACCAATTAGACGTCAAGTCTGCATTCCTCAATGGTGTTCTTGAAGAAGAGATCTATATAGAGCAACCACCAGGATTTGTGGTTAAAGGCCAAGAAGGCAAAGTGTTGAGATTGAAGAAAGCTTTATATGGCCTGAAACAAGCTCCTCGTGCATGGTACAGCAGAATCGATCAATATTTCACCAATCAAGGATTCAGGAGGAGCAAGAGTGAGCCTACACTATACATCAAGACACAAGGTCAGCATACTCTTTTACTCTCTCTATATGTAGATGATCTTATTTATACTGGAACCAACACAAAGATGTTGATGGAGTTTAAAGAAGATATGATGAAGACCTTTGAGATGACTGATCTTGGCTTGATGAGTTATTTCCTCGGCATAGAGGTAAGTCAAAGAGATGATGGAATATTCATCTCACAAAAGAAATACACAGAAGATTTGCTGAAGAAATTTAAGATGTACGGGTGCAAACCTGTAAGCACACCACTAGTGACAAATGAAAAACTACAAAAGGTGGATGGAGCACCAGAAGCCGATGCATCTCGATACAGGAGTCTAGTTGGAAGTCTACTTTATCTGACGGCTACACGACCAGATATCATGTTCGCTACAAGTCTCTTATCAAGATTCATGCAAAACCCAAGCCAAATACATCTTGGCGTAGGCAAAAGAATTTTAAGATATCTACAAGGAACCAAAGAGTACGGTATATGGTACAAATCCACAGGCAATCCAACATTGCTTGGTTATACTGATAGTGATTGGGCAGGGTCAGTGGACGACATGAAGAGCACCTCAGGCTATGCTTTCTCACTTGGATCGGGGATATTCTCTTGGGCGTCAAAGAAGCAAGCCACAGTTGCACAATCAACCGCTGAAGCAGAATATGTGGCAGCCGCTGAAGCAACAAGTCAGGCTATATGGCTTCGAAGAATACTCAAAGATATGGGAGAAAAACAAAGTGGCCCTACTACAATTAATTGTGACAATAAATCAACCATTGCAATGACAAAGAATCCTGTGCATCACAGCAGAACAAAACATATAGCAATTAAATACCACTTCATCAGAGAAGCGGAAACAAATATGAAGATACGACTTGAGTACTGCCCGACAGAAGATCAAATTGCAGATATCTTCACAAAGGCCTTACCAAGACCAAGATTTGAACTACTACGCGCTATGCTTGGAGTTACCGAATTTGCATCAAGGAGGAGTATTAAAGTGTAATGCAAATTCTAGAAGAATCTAGAAAATCATAAGATAAAAGTATTGAAATGTAATGAAAGTTCTAGAACAAAGTAGAAAAGCCTAAGATATGAAGAAAAATATCAAGAACATTCTACATAGGCAAAAATCTAGAACATTCCACACAAGTTGTGGCTAGCACTTTCTAGAATACTCTATAGGTCTATAAATACCCATGTACTCAATCATTTGATGAATGCCAAGAACTAAGATCACATCTAACACACCACTCTCACTACTACAACTACATACTCCTTCCAACTACAACTTTCACACTCTACTATCTACACATTTTCTCTATCCCTTCAACTACCCCTTTCACAACCTTTGAAATACTAACAATGCTGTCCACATGGACCAATAATACAGATTGCTGCAAATGGAAACACATTCTCTGCAACCATCAAAGTGGTCATGTACAAGTGCTTGATCTTCATGGAAACTACCACTATACACCGTATTTGAGAGGTACAATCAACGTCACTTCATTGATTTTCTTGCCATATATTCAACACCTGGATCTCAGCCATAACTATTTTGTAATGAGTTACATCCAAGAGTTCACGGGCTCCTTCACCAACTTAAGATATCTTGATCTCTCCCATTCTTCTTTTGGAGGGAGGATTCCTTCTACACTTGGAAATCTCTTACAACTACGCTATCTAGATCTTGGGGATAATATTCTCTGAGGAGAAATTCCCTTTCAGATAGGAAGGTCCCATTCCAGATGAATTTGGGAAAGTGATGAACTCTCTTGAATATCTTAATCTTTCTGATAACAAACTAAAAGGCAAGGTTCCGTCTTCATTTGGAAGCATGTGCAGATTACAGGGATTAGAACTCTCAAATAACAAGTTGAATGGCAAATTTCCGAACTTCATTCAAAATTCTCATGGTGCAGCAGACACATATTTGGGGCGTTGAAATTATCTTATAACCAAATTACTGGCGAGATACCCGAGAGCATCAGACTGTTGTATAAGCTGGAGGTTTTATCATTGCAGTGGAATTCTTTGGAGGGTAATGTCACTGAAGCTCATCTTTCTAATTTTTCCAAATTACATTACTTATCCTTGTCACACAACTCATTATCTCTAAACTTTGTCTCTAGTTGGGTTCCTCCTTTTCAATTAAGTTATTTGGCTCTTGCATCTTGCAAGCTAGGTCCGAATTTTCCTAGTTGGCTCCAAACTCAAAACTCCTTAATGTGGCTAGATATATCTGATAATGGGCTCAATGATTTCATACCAAAATGGTTTTGGAAGAAGTTGCAAACTATGTACGAGTTGAATATCTGTCACAATAATCTCATTGGTTCAATTCCTAATTTACAATTGAAGCTTGCTTACAGGCCATCAATAAATTTAAATTCAAATAAATTTGAGGGAAAGTTCCATTATTTCTGCTACAAGCTTCCGAGTTGTTACTTTCTGGAAATAAATTTTCAGATTTATTTTCACTCTTATGTGGAAACGTTAAAGCTGAAAACATGGCCACTTTAGATTTATCGGATAATCAAATAAACGGGGAACTTCCAGATTGCTGGAAATCTGTAAATCGATTATTGTTTCTTGATTTAAGCAACAATCTATTGTCAGGAACGATTCCTATCTCTGTGGGCACCCTTGTTAAATTGGAAGCTTTGGTTTTACGAAACAATAGTTTAATGGGTGAATTGCCTTCCTCTTTGAAGAATTGCAGCAATTTAATTATGTTGGATGTGAGTGAGAATATGTTGTCTGGTCCAATACCATCATGGGTTGGAGAAAGAATGCTGCAATTGACGATCTTGATCATGCGAGGGAATCACTTATCTGGAAATCTTCCCTTTCATCTATGTTATTTGAAGCGTATTCAATTGTTGGATCTTTCCCAGAATAAATTTTCAGAAGGGATTCCAACTTGCTTAAACAATATTACTGAATTATCTGAAGAAAGCATCAACCAAAACTGAAGCCCAAAGTCGTGTGCATTGGTACAACAGAACTTACTCTGAAATGTATAGTTTTTTCAGTGGTACTTATTATGCACTTCACATAACATGGACGTGGAAAGGTGTGGAACGCAGCTTCAAACATCCTGAACTGATACTTCAAAGCATTGATCTCTCATGTAACAATTTTACAGGTGAAATACCAAGAGAGATTATGTGCATGCGCGGGTTGGTTTCTTTGAATTTATCAAGAAACAATTTGAGTGGAGAAATTCCTTCGGAGATTGGGAATTTAAAGTCACTAGATTCCCTTGACCTATCAAGAAATCATTTGTCTGGAAAAATTCCTCCTACACTTTCCAATATTGATCGTCTTGCCGTGTTAGATTTATCAAACAACCATTTCAGTGGAAGAATTCCATGGGGAAGGCAGTTGCAAACCTTTGATGCCTCTAGTTTTGAAGGAAATGTTGATCTTTGTGGGAAACCGCTTGAAGAAATTTGTCCAGGAGATGAGGCAGTGACAAAGTCTAAAGGAGAAGAAGTCGATGATGAAAATGATAAGTCAGTTTTGTATGGAACACTATACATGAGCTTGGGGATAGGATTCTTCACAGGATTTTGGGGCTTATTAGGTTCATTACTACTTTGGCAACAATGGAGAATTGCATATTTGAGGTTCTTGAACAGACTAATAGACTATATACTTTTAATGATTGCATTGAACATAGTAAAGTGCCAAAGGAGGCTCAAAGACTAGTAACAGGTACATAATTATAATAACGTCTTTCTTTGAATTTCATAATATGTATTTCTCTGCTTCAGTTACGAAAATCAATAACTAGTTTTAATATTGAAAGGGAGAATGCCTTTCTAAAAAGGAACGTAGATATTGGCTTGGGATGAATGTAACAGTCAGAATTTAATTATTTAATTCTTTATCCCAGCTAATTGTAGCACCTCAAGTATTTTCTTTAATTGTTTGTCTCTCTCAGCTACAGATTTATTTTGATCAATTCTATTGAACATTGATATATCCTATGCTACAAAAGTCATGAATTTTAGCACAAAAGTTGCAGTTTACAGTGATTTATTTGGAAACTTCGTTCTGAGATGAAAGCATGATGGATTACTAGGAGTGTAACATTTGAAGCGTTGAAGTTGGTAGTGACAAGTTCTATTTCAAAGTAGTTATTTGAAAAATCAATGTTTGATGAAACTTAATGGTTTGCATTCCATCTAGTGAAGGAGGCTTGATTTATTCAGAAAAGGAAAATATTTTCTTGAAACATTCCAAATTTTAAATCAAGATAATAGATTGCTCTACTTTCAAGCATTAAGCTTACACTAAAACGTTGGAAACAACATATATTTATAGATATATGAATCAAAGAATTACAAGATCATTTAATGGAAATTAACTAGTGATGGTAAGAAGGATAATTCATTGAGTAGAATGAGAAAAAGAGAATAAGAGAACTTAAAGTATATTAGTTAATGTTGTAATGAGTCAGCTGATGCTATCTCTGTTGTCTTCTATTTATTATAGTCGAGGCAAGTAACCCTCATTTGATTGCTTGCGCTCATTGCTTCAATGATCCTTTCAGCGTATTACATTTCTCCTATCGGAGTGCTTTTAATGTGCTGAGGAGCTTCATAACTTAGAGCTAACTGGAATTTGCTTATCTTTCATGGACACATCCGCTTAGCGCTAGATTTATCTGCTCAGCGCCTACAGCATAAGTTTTGGAGTGCCCTCCGCTCTCAGTTCGCTCGGCACCAGCTTGCTAGGCTTAGCATATCATTCCTGCGTTGGCCCAATTTTACTGAGTAGATAAGTTCTCTGAATTTTTCTTATGCTCCCACATATGTAAAACACAAATCAATAAATCTCAAATAACTTTTCTTCATGCAAATATTTCTAAATTTCTGCAATGTTAACAGTTGTTTTATATAAAGATGTTTTGAAATAGTTTTATTGTTCCTAATTATGTGATTATTTGTGGATTAGAAATTTGGGGGACAATAACTATCTAGTCAATACAACCTAATCCAAGCATCCGGCATATGATAGATTTTTTCCAATATGCAAATATCATAACTATATGTTTTGAATTTATTCACAAATTATCCCAATTATAAAGCGAATCTTACATGTTTCAATTACTAAAAAGGTGACCTTTATATCTATATATATAAGCTTTGATTAGACATTATTAGAGTATAGTTAACCAAAGAAAAATATATGATTATAAAATTTATATATAGTTTATTTGTCAAGATAAAATCTGAGAAAACTTTAAGTTATGAATACTTTTAATGTAGTAAAACAAAACTCTATTAGTTATTCGTATAAGGAAAATGTTGATGGACAGTGTTTTTGTCTACATCTATTACATTTTTTATTTCTACATCTGATAAAGTCATGCTCTGCTCCGCTCAGTGCCATCCCTAGACCGCCCAGCGTTGCTTCTTGGCTCCTTCCATCTTCTGTTTTCTTGTATATAAGGATCTTTTCCTTGTTCTTTCAATGACCAGTCAATACAATTCTTTTCTATCTTTCTTCTTCACCTTTCTCCATCTTCTTCTCTCATTATACTTATGATTGTATGTTTTTATGCAACTTCAATTTGTTTCTGCAGCTATGCATTCTCGTTCCATCATTGGTAATTATGGTATCAAAGCTCTTCATTTGAAGAGCTCTACTGTGTAACCCTGCCTCCTTCTTCTCTTGCTCTCTTCCTATTGTTTCCTGTGTTTCTCTCTTCTTCTTTGCACCCTTTCTTGCTTTCTTTAACCATTTTATAATATTAGACCTTGATCTTCATTACGAAAGCTAGATTTTATAAGACAAAATATGAAAATATTGGGTCATGTCGTTCTTCATCTATTTGGCGAGGTCTAAATGACTCGTATGACACTGTCTCAGCACATACTTTTTGGTCTGTCGGTGTGAGACCAAATTATTTTTTGAAATGATATTTGGTATCTTGAAAGATGTATCCGTATGCTTGTTGGTGTCCCTTGTGTAGTGAAACAGTTAAATTTACTGCTAATAATAGATATGTGTTTGAGGATTAAATATTCATAGTTTTCTAACTTATAAAATGGATTTGATTAGGACAATGAATACCGTAAGGTAATTGGACCACTCTCATTTTCTTCTTTGTTTTCTAACACGCTGAATTTTCTAAATCATACAATGTATTCGAATAGGACAATCAATAGTTTAAAGTTTTTGGACCATTTTCAATTTTTTTAAACGAATTCGAAAATAACAAATTGGGACCAATTTCATTTTCTTCCCTTCAAGTGTCTTTATCTACTTATTTTTTGCAACTCGTTAAATGGATTCGAAAACAATAATTAAAAGCGTAAGGTCTCTGTGGACCAGTTTCCTTCTCTTGTTTTCCAATGTCTAACATCTGTCATTATCTAACCCATAATTCAAATAGGACAATCAACGTGTCTTTGGACCATTTTCATTTTCTAAAAGTGTCTGGGATGCTTAATTTTTCTAACCCATAAAATATTCTGAAAGAACAATGACTATCGTTTCCTTCACTCCCATATTTTTATGATGTACCTCCATAATTTATGAAATACCAATTACACCCCTAGTGCCAACGTAAAGAAGTGAATCCTTGATCAGTTTGTGTTGACCGATAATCAAAGGAATAAAAATATCATATATGTTATAAAATAAAGCATAATAGAGAGAAGAGAGAAGAATAGTATACAATAGAAGGAAGTATAGAGAATGAGAGAATATGGAGCAATTCTGTGTATTATTATTGATAGGAAGAGTCCTATTTATATATACAACATGTAATCCATAAAGGAAACAAATCAAATCAACTTAGTTAATAATACAAATATTTACATAAAGAGTAATGAATCATATGAGTATCAATTCATATGAGTAAATGTATCAAATCAATGGACAATCATTAATTCATAATACTCCCCCTTGAGTGTCCATTGATAAAAGAATGTGCCTCGTTAAAACCTTACTAGAAAAAATCCTCTGGGATAAAAAAAACCTAGTGAAGGAAAAAGAGTACAACATTCTATATTCTTTAATACAATATTGTTCATCACATATTCTATTTCTCCCCCTCATGTAAACTTACATCACTAAGGTGATGAAGTCTGAACTTGTGAATCATTTGCTCAAAAGTTCTTCTTGGTAAAGACTTCATAAATAGGCCTGTCATATTTTCACATGAATGAATTTTTGGATATCTATATCATCCTTTCAATTGAACAATATACGATTGTCTTCATATATGATTGTTGATTCTATCTTTGTCGAAGATAGTCACAAGTTTCTTGCACATGTTGAATTATAGACCTTAACCAAACATATTCACAACTTTCCGCGTAATTCTGTATGATTAGACGATGTTGCTACTATGGTTTGTTTCATATATCTTCATGAAACCATTGTGCTACCACATGTGAACAAACATCTTGTTTGTGATCAACCATTGTGACATTGTGAGAATATGTAAAATAACATGCATATACATAACCCATTGGTCTGAATCTGAATCATTTGAATGGAATAAGCTCATATTCATAGTACCTTTAAAGTAATGAAGTATATGTTTTACTCCAAACCATTTTCTTCTTGTAGTTGAAGAACTATATCTTGCTTAATAAATTTACAGCAAATGCAATTTAGATCGAGTATAATTAGCAAGATACATTAGTGTTTCTATGACACTAAGATATGGTGCTTCTGGACCAAGAAGATCTTCATCATTTTCTTGAGGTCTAAGAAGATTCTTTATCAACATCTAACGACTTCACAACTATTGGAGTGCATAGTGGAAAATTCATTTTTGGATCTTTTCATATAAATACAAGAACAAATAGGATCATTTCTATATCCTTCTTTTAATAAGTATTCAATAAGATGGTTTATATCACACATGTGCTGATTGCTTTAAGCAATAAAAGAGCATGTTCAATTTATTGAATAACCCTCTTTAGAATTTGTCTTGTTAGGCAAATAAAATCCTTCAGGGATTTTCATATAAATATGATTCTCAAAAGAACCGTATGAATAGGTTGTAACATCATCCATTAAATGTAAATGCAAACCTTGTTGTGCAACTAGGATAATCGAATATTGCAATTTATTAAATAACCCTCTTTAGAATTTGTCTTGTTAGGCAAATAAAATCCTTCAAGGATTTTCATATAAATATGATTCTCAAAAGAACCGTATGAATAGGTTGTAACATCATCCATTAAATGTAAATACAAACCTTGTTGTGCAACTAGGATAATCGAATATTGCAATGTTGTTGCATCCAATACTAGTGAATATGTTTTTTCACAAATCAATACAAGGTTTTGTGAACAACCTTGAGCAACCAATTGTGCTTTGTATCTAACAATTTCATCATTCTTAATTTAATTTTTGCGCAAAAATTCATATGTACCCAACGGGTTTCACAACTTCAGGTGTGCAAACTATACGTCCAAAAACCTTTCATTTAACAAGCAAATATAATTACGCTTCTGTGCATATTTTAATTTTGGTCAATCTTTTCTTTGCCGACAATCTTCAATGATCATTGCTTATTGATCCTCATTGTCATTCATAACATTCATCGCTATGTTATAAGTAAAAGTTTCGTTAATGTTAACTTCATTTTGGTTCCATATTATATGATTCATGACATAATTTATTGAGATCTCATCATTTTCAACAATTTCAGGTACCTGAGGTTCTTCTGGAACCGAAACATTAATTATATCAAATGAATCTTTTTGGGATTTCAACCTTTTCAATTAGGTCATTTTGCATTTTAGCTCTCTTTCTCATTCAAGAGTTTTAATCTTTGGAACCACACTAAAAAATTCTTACATGAGAATATTAGGTCACTAACCAAAAACCAACTGCATAATAGAGTATTTATGATAACTTATTGGCTTGATGCAAATCAATAATGCAACATGCGAAATTGCATACTTCCAAGTAGCCATTGGAAGATTAGCTCTCGTAAGTACTAGTACAAAAAAACCTTTTTATACTGGTTAAAAAGACTTTTTATACCGGTTTTGAAATTGGTATAGATATAGACGGTATAAAAGGTTTCACCTTTCTATACCACTTTCATAACAGGTATAAAAAGTCAATTTAATACCGTCTATAGAAGCGGTATAGAAAGTCAAATTGGGAATGGGAAAATTTTGTAATAAAAAGTGATTTACTACGCTGGTTATAGTTACAACAGGTATAAAAAGTTTCACCTTTTATACCGATTGTGCTCTAAACCGATATAAAAAGTGACTTTTTTTATTTTTTACGAAAAATTCGTTTATTTTTTCTACTGCACACAAAATTTGTATATAATTACTCAAAACATCCCGACAACAAATGTCATTCAATTTAATATTTACATGAAATACAATCTAATGTTTATATAACTCCAAACCGAATGACTGTACATCTACTATTCAAATAAAAACTCATAAAATACCTAACATCATCTTCTATAAACAATTGAAAGAAATGAATCATTCTGCTCACGAACTTCCTTCAAGAATCTTTACTCCATTGGAGACGCGTCATTGAAAATCTACACTTAGTCAAAATACTACCATATAAATTGTACAAATTGGATTAAGTTCACTATTATTTATCTCTAGGTTTGAATTAAAATCAGGATTCTGATATGGTAATTGATATCGGTTAGATGAGGCTTATAATTGACCACCGAATGCTAAATAATTGACACTAAGACCAATTGTGGTGATTCACATATGTTAATAGTCAAGAAATGAAATAAAAAATTAACAGATGAAAAATTCTAGTCAAGAAATGGGCAATTGTGGTAATTCATTATACTTGTATTGTAGTTAAAAATTTAGTTCATTAATATCTTCCAGAAGAATGGACTAGTACCAAAAAAAATGTGGCTGCATGAATAGTAGGCTTTTGACGTGCATAGGCCTTGCGATCAAAAAGTTTCCTGGATGGTGAATGACTTGCCTTGCCGCAAGGATTTCATCAAGTCACAGACTTTAATCCATTAGCCCAAACAAATTGTCAAACAAAAAAAAATTCTTAGATAGAAGGATGGAACCAAAAACTCATACATAAAGGTATCGAGAAGTTTGAAAGAGATTCAATTAGCTTGAAAAGCATCACACTATACCAATATAGTCTACCATAGCCTTATTATATTCATGAATTGAGAACACCTTTGTATTAATTCATAATATACTTAAAAAATCTCATATCAGATAGCAGAAAGAAATCAGTTGTTTAGAAACATGTTATGTCTTTAATTTGATCTCTTAAATTATGCTTATAGGATAAAATCATAATGAAACAACTAAATATGTAAAGACAATAACATTTGAGTAATTGTAACAACTATTTTATGTGTAATATGCATTATGTGTACTTTGCCCTGAAGCACTAAGGTTTTCTGAAGTTCAATACTTTGGCTTGTAGAGATAATGATTCTCGTTAATTTTTTTACCCTACATTGGCTTAGGTGTTAACTTTAGTTGGTTCGTTTAAGAAATAAATATACAAAATTTTTGAAAAAAGTTACTATAATTATTATTTTTTGAGATTTAGAAAAACGTACAATTCCAGTTTCTTGAACAATAAGTTAAAAAGATTTTCTTTTAAAGATTCTGATTCTTTTTTAAATCTTTTGTAACTAATTCCAGAAATGGAGAAGCGTTACTGCATTTCCTAGAAAAAATGGCTTTTGAGTAATATAATCTGAAACAAATTGGGTCTTAATTAAAAAATAAATAAATTGAATTTGAACTATTAACCCATGGCACTGAAATAATCATATTTTCTGCACAAATGATAACAAAGTCAAAGTACTAACCTGTGTGTCCGATAGCCCGTTTAGATTCATAGATTTCATGATCATTTCCATCCTGCACAGCAAAAATGAAATAATTATAACACATTAACCAATCCTTCTGCCTAATTACCCTAACAATGCTTTTAGAGCTAGAAATCTAGTAGTGAAAACAAGTGAAGGTTCACCCTGAACAAGGTGTTATAATAAGAGAAGTCTATCAATAAATATAAAAACTAAGCATTAATTTTGCTAAATAGTTTGAAATATTCAAAATGTAGAAAATGACTCATGTAACTATGTTAGTAATTATATAGCCAATAACTCACTTACTACAAGAAATTTTGAGTACAACTCATCTAACTTTATATTGATTTTAACTATGCATTTTAACATCAAGTATTAAAAAGAGAAACATACATGTACTTAGTACATCCATTTAAACAAAAATATTTAATAAAGACCATAAAAAGAACTAAATTTTGCACAAGCAATTACCATAAACTTTATTTAGATTCATCAGTTAACCAGCATACCCAATAAATTAAGCTAAAATGAACAACTCAAACATTTTTTTATTACCTTTGGAGATTGAGCTTCAACAAGAGCTTGAAAATGCTCCAACTCTTTATTGTCTAGAAGAAATTTAGCTTATAAGATATTATACCAACAAGAGAAAACTTTTTGTGAACATGATGTACAATCTGACACTTACATGTATTTTTGGTTCTTGAAACTCATAAGCCTCTGTTTCATTAAACCTAACAAATCTTGATAGCCATCAATTTCAGACATATTCCCTTTATTAAGAACTTTGTTTTCTCCTTCAAGTACGACACAATAACTAGGACATAACCCCACATCCATCCATATCTTTGTGCTTCCGAAACAACTTAAACATTAAGTCATCTCCCATATACACTACGATCTGAAAAGGACCAAGACAACCATAAATTTGTCAAACAACCTAAAATAAAAAGTGAAGAACGAAATTTCCATGGACTAAGAACATTAAAGAACTATGTAGAAGAGTTTCATACCCTCCTCTAGTTTTTCTTCTTGATACAAAGCATTTCCCCTGCGAAAATAAGGTGCTATAAGCATCTTACCAAGTCCACAACCCAATTATGTCTTTCTTCTCTGTTTAAGAGAAATACATCAAAATTAAAGGATAGTAAAAGGTCTATAAGAGATAACCTACTAGCCTATTGATTAACGAAAATAAATCAGTACTTTAACTTGCATTGCCAGAGGACTGAATAAGGCACCCAAATCACCTTAGAATTACTAGATAAAACATATAGATGTTAGTACAAATGTCATGTCAATTCTAGAACTAACATAAATTACAAAATAAAGTAGAAATATGAATATAAAAGGAAGACATGTGCACAAGGATTCCATCATTAAGCATCATTCATGTTAGCCATTACGATGGAAGCTAAAACGTGAAAAGAAAGATATGAATTGAGTTAGAATTATGAAAAGGGAAATATGAAGTGGTCTTCTTCAATGGAAAGAAAATGGCCATAACGAATACGAATTTGAATTGAGTGTAGGAATGAAAACGAATTAAATTGAATGTAGGAACAAAAATGAAACCACCTGAAGCAGTAAAACATTGAATTCAAAATTCTCAAGAAGAACAATTAACGAAATTAACTATGAGCTTTCACCATCACCGTTAGAGCCATGGCAGCCTTCGCCAAGCTCCAACGCCTCTTGCACCACCACCTGTGCGTGACTGCAATGTCACTGGAATTTTCTCCTCATCTCCTCCGTATCTCGCTTCGTCATCCTCCTCACCTTCTTCGTTTGACTCGAACAACATGTTCTGTTGACTAGTCATTGCAGTAGCTCCAATTGAACCCTAGGTCATTTCAACGAGTTGCTTGGCGACGTCAAATTGGCGAACCCTTGCCATGGAATCGATGAGGAGGTGTATGAAACGTGGATTGGGAAGGGTTTTTGCGTAGTGGAAGGAGAGGACTATCTTTGATTGGTGTGTTAAGTAGATGAGAGTTTGAAAGCGGAAGTCGCGACGAAAATGATAGACCATTAAAAGATTCTATACTTGTTATGGGCTCAATAGGTGTAGAAATTCTTCTCTCGTAATACAAAAATGCAATGGATCCCTTTCTATTGGCCCAACAGTAATTTCTTCATCTTTTATACCGGTGGATTTGAACAGATATAATATATAGTTATAAAAAGTCAATTTTGCACTAGTGAAGTAATGGTCTTCAATCAATTTTAGACGATTTAGTAATGATTTCGCAATTCTATTTTGAGTATCAACATGCTACTGGAACACTTACAGTATCTTGATCTTGGATTATTTTATCTTTCCGGAAAAATCCCATGTCAAATTGGGAATCTCAAAAAGCTACAATATCTCAGCCTTGGAAGTAACACTCCTCCGCACAGAAGGACAATGCCAAACTATGCTTCAATTTCACTTTCTGGTGCATTCCCTTTTCGCGTAGGGAATCTTCCGTTCTTGCATACTCTTCGACTAGTTGGAAATTTCGATATAAAAGCTAAGGATGCCCACTGGCTGTCTACTCTCCGTTCCTTAACAACTCTTGAGCTGAGTTCATTGCATAGTCTTAGTTCCTCTCACCACTGGCTACCAAGTATTAGTAAGTTCATTCCAAACTTAACAAAGTTGAGGCTAATAAATTGTGATCTTTTAGATAATGATATTCAATCTTTGTTCCTTTCTCATTCTCCTAACTTTTCCAGTTCTCTTAACATCCTAGATCTATCTTCTAACATCTTGACATCATCCACACTTCAACTCTTGTGTAACTTTAGCCTTCATCTTCAGGAGCTTTATCTTCCTCACAATAATATAGCTCTATCACCATCTCTGTGTCAAAATTTCCCAACTCTTAAGATCCTCGACCTCTCTTATAATAATCTAGTGTCTTCAATGTTTTTAGGGAATTTTAACATCAGCTTCAAATTGCAAGAGCTTCATGTTGTAAACTGCATTATTATAGATAGCAGTTTCCTTGTTTCTTCGGCTTCTACCATGAATTCTTTGTCTTCTCTTCTCTACCTTGATCTATCAGATAACTTATTAAACACATGCTTTGTATTTCACTGGCTTTCTAACTTCACTACCAATCTACGCACCCTTTACCTTGATTATAATTTCTTGGAAGGTCCCATTCCAGATGAATTTGGGAAAGCGATGAACTTTCTTGAATATCTTTCGCTCTCCAATAACAAACTCCAAGGCAAAGCTCAGTCTTTCTTTGGGATCATGTGCAAATTACAGAGCTTAGACCTCTCAGTAAACAAGTTGAATGGTAAATTTCCAAGCTTTATTCAAAATTCATCACGGTGCAACATAGACATCATTCGAGAGTTGAATTTATCTTATAACCAAATTAGTGGCAAGATACCTAATAGCATCAAAATGTTATCTGAGTTGGAGATTTTGTCATTGGAGGGGAATTCTTTGGAGGGTGATGTCACTGAATCTCATATTTCTAATTTTTCCAAATTGAATTACTTAGACTTGTCACACAATTCATTGTCTCTAAAATTTGTCTCTGGTTGGATTCCTCCTTTTCAATTAAGTTACTTGCGTCTTGCATCTTACAAACTAGGTCCGAGGTTTCCTAGTTGGCTCAAGTCCCAAAATTCCTTATTCCTATTAGATCTATCTGATAATGGGCTGAATGATTCAGTACTAGACTCATTTTGGACCAAGTTGCGAACTCTGTACACTTTGAATGTTCTCACAATAATCTCATTGGTTCAATTCCTAATATGACATTGAAGCTTCCTTTCAGACCACATATAAATTTAAATTCAAATAGAAATAAGGAATTGAAGAGTCAGTTAGCCTGAGTGTTTGAGAGTTGAAAAAAGTGTGAGTGATGGCCAACATGGTGGGAAGAGTTTGGCAAGGGAGGAAATTGATGAGGATGAGATGTTGCTGACAAGGAGCTCAGATACCGAGCTTAGTCCAAGCTATAACATAGATGCCGAGTTTTGGGTCTGGTATCTAGACACTAGAGCTAGTAGCTGTAACATCCCATCAGAATATTACTAATTTATAAATAAATAATTGGAATAAATAAAACAACGCATTTAATAATACCTCATTTTCCCAAAACGCGGGAAAATTTAAAGCTTTATTAATTGAGCGGATAATTTTAAAGCGCCCATTACAAAACTAAAACCACGATGACATCAAGTCACCCATCAGGGTTTACAATTGTTTTCAAAAACAAATAAATACATATAAAAGTTTCCCAAGTCAATCCCCTCTCCGCGACTAAGCTGCACCAGAGCCACCTGCATCACCAACATCTGCTCCCGTGTACCGCGTACACGATCATCGCCACACACACGCAGATAGGGTGAGCTTAGCAGATAAAATCACTATACAAAGCTATAAACATATATATATATATATATATATATATATATATATATATATATATATATATATATATATATATATATATAAACATATATCAACATGCATACATATCACAACACTTAACTTAACTTTCCACATTACCCTATATTTCTATTCCTGCAATCCGATTCCCAATACGTTTATTTGTGTTCTACATCGTCTGATGATTACTTCAAGGTGACTTGCTGCCATACCTATCGGCCACAACCGATAGAGCACGTGCGGGAAAACATGCTACGGATCATACACCGCAACGCCAGGTAGAGTTCCCATATACGAACAAAGCCCGTATCGTCCCAAGACTACCAAACTCGTCAGCCAACAACTGAGGAGGGCAATCTATCTGGACCCATCCGTACTGGCCACAACCAGCACACTCATACCGGCAACACTCGCCAACCCGAGCCACAACTCAAGGGTTTCTCGTGTTCATCCGCCATCCCGAGCCACAACTCAAGAGATGCTATTCCGAGCCACAACTCAAGGAATACCACGTGCTTAGCCCCTATCCCGAGCCACAACTCAAGGGATACGTTCCGAGCCACAACTCAAGGAACTCCAGCAACCTCACCTCTAAAGCACCATTAGACGCCACATAGATCACACATACACAATCCAACTTCAAAGCTGCAACAGTGTGAATCGCCTGGCGGGGGACACGTGCCGCCAGGCGCTACCAGCTTCCAGACCGCCTGGCGGGGGACACGTACCGCCAGGCGCCAAGCGCCTTTTAAATTGTTCACGCAACAGTGACCGCCTGGCGGAACTGTCTCTGCCGCCAGGCGCACCAAACCCTAAGACTCCTCTGTGATCCCGCTACCGCCTGGTGGTTCCACATCACCGTTGGGCGCCAACACTTATAAGACATTCCTGTTTCATACTATCGCCTGGCGATTCAGTCTACACCGCTAGGCGCTACACTAGTAATGTGACACTACTAGTTTTAGGTACTCTAATTCATTTCCTAGAATTCAACCATTTAATTCTCAAACATCCAGAAATCAACATACACATTCATATATTCCAAATTACAACATCACAACACATATGCATCTTTCAAGTATAAGCACACATTCCTCTCTTTTATAATTCATATATACTTACCTCTTAAATCAATTCCAACACACTTTATTTTCCCCTTCTCAATTTCCCAACCCTTTGCATGCTTACAATTCCATTACATTTAAAGTATGATTATCATTGTTCCTGCAGAGAACAAATAAGAAGTCAGGCATAAGAGTCACCTTACCAAGTAGTCCGCTATCTCCTCAGTTGGCCTCTTCCCATTCGATACATGTCGGCTTGAACCCAGGAGGGGTTACCTGCAGAAGAATCTCCGAAGCTCAAGTAAGTCAAAGCTCTCAGGGAGTCAAATCAACAATTAATGAATGCGTACCTTTTAATGATGGGGTCCACGTGTATTTATAGAATATTAATGGTGTCTGACTATTGTATGGGCTGGGTTTAGTCTTGGGCCCCAGCTTGGGCCCCAGCTTGGGCCATGAGAGGGCCTGGTCCTAAAACAGGTCTTAGAGGTCTATTGAGGATAGGGTATTGATGTTGTTTAACTTTCTAGGCAAGTGGTCGGTTTCGGCCGGCTACCTGCCTAGATGGCTTGTGCTGGTGGTGTCCGGGTACTAGATAGTATGTGGTTTTGACGTGTGTACTATTTACTTGATTGAGTTTGGCTAGGTACGGTACACCAGTCCCCCAGCCTTGTCCGATATGGGTTGTCGGTCAAGGATGACATGTGTTGGTGAACTAGCAAAACCGGTTAGGTGTGATACACCAGTCCCCCAGCCTTGTCCGATATGGGTTGTCGGTCAAGGATGACATGTGTTGGTGAACTAGCAAAATCGGCTAGGTGTGATACACCAGTCCCCCAGCCTTTAAGTGTGGTGAACAGTGTTAAGGCTTAGAAGTGTCAGAAGGTAGGTGAAAGGGCGTCAGGTGGTCACATCGTTAAACTTTTGGCGCCGTCGTTTTTTATGTGTCATATCTTTCATAATGATGGTGTCGATTGGTCTGGGGTTTCATTTTGGCGGGAAGAGTTTAAGTCGTTTGGGGTCGCGGACTATAAATATGGGTTTGAAAGCAGCTGAGGGTTCACTTGGTTCATTTGCGAGTTTCGAAATCAGAGATCTTGTGCGCATTATATTGTCCGACTAGTTCCCAAATTCCGCCGACATCTTTCCGTAAAAACTCAAACAGGTATGTCTAGTAGCGATAGCTCATCGTTATCTACGTCTAGTAGTAGTCAAAGTACTGAGTCGGATAGGAGTAAAGATGACCGACTTCGTGGAGAGGGTGTGAGTGCTGGAGTTGGCACAAGCGGGGTGCCAATGGAGGTGGTGAGGGAGGTCCGAGAAGATCCTCCTGAAGAGCTGGAGGAGAGTAACTGGCCGGCTAAGGGCGGTTATGCGTGGGTTGCATCTGATGTTCGTGACCAGTGATCACTGTTTAGGTGGTCTCGTCTGCTGAATTCCTGGCTAAACTGTACACCCGTCATATCTAGGGGGGTCAGTGGAGATATTGTTTCATTGGAAAGAGTGAGCGCCATCGACCGGGTATGCCACGGGCAAGAAGGGGCTACCGAGAAGTTCTTTTATATGTACATGTGCCATTTTTCTCAGCTTCATATACGACTACCTTTCGACGACTTTACTATGGGCGTGCTGCGGGCTTTGAATGTGGCGCCTACTCAGCTACACCCTAATAGTTGGGCTTACTTACAGGCCTTCCGTATTCTGTGCGAGTCGTTGTACTTGGAGCCTTCACCCTATGCGTTCTTATATTTTTATGACACCAGACCCCGGAGGCCGGCTACCTGGCTGTCATTGATTAGTCGTCCTAGCATTAGTAGTGTGGATGCATTCTCCTAATCTTTCAAGCACTTCAAGGACGGATACTTCAAGGTTGTAGTGAAGGAGGGAGGCGAGCCGTATTTTCTGAATGCGGATGGGAGTACAAAATTCCCTTTTAGTTGGACCAATAACCCTTCGCGTTACAAGGATATGGGAGTGGAGGAGTTGTCGTCTGGAGACAAGGAGGTGGTTGGGATGTTGTTAAGATTTGTGGATAAGTTGCCCACTAAGGGCTTAGTTAGGGTTTATAATTCGGTGCATCCGATTATAGATATTGAAGGTATCTGTTTATTACTTAAGCTGTGTTAATGATGCTAAGTTGTTTTGATCCGAGTTGTGATATGTTATTACAGGGCATATGGCGCAATCTGGCAAGAAGAACTTGGCGCTCTTTCAAGCACTGAGGAAGGAGATGGCCGCCAAGGCCAAGGAGGCTGGGAAAGCTGGTATTCCCAATCTGCAGGAATCCATGGTGGAAGTTCATGTACATGGCGGCACGAAGAGGAGGGCTGAGCTTCCGCCTCGACCTGGGAAGGGTAAGGATGTAAAGAAGATAAGGGCAGCTATCCTTGGGTCAGGTGATGGGGCGGGATCGGCCAGCGGGGAGAAGTTGCCGGAGGCCGGGCTAATTGAGTTGCCGGAGATATCCGTGAGGAAGGATATCTCAATCAACTTGCCCGATACTGTTGTGAACTCTATCGATAATATGGAGGTTGACCATATTGTGAGGACCATGGTTGAATTTGGGAGTAAGGCATTAATGTTGGGTAGGCGTGTGGGGTCCCTTTACAGAAGGGAAGTGAAGGAGGTGGGGGAGTTGCAGGGTAAGGTGGACAAGCTGGCGGAGGAGAAGGCGGCGTTGGAGAAGGAGAAGGAAGGGTGGGAAGCTGAGAGGAAGAGGTTGGTGTCATGGAAGGTTCGTTGTTTAGATTCTGAGGAGAAATTGAATAAGCGTATAGGGGAGCTGGAGGAAGACTATGAGGATCTAAAGGACAAGTATGACGGGGTTGTCGGTGAGTTGGATGACTTGAAGAACAGTGTTATTCAGGAGCACATAAATGGTTTTGAGAAGGGGTTGCGGCAGGCGGCCTTCTTCTATAAGGATGTGGATGCCCTGGATTCAAGGTTCGATGTGGATAAAGATGTGGTTGGTGGAAAGCTGGTAGGGGAGGATGAAGAGGGTGGGGAAGAGGTTAGGAATGAAGCGGCCGAGGCAGAGAAAGATGTGGATGTGACCGTGGAGGGTGATGGCAACAAAGCAGCTTAGGATGTAGTTTTAATGTTGTTCTATTTCGCAATGAATCCTAAGTCTGTAATAACTCGTACAATATTTTGACTTGTTTTTAATGTGATGCATATTGTGGATATATATGTTTTGTGGTTGTTGATGCTAGCGTATGTTGATAGGAATATGCGATATGTTGTGTTGTATGCGTATTTACCTAGGGGAACATTGTTTTCGTTTGTATGTTAAGCACGAGTAAAGGGTGTTTGACCCAGGCCGCTTACTTGTGGTAAGGGTGGGGAACTTAAACGAATCAAACACAAGTGAAGGGTGTTCGACCCAGGCCGCTTACTTGTGGTAAGGGTGGGGAACTTAAACGAATCAAACACAAGTGAAGGGTGTTCGACCCAGGCCGCTTACTTGTGGTAAGGGTGGGGAACTTTAAACGAATCAAACATAAGTGAGGGGTGTTCGACCCAGGCCGCTTACTTGTGGTAAGGGTGGGGAACTTAAACGAATCAAACATAAGTGAGGGGTATAGAGTCATAAAGTAGGGAACCACTCATTTTATTTATTCAAAATGGGGGTGCCTCGTTAAAACCTCCTTGGCCAAAACCCTCCTTAGGGAAAAAAGACCAAGTGAGGAAAAAGAGTACACCCGTGGTTACAAGTATGGATCCGTTTATGGTGTATGTTCAACTGAAATAAAACTTGAGGTGGGATACATTCCATGTGTTGGGGATTTCTTCCCCAGATAGTTGTTCTAGGCGATAAGCCCCACCTCCTATGTCTTCTCGTATGCGGTATGGGCCGTCCCAATTGGCGGAGAACTTACCATCCTTCTTCCTTGCACTGCTGGCCATTCTCCATACTAGGTCTCCTATGACAAACGATCGCGGGTGCAGGTTTGCGTTATATCTCCTGGCGGCTCGTTGTTTGGCGGCGAGATTGCGTATTTGGGCTTTTTCTCTGAGTTCGGGAAGGAGGTTGAGATGCAAGGCCATGTTTTGGTGGTTGTGAGCTGGGTCGTATAGTTCTCGGCGCAGGGATGGTTCGCCAATTTCTACTGGTATCATGGCGTCTGCGCCGTAGACCAGGCTGAAGGGGGATTCGTTAGTTGACGATTGCGGGGTGCATCTGTAGGCCCATAGTACTTCAATTAACTCTTCTGGCCATCGGCCTTTAGCGGTATCTAATCTTTTACGTAGTTCGACGAGGATAACTTTGTTTGCCGCTTCCGCCTGCCCATTGGTCTGTGGGTGTTCTACAGAACTTGTGATATGTTTGATGCCCAAACCGGTGTAGAATTTTGCTAGTTCCTTGTTAATGAATTGTCGGCCGTTATCTGTTATGATGGTATGTGGTATACCATATCTGCATATGATGTCCTTCCACACAAACTGCTGGACTTGCTGGGCCGTGATAGTGGTCAATGGTTTGGCTTCAATCCACTTGGTGAAGTAGTCAACGGCTACAATTAGGAACTTAACCTGTCCTTTGCCGGGTGTGAATGGGCCTAGGATGTCCATTCCCCATTTAGCGAATGGCCAGGGGGACAATATGTGGTGTAGCTGTTCTTGTTTTTGATGTATAAGATTGCCGTGCTTCTGACACGGTTTGCACTTTTTGACGTAGTCTTGGCAATCCGCCTCTATTGTAGGCCAAAAGTACCCGGCTCTGAGAATTCTTGTGGCCATGGTGCGCGCGCCTGAATGATAACCGCAGATTCCTTCGTGTAGTTCCTTAATGACGTACTGGGTTGTTCTGGCGTGACACACTTAAGTAGGGGCTGACCGTATCCGCGTTTGTAGAGGTCGTCGCCTACCATAGTGTACCTGGCGGCCTTGGCCAGCCAAGTTTTGTCCGCGTGGGCCGGGGGGTTGCTAGTTTTGAGGTACTGAATGTAAGGGGTGGTCCAGTTTGAGTTTTGGGTAGGGGTGAGATTGTCTGATGGGGTGTGGGTTAACGTTTGGCGAGTGTGTGTGACAGAGGGTGTGGATAGCGTTTGCTGTAGCAAGGACCGGTTGCGGTTTTTGAGTTTGGTGCTGGCTAATTTGGAAAGGATGTCGGCTCTGACATTGTCGGTTCTGGGTATGTGTTCGACGCGGACTAGTTCGAAGGCGGATTGGATGATTGCACAGACCAAATGGTAATACTGTTGGAGGACGGGGTCTTTGATTTGGAACTCGTCGTTCAGATGACCTACTGTGAGTTTGGAGTCGGTTTTACATGTTAGCTTTTTGACGCCTACTTCACGGGCTAGAGAGAGACCGACCAGGATAGCTTCGTACTCAGCTTGATTATTCGACGTTTTGAAAGCAAAATGAAGAGATTTCTCAATGAGGATGTCGTTGGGGCCTTCCAGTACAATGCCGGCACCTGCACCCCTTGGGTTCGAGGAGCCATCTACATGAAGCGTCCTTTGGTCCTCGATAGGTGTTTGTTGTAGGTCGTTAACGAAGTCCAAGAGACATTGGGCTTTGATGGGGCCGTGTGGTTCATAACGGATGTTAAATTCGAAGAGCTCCACGGCCCATGACGACATGCGCCCGGCTAAGTCTGGTTTTTGCAATATTTTCTGGATTGGATAATCGGTCTTGACGGTTATGGTGTGGTTTTGGAAATATGGTCGTAAGCGGCGTGCGGCGAGGACCAAGGACAGGGCTAGTTTTTCTACCATTTGGTATCTGGTTTCAGGGTCTTGGAGTGTCCTGCTTACAAAGTAAACAGGGTGTTGGGTGCCTTCTGCTTCTTCGACAAGGGCAGCGCTGACGGTGTGATCGGTGGCCGTGATGTATACCAGCAGGGGTTGGCTGGTGTCAGGTTTGCGAAGGATGGGGGTGAGGTTAGGGATGCTTTGAGCTTGAGGAAGATTTGTTCACAATCTTCAGTCCACGTGAACCGGGCGGATTTCTTTAGGAGCTGAATTATGGGTTGAGTTTGTTCTGCTAGTTTAGGTAGGAAGCGAGATATGGCCGTGAGGCGGCCAATTAGTCGCTGTACTTCCTTGATGGTGGTGGGGCTACGCATCTCGATGATGGCCTTGCATTTTTCGGGGTTAACCTCTATGCCGCGCTGGGTTAACATGAAACCGAGGAATTTACCCCGGTCCACGCCGAATACGCACTTTTCAGGGTTCAAGCGGAGGTTGTACTGGCGCAATGCGGAGAAAACCGCCTCTAAATCTGTAGCGTGTTGATGATGGCTTGGGGATTTGACGACCATGTCATCAATGTAGACTTCGACACAGTGTCCTATGAGGTGGCTGAAGACTTTGTCCATTAGCCGCTGGTAGGTTGCCCCAGCGTTCTTAAGGCCGAAGGGCATGACTCTATAGAAGTAGTTGGCATCATCTGTGATGAAGGCGGTCTTGTGCATGTCTGTTGTGGCCATTGGTATTTGGTTATAACCTGAGTATGCGTCCAAAAAGCTAAGTACTTTATTTCCTGCCGCGCCGTCTACAAGGCGGTCGATGTTGGGTAGGGGGTAGGCGTCGCGAGGGCATGCCTTGTTTAGATCTGTGTAGTCCACGCACATCCGCCATTTACCATTGGCTTTCTTCACCAAGACAACGTTAGAAAGCCAGGTGGTGTAATGCGCTTCATCTATGAATCCTGCGCTCAGCAACATCTCGGCCTCTATTTTGGCTGCCTGTCTGCGTTCTTCACCAAGATTGCGTTTTTTCTGAGATACGTAGCGGGCTTCTTTGTATACCGAGAGCTTGTGGGATGCGACGTTAGGGTCTACCCCTGGGAGGTCGGCGGCTGACCAAGCGAAGAGATCCGTGTTGTTGGTGAGGATGGGTGTAATTGTGGCACGCTCGCCTAGACTTAAACCAGTGCCCAAGTTGATGGAATGGCCATTAGGGAGTTCCAGGGGGGTTGTGTCCTCGACTGGTTCGAGGCGGGCATCTCGGCCTATTCTGGGATCAAGGTCCTCGCCGGATAAGGCTATGCGGGAATTAGGTGGTCGCGCGATGTGATTTGTCTGTTGGATTGGGAGTTGGGGCCTTAAGCTTGCCATGTAGCATTCGTGTGCCAAACGTTGGTCACAGTGGATGGTTAAGATGTCACCGGATGGTGCTGGGAACTTCATGGCCAAATGCGGGGTGGAGACGACTGCCCCGAGGGTGTTGAGGGAAGGACAGCCCAAGAGTATGTTGTAGGATGTGGGTGCGTTGACTATTAGGAAGCGGATTGGGATTGTTTTTGTTTGGGTTCCTTCCCGAAAGACGGTATGGAGGTCTATGTAGCCCCGGATAGATACTTGTTCGCCAGAAAAGCCGTATATGGGCTCGTCATATGGGATCATGGCGGTGTCAGGGAGTTGCAATTTTTGGTAGGTGGCCCAGTAGAGGATGTCAACTGAGCTGCCTTGATCCACCAGTACTTTTTTAACGGCATAATTTTCGATTTCAACTGTGATGACCATGGGGTCGTCTTGTTGGTGGTCGAGGCCGTGAAAGTCATCATCTGTGAATACGATGGGGGGCATACGTCGTCTGTGATGGGATTGGGTGATGTGGTTGATAGATTGTATGTGGCGGAGGTGTTTCTTTCTGGCAGATGAGGTGGAGCCTCCGCTTGCGAAGCCACCGGAGATGGTGTTAATAGTACCTCGCAAGGGGGGGTCGGTAGGGGTGATGTTGGTGTGGGCGGGCTGTGATTGTGTGTCGTTGGGTTGGGTGGGTTGGTTATTGTGGTTGACGCCGCTTGGTTGTCGTCTGTGGTCGTGTCGTGGAGGGTGGTGGGTTCGGGAGGAGGTGTGGTCATCTCTGCGGATGAAGCGGCGAAAGTGGCTGGCGCGTACCAGTTCTTCGATCTTATCCTGTAGCGCTTTGCACTCTTCTGTAGTATGACCGTGATTGCGGTGGTATCGACAATACTTGGTCATGTCAGCGTTAGGAGGGGTGGTTGTTTTGCGTGGTGGGGGGAGGAGGTCAGCCTGGAGGGCTTCGTCAAGGATGCGGGAGCGGGCTGCTGTGAGTGGGGCGTATCTGGTAAAACGTGGTTGGCGGGGTTCTCGTGGACGGGTATCGGGGCGCGGGTGAGGCTGTGGGATGGGATTGGGTACGGGGTTGGGATTGGGGGTGGAGGTGTTGGCGGCATAGTCGTTGCAGAATTTGGTGTGAAGGGTTTGCATTTCTTCCATGCGAACGTAGTCAGCGGCACGCAACTTGAGTTCGTGCATGGAGGTGGGCGGGTGGAGGTAGACGTTGTTAGCGAAGGGTCCGGGTTGCAGGGTGAGGGTCATGCATTGGAGTATCATTTCCTGGTTAAGGTGTGGTGTGCGAAGGGCTGCTTTGCTGAAGCGGTCGATGAATGTTCTGAATGGTTCATTGGGCTCCTGTCTGATGCCCAGTAAGGACATGGTGGTGGTCTGGTGAGGGCAGCTGCCGGCGAAATGTGTCGAGAACATGTGGGAAAGGGTATCGAAGTTATCAATGGAGTAGGGTGGGAGGGTGGTGAACCATTCTAGGGCGGGGCCTTTGAGTGTTGTGGGGAAAGCTTTGCAGAAGACTGCGTCCTGGGATGTATACAGAGCAACGTGTGTGATGTAAACTTTCAGGTGTTCGTCGGGGTCGGTTTCGCCAGTGTAGCGATCGAGGTTGAATGGTTCCCACTGGGTTGGGAGAGGGGTGTTAGCGATAAAGTCTGTGAACGGGTGGCGGCGTCTGGGCTGGTGGGGGGGAGAATGTGGGGTGGGGGTGGGTGGTTGATTATGGTAGGGAAGGTGGAGGTGATGTTATGTGGAGGGATGTGGGTTGTGGGAAGATATGGGGGGTTGTAGGGTGGGACGTATGCGGTGTGGAGAGTAGTGGGTATGTTTTGGGGAATGTGGGTTGTTGAGGGTGCTGTAAGTCCTGGGTGACCGGGTGGGAAGTGTTGGGGGTGTGTGGTAGTGAGAGGGGTTTGTTGGGTGGAGGTGAAGGTGTGGGGGTGGGGTTGTATTCACTTTCTTCCTCTGTAGGTTGGAAAACCGGAGACTTCACAGCTTCAGAGGTCTCTTTGGCTTTTCCCTTCAGGTCGGCATCCGCCTCGATTCTCCTCCTGAGGCGGGAGTTCTCTTGTTTGAGCGCTTCCATCTCTTCGGCGTTGCGCTTCTTCAGGTCTGCGAGTTCCTGTTGCATCTTCATCTGGCCGTCTAGGATGGCGGCCAAGTCAGCGGTGATGCCAGAGGGTCCAGAGGGACCAGCGTCAACTTGCTTGCTAGCTCCAGCTTTGCTGCGGGTAGAAACCATCTTCAGAGAAAAGCGGGTACCAAGGGTGTTCGTCTCGTGCCCCACGGTGGGCGCCAATTGTTCCTGCAGAGAACAAATAAGAAGTCAGGCATAAGAGTCACCTTACCAAGTAGTCCGCTATCTCCTCAGTTGGCCTCTTCCCATTCGATACATGTCGGCTTGAACCCAGGAGGGGTTACCTGCAGAAGAATCTCCGAAGCTCAAGTAAGTCAAAGCTCTCAGGGAGTCAAATCAACAATTAATGAATGCGTACCTTTTAATGATGGGGTCCACGTGTATTTATAGAATATTAATGGTGTCTGACTATTGTATGGGCTGGGTTTAGTCTTAGGCCCCAGCTTGGGCCCCAGCTTGGGCCATGAAAGGGCCTGGTCCTAAAACAGGTCTTAGAGGTCTATTGAGGATAGGGTATTGATGTTGTTTAACTTTCTAGGCAAGTGGTCGGTTTCGGCCGGCTACCTGCCTAGATGGCTTGTGCTGGTGGTGTCCGGGTACTAGATAGTATGTGGTTTTGACGTGTGTACTATTTACTTGATTGAGTTTGGCTAGGTACGGTACAATCATGTTCCCATACTTTTCCAAAAACCCGTCATGATCATGCAACACTCGGTCATAGCGATATCATCCATAGTGGCCTTATGCCCACACTTATAACATCTTACCTTCGAGCTAACATATATAGGTTCATATATTCAACATGTCTCAGCAAGCACTACCAAAAACATAGTCATCAATCATGCATCAATATATTTATATATATACATTCACCAATCAAGGCCATACCAGCACTTGATCACACTTAATCATCCATTAGTAATCATACTATTAGGGAATTCAACAACCAAGCATGAGTGACGTATATCTCCCTCTTCAGGCATCCAAAATGAATCTCCACCGTTCAAAGTGAAGAACAACATGTTGTGAAACACCTTACAAAATTTCACCTAAATCGGACGGTTAACGAAGCGGGAAATGCAGTTTCACGAAAACTGCGCAGACCAGAAAAATCGGTGGCGCCTGGCGGCATGAAACTACCGCCGGGCGGTTCCTGTTCCACGAAAAGTACGAAAAACAGCGTTTTTCGTGAATCGGACACCATGTCTCACTGGTATGGCGCTTGGCGGCCAAATGGGTGCCACCAGGCGGTTCCTGCACCTGCGAACCTTACCCCCTTCGCAACAACTCTAATTTCCATCAATTTCTGACTCTATAAGATCCGATTCTATCTCTTAGGATTACAATTCATCTCTAACACTTTCCATACCCGAATTCATTCACATTTCTCCATTTAGATGTGTGTCGTTTTCGAAATCCCAATTCATCAACCTAAAAAGGGTGTTCTTAACGGTTCTCTCAAATTAACTCTAATTGATAGTGAAATTCCCCAATTTCTTTAGTCAAGTATTCAATTAAAAGTTAATGATCCCTTTCCTTCCATTTAGAATCGATTCAGAACACTCAAAACACCAAAACCGAACCAAAAAATTGGTCCGCGCCGCCTGGCGGGTGTTCATCACCGCCAGGCAGTTCAAGCAAAAACCCAGAATCTGGGTTGGTCGTCACGCGTCGCCTGGCGGCACAACGCTCACCGCCAGGCGGTTCCTCTCTAGAACCCAAGAAACAAGTAAAAATTGGATGAGTCGCCTGGCGGCAGTTCATCGTCCGCCAGGCGGTTTCTGGAAAATTCCAGAAACACGAATTATACACAGCAGGGCATTGTACATGCATCAATTTAATCATACAGTTCATGAAATTAAACAGTACGCAATTAAAGGTACAATTCCAGCTCCCCTAACCTGGAATTCCTTCGCTTAAATTGAATTGTTTGAGATACTCCAATGATCACTACGTCTCCCCCTTCTTGATGTGGTCACTCTACCTTACCAATCTCTCTGATTTTCGTGCTCTAATTGAGCTTTATGATCTGTTTTTCAGCTACCCAAGGCTGCCTCTCAACTATCTAGGGTTTTTCGCAACCTTTCATATTCAATTCAAAGCCAAAATGCCAAAAATAATGTTTTTAGTTTGGTTCTCCAAGGTTTGAACCCATAACCATTCAATCACAAAGTAATTACACCACCAATTCAACCAAGTCATGTTTCATGCTTAACAAATCCAATTCAGACATCATATCATACCAGAACATAATTACATAGATTTAAATAATAAAACAATAACACAAAAGTTAGCATACATAGGACTCGAACCCAAGTCCTCTCACACAATTTAAGTACTCTCAACCACTTGAGCTAGTATTTTTCCACGTCATACCAACCATAATTTAATGTCATAATTATTTCCCCTCCTGTATTTATTAATTAATTATTTAATTAATTAATTAAATTCTACGGGTCTTACAATACTCTCCCCTTTTTAAATTTTTCGTCCTCGAAAAAGAGAACTAACCAGTGAAGAGATGAGGATAGGACCGCCTCATGACATCGTCCATCTCCCATGTCATTTCTTGAGTTGCCTCATCCCATAGGACTTTCACGGTTCTGATTTCCTTCCCTCTGAGCGGTTTTGTTTGAGAATCCAAGATTCTCACTAGTCCAACTCCCACTATTAGATCCTCACGTACCTGAACGTCGTCCTCCTCTTACACAAGTGTAAAACTTGCAATGTACTTCCTTAACTGTAAATCCTATATACAAGTTTGCCAAGTGCGGTGGTAAAGCGATCTCATAGGCTGCTAGACCTATCTTTCGTGTTATCTGCTAAGGTCCAAAAGAAATTTTTTTTTTTTTTTGAGTTTGATCGTTCTTTCGTTGCCAGTAATTTGAGTAATCTTGAGAATCGCATTCTGTCCATCCTTAAACTTCCACGACCTTCTCCCCATATTTGCATACAGCTTTTGTCTGCTCTATGACGCGTTCATCTAGTCTTGGAAATAACAAGATTTCTCTGTGGTCTGCTACAGCAACTCAGCCTAATAATCGCCAACTCCCAATCCAAGTATTCACACATCTAAATTTTGCCTCTTTTACCACCCACTGCCTCAGATAGTCCGATTCTTATCTTGATTAATACTTCACTTAAGTGGTTTAACTTACTGGTTTCTTCTTAGTGATCTACTAAAACTTGCAATCATTATAGTGTTTACACTAAGTCCTCGTCATCAAGTTTTCAGTATCTATTCCTCTGCTCCTCTTTCTTCTCATTCCCCGCGACACCATCCGATTAGAGAGTATTGACACCATCTCTTCCTCAGGTACTAATGCGATAAAGACTTCACCACTCCAAAGTGAAATTCTAGCATCTACTTGAAAACGAGTCTATGACTCTTCCCCCATCTAGATGCTCTACAGCTATTCTTCTTTGGTCTTTGCTAAGTAACTCTAGTTCACACGACATTCTGTCCTCACCTTTCTGCTTCATTTACCATTGATGCACCGTCGTCGATTTGTCTCTTTGATTCATCGAACACTACCTTGTTGAGTACCACACTGTTCCAGCATGAGATTGGAAAAATAACCTATCCATTCTTGTGTTGATGTCCCATTCTCACAAAAGAGTCAATTCCAATTAACCTTGAGTATAAATTCTTCGATCATCTCGAGACACCACCAAGCCCAAGTATTCTGCACTTAGCCGCAACTGTAGAGTAAACCAACATCTCACTACCATTTCCCTCTTGCCGAAAACTAGAACCTAATTCTCATAATGGCGATACCAAGGAGTATCTAATCTCGATTAAAACCAAAACGCATACCCCAAACACCACTTTTATGCCTTGTATCTTTTTAATTATTTACTTTAACCGATCCAACACCAATTAGTAGAGACACTCCTTCAGCTACACAAGAGTTTTCTCTTTTCCTTTCATCCTCCCTTGTGCCATGACCTTACCAACTGCCTCATTCCCATAAGAACAACTTAACGAAGTACTTCTTCTTTCGATACTTGAAACTGTTCATCTCATGCCCCAAGTCAGACCTTTCTCTCTCGTGAGCCACCTTACTTAGGACATCCATTCTACTCCTGACTTAAATTGTGGTTATTGCCGAGAATATTTAACTGCCTCTCATGGAGGTTGACCGGCATAAAACCTTAAACATACAGTATTCTTACCACGTGATTGGTTCTCCCCCTTTCTTAGAACATTTCCTGGTCGACCTAACCTTTCGAGCTCTACCTCAACTTTACCTTCCGCTGGAGATTCTCACTTCCTTGTCTCGACCCTTTTAGTTTAGCCTTAGCCTCATACGTTTCACTACTTTCCACTCCTACCTTTGACCCATGTTAGGATGTAGTACCAATTTGACTTCTCAACTTTGCTGCACAAGCATGCACTGAACACCTCTCCTTATTCTAACCTTTGAATTTGATTCCTCTCCCAAAACTTTTGGTATTCGTTCCAAGAACCTATTCTTGCCCTCAGTTTAACGCGATGTTTCTAAACTCCTTTAGTGATTTTCGCCTACAAATCCACAACTTAACTTCACTCGTACACTGATACACAACCTTCTGCATATTCGTATCTTCGGTCAAGAGGCTACCTTAAAGGCCCTACACTAACCCTTGCAAGGCAAGCAGGTCAAGTTTGAGCTTGAATCTGCATTGCTTTGCCACCACAAATGACAAACACATACCACATGAGTGCAAACATAAAAGGAAAAGGTATAGGAGAGAAACAAAACCTATAACTTCCCTCTCTTTTACCAAAACCTTTAGAATTAAGAAAGGAAACTATCTCTGATATAGTCATGAGTGTGCACCCTCATCACTTTACCAAGAAATTTTTTGTTCTTAATGCTTCCAGTTTCACAACTTTACGTAGTCCGCAATCCATAGTATGATCGATAGACTGCAAATTCATTCCTACACGGTTTCGCAACCGAAACACGACAAGCTCACTCCCCAAGGCCCAAAAATCATTTGAAAACCATTGCTCTGATACCAAATGTAACATCCCGTCAGGATATTACTAATTTATAAATAAATAATTGGAATAAATAAAACAACGCATTTAATAATACCTCATTTTCCCAAAACACGGGAAAATTTAAAGCTTTATTAATTGAGCGGATAATTTTAAAGCGCCCATTACAAAACTAAAACCACGATGACATCAAGTCACCCATCAGGGTTTACAATTGTTTTCAAAAACAAATAAATACATATAAAAGTTTCCCAAGTTAATCCCCTCTCCGCGACTAAGCTGCACCAGAGCCACCTGCATCACCAACATCTGCTCCCGTGTACCGCGTACACGATCATCGCCACACACACGCAGATAGGGTGAGCTTAGCAGATAAAATCACATATATACAAAGCTATAAACATATATATATATATATATATATATATATATATATAAACATATATCAACATGCATACATATCACAACACTTAACTTAACTTTCCACATTACCCTATATTTCTATTCCTGCAATCCGATTCCCAATACGTTTATTTGTGTTCTACATCGTCTGATGATTACTTCAAGGTGACTTGCTGCCATACCTATCGGCCACAACCGATAGAGCACGTGCGGGAAAACATGCTACGGATCATACACCGTAACGCCAGGTAGAGTTCCCATATACGAACAAAGCCCGTATCGTCCAAAGACTACCAAACTCGTCAGCCAACAACTGAGGAGGGCAATCTATCTGGACCAATCCGTACTGGCCACAACCAGCACACTCATACCGGCAACACTCGCCAACCCGAGCCACAACTCAAGGGTTTCTCGTGTTCATCCGCCATCCCGAGCCACAACTCAAGAGATGCTATTCCGAGCCACAACTCAAGGAATACCACGTGCTTAGCCCCTATCCCGAGCCACAACTCAAGGGATACGTTCCGAGCCACAACTCAAGGAACTCCAGCAACCTCACCTCTAAAGCACCATTAGACGCCACATAGATCACACATACACAATCCAACTTCAAAGCTGCAACAGTGCGAATCGCCTGGCGGGGGACACGTGCCGCCAGGCGCTACCAGCTTCCAGACCGCCTGGCGGGGGACACGTACCGCCAGGCGCCAAGCGCCTTTTAAATTGTTCACGCAACAGCGACCGCCTGGCGGAACTGTCTCTGCCGCCAGGCGCACCAAACCCTAAGACTCCTCTGTGATCCCGCTACCGCCTGGTGGTTCCACATCACCGTTGGGCGCCAACACTTATAAGACATTCCTGTTTCATACTATCGCCTGGCGATTCAGTCTACACCGCTAGGCGCTACACTAGTAATGTGACACTACTAGTTTTAGGTACTCTAATTCATTTCCTAGAATTCAACCATTTAATTCTCAAACATCCAGAAATCAACATACACATTCATATATTCCAAATTACAACATCACAACACATATGCATCTTTCAAGTATAAGCACACATTCCTCTCTTTATAATTCATATATACTTACCTCTTAAATCAATTCCAACACACTTTATTTTCCCCTTCTCAATTTCCCAACCCTTTGCATGCTTACAATTCCATTACATTTAAAGTATGATTATCATGTTCCCATACTTTTCCAAAAACCCGTCATGATCATGCAACACTCGGTCATAGCGATATCATCCATAGTGGCCTTATGCCCACACTTATAACATCTTACCTTCGAGCTAACATATATAGGTTCATATATTCAACATGTCTCAGCAAACACTACCAAAAACATAGTCATCAATCATGCATCAATATATTTATATATATACATTCACCAATCAAGGCCATACCAGCACTTGATCACACTTAATCATCCATTAGTAATCATACTATTAGGGAATTCAACAACCAAGCATGAGTGACGTATATCTCCCTCTTCAGGCATCCAAAATGAATCTCCACCGTTCAAAGTGAAGAACAACATGTTGTGAAACACCTTACAAAATTTCACCTAAATCGGACGGTTAACGAAGCGGGAAATGCAGTTTCACGAAAACTGCGCAGACCAGAAAAATCGGTGGCGCCTGGCGGCATGAAACTAGCGCCGGGCGGTTCCTGTTCCACGAAAAGTAAAAAACAGCGTTTTTCGTGAATCAGACACCATGTCTCACTGGTATGGCGCTTGGCGGCCAAATGGGTGCCGCCAGGCGGTTCCTGCACCTGCGAACCTTACCCCCTTCACAACAACTCTAATTTCCATCAATTTCTGACTCTATAAGATCCGATTCTATCTCTTAGGATTACAATTCATCTCTAACACTTTCCATACCCGAATTCATTCGCATTTCTCCATTTAGATGTGTGTCGTTTTCGAAATCCCAATTTATCAACCTAAAAAGGGTGTTCTTAACGGTTCTCTCAAATTAACTCTAATTGATAGTGAAATTCCCCAATTTCTTTAGTCAAGTATTCAATTAAAAGTTAATGATCCCTTTCCTTCCATTTAGAATCCATTCAGAACACTCAAAACACCAAAACCGAACCAAAAAATTGGTCCGCGCCGCCTGGCGGGTGTTCATCACCGCCAGGCAGTTCAAGCAAAAACCCAGAATCTGGGTTGGTCGTCACGCGTCGCCTGGCGGCACAACGCTCACCGCCAGGCGGTTCCTCTCTAGAACCCAAGAAACAAGTAAAAATTGGATGAGTCGCCTGGCGGCAGGTCATCGTCCGCCAGGCGGTTTCTGGAAAATTCCAGAAACACGAATTATACACAGCAGGGCATTGTACATGCATCAATTTAATCATACAGTTCATGAAATTAAACAGTACGCAATTAAAGGTACAATTCCAGCTCCCCTAACCTGGAATTCCTTCGCTTAAATTGAATTGTTTGAGATACTCCAATGATCACTACGTCTCCCCCTTCTTGATGTGGTCACTCAAACCTCACCAGAACCTTACTCAAACCTTACCAATCTCTCTGATTTTCGTGCTCTAATTCAGGTTGCTATTTCAGTTTGCCAAAACCTTCCCTATGGCCACTTTTTACCCTTTTAAACTTGGCTTTTAGTAGAGTTTAATTACCCAAAACGAAATTTACCTAATGGTACTGTTAACTACCATTTAATTGACCTTTATGATCTGTTTTTCAGCTACCCAAGGCTGCCTCTCAACTATCTAGGGTTTTTCCCAACCTTTCATATTCAATTCAAAGCCAAAATGCCAAAAATAATGTTTTTAGTTTGGTTCTCCAAGGTTTGAACCCATAACCATTCAATCACAAAGTAATTACACCACCAATTCAACCAAGTCATGTTTCATGCTTAACAAATCCAATTCAGACATCATATCATACCAGAACATAATTACATAGATTTAAATAATAAAACAATAACACAAAAGTTAGCATACATAGGACTCGAACCCAAGTCCTCTCACACAATTTAAGTACTCTCAACCACTTAATTTAATGTCATTTGGAGATACTTCCAAGGTGATGGTAAAAGGACGAGGTACGATATGCTTTTCTTAGAAGAATGGATGAATTGAGAAAATTCGAGATGTGTACTACGTACCCGACCTCAAAAGTAACATATTGAGTGTGGGGCAGTTAATGGAAAAGGGGTACTCAGTCATCATGAAAGACCGAGTACTAGAGTTGAGGGATAAACTCAGACACCTTATTACCCGAGTAGAAATGAAAGAAAATATAATGTATAAATTAGAGTTGAGGTGTCCTCATGCAAAGCTCAATAAACAGACACCACATGAAGCATGGAGTGGAAAGAAACCATGTGTATCTCATTTGAAGGTATTTGGCAGTGTAGCATATATTCATGATCTAGTGCACGAAAGAACCAAGCTTGAGGAAAAAAATGAGGAGAATGAATGGAACAACTCAGCAAAAACAATTGAGAGCTCGAAAATGACAAGTGAGAACTCAAAAACTGCTTTTGGAAACTCGGCAAGTGAAAGAAGAAGTCTGGCTAATGTTTCAGCAAGACAACAAGAGGTCTTTGATGAGGAAGAAGAACCATTGCAGGCCAGAACTCGGATCCTACAAGACATATATAATACAAGTAATGAGGTACATGTTGTGTGCCTTTTGGTAGATTTTGAATATGTTAGTTTAGAAGAAGCTATGGTGAATGAGAAATGGAAGAAGACAATGGACGAGGAGATTACTGCTATAGAACGTAGTAGTTCAAATCTTGGTCTTGGTAAGGCCTTTGTGAAGATATCTGCAATTTGATCTTCTGTCGGGCAGTACTCAAGTCGTATCTTCATATTTGTTTCCGCTTCTCTGATGAAGTGGTATTTAATTGCTATGTGTTTTGTTCTACTGTGATGTATTGGATTCTTCGTCATTGCGATAGCTGATTTATTATCACAGTTGATTGTAGTAGGTCCACTTTGTTTCTCTCCCATATCTTTGAATATCTTTCGAAGCCATATAGCTTGACTTGTTGCTTCAGCAGCAGCCACATATTCTGCTTCAGCTGTTGATTGTGCAACAATTGCTTGCTTCTTTGATGCCCAAGAGAATATTCCCGATCCAAGCGAGAAAGCATAGCCTGAGGTGCTCTTCATGTCATCTTTTGATCCTGCCCAATCACTATCGGTGTAGCCAATGATCCTTGAGTTAGTCATGGTTTTATACCATATTCCAAACTCCTTTGTGCCTTGTAGATATCTTAAAATTCTTTTCCCTACTCCATAATGAATCTGACTTGGCTTTTGCATGAATCTTGATAGAAGACTTGTGGCATACATAATGTCTGGTCTTGTGGCTGTGAGATATAAGAGACTTCCAATCAAACTTCTGTAGCGTGATGCATCTGTTTCTTGTGCTCCATCATCTTTTTGTAGTTTCTCATTTACCACCAATGGAGTAGCGACAGGTTTACAATCATACATCTTGAACTTCTTCAATAGGGCTTCAATATATATCTTTTGAGAGATAAATATGCCGTCTTCTTGTTGTTTCACCTCTATACCGAGGAAATAGTTCATCAACCCAAGGTCGGTCATCTCAAATGTCTTCATCATGTCTTCTTTAAATTCTTTCATCATCTCCAAATTGTTTCCTGTATAGATAAGATCATCGACATATAAGGAGACAATGAGGTGATACTGACCTTGTGCTTTAATATATAGTGTTGGCTCACTTTTGCTCCTCCTGAATCCTTGATCGATGAAGTATTGATCAATCTTGCTATACCATGCTCGAGGAGCTTGCTTCAAGCCGTATAAGGCTTTTTTTAGTCTTAGTACTTTGTCTTCATTGCCTTTATTGATGAAGCCTTGAGGTTGTTCAACATAAATCTCTTCTTCAAGCACTCCATTTAGGAAGGCTGATTTGACATCTAGTTGATAGATGTTCCATCCTTTTTGTGCTGCTAGGGCTATTAGAGCTCTTATTGTATCTAGTTGTGCGACTGGAGCAAATGTCTCATTGTAGTCGATTCCTGGTTGTTGTGAGTATCCTTTTGCGACCAATCTAGCCTTATGCTTTTGTATAGTTCCATCAGGATTGAGCTTTGTTTTATATACCCATTTCACTCCAATGATGTCTTTTCCTTGAGGACAGTTTACGAGCTCCCAAGTGTTATTCTTCTCAATCATTTTAACCTCTTCTTCCATAGCCTTGACCCATATTTCTTGCTTTGATGCTTCCTCATAGCAGTTAGGCTCAATCATGGCCATATTGCAGGTTTCGTATATGTCTACCAAAGATCTTACTCGTCTTGGAGTGGACTCTAGTGAAGAATCTTCTAATGGAGGTGGAGAAGGCGTACCTGAAGCTTCTGCCTCTTCTTGAATTTCTTCTTGATATTGTTGCACTGGAACTAAAGTTGTGCTTTTAACAATTTTTTCTTCTTCCCAATTCCAAGAAGCATTTTCATCAATTTCAACATCTCGACTAATGACGAGCTTTTTTGTTTGTAGGTTGTAAACTCGATAGCCTTTTGATTGTGTGCTATATCCCAAGAATATTCCTCGTATAGTCTTGTCTTCAAGCTTGTGCCTTCTTTGATCAGGAACATGTATGTAGCAGATAGATCCAAATACTCGTAGGTGTTTGGCTGATGGCTTTCTTCCACTCCAAGCTTCAATAGGAGTCTTGTCTTTGACTGCCTTAGTTGGACATCTGTTCAAAATGTAAACTGCAGTGTAGACTGCTTCAGCCCAAAAAGTGTTAGGCATACCTTTCTCTTTTAGCATTGATCTTGCCATCTCCATGACTGTGCGATTTTTTCTTTCTGATACACCGTTTTGTTGTGGAGTATATGCAACTGTGAGTTGTCTCTCTATGCCTTCATCTTCGCAGAATTTGTCAAACTCGCGAGATGTATACTCCTTTCCACGATGACTTCTAAGTACTTTTATTTGTTTTCCACTTTGCTTCTCAACAAGGGCCTTGAATTTCTTGAATATTCCAAAGACTTCTGACTTTGCCTTTAAGAAATAAACCCATGTCATTCTAGAGAAGTCATCAATGAAGAGGATGAAGTACCTGTTGTTGTGATGTGAAAGCGTCCTCATTGGTCCACAAACATCAGTATGGATCAACTCTAGTAAGTCTTTTGCTCTCCATGCTTTGTCGGTCGAGAATGGTAATCGATGTTGTTTACCAAGGAGACATCCTTCGCATGATTCATTATTCTCTTTTAAGCATGGAAGATCTCTCATCATGTTTTTCTTATATAGAAGCTTTAAGGCATATGTGTTGAAGTGGCCAAATCTCCTATGCCAAAGCCACGAGTCATCAACTTCTGCCTTCATGGCAATATTAGTACCAGGTTTGAAGCTTATGGGAAAGCTTCTATTTCTCTTCTCCATTTTTACTTGGCCAATTTCTGTCTTTCTACTGTCATAAATTTTGCATGTATCTTTCTCAAAGTGGAGAGAATATCCATTCTCCATCATTTGACCAATACTTAAAAGATTCTCTTTAAGATTGGGAACCAATAAAACATCCTTGATGAATTTCGTACCTTTCTTTGTCTCCACCATGACAGTTCCTTTGCCTTGAGACTCCACTATGGTACCGTTTCCTAGTCGAACTTTGACATTGACAGATTTATCAATGTCTTTGAAGATGCTTTGATCTTTGGCCATGTGATTGCTGCATCCACTATCCAAGTACCAACTTTCTCCTCCATTAGGAGATTCTTGATTGGCATAAAATAAGCGTTGTTCCTGATTATGTTCTTCAGCAAAGTTTGCTTGATGCTTATTTTTATTACGACAATACTTCTCTACGTGGCCAAATTTCTTGCAGTATTGACATTGAGGTTTTCCATGATGCCAACAATCTTTTTCCATGTGACTTGTCTTTTTACATATGCCACATGGGGGATATTTTCCTTGACGAGTCATAGGGAAGCTTCTAGAATTTTCTTTATTTCTAGAAATTTCTCCTCTACTTTTATTTTCTTCATATTCTTTATTCTGAGACCGTAATTTTAGTTTTGATTGAAAGGCATTTTCGACTGAGTCTTCTTCATGCCTTTTCAATCTTTGTTCATAAGCTTCAAGAGAGCCCATTAGTTGTGTTATTGACAATGTGGCCAAATCTTTTGTTTGTTCAATCGCGGTTGTGATTGCATCATATTTTTGGGGAATAGAAATTAAAATTTTCTCAACGATTTTTTTGTCAAGAATAGTTTCCCCATAGGTTCTCATCTGACTAACTATTTCCTTTATTCTAGAATGGTAGTCTTTAATGGTCTCAAATTCTTTCATTCTTATTAATTCAAACTATCGTCTTAGAGAATGAAGTTTAACATTGCGTACCTCATCACTTCCTTGAAACTCTTCTTGTATTGTGTTCCAAGCTTGCTTTGCGTTTGTGGCACCTATTATTCTCGGAAAGATTGTGTCATCAACTGCTTGTTGAAGAGCAAATAAAGCCCTTGAATCCTTCTGTTTGTTTTCCTTCAACTCCTTCTTCTGAGCTGCAGTAAGAGCGGAAGTGTCTTCTGGAATAGTGAATCCCTCTTCTATAATGTCCCATAAATCTTGGGAGCGAAAGAATGTCTTCATTTTGACACTCCAAAAATCATAATTTTCTCCTGTGAAAATAGGTACTGGAATTGATGATGTTTGATTGGTAGTGGCCATAGGTTGAGAAAATATTTTGGAAGTAGTATAGAATGAAGTTCTAATTTTTTTTGAAGTAGTTGAAAAGTTTATCTACGCCCAGTAGATGACCGAACGTAGCTCTGATACCACTGATAGTAATTCAAGGTTGTGAAAGGGATAGTTGAAGGGATAGAAAAAATGTGTAGATAGTAGAGTGTGAAAGTAGTAGTTGGAGAAGTGTATTTGTAGTTGAGAATAGTTGTATTGGATGTTGTGTTAGTTGTTCTTGATGTTACAAAATGGTAGGATACATGGGTATTTATAGTCCCATAGATTATTCTAGAAACTCCTGGCTAGAACTAATGCAAATACTTCTAGATTTTTCTACATAGTTGAATGTTCTTGATTTTTCTTTCTATCCTAGGCTTTTCTCCAATACTCTAGAAGTTTCTTTACATTTTAATAACTTTATCTTATATTTTTTTAGATTCTTCTAGAATTTGCATTATACTTTAATACATACTATGAAATTTATAGTGCTTTCAATGGTAGTTATTACAAGCTTCACATAACATGGATGTGGAAAGGTATGGAGCGCAGCTTCACAGATCCCGAAAATTGATTCTTCGTAGCATTGATCTCTCATGTAACAATTTAAAAGGTGAAATGCCAAAAGAAATTACGTACATGATCGGGTTAGTTTCTTTGAATTTATCAAGAAACAATTTGAATGGAGAAATTCCTTCCGAGATTGGGAATTTAAGTTCACTATACTCCCTTGACCTATCAAGAAATAATTTGTCTGGAAAAATTCCTCCAACTCTTTCCAATATTGATCGTCTTTCCGTGTTAGACTTATCGAACAACCATCTCAGCGGAAGAATTCCATGGGGAAGACAGTTGCAAACCTTTGATGCCTCTAATTTTGAAGGAAATCTTGATCTTTGTGGGAAACCGCTTGAAGAAAGTTGTCCTGGAGATGAGACACTGATAAAGTCAAAAGGCCCGGAAGAGCATGATGAAGATGATAATTCGGGTTTCTATGGAGCATTATACATGAGCTTGGGGCTAGGATTCTTCACAGGCTTTTGGGGCTTATTAGGTCCATTATTACTTTGGCAAACTTCGAGAATCGCTTATCTGAGGTTCTTGAACAAACTGACAGACTGTATACTTGAAATGGCTGAAGTGAACATAGCAAAGTGCCAAAGGTGGCTCAAAGACGAGTAACAGGTACATAATTATAATAACGTCTTTCTTTGAATTTCATAATATTTATTTCTCTGCTTCAGTTACGAAAATCAATAACTAGTTTTAATATTGAAAGGGGGAATGCCTTTCTAAAAAGGAACGTAGATATTGGCTTGGGATGAATGTAACTGTCAGAATTTAATTATTTAATTCTTTATCCTAGCTTACTGTAGCTCCAAAAGTACTTTCATTAATTGTATGTGTCTCTCTTAGCTGCAATTGATTTTGATCAATTTTATTGAACATTGATTATATCCTATGCTCCAAAAGTCATATGAATTTTAGCACAAAAGTTGCAGTTTACAGTGATTTATTTCGAAACTTCGTTCTGAGATGAAAGCATGATGGATTATTAGGAGTGTAAGATTTGAAGTAGAATGAGAAAAAGAGAATAAGAGAAGTTAAAGTATATTAGTTGTAGTGTTGTAATGAGTCAGCTGATGCTATCTCTGTTGTCTTATATTTATAGTCGAAGCAAGTAACCCTCATTTGATTGCTTGCGCTCATTGCTTCAATGATTCTTTCAGCGTATTACATTTAGGACTGGGCAAAATAAACCAAACTGCACTGCACTACCAAAAACTGCACTGAACTAAAAAACTGTTCGCATGAACTGCACTGAACTGGAAAACAATTCAGATGAACTGAACTGAACTGTTATTCTTAAAAATAAACTGGACTGAACTGCACTGAACTGCACTATAATATAAACTAAACTGAACTGTTTTATGAACTGCACTACGTCAGAACTGAACTGCACTATTTTTGGACTGAACTACACTAATTTTTAACTTAACTACACTGTTTTTGAACCATTTTTGAACCGAATTGCACTGATTTTGAATAAACTTCACTCTTTTTGAACTGAATTGTACTATTTTTGAACCGGATTGCATTGATTTTGAATTGAATTACACTATTTTTGAACTGAATTACACTATTTTGAATCGAATTGCACTAATTACATATGATTGTACTACGCAATAATAATCTAAAGTTTATAATTTGAAAATGCTTAGAAAATAATACTTGAAATATGCAATATACTTCAATACACCAATTAACATTTTTATAATTTTTTTATTTATATTAAAGTTTTTTGTAACTTAAAATGTAATTAAAATATTAAAATTAATATAATAAATATAAATATCCGTATTAACTTATTTTTTATATTTTAAAATCTTATGTAATATTACTTTTAGTTTTACAATGTTTATTATGTTGCGTAAAATTTTTTAAAAGGATTTACTTTAGAAAATTATCAAAATTAATATTTTTTTAACATTTGTATTCATTAATATTTGTGTGAAAAATGTTATAGAAATTTTATGAAGTTCTAAAATTAATATTTTAAGAATTTTTTAAAATAAATTCTCTTTAAAAAAGTTGATGCCACATAATAAATATTTTAAAACTAAAAAATAATATTATATAAGATTTTAAAATAAAAAATACGTTAGTACCAATATTTATATTTATTATACTAATTTCAATATTTAAGTTACAAAAAACTTTAATATAAATAAAAAATTATAAAAATGTTAGTTGTCACAAAATTTAATTTTTAAAAATAACTTCTGTAAAATCATAACATGAAAATAACATTACATAGTAAAATTCATTTAAAATAAAATAAGATATTGAATTAATTTATAATTTTTTTAATAAATTAATTATAAATATTTTATATTTTTCTCAAAGAAAGAGTAAAGAAAAAAATTAAGACAAAATAAAATAAATATTTTAATATGAAAGAGAAAGAATAGAACGTAAAATATAAAACACATAAGTCCAATTCTTATCCTAATACTAATATTTTATTTGAGGTATTTTGCTCTTTCAATCTACTATAGTTCAATAGTTAACTTAGTTAACTTAACATAAGTTTAGTTTCTTAAAACTGAACTATTTTATAATACAGTTTAATTATTGTTATGAATAATTTAGTATATTTTAGTTTAATATAGTACAATTAACTATAGTTTAGTATAGTTTAGTAAATTATGCCCGGTCCTAATTACATTTCTCCTATCGGAGGGCTTTTAATGTGCTGAGGAGCTTCATAACTTAAGAGTAACTGGAATTTGATTATCTTTCATCTCTCTCATGGCCACATGCGCTTAGCGCCTACAGCATAAGTTTTGGAGTGCTCTCTGCTCTCAATTCGCTCGACACCAGTTTGCTAGGCTTAGCATATCATTCCTGCGTTGGTCCAATTTTACTGAGTAGATAAGCTCTCCGAATTTTTCTTATGCTCCCACATATGTAAAACACAAATCAATAAATCTCAAATAACTTCCCTTCCTGCAAGTATTTCTAAATTTCTGACAATGTTAATAGTTGTTTTATATAAATATGTATATTTATCAAAAAATATTTATATCTATATATATATATATATATAGATATTTTGAAATAGTTTTATTGTTCCTAATTATGTGATTATTTGTGCGGTTACTTTTCCTTGCAATGGATTAGAAATTTGGGGGACAATAACTATGTAGTCAATACAAGCTAATCCAAGCATCCCGCATATGATAGATTTCTTCCAATATGCAAATATCATAAAAATATGTTTTGATTTTATTCAGAAATTGTCCCAATTATAAAGCGAACCTTACATGTTTATTCAATTACTAAAAAGGTGACCTCTATATCTATATATATTAACTTTGATTAGACATTATTAGAGTATAGTTAACCAAAGAAAAATATATGATTATAAAATTTATATATAGTTTATTTGTGAAGATAAAATCTGAGAAAACTTCAAGTTATGGATACTTTTAATGTAGTAAAACAAAACTCTATTAGTTATTCGTATAAGGAAAATATTGATGGAAGGTGATTTTGTCTACATCTATTACTTTTTTTTCTACGCCATCCCTAGACCGGCCAGCGTTGCTTCTTGGCTCCTTCCATCTTCTGTTTTCTTGTATATAAGGATCTTTTCCTTGTTCTTTCAATGACCAGTCAATTCAATTCTTTTCTATCTTTCTTCTTCACCTTTCTCTATCTTCTTCTCTCATTATACTTACGATTGTATGTTTTTATGCAATTTCAATTTGTTTCTGCCGCTATGCATTCTCGTTTCATCATTGGTAATTATGGTATCAAAGTTCTTCATTTGAAGAGCTCTACTGTGTAACTCTGCCTCCTTCGTTCTCTTGCTCTCTTCCTATTGTTTCCTGTGTTTGTTTCTTCTTTTTTGCACCCTTTCTTGCTTTCTTTAACTATTTTATAATATTAGACCTTGGTCTTCATATGAAAGTTAGATAGGACAATCAACCTGTGTTATGGTATGAACTGAAAAAGAAAGTAATTATATATGTCATGAAAGAATTTATTCTTTAATGAGGTTCGTGTGTCATTTATGGTATGAGAAAGATAAAACTTTACCGCGTCATATATATTACGAATAATTATATTAGTTTTTTTTTCACTTTCCTTTTTGTAAATATTATTTTCGTGCATGCGTTGAAACAATTTAATATATTTCTTATTCTTAATAGATGGTCAGTAATAGAGATGACAAATAAACACGTTCCTGTGGGTATTATCCGAACCCGCCCATTTTGATAGAAATTCTCGCATTGACTGGGTATGGGTATGAGTATGGAGATTTTTCGACTTTTTCAATTGGGTATAGGGATGAATATGAGGATGTACATATCCCCGCCATAATACTCATCCCGTCATATCTCTGTTCTAGTTTAAATTATTACAATTAATTAAGTAACCATATATATATATATATATATATATATATATATATATATATATATATATATATATATATATATATATATGTGTGTACTTTCTATTTTTTATTTCTTCTAATTATTTGGTTTGTCATGAAACTCATTTGTATCTTCAATATATTTTTTATCTTATCATAACCTTTATGTAGTTACCTTAAAATGATGTGTGTCAATTAAAAAAAAGCTATGTCTCACATTTGAATATTTCTATTATTTGTTAATATTTTTATTTATTGTATATTTTCCTTTCATATGAGAATGTTTAATACTCTCAATTTAAATATTTAATAGCATAAACCTTTCACTTACTAGGTAATATAAAAAAATTATTTACTTATTATTATTAATTTTTGTTTCATTTGAAGAATTTTTTTGTTTCGTTAAAACAATTTTCGTTATTTCTCAACTATTGAGTATATATGTTGATATTAGAAAAGTTTTATTAGATCTCTAAGGTATTTTTCATCTTATCATACCCTTAATTATATATTTGTTTTCCTTTGTACGATTTCTTTCAATAATCTCAAATTGTTTTAAAGACACACATTTGTTAATTTTTTAATATTCTTATTTGTTTTTTATTTTCATCATATAGAAAATTATTTCGATATATTTTATCTAATTATTTTCTAATTTCTAACTTATTATCAATCATACTATAGGTTTTTCACTATAATTATATAAACAACTTTTATTTACTACAATATAAAAATTTAATGTAATTGCCAAGAATATTTTTTTTATCACCATCCAACATATAATGGAGTTTAAAAAAATACAAAGTTTATGTCAAAATTTTATTTTTATGTTTATTATTTGTTCTTTGCGTCATTTTGATCAAGTGATGTATTAACACTTTTATTAGTGTATAAAAAGATATTCATTAAAATTTAAAAAAATTGAAGTAAACAAACATTTTAAATATATTTTAATTTGAAATTTATTTTCCTTCTATATTTTTTTGAAAAATATTTTTAAATTTTATCAACTAGGTTTCATTAATGTTTGCAAATTGGTATTCTAATCTAAAATGTAAACAATTATAATTCATTTCAAAGTATTTGATATCGAAATTGAATATTTGATAATATTATGTTTTCTTTACCGTAATTTTTTATTATTTTATAAAAATTAATTAAAATTAATATTGAAGTAGTAAGAAAACGGGTACGAGTATGGGTACGAAAATGTACCCGTTACCCGATGGAGATGGGGATGAGACAAAAGTTTGATACCCGTTGGATTTGAGTATGGGAATGAGGATGAATTTTTTCTACGAAGATGAATATGGGATAGCGAAGCTCGTCCCCGTAGCACATCGTTGCCATCCCTAGTCGGCAACATACTAAATGTCTCATATTTAATCTTATATGATGAATTAAAATCCAAAATTTAGATATTTGAGACTTTTATTATTACTATATATTTGTAATATTTGATCTTTAAGTTGTTTTTTTAAGTGAAATATAATTTTCTCATTTCTCATTCCTTTTAGATAAGGTATTTATGGACCAATTCCATTTTCTTATTTCCAATCTATCATTTTCTAACACATAAAATGAACTCAAATAGGATAATCAATCAACATGTCTTTGGACCATTTTCACTTTTTTAAAGTGTCTACATTCTTAACGTTTGTAACCCACAAAATATTCTGATAGGACAATTCATGGCTTAAGAGTTTTAGAATAGCTTCATTTTCCTCTTTTCAAGACTTGCTTAAATTTTTAACCTATAAAATGGATTCAATTATGATAATTAATAAATTAATATTTTTTGACTAACACTACTAAAAAAATGATTTTTAGTGTCAGTTAGGGATGAGGTTTAGTGGCGGTTCTAACCGCCACTATTTTTATTTTCATTAGTTAATCAACCGACGTAGAATTTAGACTTACAAAAGTACTATAGTGTCAGTTAAATATAACCGTCGAAATAACCACCACTAATACTTTTAATGTCCGTTTTAACAGCCTCTAAATCAATTTAAAAAATACTAAATATTTAACGGCGGTTATAACCACCAGCAAAATCATAATTTTTTTGAAAAAAAGACGTCTCATATTTAGTGGCAGTTACAACCGCCAGCAAAATCATTTTTTTTTAAATATTTTACAATTTAGATGTTTATCTCAAGGTCATAGAATGACTTTGATGGTCGACTCAAGATCAAAATATTTATCTGGAAAGAGCTTGGAGTAGTAGTCATTGTTACATAGCTTTCTCCATTCTGATGAACCTTGCGTGATGAGTTTCTCGAATTACGCCTCTTGTTGGCAAACCATGGTTGGAGTTAAGCCAATGAGCTTTGAGTGCAACTAAAACCGTGCACGCACTTTCACCACAAGCTCTTTCACTCATGTTTTTATAAACCTTTAATTTATGGGTTAATGTTTTTTATGGCTAACGACTATATTCTTATTACTATTTACTTCTTTGTCTCCTTTTTTTACCTATAAATACCACATAGGTGCATGGGGAAAGACACAACAACAACAGACCCAACCGACACTAGAGTTTTCTCAAAAGTGTTCTTCTTTTCTTCTCTATATTATCTTTAAGACCAGTGGCGGAACTTGAAAAAAATATGTAGGGGTGCCAAATTAGATGTTTTATCTATAATTTTTTTAATTAAAAAAATTATTTTCTTTATTTAAATCATGCAATTCAAACTTTTCAATTTTTAATTTTTTTAATTTGTTGAATTCACATAAATGAGTATTCTATTTTTTATTTCAATTCAAGAGTATTCAACTAATTCATTGTATGTAGTTGAAAATACAAAATATCAACATTTAATAATGTTGGATTATACCAATTTGAGAAAATATAATTAAGGTTTATGTGAATTTCATACAAAAAATTCCTAAAATCATAGTTAGGGTTCATACTAATTTGGAGAAACTTAATTTGGGAGAAATATTGTAATGGAAGAATCATAAATCTAACATGCATATATCATATTATGATACTTATTCATGATATCGTGTGAGTATGCATATTTGTTATCTTTGTTCTTCAATTTCTTTTTCCTAATCTGTCTTTCTTTTATTTCATACTTTTTTATAACTTGTTGTGGATAAACCTTATAACCAGATATAAAACCTTAATCTCTTTAATCCAGTTACTAATCCATCAAATTAATTTTTATTTTACTTTTTAAACAATAAAAATATATAATATATATAACTTAATAAAAATAATATAAATTATATATATATATATATATATATATATATATATATATATATATATATATATATATATATATATATATAATTAAAAGTTTGGGGGAGCCATGGCTCCCCTTTGTCCTAACCTAGGTCCGCCATTGTTTAAGACAATGGTGTTCATAAGGTTTGGAGATCCTTCGTTGCACTGGATTGATCTGACGGGTTGTTGTATCTTTGAGACAAACACATATGATTTGAAACACATATGATTGTGTATTTGTATCGCCATGTGCAGTAAGGAGCGTTTTCTCTCTAAGGATAGCGCTATGTGTGCCTCAACCCAGTATATTTGTACTCCTTTCCTTGTTTATTTTTTATTTAATATTGTTATTATAATCGTTGATCTCTGATTAATATTCATTGTTTTATATATATATATATATATGTCATTATTATTATTGCTCTAATAATTATTATTATGTTATTTCATATTTTTATTATTATTAGTATTATTTGAGTAATCATTTTTCTAACATTCTTAGAGAAAAAATTTATCAAATATAATATTCATCGATTCATGAATGAATTAATTTATATACTATTAAAATTAAATTAAATCGAGTTTAATTTAATTCTTAGTTGTCTTGATAATAAGCATATGTTTTTTCATTTTCACCAATAAATAAATAAGTATTTCATATATTTTCTATGAAATAAATAATAATTATTTTTTAAATAATCCTATTAAAGTCTGCAATTCTCACAGAAATCAAAAAATCATATAAATGAAAAAAAACAGTAGGAAAATACAACTCAGAAAACTAGTTAAATCTAAATTTAAGTAATGGTTGGTTCTAAAAATAGAAAAAGTAAAAGACAATGTATTGGATGCTCCGCAATACAATGAAGATAACAGTATATATATATATATAGATAACAGTATTTATTACCATCTCTTTGGTCTGTTTAATCACCATCTCCTTCATCTCTTTCAATCTACATTCTTTAATTTATAAATTTGTATTCTAAAAAACGTCAACCGTTTCAAATGAATTTATATGACAATTTACATAGTTTGTATGTAATTCGTATATATAGTTGTAATTTAAAGTAAACAAACTATGTTATGTCAAAGTATTAAAAAGTAAAGTTGGAAGTAGTCTATAGGCTTAAATAATAACAATTATTTTCCATCTCTGTGAATTATGTTTATTTATTATTTTATGAAATAAACTTTTTGGAATATAAATGGGGAATGGAGCTTTCTAAACATCAAGGTGAAGGAGAAAAGAACTGAATCATGAGTGCTTATTTTCTGAAAACATTTTATGTTCTTCTCATGCTTTCTTTGCTTGCCTCAGGAATTAGTGTGACAATGAAGAACTCAAGTGAAAGTGGTGAAGCAAAGTGCATAAAGAGTGAGAGGGAAGCACTCCTGAGCTTCAAAGAAGGCCTCATAGATGACTTTGGCATGCTCTCCACTTGGACCAATAATACTGATTGCTGCAAATGGAAACGCATTCTCTGCAACCATCAAACTGCTCATGTACAACTGCTTGATCTTCATGGAAACTTCGACTATACACCGTATTTGAGAGGTGCAATCAATATTACTTCATTGATTCACTTGTCTTATATTCAACATATGGATCTCAGCCATAATTATTTTGTAACGAGTTACATTCCAGAGTTCATTGGCTCCTTCACAAACTTAAGATATCTCGATCTCTCCAATTCTTATTTTTCTGGCAAGATTCCTTCTACACTTGGAAATCTCTCTCAGCTCCTATTCAGATTGGAAATCTCAAGCACTTACAGCATCTCGATCTTGGAGCATTTTTTCTTTCCGGAAAAATCCCATGTCAAATTGGAAATCTCAGACAGCTACAATATCTCAGTCTTGGGAGTAACACTATTCTATACAAAACGAATACGCCAAACTATATCTCAAATTCCCTTTCTGGAGCAATCCCTTTTCGCATAGGGAATCTTCCATTGTTGCATACTCTACGACTAGGTGGCAATTTTGATATAAAAGCTAAGGATGCAAAATGGCTGTCCACTCTCGATTCCTTAACCATTCTTGGGCTGAACTCATTGCATCATCTTAGTTATTCTCACCAGTGGCTACAAAGTATCAGTAAATTAATTTCAAACTTGAGCGAGTTGAGTCTAATTAACTGTGATCTTTTGGATAATGATGTTCAATCTTTGTTCCATTCTCATTTGTCTAACTTTTCCACTTCTCTCAACGTGCTAGATCTCTCTTGTAATATGTTGACATCATCAACTCTTCAACTCTTGTTTAACTTTAGCTTTCATCTTCAAGAGCTTTATCTTCCTTATAATAATATTGTTTTCTCATCTCTATGCCCAAATTTTCCATCTCTGAAGATCCTCGACCGCTCTTACAATAATCTAACATCAACAATGTTTCTAGCCAATTTTAATATCAGCTCCAGACTACAAGTGCTTCTGCTACGGAACTGCAGTCTTATAGATAGAAGTTTCCTTGTTTCACCTACTTCTACTTATGCCTCATCTATTCTCTATCTTGCTCTCTCCCATAACTTGTTAAAATCGTGCTCTGTATTTCACTGGCTTTCTAACTTCACTACCAGTCTTCACACACTTCGTCTTGATTATAATTTGTTGGAAGATCCCATTCCAGATGGATTTGGGAAAGCAATGAACTCTCTTGAAAATCTTTATGTATCGGATAACAAACTACAAGGCAAGGTTCCGTCTTTCTTTGGGATCATGTGCAAATTACAGAGGTTAGACCTCTCAAGAAACAAGTTTAAGGGCGAATTTCCGAGCTTCATTCAGAATTCTTCATGGTGTGGCAGACACATATTTCGGGAATTGAGCTTATCTCATAACCAAATTACTGGCAAGATACCCGAGAGCGTCAGATTGCTATCTGAGTTGCAGATTTTATCGTTGGAGGAAAATTCTTTAGAGGGTGATGTCACTGAATCTCATCTTTCTAATTTTTCCAAATTATATTTGTTATACTTGTCACACAACTCATTGTCACTAAAATTTGTCTCTAATTGGGTTCCACCTTTTCAATTAATGTTTTTGGGTCTTGCATCTTGCAATCTAGGTCCGAATATTCCTAGCTGGCTTCAAACTCAAAATTCTTTACTACAACTAGATATATCTGATAATCAGCTGAATGATTCCGTACCAGAATGGTTTTGGAACAAATTGCAAATTATGTACGAGTTGAATATGTCTCACAATAATTTCATTGGTTCAATTCCTAACATGAAATTAAGGCTTCCTTTCAGACCATCAATAAATTTAAATTCAAATAAATTTGAGGGAAAAGTCTCATTATTCTTGCTACAAGCTTCCGAGTTGTTGCTCTCTGCAAATAAATTTTCAGATTTCTCATGTGGAAACCTGACCACATCAAACTTGGGCACTTTAGATTTATCGTATAATCAAATAAAGGGGCAGCTCCCGGATTGTTGGAAATTTGTCGACCGATTATTATTTCTTGATTTAAGTAGCAATCAATTGTCAGGAAAGATTCCTATCTCCATGGGAACCCTTGTGAAATTGGAAGCTTTGGTTTTACGAAACAATAGATTAATGGGTGAATTGCCGTTCTCTTTGAAGAATTGCAGGAATTTAATTATGCTGGATGTTAGTGAGAATATGTTGTCCGGTCCAATACCAGCATGGGTTGGAGAAAGCATGCAACAATTGATAATCTTGATCATGCGAGGGAATCACTTCTCAGGAAATCTTCCCTCTCGTCTATGTTATTTGAAACATGTTCAATTGTTGGATCTTTCCAAAAATAAGTTATCAGAAGGAATTCCAACTTGCTTAAACAATTTTACTGCATTATCTGAAAACAGCATCGACAGAACAGAAACTGAAAGTCGTGTGCATTGGTACAATAGTACTTACTACGAAATTTATAATCTTTTCAGTGGTAGTTATTATATGTTTCGTATAACCTGGATGTGGAAAGGTGATGAACGCAACTTCACACAACCCGAATTGATTCTTCGGAGTATTGATCTCTCATGTAACAATTTAACCGGTGAATTGCCGAAAGAGATTACATACTTGCTCGGGTTAGTTTCTTTGAATTTATCAAGAAACAATTTGAGAGGAGAAATTCCTTCCGAGATTGGAAATTTATGTTTACTTGAATCCCTTGACTTATCAAGAAATAAATTCGAGGGGAGAATTCCTTCATCTCTTTCTGAAATGGATTTTCTCCAAATATTAGACTTGTCACACAACTCTCTTTCTGGAAGAATCCCATTGGGAAGACACTTGGAAACATTTGATGCCTCTTGTTTTGAAGGAAATGTTGATCTTTGTGGTGAACAAGTTAACAAGAGTTGTTCTGGGGATCAGACATTAGTAAAGCCTCAAAAAGAAGAAGCCCATGGAGAATATCATGTTTTCTATGAAGCATTATACATGAGCTTGGGGATAGGATTCTTCACAGGCTTTTGGGGCTTATTAGGTCCATTACTACTTTGGCAACCATGGAGAATCACTTATCTGATGTTCTTGAATAAACTGATAGACTATTTACTTGTAATGGTGGCAGTGAACTTTGCAAAGTGCCAAAGGTATATCAGAGACTAACAGAGTGCAGAAGGTGGCTCAGAAACTGGCAGGTACATAATTCTAGTGACATCTTTCTTTGAATCTTATAGTACTTATTTCTCTCATGCAGTAACTAGATATTATATTGAAATGAAGAATACCTTTGTAAAAATTTATTAAACATTGATTATATCGTATCTTCCTATTCATGGCTTTACTATTGGTGTTCCTTTTTTTTTTCCAAAAATAATTGTTTTTTGTTGGTGTAAAGGAATTATTGATGGTGTAAATAATTTAGTTTTCATTTAGTTTACCGCTAAAATTTGGTCTCCAAATTATTTTTCCATCATTACTAATAATGTTTGTCATCATCTGAATCTCAGCACAAAACTTAGTTCATAGCGATTTGCTTTATTTAATTTATCATTATAATATTTGGTTTCCAAATACTTTTCCATCATTACTAACGTCTCTCATAAATTTTAGCACAAACTTTGCAGTTTGTAATGATTTGCTTCAAGACTCCATTGATGAAAGCATTACAAATTGTTAGCAGTACAAGATTTGGAGGTTGAAGTTTCATGAAGCTTATTGATTTGATAGTGTATAATTGAATAATCTATTATGTAAATTTAGTTTTAAGCCAAGAAAGTGAGATATTCCAATAATGTGAAGCTTTTACATTGCATCTTAAAAATGGAGGATTGTTAGTGGCTTGCCACATTCAGATATAGCATGTCCAAATTTGTATATGTGAGGAAGAATGTAAGATATCCCAATAATTTATACTTCTGCATCTATTTAATATCATCTTATTCACTCTTTCATACGTTGATATCCCAATGGCAGTCACATCTACATCTAATTAACCTCTTATCTCATTTAACTGTATATAAATATTTGTTGATGTTTTTTAAATTCAGAATAGAATTTTAAAATAAAAAATTCATTAATATATAACACTTAAAGTTATTTATTGTCTCGTTGGATAATGGTATATTTGCTTATTTCTTTGGTAAATTAAATTATTTTAACGAAAAGCCGTAGTTATATTAAAATTGTATACTTAAAAGCGGAACTGTATTTTAAAACACACCGGAGAATGTTTTGTATGTTGTTCCCATAGTTTGAAAGAAGCACTTCCTGTGACTAAATATTTTTATATATTTTACTCTATTAAAAATGAAAACAAACTAAATATTTCTCGCCGATAGCTCTCTTTTATATATTTTACACTATTAAAATTTAAAACAATTATTAATTCTTCCATCTTAATCTTTTAAAAGTCAACTTAATGGAGTTTTGAACATAAATTTTCATGTTCAATATTCTTTTCGATTCAGTTTTCAACGATCTTTTCTGTTAATTTTTTTAAATTAGAACAGGGAAGAAAGCTAACATATGTTTCTAATCAAAGGCAATAAAAAAATGTCACGTGCGGGTAGAATTATTGTTATTAATATAATTATTATTTTGTATTATTATTATTCTTAATAAAAATATAATAATAATTTATAATTTATAAAAGATTCCATTTTTTGTGTCTATATTTATTAATTTAATTTTATCCTTAATTATTATTTTAAAAATTAATTATTTTATAAATAATTTATCTTTAACTGTTATTTTAAAAACTTCTGTAGTCTTTAATAGTTATTTTAAAAACTTTTTTGTATATATATTTTATTTTTTTAATTTTACATTTAATAACTATTTTAAAAATTAACTATACATTTTTTATTAATTTTAACTCAAACTTTTATAAAAATTAAACAAACAAAAAGAAAAGTGTGTTTTTGCTAATAATAATAATAATATTATTATTATTAATATTATTGTTTTTATTTTATACGGTAATTCATAACATATAACATGTTTACATTTTATTTTAGTTACAATCTGTGTATATACGTATTTCATGTTATTTTAAATCTTTTATATATATATATATATATATATATATATATATATATATATATATATATATATATATATATGTATATATATATATAAATATATGTTTTTGTTAACAAAATTTAATATTCTATTTGTTTTGTATTTTTATGGGATAAATAATGGACAATATATCTATATTTTATTCTAATAATGATCCGTGTATATGTATTTCATTTTAATAAGATATATAATTTCAAAGTTTAATTATAAATTTTAATAATACAAAAATATTTTTTAATATTGATATTATTAATATTAATAGTAGAATTATTATTAATATAGTTTAATATTATTATATTTTTTAAATATTATATATATAATTATATGAATAAATTATTTATGTAAAAATAATAATTGTTATTATAATTATTTTCTTAATCTAACTTTAAAAAAAACAGAAAAATATCAATATGTGCAATAATACCTTAACAAACACATTTTTTATCTAATGTTGGTCTATCAAACAATAATAACTAAAGAATAATAACTTAACTCTAACATAATAACTAATTAAAAATATTTTAAAAAACTTAAATATCTTAACACTTCAACTCCTACTGATCCATCAATTAATGCAAATCAAACGGATATTATAAATGACTATTAAGGTCAATATAATCTACTATATTAATTTTAAGAAATTGATACAAAAAAAATACTGCTTATGTCAAATTAAATGATTGTTATTATAAAAATATACACAAAATTCAAGATTTGACTTTCTTATTCCAATCTTATATTTATAATCAAATATAATTATAAAACTTAATAATATTATATAAATTAATTATTTTCATAATAATTATTTGTTAATTTTCTTAATACATAATTAAAAAAACAAAAGAAAGAGAGCTTAAGATAGAGAGAGTTCTACAAACTACTGCCCAAACCAAAAGCTTAACATAAAGAAATAAAAGTGCTTATGAAATAGCTGCCGATGACAACAACTAAAAGGTCATACAAACAACACAAAATATCTAGTAATACTTGTCAATATAAATGTTGCATACAGTTTTTTAAACTTTTCAAGTTATGAGTTGTGTTTCTGATTTTTTTTTTATTTTCATTTAGTTTGTGTGATAATTTGAATTATTAAGAATAATTTGATTTAATTAAAACAAATATCTTGAATGTTTTTTATCAGATTCATTCTTTTTCTTTTTCTCATCAAGTGTTTAATTTGCCAACATTAAAATAGATTCGACTAGCATAATCCTGAAGTTCTTTTACCAATTTAACTTTCTTTTTACAAGTGTTTGAGATATTTAATTTTTCTAACCCATAAAATGGATTGAAATATAAGAATTAATAGTTTAAGGACTTTTTGGACTACTCTCATTTTCTTCTTTTGAAATGTCAAACATGCTTAATTTTTCCAACCCATAAAGTGGATTTGATTAGGACAGTCAATAGCTTAAGTTCTTTGGTCCAATTTTAATTTTTGTAACCCATAAAATGGATTTAAGTAAGGACTTTTTTGACACCTCTCATCTTCTTCTTTTGAAATGTAAAGATGCTTAATTTTTGTATCCCGTAAAATGAATTCGATTAGGTCAGTCAATAGTTTAAGGTCTTTGAAATAATTTCATTTTCAAGTGTCTAACATGCTTAATTTTTCTAACCCTTAAAATGGATTCAAACACCACAATTAATAGTTTCACGTGTTTTCTCTTTTCAACGTGTTCCATCTTCTAAGCATAATTAAAATGAATTTGATTAGGATAGTGAATAAGGTCTTTCAACTGTTTCATTTTTCCTCTAAGGACGGCAAAGGAGCGGGGACGGGTTCGTTATCTCATACCCATTTTCGTAAAACAAATTTATCTTCATCCTCATATCCAAATCCAACAGGTATCAAACTTTTGTCTCATTCACATCCTCACCGGTAACGGGTATAATCTCATACTCATACCGTACCCTTTTCTTACTACTTCAATATTAATTTTAATTAATTTTCATAAAATAATAAAATATTACGGTTAAGTAACATGATATTATCAAATATTTAATATTAGGAGGATGATTATTTTTTCGATATCAAATACTTTGAAATAAATTATAATTATTTACATTTTATATTAGAATACTAAATAAAATTTCATAAGAACCAAAACATTTATTAAATTTGCAAACATTAATGAAACCTAATTGATAAAATTTAAAAATATTTAAAAAATATATAAAAGGAAAACAAATATTCAAATTAAAATATATTTTAAATATTTGTTTACTTCAATTTTTTAAATTCTAATGAATATCTTTTTTATACATTAATAAAAGTTATAATACATCACTTGATCAAAATGATGCAAAGAAGAAATAATAAACATAATAATAAAATTTTAATATAGATCTTGTATTTTTTGAACTCTAATATATGTTGGATGTTAATAAAAAAATATTCATGGAAATTATATTAAATTTTTATATTATAGCAAATAAAAGTTATTTATACAATTATAGTGAGAAAATTAAAGTATGATTGATAATGAGTTAGAAAATAAAAAATAACTAGATAAAATATATCAAAATAGTATTTTATGTGATGAAAATAGACAATAAATAAAAATATTAAAAAAATTAACAAATTCATAAACAATTTGAGAGACTATTGAAAGATATTACATAAAGCAAACAAAAAAAGGTATATTAAAGGTATGATAATATGAAAAATACATTAGAGATCTAAGAAAACTTTTCAAATATCAACATATATACTCAATGGTTGAGAAATAACAAAAATTGTTTGAGCGAAATAAAAAGAGTTCTTCAAATGAAACAAAAATTAATAATAATAAGTAAAAAAAATTATATTACCTAGTAAATGAAAAGTTTATGCTATTAAATACTTAAATTGAAAGTATTAAACATTCTCAGGGAAAAAGAAAATATGCAATAAAAACAATATTAAAAAATAATAGAAATATTCAAATGAGACATAAAATTTTAATTGACATATATCATTTTAACATAATTACATAAATGTTATGATAAATTGAAAAATATATTGGAGATACAAATAAGTTTTATGACAAACCAAATAATTAGAAAAAATAAAAATAGAAAGTATATATATATATATATATATATATATATATATATATTGGTTACATAATTAATTGTGAATATTTTAATAATATAAACAATAACAAATGTATGACGGAGACGAGTATTATAACGGAGATATGTATATCTCCATATCCAATACCCACGTACACGAATTTATTTGTCATTTCTATTTCCCTCTTTCCAAGTATCCAATCTGCTTAATATTCAAACCCTTAGAATGATTCAATCAAACGATCAATATCTTAATTTGAGCTGGTTTTATATTTCCTCTTTAAAATGTCTTATTGCAAAATTTTATAAGTGATTGATTACGAAAATCAATAACTAGATTTTTGGACTGGTTTTACTTTTTCCATCATTACTAAAAATACTCATATCTTCTCCTAATTTTATTTTGAATTTTTTAAAAAAATAATACTTCCAAATTTTATTATAAAAAAATTATTAAAAATTAATAACAAATTTTTTTAAATATTTTGTATAAAATATTTTTCGCAAAAATAATTATAAAAAATACTTACAAATTTTATTATTTTTTAGAAAATAATTATTTACAAACGAATAATCTGTCAATTAAAATTCTTAAAAGAATAAAAAAAAATATTTTCTTATTTTCCTTTTAACATTTATAAAATAAATCTTATATATTGTAAAAAATTCTAGTAGTTTTTTAACAAATTTGCAACATCTTGTGTTTTTCTCAAGACCAATTTTTCTTTTTGTATAATTGATGTACTAATTTTCTAACTCAAGTGGAAAAGATCTAAATTTTTTTTAAGAAGTTTTATTTTTCCTGATTATGTTACTATTGGTGTGGTTAATTATCCACAGATGAGAGATTAAGAGAGATAACAATTATCTAACATAATACAAACTAATTTGATTCTTCTCATTTAGAAACATATAATAGAGTTTTGGAAAGCCAGAGTCGGTCCCACAATCATGAATATAGGGATGTCATGGAGCTTTCTAGCTTTCTAAACCTCATACGTGAAATAAAAAAGAACTGAATCATTCGCACTATATTACTGTTCGTTTACTCTCCTCTCTGTTTCTAGCTATAAAGAACTGATATCAGGCAAATTATAATGAGTGCTTATTTTCTCAAAATATTTTATGTTCTTCTCCTACTTTCTTTGCTTGCCTCAGGAATTAGTGTGACATTCAATAACTCCAGCGAAAATGGTGAAGCAAAGTGCATAGAGAGGGAGAGGCAAGCACTTCTCAGCTTCAAAGAAAGCCTGATAGATGAGTTTGGAATGTTGTCCAGTTGGAGCAACCACCACAATAATACAGATTGCTGCAAATGGAAACGCATTCATTGCAACCATCAAACTGGTTGATAGTAATTTAAGGTTGTGAAAGGGATAGTTGAAGGGATAGAGAAAATGTGTAGATAGTAGAGTGTGAAAGTAGTAGTTGGAGAAGTGTATTTGTAGTTGAGAGTAGTTGTATTGGATGTTGTGTTAGTTGTTCTTGATGTTACAAAATGGTAGGATACATGGGTATTTATAGACCCATAGATTATTCTAAAAACTCCTAGCTAGAACTAATGCAAATACTTCTAGATTTTTCTACATAGTTGAATGTTCTTGATTTTTCTTTCTATCCTAGGCTTTTCTCCAATACTCTAGAAGTTTCTTTACATTTCAATAACTCTATCTTATATTTTTTTAGATTCTTCTAGAATTTGCATTATACTTTAATACTCCTCCTTGATGCAAATTCGGTAACTCCAAGCATAGCGCGTAGTAGTTCAAATCTTGGTCTTGGTAAGGCCTTTGTGAAGATATCTGCAATTTGATCTTCTGTCGGGCAGTACTCAAGTCGTATCTTCATATTTGTTTCCGCTTCTCTGATGAAGTGGTATTTAATTGCTATGTGTTTTGTTCTACTGTGATGTATTGGGTTCTTCGTCATTGCGATAGCTGATTTATTATCACAGTTGATTGTAGTAGGTCCACTTTGTTTCTCTCCCATATCTTTGAATATCTTTCGAAGCCATATAGCTTGACTTGTTGCTTCAGCAGCAGCCACATATTCTGCTTCAGCTGTTGATTGTGCAACAGTTGCTTGCTTCTTTGATGCCCAAGAGAATATTCTCGATCCAAGCGAGAAAGCATAGCCTGAGGTGCTCTTCATGTCATCTTTTGATCCTGCCCAATCACTATCGGTGTAGCCAATGATCCTTGAGTTAGTCATGGTTTTGTACCATATTCCAAACTCCTTTGTGCCTTGTAGATATCTTAAAATTCTTTTTCCTACTCCATAATGAATCTGACTTGGCTTTTGCATGAATCTTGATAGAAGACTTGTGGCATACATAATGTCTGGTCTTGTGGCTGTGAGATATAAGAGACTTCCAATCAAACTTCTGTAGCGTGATGCATCTGTTTCTTGTGCTCCATCATCTTTTTGTAGTTTCTCATTTACCACCAATGGAGTAGCGACAGGTTTACAATCATACATCTTGAACTTCTTCAATAGGGCTTCAATATATTTCTTTTGAGATATAAATATGCCGTCTTCTTGTTGTTTCACCTCTATACCGAGGAAATAGTTCATCAACCCAAGGTCGGTCATCTCAAATGTCTTCATCATGTCTTCTTTAAATTCTTTCATCATCTCCAAATTGTTTCCTGTATAGATAAGATCATCGACATATAAGGAGACAATGAGGTGATACTGACCTTGTGCTTTAATATATAGTGTTGGCTCACTTTTGCTCCTCCTGAATCCTTGATCGATGAAGTATTGATCAATCTTGCTATACCATGCTCGAGGAGCTTGCTTTAAGCCGTATAAGGCTTTTTTTTGTCTTAGTACTTTTCCTTCATTGCCTTTATTGATGAAGCCTTGAGGTTGTTCAACATAAATCTCTTCTTCGAGCACTCCATTTAGGAAGGCTGATTTGACATCTAGTTGATAGATGTTCCATCCTTTTCGTGCTGCTAGGGCTATTAGAGCTCTTATTGTATCTAGTCGTGCGACTGGAGCAAATGTCTCATTGTAGTCGATTCCTGGTTGTTGTGAGTATCCTTTTGCGACCAACCTGGCCTTATGCTTTTGTATAGTTCCATCAAAATTGAGCTTTGTTTTATATACCCATTTCACTCCAATGATGTCTTTTCCTTGAGGACAGTTTACGAGCTCCCAAGTGTTATTCTTCTCAATCATTTTAACCTTTTCTTCCATAGCCTTGACCTATATTTCTTGCTTTGATGCTTCCTCATAGCAGTTAGGCTCAATCATGGCCATATTGCAGGTTTCGTATATGTCTACCAAAGATCTTACTCGTCTTGGAGTGGACTCTAGTGAAGAATCTTCTAATGGAGGTGGAGAAGGCGTACCTGAAGCTTCTGCCTCTTCTTGAATTTCTTCTTGATATTGTTGCACTGGAACTAAAGTGGTGCTTTTAACAACTTTTTCTTCTTCCCAATTCCAAGAAGCATTTTCATTAATTTCAACATCTCGACTAATGACGAGCTTTTTTGTTTGTAGGTTGTAAACTCGATAGCCTTTTGATTGTGTGCTATATCCCAAGAATATTCCTCGTATAGTCTTGTCTTCAAGCTTGTGCCTCCTTTGATCAGGAACATGTATGTAGCAGATAGACCCAAATACTCGCAGGTGTTTGGCTGATGGCTTTCTTCCACTCCAAGCTTCAATAGGAGTCTTGTCTTTGACCGCCTTAGTTGGACATCTGTTTAAAATGTAAACTACAGTGTAGACTACTTCAGCCCAAAAAGTGTTAGGCATACCTTTCTCTTTTAGCATTGATCTTGCCATCTCCATGACTGTGCGATTTTTTCTTTCTGATACACCGTTTTGTTGTGGAGTATATGCGACTGTGAGTTGTCTCTCTATGCCTTCATCTTCGCAGAATTTGTCAAACTCGCGAGATGTATACTCCTTTCCATGATCACTTCTAAGTACTTTTATTTGTTTTCCACTTTGCTTCTCAACAAGGGCCTTGAATTTCTTGAATATTCCAAAGACTTCTGACTTTGCCTTTAAGAAATAAACCCATGTCATTCTAGAGAAGTCATCTATGAAGAGGATGAAGTACCTGTTGTTGTGATGTGAAGGCGTCCTCATTGGTCCACAAACATCAGTATGGATCAACTCTAGTAAGTCTTTTGCTCTCCATGCTTTGTTGGTCGAGAATGGTAATCGATGTTGTTTACCAAGGAGACATCCTTCGCATGATTCATTATTCTCTTTTAAGCATGGAAGATCTCTCATCATGTTTTTCTTATATAGAAGCTTTAAGGCATATGTGTTGAAGTGGCCAAATCTCCTATGCCAAAGCCACGAGTCATCAACTTCTGCCTTCATGGCAATATTAGTACCAGGTTTGAAGCTTATGGGAAAGCTTCTATTTCTCTTCTCCATTTTTACTTGGCCAATTTCTGTCTTTCTACTATCATAAATTTTGCATGTATCTTTCTCAAAGTGGAGAGAATATCCATTCTCCATCATTTGACCAATACTTAAAAGATTCTCTTTAAGATTGGGAACCAATAAAACATCCTTGATGAATTTCGTACCTTTCTTTGTCTCCACCATGACAGTTCCTTTGCCTTGAGACTCCACTATGGTACCGTTTCCTAGTCGAACCTTGACATTGACAGATTTATCAATGTCTTTGAAGATGCTTTGATCTTTGGCCATGTGATTGCTGCATCCACTATCCAAGTACCAACTTTCTCCTCCGTTAGGAGATTCTTGATTGGCATAAAATAAGCGTTGTTCTTGATTATGTTCTTCAACAAAGTTTGCTTGATGCTTATTTTTATTACGACAATACTTCTCTACGTGGCCAAATTTCTTGCAGTATTGACATTGAGGTTTTCCATGATGCCAACAATCTTTTTCCATGTGACTTGTCTTTTTACATATGCCACATGGGGGATATTTTCCTTGACGAGTCATAGGGAAGCTTCTAGAATTTTCTTTATTTCTAGAAATTTCTCCTCTACTTTTATCTCCTTCATATTCTTTATTCTGAGACCGTAATTTTAGTTTTGATTGAAAGGCATTTTCGATTGAGTCTTCTTCATGCCTTTTCAATCTTTGTTCATAAGCTTCAAGAGAGCCCATTAGTTGTGTTACTGACAATGTGGCCAAATCTTTTGTTTGTTCAATCGCGGTTGCGATTGCATCATATTTTTGGGGAATAGAAATTAAAATTTTCTCAACGATTTTTTTGTCAAGAATAGTTTCCCCATAGGCTCTCATCTGACTAACTATTTCCTTTATTCTAAAATAGTAGTCTTTAATGGTCTCAGATTCTTTCATTCTTATTAATTCAAACTCTCGTCTTAGAGAATGAAGTTTAACATTGCGTACCTCATCACTTCCTTGAAACTCTTCTTGTATTGTGTTCCAAGCTTGCTTTGCGTTTGTGGCACCTATTATTCTTGGAAAGATTGTGTCATCAACTGCTTGTTGAAGAGCAAATAAAGCCCTTGAATCCTTCTGTTTGTTTTCCTTCAACTCCTTCTTTTGAGCTACAGTAAGAGTGGAAGTGTCTTCTGGAATAGTGAACCCCTCTTCTATAATGTCCCATAAATCTTGGGAGCGAAAGAAAGTCTTCATTTTGACACTCCAAAAATCATAATTTTCTCCTGTAAAAATAGGTACTGGAATTGATGATGTTTGATTGGTAGTGGCCATAGGTTGAGAAAATATTTTGGAAGTAGTATAGAATGGAGTTCTAATTTTTTTTGAAGTAGTTGAAAAGTTTATCTACGCCCAGTAGATGACCGAACGTAGCTCTGATACCACTGATAGTAATTCAAGGTTGTGAAAGGGATAGTTGAAGGGATAGAGAAAATGTGTAGATAGTAGAGTGTGAAAGTAGTAGTTGGAGAAGTGTATTTGTAGTTGAGAGTAGTTGTATTGGATGTTGTGTTAGTTGTTCTTGATGTTACAAAATGGTAGGATACATGGGTATTTATAGACCCATAGATTATTCTAGAAACTCCTAGCTAGAACTAATGCAAATACTTCTAGATTTTTCTACATAGTTGAATGTTCTTGATTTTTCTTTCTATCCTAGGCTTTTCTCCAATACTCTAGAAGTTTCTTTACATTTCAATAACTCTATCTTATATTTTTTTAGATTCTTCTAGAATTTGCATTATACTTTAATATTGGTCATGTAAATCTGCTTGATCTTCATGGTAACTGTGACTTTACATAACGTTTGAGAGGTGTAATAAATCTCACTTCATTGATTCACTTGCAATATATTCAACATCTCGACTTCAGTCATAATTATTTTTTTGCGAGTTTCATCTTCAAGAACTTTATCTTTCTCACAATAATATAGCTTTATCACATTCTCTATCTCCAAATTGTCCATCTCTTAGGATCCTCGACCTCTCTTACAGTAATCTTGGGTCCTCAATGTTTGTAGCTAATTTCAATATTAGCTCCAAACTGCAAATGCTTTATCTTGTAAACTGCAGTATTGTGGATAGAAGTTTCCTGGTTTCTTCTACTTCAATAATGATATCTTTTTCCTCTCTTCCCTACCTTAATCTCTCCAAAATAACTTGTTAAAATCATGCTCCGTATTTTTTTTGACTTTCTAACTTCACTGCAAATCTTCGTTCCCTTCACCTTGATCATAATTTCTTGGAAGGTCCTATTCCAGATGAATTTTGGAAAGGGGTGAACTCTCTTGAAAATCTTTATCTCTCCGATAACAAACTACAAGGCAATGTTTCCTCTTTTTTCGGAAGCATGTGCAAATTACAGAAATTAGACCTCTCATATAACAAGTTGAAGGGAGAATTACCGAGCTTCTCTCAAAAATTTTCATGGTGCAGCAGACACATATTTCGTGAATTGAACTTATCTTATAACCAAATTACAGGCAAGATACCGGAGATTGCTATCTAATTTGGAGGTTTTATCCTTGGAGGGCAACTTTTTGGAGGTTGATATGTCACCGAATCTCATCTTTCTAATTTTTCCAAATTATATTACTTATTTTTGTCATACAACTCACTGTCTTTAAAATTTCTCTCTAACTGGGCTCCTCCTTTTCAATTAAGTTTCTTAAGTATTGCATATCTGATAATGGGTTGGATGATTTCGTACCAGAATAGTTTTGGAACAAGTTGCAAATTATGTACGAGTTGAATATGTCTCACAATAATCTCATTGGTGCAATTCCTAATTTGAAATTGAATCTCCCTTACAGGCCATCTATAAATTTAAATTCAAATAAATTTGATGGAAAAGTTTCATCATATTTGCTACAAGCTTCTGAGCTGTTGCTCTATACAAATAAATTTTCAGATTTTTCTTCATTCTTTTGTGGAAATGTCACAGCTACTAACTTGGCCACTTTAGATTTATCATATAATCAAATGAAGGGGCAACTTCCAGATTGTTGGAAATCTGTAGATCGATGTTGTTTCTTCATTTAAGCAGCAATGAATTGTCAAGGAAGATTCCTGATTCCACGGGCACCCTAGTTAAATTGGAAGCTTTGGTTTTACGAAACAATAGTTTGATAGGTGAATTGCCTTTGTCTTTGAAGAATTGCAAGAATTTAATTATGTTGGATGTGAGTGAGAATATGTTGTCTGGTCCAATACAATCATGGGCTGGAGAAAGCATGCCGCAATTGATAATCTTGATCATGCGAGGGAATCACTTCTCTGGAAATATTCCCCTTCATATATGTTATTTGAAGCGTATTCAATTGTTGGATCTTTCAAGAAATAAGTTATCAGAAGGAATTCCAACTTGCTTAAACAATTTCACTGCTTTATCTCAAAACAACATCAAGAAAATTGAAACTGAAAGTCGAGTGCATTGGTACAATAGTACTTTGAAATTTATAGTGTTTCCGGTGCTAGTTATTATACGCTGCAAATAACATGGACGCGGAAAGGTGTGGAACGTAGCTTCAGACATCCTGAATTGATTCTTAAGAGCATTGATCTCTCATGTAACAATTTGATAGGTGAAATGCCAAAACAGATTTCAAACATGCTCGGGTTAGTTTCTTTAAATTTATCAAGAAACAATTTGAGTGGAGAAATTTCTTTCAACATTGGAAATTTAAGTTCACTTGAATCCCTTGACTTGTCAAGAAATCAATTCTGTGGGAAAATTCCTTCTTCTCTTTCTGAAATGGATTTTCTCCAAATATTTGACTTGTCACACAACTCTCTTTCTTGAAGAATTCCATTGGAAAGACACTTGGAGACATTTGATGCCTCTTGTTTTGAAGGAAACATTGATCTATGTGGGAAACCTCTTGAAAAAGTTTTCCAGGAGATGAGACAGTGTTGGGTATTGGGTATTCAGAATACATTGTTCTTCATTCTGACCGGTCGGATAGTTCATACGAGGAAGTCGGAGTTGAGAGATATTAATTTTGCATTGCAGCAGTGATTTTATTAAAGTATAATGCAAATTCTAGAACAATCTAGAAAAATATAAGATAAAGTTATTGAAATGTAAAGAAACTTCTAGAGTATTGGAGAAAAGCTTAGGATAGAAAGAAAAATCAAGAACATTCAACTATGTAGAAAAATCTAGAAGTATTTGCACATATTCTAGCTAGGAGTTTCTAGAATAATCTATGGGTCTATAAATACCCATGTATCCTACCATTTGTAACATCAAGAACAACTAACACAACATCCAATACAACTACTCTCAACTACAAAATACACTTCTCCAACTACTACTTTCACACTCTACTATTACACATTTTCTCTAGCCCTTCAATTATCCCTTTAACAACCTTAAAATACTAATAGTGGTACCAGAGCTACGTTCGATCATTTATTGGACATAGAAAAATTATCTATTACTTCCAAAACCTTCCAAAAGAAGAAAGTTTTTTCTCTTAATCCATGGCTTCTAACAATGTTCCCTTTTCTTCAGTTCCCTTACCAGTTTTTACTGGTGAAAATTTTGACCTTTGGAAACCTAAACTAAAGACATATTTTATCTTACAAAAATTGTGGGATATTGTTCAATCTGGTTATACAAAACCAGATAATATCGAGACTCTTTCTGAGGAGGAACGGAAAAAGCTAGAAGATTCTGAACAAAAGGATGCCCAAGCATTGTTTGTTCTTCAACAAGTTGTGGGAGAAACTATCGCTAGGAGGATCATGGATGCAGAAATTGCAAAAAGGGCATGGGATATTTTGGAAGAAGAATTTGAAGGCAATGAACATGTATGTTCTGTTAAACTACACTATCGAAGAAGAGAATTTGAGACCATCAGAATGAAGGAATCTGAGACCATTGAAAAATACTATGGAAGAATAAAAGAAATAGTGAATAAAATGAAGTTATATTGAAAAGAAATTAAGGAAAAAAGAGTGGTAGAAAAAATTCTTATCACTCTCACAGAGAAATATGATTCCATAGTAGCTTCCATAGAAACTTCCTCGGATCCATCTTCCCTATCGACAAGTAAATTAGTTGGTCTCCTCGGAGCGCACGAAGCAAGATTAAATAATCGTGCTGATACAAATTCAGTCGAAAATGCCTTCCAATCAAAGCTCAAATTACAATCCAAAAGGAGAGAAGAAGAAAAGAAAAGAAAAATATTGAAGAATATTCTAAAAGCAAAGATTCTAGAAATTTCTCTGGAAGGAAGAGAGATAAATATCCTCTATGTGGCATTTGCAATAAGTCAAGTCATGCAGAAAAAGACTGTTGGCATCGTGGGAAGCCAATATGTCATTATTGCAAGAAGCATGATCACGTGGAGAAGTATTATCGCAATAAAAATAAGCATCAAGCAAACTTTGCTGAAGAACACAATTAGGAGCAACGTTTATTCTATGCTAATCAAGAATCTCATAGTGGAGAAGGAAACTAGTACTTGGACAGTGGATGCAGCAATCACATGGCCAAAGATCAAAGCATCTTCAAAGACATTGATAAATTTGTCAATGTCAAAGTTCGACTTGGAAATGGCACCATAGTGGAGTCTCAAGGCAAAGGAACTGTCATGGTGGAGACAAAGAAAGGTACGAAATTCATCAAGGACGTTTTACTAGTTCCCAATCTTAAAGAAAATCTTTTAAGTATTGGCCAAATGATGGAGAATGGGTATTCTCTTCACTTTGAGAAAGATACATGCAAAATTTATGACAATAGAAGGATAGAAATTGGTGAAGTAAAAATGGAGAAGAGAAATAGAAGCTTTCCCATAAGCTTCAAACCTGGAACTAATATTGCCATGAAGGCGGAAGTTGATGACTCATGGCTTTGGCATAGGAGATTTGGCCACTTCAACACACATGCCTTAAAGCTTCTATATCAGAAAAACATGATGAGGGATCTTCCTTACTTGAAGGAGAATAATGAATCATGCGAAGGATGTCTCCTCGGCAAGCAACACTGATTACCATTCTCAACAGACAAAGCATGAAGAGCAAAAGACTTACTAGAATTGATACACACCGATGTTTGTGGACCGATGAGGACGCCTTCACATCACAACAACATGTACTTCATCCTCTTTATTGATGACTTCTCTAGAATGACATGGGTCTATTTCTTAAAGGCAAAGTCAGAAGTCTTCGGAATATTCAAGAAATTCAAGGCTCTTGTCGAGAAACAAAGTGGAAAACAGATAAAAGTACTTAGAAGTGATTGTGGAAAGGAGTACACATCTCGTGAGTTTGACAAATTCTGCAAAGATAAGGGCATAGAACGACAACTTACAGTCGCATATACTCCACAACAAAATGGTGTGTCAGAGAGAAAGAATCACACAACCATGGAGATGGCGAGATTAATGTTGAAGGAGAAAGGACTACCAAATACATTTTGGGCAGAAGCAGTCTACACTGCTGTCTACCTACTTAATAGATGTCCTACTAAAGCGGTTCAAGATAAAACTCCAATCGAAGCCTGGAGCGGTAAGAAACCATCGGCTAAACATCTAAGAGTATGTGGATTTGTTTGTTATATTCATGTTCCAGACCAAAAGAGACACAAACTAGAAGACAAGACCGTACGAGGCATCTTCTTGGGATATAATACACAATCCAAAGGCTACATAGTCTATAATCTTCAAACAAAGAAGCTAACTATCAGTAGAGACATTGAAGTAGATGAAAGCGCAACTTGAAACTGGGAAGAGGAACAAAGTGAGAGGAAGACAATATACATGCCTAACAATCAACCAACTACAAGCCAAAAAGATAACGATTAAGATACCATTATAACTCCAGAATCTCCTGCAACTCCAACATCAATTCAAGATCAAGAAGAATCATTGCCTGAATCCACTTCGAGATGAATCAGATCTCTAACAGACATCTATGAATCTTGCAACTTGGCCATACTAAAGCCTGAAACCTTTGAAGAGGCCGCAAAACAAGAAGAGTGGGTCAAGGCAATGAAAGAAGAGATAAAGACAATAGAGAAAAATAACACTTGGGAGCTAGCAGACTGTCTAAAAGATAAAGATATCATCGGAGTTAAGTGGGTCTTCAAGACAAAGTTAAACCCCGATGGTACCATACACAAACACAAGGCAAGGTTGGTAGCTAAGGGTTATTCACAACACCCTGGAGTAGACTATAATGAGACATTTGCTCCAATTGCTCGACTAGACACAATAAGAACTCTAATAGCCCTTGCAGCACAAAAAGGATGGAGCATCTACCAATTAGACGTCAAGTCTGCATTCCTCAATGGTGTTCTTAAAGAAGAGATCTATATAGAGCAACCACCAGGATTTGTGGTTAAAGGCCAAGAAGCCAAAGTGTTAAGATTGAAGAAAGCTTTATATGGCCTGAAACAAGCTCCTCGTGATAACAGAATCGCACTACAAGAAAATGCTTCATTAGTAACCAATTTTAGTGACCAAAAGTTGTTAGTTACTATAATTACTAATTTAGATACAAGTTTACAAAGTAAAAAAATTATTGGTTACTAAAACAGTTACTATTATGAATAAAAAATTATAAATGGTCACTAAATTGGTTTTTAAAATTAGCTACCATAGTTTTGGCTACCAAAGAAAACTGGTCACTAAAAATTAGCTACCTAAGTTTTGGCTACCAAAATAACTTAGTTACTAAATTTCTCTTTAATTAATTAGTTACAAATTTAGTGACCAATTCTAATTTTTTATTTATATTAGTGACTATTTTAGTAACCAATAAATTTTAATTTTGTAAATTGGTATCTAAATTGGTCACTATATGTGCAGCTACTGAAGCAACAAGTCAAGCTATATGGCTTCGAAGAATACTCAAAGATATGGGAGAAAAACAAAGTGGCCCTACTATAATTAATTGTGACAATAAATCAACCATTGCAATGACAAAGAATCACTAGTGCAGTGAGGGCTTTTGGTCCCGATTAATTTTGTGATTCTACCTCGGTTTTAGAACCGAGGCATCTTGGGGTGAGGCCAAAAGGTACCCCCTTTTGGCCTCAGTTATAACCCGAGGCCATAGAGTCCTTTTTTGCCTCGGGTGCAGAGGGACCGGAGCCATAGAGGCTCTTTTCTGTTGCGGAGGTTCACGGCGGTACGGAACGTCGTCGTTTCAAAAGTTAACCCTAGCGATGAAACTGCACGCTTGTAGATCAACGCACTCACAACTTCCATACACATGGGGTTTTGCACGTTGTCGGAGGAGGACACCATGGCTTTGAACAATTCGATCTTAGCAGCCTCGAAGACGAACCTTCGGCAAACGGTGTCATTTTTCACGAACACGACTTACGGGAAACAGTTTATCTGAATGGCTACAATGTGTGAAGAAGGTGTTTTCATGGGGTTCCGCTGTAGTTGATCTGGGAAGAGAGGGTGGAACGTTTGATGGTTGGAATTGTGGAGGATCGATGAAAGGTTGCATGTGAAGGTGGTGACGAGAAAGGACACACCTTGGTCGTTGCATTCGATGGAAAGTTGGTCTTTAAGGTTCCCCGCAAAGGGGTAGTATCATGACAGAACATGGGTGAAGGATTTTTTAGGGTTGAGATTTTGGAAGCTTGGTGGTTCTTGGAATGGTGGTTTGTAGAGAGGGGCGCAGGGAAGAAAGAGAAAGGGGGGCTCGCAAATTTTGTGCCCTAATTAAACCATATGGCCTCGGTTATTAGTTGAACCGAGGCATATAGCACTATTTGGCCCCGGTTGACTGTCACCCGAGGCCAAAGACGTAAAGGCTAGTGGGTTTTTGGCTTCGGGTCTGTGAAACTGAAGCATATGAGCCACCTTTGGCACCGGTTTTTGGCGAACCGAAGCATATAACACTCTTTTGCTTCGGGTTAAGCTGAACCGAGGCATAAAAGTTGCCTAGAATTGCAAAAATACCACTGCGCCATTATATGGTTCGGTTCCTGGCCAACCGAGGCATATAAAGCGAGGTAAAAAGGTAATTCTACACTAGTGAATCTTGTGCATCACAGCAGAACAAAACATATAGCAATTAAATACCACTTCATCAGAGAAGCGAAAACAAATATGAAGATACGACTTGAGTACTGCCCGACAGAAGATCAAATTGTAGATATTTTCACAAAGGCCTTACCAAGACCAAGATTTGAACTACTACGCACTATGCTTGGAGTTACCGAATTTGCATCAAGGAGGCGTATTAAAGTATAATGAAAATTCTAGAACAATTTAGAAAAATATAAGATAGTTATTAAAATGTAAAGAAACTTCTAGAGTATTGGAGAAAAGCTTGGGATAGAAAGAAAAATCAAGAACATTCAACTATGTAGAAAAATCTAGAAGTATTTGCACATATTCTAGCTAGGAGTTTCTAGAATAATCTATGGGTCTATAAATACCCATGTATCCTACCATTTGTAACATCAAGAACAACTAACACAACATCCAATACAACTACTCTCAACTACAAAGTACATTTCTCTAACTACTACTTTCACACTCTACTATCTACACATTTTCTCTATCCCTTCAACTATCTCTTTAACAACCTTAAAATACTAACAGATTTTATAGTTTTTCTTCTCTTATTTCTCTCTATCTGAAAGCTGTATTGCTTTGCTATTTGGTTGAGTGTTAGCACTAATTTGTGCGGTTGATTGAGACTCTTTTTTACTCTTTTGATCATAGTGGAGCTATTTCTTTGATCTGGATGACTCATGGTTTTTTACCCTTAATTTGAGTGGTTTTCAATGTTAAAAAGTTAGGAAAATTATATCCGCTGCATTCTCTGGTTTATTGTTTGTGTTGTTGTTATCCCATCAGAGAGTGGCAAAGTCTAAAGGAGCAGAAATCGATTATGAAGATGATAATTCAGTTTTCTATGGAGCATTATACATGGGTTTGGGACTAGGATTCTTCACAGGCTTTTGGGGGTTATTAGGTCCATTACTACTTCATGTTACTGAACAGACTGATACACTATTCACTTGTAATGGCTGAATTGAATATAGAGTTTATGGCTATTTGCTTCGAGACTCTGTTTTGAGATGAAAGCATGATGAATTGTTGGGAGTGTGAGATTTGAAGGATTTAAAATGTGAAGTTTCTGCATTCCATCTTGAAAAGGAGACTTGTTATTAACTTGTTACAAGCAGATTCCATTCAAATTTATATAAATATATATATATATATATATATATATATATATATATATGTAAGGAAGAATGTGAGATATTCCAATAATATTGGTTGATTCTTTAGTACTTCGGCATCCATTGATAAATCAAGTTATCTAATGAAAGTTCGTAATTATATTAAACTATATATTGCTTCAATGGGAAGACAGTTGAAGACTTATCTTACATAACAGTTGTATTTGATAATCTCATACTGAGCTATGTTTGTAATAAGAACTGTTTGCAGCAATGGTTGGCTATGTCAGTGGTCGTATTAATGTTTTAAACAATAAAATAACATGAAAATATAATTTCCTTGTATCAGATTCTGAACAAATTAAAAATTTCTCTAGTCAATCGTGAAAACAAATCTATACATTTCTCTTTGTATATACAATTTATTCAATTGATGGAAAAACAGGATGTTCTAAATACAGCTTAACTGACATTGGGATGCGATAAGAGTGTTGGAGCTTAATCCTCCAACAGGGCATTTGCCACATTCTGTATTTTTTTCACTTGTTTTGTACGATTTATCAAATAAAGATTGGAAATAAAATGCCAAATTAAAAATATAAACGAAAATTTTGGAGAATAACATTCAACAGTGAAATAGATTACGGAAACGTTTTCCAACTGAGATATTTCTTTCCGTTTAAAAATAAATTTCTTAAATAATTAGGACATTTTACACTCGTAATCTACTACAGGGAAGAATGGATTTGAGGGTTTGAGCCTGATGAATAGGCCTTTCAATAGTAATGAACTCTTCAATAATAAATTTTGGTATTGATGATATACCTTATATATATATTTATGTTGTGAATTATTTATTAAACTTAGTATGTAATAATTTATGCATCAAAGTCGTTTAAAAGTTTTGAATAAAACCAAATCTTTTTTTTTTTTTTGTAAAAAAAGATTTAGATTATGATAGTCAATTATATTGTATTATTTCAAGTAGTTATATATCTTAGAAGTTCCAAGTTGACTATAAATAACGTTACTTTATAGTTTATAAATGGGTGCAAATCTTATTTTACTAATCAATTATAACGTTAAGTTAGATTTAAAGTTTACTGTTTAACATGTTTGAAAATAATCTATTAACATTAAGATTTTGTTTTCAAAACCCAATGAACAATAGATTATCTTTAAATATAATAAGTTATATATGTTTCTAAATTAATTAATTTTATAGAATTTTTCCTGCATAATTTCGAACAGAATTCAATTAAAATCTTTTATAAAACATTCTTTGAGATTTCTAGAATTCTTCAAGACATACAGTAGTGTTTGGTCTTTTTAATCATTGATTAGTGTCAATTTTCATACAATTTTTTGTTTTTATTTTAAATGTTAATAATATAAAAATTCAATTGTTTAAAATAATTTTATATTATAATTTAAATTTTTTATTTTAATGTATACAATTAAAAACTATCTAATATTATAAATTTGTATTACTTAAAAAATTCTTTGAATATGTAATGCTCATACTATAATTCAAGTTTAATTACTAAACAAAAAGACAGCTATATGTTATAGTTCTATGGTTTGTTAAAGTATAATGGAACACTTGTATGGTAAAATATCAACTAATTTCATACTTATGAATTCTGTTTCCTTTTTTTTTTTTAATATTACGATTATTATTAAATATATTTTATGACCTTTTCATTTACCTGTCTTTAAATCAGGAATGATCTAGAAAGCCCCAGCCGACGACTGAACAATTGTCAATATGAATGTCGCATGCAGTTTCTTAAACTTTGCAAGTTATGAATTGTGTTTTGTGAGAAAAGAAGTCTGACATTGATGGAAAATTATTTTGGGACTTATTTTTAATATTGTAAAAGAAGTTCAGTGTTTCTTTAGGAAATCATCCCAAAGTCTCTCCTTTCATATTTTTTTTGCTTTATTGGTTTGAGAGAAGAATTAAGAGAGAATTTTCTCTCTAAGAGAGAATGTTAGTTTCTCTCTAAGAGAGAAGGTTAGTTTCTCCTTTAAGGTTCTCCTTATATTAGTTTTTCCAATTTCAAATAGAGTGGTTGTCATTGTTTTCTCCTTAGGATTAGAGAGAATGGTATGTAATTTTTCCTTTTTTTGAATAAATTAAATTCATTGCCTATTATCTGTTTTTGTTTCTTTATTTTCATCTTTTATTTTAGTTGTGAGTACTTGTGCTAGTACTATGATACTACGAGGTTAAGTCACTTCACACGAGAATATTTTTGAAGAGAAAACTCTATACTCTTCGAATGAGTGAGTCCACATCGGTGACAGACCACATCAACAATCTAAATACGTTGTTTGCCCAACTTTCAGCGGCAAATTTCAACATAATTGAAAATGAATGTGCGGAGTTTCTACTACAGAGTTTACCTGATTCGTATGATCAGCTTGTCATCAACATTACAAATTACAACGTTGTTGACCTCCTACAATTTGAGGATGTTGCCGGAGTTGTTCTTGAAGAAGAATCTAGGCGAAAGAACAAAGAGGATATGGTGGAAAGTGCAAGGCAAACAAAAGCTTTGGTGATGACGAGAGGTAGATCAACAAAATGTGGATCTAGTGGGAGTCAGTCTCATGATAGATGTCAAAGTGAAAAGCATCTCAAATGCTACCATTGTGGAAAAAGAGGGCATGTGAAGAAAGATTGTTGGCATTTGAAGAATGGAGGAAAGAACTCTGAGGCATCAACCTCACAAGGTTGTATGGCAAATACCTCGGAGGACGAAGATATTCCGTGAAGAAGAGGAGAGATCCAGTAAGTCATGAAAGCGCAGAAGATCATGGCAGATGTGTATGTGCTTTTGGAATATACGTTGCAGGAAGCTAATGCAATAGTTGCATCGACAAGTCAAGAAGAAGTGGTGTTGACGTGACATCGTAAACTTGGGTATAAGTCAGAGCGAAGTTTGCAAATCCAGGCAGAACGTAATCTCTTACTCGGGCTCAAGAAGGTTGTTTTACCTCTACGCGAGCACTGTGTGGTAAGCCAACAAACATAGTCATAGATCGCAGATTGCTAGTTTGACTACCATAAAAAGGAAAACACAAGAAGACTTGGTTTACTCTGATGTAAGGGAATCACCAGAGTTATCACTAGGAGAATCAAAGTTTACTCCAGGAGATTATGGGTGTACTACGTCAAGAGAAAGTCAAATGTGTTGTTACCAGTTCAAGGAATCCAAAGCACGAGTAGAGCTTGAAACTGGGGAAAATTAAGTGCTTGGGCTATGCTAACAATGTGAAAGGGTACCACTTGTGGGTCCCACTACCCACAAGGTTATTGTTAAGCAGAAATGAAATGATGCTCCAACCAGAAGGTGTTAAAGAATAAGAAAACTTGGTTTGCATGGTTGAACAAATCTCAGTACGGTTTAAAGAGAGAGCTTACGTGTTCGTACCAGAGGTTTGATTCCTTCATAAGCCTCGGTTACAACAGACTGGGTGTTTAGACATTGATGTTGTATATGGATGATATGTTGGAGGTAGATCCCTAACAAAGTTCAAATCTATGAATTGAAGGCACAATTGGCTAGGAAGTATGAGAAGGACTTGGAACCAGCAAACAAGGATTTCAGGGATGCAAATTCACGAAGACAAAAAAGATAGGAAGGTTTGGTTTTCTCAGAAGAAATACTTATTGATAATCTTGCGGCGCTTCAACATGCAAGGTTGCAAGCCAATTTCGACCACACTTTCTATCAATTGTTCCTCACGTATGAGTCCTAGCAGTGAAGCAGAGCGGATGGAGAAGTCTCGAGTACCAAGTGCATCGATGGTAGACAACCTTATGAATGCTATGATATGTACAAGACCAGACATTGCACAAGCAGTGGGAGTGGTTAGTAGGTTCATGGTTGGTGGAGAGCAGTGAAGTATTGATAAGAGATCATTAGAAGGAACCTCGGTTGTTGCATTGCGTTTTGGAGGATCAGAATTATGTGTCAATAAAGTCTACGTGGATTCGATCCTACTGAAGTCTATCAGAAGAACAAGCAACATGAAGGCAAAGAATAAAGCATGGTGTGAAGATTTGATTAATTTCATCAAAATCTTCAAGTGGGAGATTGTGAGAAAAGAAGTCCCACATCGATGGGAACTTACTTTTAATATTATAAAAGGAGTCCAGTGTTTTCTTAGGAAATCATCCCAAAGTCTCTCCCTTCATATTCCTTTTGCTTTATTGGCTTGAGAGAAGAATTAAGAGAGAATATTAGTTTCTCTCTAAGAGAGAAGGTTAGTTTCTCCTTTAAGGTTCTCTTTGTATTAGTTTTTCCTATTTCCAAGAGAGGGGTTGTCATTCTTTTTTCTTTGGGATTAGAGAGAATGGTATGTAATTTTTCCTTTCTTTGAATAAATTAAAGGGTTAAATATGTTTTTGGTCCCTCAAGTTTCAGTGAATTTTGGAATTAGTCCCTCATCAAAACTTTATATCAATTTAATCCTTCATCTTTCAAAATGTGTGAATTTAGTCCTTTTAACAAAATTTTGTTAAGTTTATCTTACGTTTCAAGCACATTTCATGATAGTATTTAAGTTAACATTGAAGCAAAAATGTGTTAAATAGTGTTAATAATTTAAATTCTATCATGAAATGTGCTTGAAACGTCAGACAAACTTAACAAAATTTTGTTAAAAGGACTAAATTCACACATTTTGAAAGATGAAGGATTAAATTGATATAAAGTTTTGATGAGGGACTAATTCCAAATTTCGCTGAAACTTGAGGGACCAAAAACATATTTAATCCTAAATTAAATTCATTGTCTATTATCTGTTTTTGTTCCTTTATTTTCATCTTTTATTTTAGTTGTAAGTACTTGTGCTAGTACTCTGATACCCAACATGTTTCTATTTATTTATTTATTTTTTATTTTCATTTAATTTGTGTGATAATTTTAATTATGATAAAGAATTAATAGAAAACCATACATGTGATTTAATAATCAAGAAATTGTTAGAAATGTTTGGATCAGTTTCATTTTATTTTTCTTATCAATTGTTGAGTTTGCCGACAGTAAAATGGACTAGGACAATAAATAACTTAAGGTCTTTGGGCTAATTTCATTTTATTCTTTTCAAGTGTCGACATGTTTAATTTTTCTAACCCATAAAATGGGTTCAAACACAATAATTAGTTGCTTGGTCTTTTTGGACTAGTTTCATGTTCTTTTGAAATGTGTAGCATGTTTTGTATCACAAAATTGATTTGATTAGGACATGGACAGATTACGGTCTTTGGACCAATTTTATTTTCTTCTTTTCATATGGTTAACATGTTTAGTTTTTCTAACCCATAAAATGGACTTTGATAGGACTATAACTTAAAAGAGTAGACTAGTTTCACTTTTTTTCCTTTTCAAGTGTGTTCCATTTTCTAACCCATAAAGAACAATATTACCGTGTTTCTTTTATGAGATGGATGCCAACTCTTTGGCAGCCTTTGGTTTGTCCTCCGTCAAAATCTAAATCGAGGAGAACTCAAATCGAGAATAACCATCGATGACATGTAGAACAAAATCCGCAATAACCGTCCTGGAGACTTAATGGATGTTAACTGCTCAGGCCATGTGAACTTTGAAATCGTTAAGAACAGTTCTAGGATAATTATTTGTAATTTATTTAAATTTTAATTCAAATCCTATAACTGTCTAGGGAAAGCTTAGATAGTATAAATCAATAAATAAATTATTGTTTCTTGATTTAAGCAACAATCAATTGTGAGGGAAGATCCCCATCTCCATGGGCACCCTTGTCAAATTGGAAGCTTTGGTTTTACCAAATAATAATTTAATGGGTGAGTTGCCTTCCTCTTTGCAGAATTCCAAGAATTTAATTATGTTGGATGTGAGTTAGAATATGTTGACTGATCAAATACCATCATGGGTTGGAGAAAGCATGCAACAATTGATAATCTTGATAATGCAAAGCAATCACTTCTCTGGAAATTTTCCTCGTCATCTATGTTATTTGAAGTGGATTCAATTGTTAGATCTTTCAAGAAATAAGTTATCAGAAAGAATTCCAACTTGCTTAAATAATTTGACTGCATTGTCTGAGAAGAGCATCAAGAGAACTGAAACTGAAAGGCATTGGTATAATAGTACATACTATGAAATTTATAGTGCTTTCAATGGTAGTTATTACAAGCTTCACATAACATGGATGTTGAAAGGTATGGAGCGCAGCTTCACTGATCGCGAATTGATTCTTCGTAGCATTATCTCTCATGTAACAATTTAACAGGTGAATAATGCCAAAAGAAATTACGTACATCGGGTTAGTTTCTTTGAATTTGTCAATAAACAATTTGAATGGAGAAATTCCATCCGAGATTGGGAAATAATTATAAATAAAAAGTTTCATATTAATTTTTTTAAATTATATTAATTATTTAAAATTTATTATAAAAAAATGTTCTCAAATATGAGAATATTACAGAAAAAAAATTAGAAAAAATTATTTAAAATAAATTTTATATCAAATACAATTTCAAAATTATAATTTAAAAAAAAAAAACATATCAAGATTCAAATACTAAATTATATATACTTTTATTATTATATATACTTTTGTTATATTAGTAATAATAATTAAATATATAAGATTTTTGGTCCCTCCAATTTTTTTATCAGATCCACCAGTGATATTTTCACTACACGGAGAAAATGAAAAGCAAAAGTAAGAAATAACAGTGTCAATAAATAATAAATAAACGATGGAGATGAAAAACAAAAGTAATAAAGAATGAAGGGGGGAGAGAAGAATAGATAAAGTAGGAAATAAGAAAATTTGTACATTTTAGTTCAGTTTAAAGAAGGTAGGAGAAAAGAAGAAAATAAGTGTTTTTAATAAAAGCTAAAAAGAAGGAAGAAAGAAGGGTTGTCCTTTACCGAATTTTGAAGAAGAAAAACATTAATAACACAAATAAGTAAGAAGAAGAAATATGCAAAAAGAAAAAGAAGTAGAAGAAGAAAAAGAAAGAATAAATTGAAAACTATAAAAAGAAAAGAATAAGGACACGAATGACTAACTTACATGAATAACTTTTACTTTTCAATGACTAATTTTAAATCTCGACACGTTAAAACATTAAACAAAAGAAGTTAAGTAACATTGATAACTTTTTTAATATGCTAAATATTTGGTTGACGACAAAAATCAAATATGATTATCATTTAAAGATAAAAATAGAAAGAATTTAGATTGTAAAGAAAAGGTTAAAATACCTTTTTGGTCCCAATTTTTGTTAAGTTTTTTCAAATAAGTCCTAATTTTGTTTTTGTGTTCAAATAGGTCCCAATTTTCGTCAATTATGTTCAATTGGGTCCTTTTTTGCTGACACCGTTTAAATCATTAATGGCCATAAACAGTGACTGCAACGTGTCATTTTGTGGTTTTTTTGATTTTTTTTATTTTGATTTTTGATTTTTGATTTTTTTTTAAAATTTTTTAAATGTACACGTGTCAACCCAGGAGTGTGCCACGTGTCACTTTGTGGTTTTTTTAATTTTTAATTTTATTTTTTTGAATTCTTTTTTAAATGTCCACGTGTCAATCTAGTAGTGTGCCACGTGTCAAAGTCAATATTCTATATTCAATTTGGTCCCTATATTTGTTATTTTTGTTCAATTAGGTCCTAATTTTTGTTAAGATTAACCATTTTGGTCCCTATAGAAAATGTAACCATTTCGATATTTGATTTTGTTTATGAATGTTGACATTCCATACTTTATTCTTTTTTTAATTTTGTTATGAATTCGATATCTAGTATTCTATTTTTTTTTATTTACAGATTTCTATATCTGTTAACATGTATTAAAAAAAAAAATCTCATATTCGTTAATCTAATACTATATACAATTGGGAACTAACAAAAGGCAAGATTTTCAATTGAATAATATATCTGACCTACTTCTCAATTCAAATTTTTATCTACAAAAGGTAAAAACGCTGATGTGTCAATCTCTCAGCATTTTGAAGATTGAAAAAAAAATGGAAAAGAAATTTAAAACCGAAAGTTTTAATTAAAACTTCTTTCTCTTTCTTCCTCAGTCTTCTCACCTTCCTCCGTCTCAATTCTTTCTCTCTCTTTCTCATTCTCTCTGCGACCGCCTTCTTTCTTCTTTCTCTCTCTTTCTCATTCTCTCGGGCACCGCCTTCTCACTTCTTTCTCTCTCTTTCTCTGTCTATGTTTCTCCGCGTTCATCATGGTTTCTTTGCCTTTCTTAGCTTCTTCTCTAACATCTTCTTCTGTTTATCTTCTTCTTTTCATCGAGTTGTTTTCAAATCGCAAAAAAAAGACTATGGAGATGGTTTCTATTTTTTTCTGAGCTTTGTTCTAATCATCTTTTTCTGTTCATCATTTTTTTTTCTTTACAGGCTTCAACTGACGCTTACAAAGACATGCATCTGAGATTTGCCGTTCATCTGTCCATTTTTTTTGTGGATATCTTTTTTTTTGCTTTCTCAAGCTAACTGGTATTGTTCTTTATGTTTTTTTACTGAGATCTAGTGTTTTCTTTGCTTGATCTTATGTTTCAGGTGTGTAAATGCTTGAAATGAAGAGTACAACCACAAACATCTTTTTTAAGCAGCAAAAAACCGAGTCTGGAGATGCTTTTTATATTTCTCTGAGATTTCATCTTTTCATCTTCTTCTATTCATCATGTTTGTTTTGTTTACAGGCTTCAACCTAAGATTACAAAGACATGCATCTGAGATTTGTCGTTCATCTTATGTTTCTTTTGTGGACATCTTTTTATTTTTGGTTTCTCAAGCGGAATGGTACGGTTCTTGATGTTTTTTACTTAGATCTAATGGTTTCTTGGCTTCATCTTATGTTTCAGGTGTTTAAATGCTTGAAATGAAGAGTACAACCACAATCATCTGTTTTACCCCCCCAAAAATCGAGTCTGGAGATGCTTTATATTTTTTTCTGAGCTATCTTCTGTTCATTTTCTTCTGTTCATCATGTTTCTTTTGTTTACCGGCTTCAACTGAAGATGAGTGTGACATGCATCTTTTTTTAACCAGCAAAAAACCGAGCCTGGAGATGCTTTATATATTTTTCTGATCTTTCTTTTGTTCATCATGTTTCTTTTGTTTATAGTCTTCAACTGAAGAGTACAAACACATTCATCTGATATTTTCCTTTGATCTTCTTTTTCTTTTGTCGATATCTTTTTTTTTTTTTGGTTTCTCAACCGAACTGGTATGGTTCTTTATTTTTTTTATTGAGATCTAATGTTTTCTTGGCTTCATCTTATGTTTCAGATGTTTAAATGCTTGAAATGAAGAGTACAACCACAAACATCTTTTTTAACCATCAAAAAACCGAGTCTGGCGATGCTTTATATATTTTTCTGAGCTTTCTTCTGTTCATCTTCTTCTATTCATCATGTTTTTTTTTTTGTTTACAGGCTTCAATTTAAGAGTACAAACACATGCATTTGAGATTTTTCGTTCATCTTATGTTTCTTTTGTCGATATCTTTTTTTGTTTGCTTTCTCAAGCCAACAGGTATGGTTCTTTATTTTTTGTTCACAGTTGTATTTGATTTTTGGCTTCATCTTAAGTTTCAGTTTTTTTAATTCTTCAAATCAAGAGTACAACCACAAACATCTTTTTTAAACCGCAATAAATCGAGTCTGTAGATGCTTTGTATTTTTTTTCTGAACTTTCTTCTGTTCATGTTCTTTTGTTCATCAATTTTCTTTTGTTTAAAGGCTTCAACTGACGAGTACAAACACATGCATCTGAGATTTTTCGTTCATGTTATGGTTCTTTATGTTTTATTATTAATTGTAATTGATTCTTTGCTTCATCTTAACATTCAGGTTTTTTAATTCTTCAGATCAAGAGTACAACCACAAACATCTTATTTTAACCGCAAAAGACCGAGTATGGAGATGCTTTATATTTTTTTTCTGAGCTTTCTTCTTTTCATCTTCTTATGTTCATCATGTTTCTTTTGTTTAAAGGTTTGATCTCCAGACTACCAACACATGCATGTCAGCTTTGTTCATGTCGTATTTTGTTTTTATTTTTAATTTTTTTCAATTATTTCTTTAACATTTTCACAACTCTTTGTATTCTGTTCTGATTGCCACTTTCCATTTTTTACGACATTTTAAATATTTTTAGATATTTTCATTTATGTCAAAAAATCAGTTCACAAATCTTAAATTTTTAAATTTTTAATTTTAATTATTTATTTATTTTATTATTTCAACCATATTATCTTTTAATTCGTACTTTTTATTCACTTTTATATTCACAATTAATTGCAAAAATTATGATGCACGCTTCACCTATAAGTACGGACTCTACCAAAAGGAATGACTTATCCTTTTCTCTTTCTATATATTGGCAACAGTAATGACTTTTCGTTTTCTCTTTCTATATATTGGCGACTACATACTGACAAATCTTATTTCTGTTGTGTGACCCATTATCTTCTCTTGAAATTATTCTTCATACCCACTATTTTCTCAAACAATGGAATCCGTGCGCACACCACAAGCCATACTTTCTGGCAAAATGCTTGGCGGATTCGTGACTATGTTTTTGAAAGACCAGGTCTTTTTTTTATTCCTTCACATTCCTTTGTATTCTTTGTTTGTATTTCTTTATTCTAAACTTCCTTATCTTTCAAGGATTTTGGACACGTCGACCGTCTCTTCATAATACGTAATTTGAAGGACCTTGGTTCACAGTGGAACATTGTTGATTACGACAGGAATGTTCATAATGTTACGTACAACATGAATATTCACACTCCAATGATCACCCAAGGCTGGAAGGATTTAATATCTTTTTATGTAGATGAGTCTGACAAATTGGTTGTCTTCAAATATTTCGGAAATTCGTCTCTAAAGGTGTTTGCGACTCAACATTGAAAGCCAACTTCTTCAACCATCTTTCTATCCGTCATCCTCTACATACTTCAAACTTAAAGCATTTTGAAGTTCAACTATCAACATACTACTATCGAGCCAGCCACTTGGTTAGTTTTAATTTTTTTGGATTATTTATTTACATGGCTTCTTAATAAGTAAGATATTTTATCCTTTTTGTTGCAGTATTTGAAAAAAGAATTTGCCACTTATTTTAAAAGCAGTGGTCTTAGATCTATTGTTCTACACGAACCAAGGGGAGAAGTCGAATGTAAATTGATCATAAGACGTAATTCTGTTAAGATTGGAACTGGCTGGAAAACTTTTTGTAATGTTCATCAACTTTCCGCAGATGATCATCGTGAGCTTTTTTTTTGAAGTTGAAGGTCACACAACAACCAACCATATCAAAGTTTTTTATCCATTAATCTGGTTTTAAGTTATAACATTTTGTATATTGTTTTTGTTAATCTTCTTATATATATATATATATATATATATATATATATATATATATATATATATATATATATAAAAGAAGATTTTAAGGTGACTTATATTTTGTATGCACTTATTACATATATTACTCTCTGTGTTTGCTTTTATACATTTACTGTGTATGAAGTTAATTGTTTTTTTCGTTTTATGTTAACGAGTTTTGTAGATTTTTATCAAATACATTAATCACTAATATATTTTTATAAAATAAATCTATTACATTTAAATCAACACTTTAAACAAAATATCAATTATTGTTAATTACATATAGAATTTTAATGTTACACGTCATAAAAATCTTTAAATTTCTAATTTCTAATATTAATTTAATTTAATATTACAATAAATAATCCTTTTAATTAATTTGAAATCACCTTGTCTATCAATATTCCCCGCATTAATTATTGCACTGCTCGAGGTAATGATGATTGAACTCCTCGATCATCTGCAACACTTATTCATTATTTCAACTGATTCAGCCGATTAATTTAATTACCATTTCCCTTTCTAAGAGACGTTTAAATTTTTGAAACATTTTTCTCATTATGTTTTTCACTTCTCACGAGAATGATGATTGCACTGTCTGTTGCCGCGTCATACTTATCTCAGTCTCCAGGCTATTCCACTGTCTGGTATATATTTGTTTCATTAATATTTTTTGCAGGATGAAAGTAATTAACATTTCAGAGATCATCAAATTTCCACTTATCTTCATTGCTTCACCTTAACACCATTACACTACGATTACAAGCCATCCTCTGCCATTTCAAGAAGTTCTTATCCATTACAGAAAGGTATGACTGTTAAACCCTTCAAATTGTTTCAAGAACACCCTTTTATGAACTATACTTCTCTTCATCTTCTATATCTTCTCGCCATATTTCTTTCTCGCCATATTCTATGCATGTTTTTATAAGTAGACTTTTTTATAATCGGTTTTGATCTTCATCTTCGTTTCATTTTTCTAAGCAGACATTTTTATAATCGAATCGGATTATCATCTTTATTGCATTGCTCTAAGCAGTCGTTTTTATAATCGTTTCTGTTCATCTTTCTCTTATTTTTGTAAGCAGTCTTTTTTATATTCGGTTCTGTTCATCATCTTTCTTTCATTTTTTAAAACAGACGTTCTTATAATCTGTTATTTTCATCATCTTTAACAATTTGTTTTACATTGTTAGAGTGCGTTTAATTTATTTTTCCAAAAACAAACCTATCTTACCAATTTTACAGATGACCACTAAGCAATGCATCCTTGGTGAACAATCCATACTTGGCTCAAAGTGGAAGGGTGGATTCTTTACTATTTTCATGGAAGACCAGGTTTTTGTGAACTTGCTTCTTATACATTATTTACCATCATTGTTCTCTGATATCCTTTACTAATATTTTTTTTATATTGGTTTTATTTTCAAGGATTTTGCATTCATCAACCGTTTGTTTGTCATTCAATTAGGCAATGAACTGGGGTCACGTTGGACTATTTCTAATAAAAAAGGCCATGTTCACCATGTTACCTTCAACATGAATACCTATGGTCCGCGAATTACTGATGGCTGGGTTGATATAAGAAAGTTTTATCAAGTTCAACCATCCAAACTATGTTATTTAAGGCATATTGGGAATTCTGCTTTTGACATACACTTTTACGATCACTGTTCAGAATCAACTGTCCATAAATTCCTAAGTCATGTTCGAACAAATGCTCCTCTGATAAGGTCCAAGTTAATTCATTTTGAGTTCCGGCTTTCTAAGTACAACTGCAAAGCAAGCTTTCTGGTGACTTTTTTTATCTTCTTTTTTGATCATTGAATACAATCTGTACACAAAACTTCATGTATTCTTTTTAACCTTGACACATAGAAAATCATTTATTTTTTATATTATTTCTTATATTTTTTATTTGCAGGGTTTAAATTCAGACTTACGTCAATATTTTTCCAACAGTCAGTTCTCACACATTGTGCTTTACGGTCCAAAGCCACGAGTTGAATGCAAGTTGTTGATTAGACCTAGATCAGTCAAGATAGGAAGTGGATGGAAACGTTTTCGTGAAGTTCATGGACTGGAGGAAAAAGATTTAATTCTTTTTGAGGTTGACGGTGAACAAGCAAGCAAGGATGTCAATGTTCTTCTTAATATAAATGATTATTATCATCGCCTATGAAGAATCTATAAACAATATTACTTAACAGATTGATAATCTGTAATTTAATTGTTTTTTTGTATCAATATGTATATGTTTAACTATTTGTATTTTGAACTTCTGCAAAGTTATTTTCTTTTACATGCTTCATATCTTCTTCCATATACGAAAATCTTTGGCATTTAATTACTGTCAGACACAAATCATATCATGTCTCTGCGTTTTAAAAATTTATTATATGGATTTCAATATATCACTTTCCAGAAGATTTTTCATACACATCCCTTATAATACTTTTCAAATATTTTATTTCAATGTCGATTGATATGACATTTTGCACTGCTTCATTATGTTTCTTTATCTTCCACCTTCCACAAGATTTTCTTCTGCTGTAAGCATCCGTCATTTCATTATATATTTAATTGTACTATTTATATTTGTTTTAATTCTAATTTTGTACGTTATTAACTTAAATAATCCAACACAGTGGCTTCTCCTTGAAGTTTCTAACAAAGTTCCTTCTCCTCGAAGATTCTATGGCTTTTGTACACCACACTTTTATTTGACTTTTTGTAGAGATCCAACACAGTTGCTTCATCCAGAACATGTTTCACATCCATTAACGTATTCTTACAAGCCATTAACGTTTCCACTCATCAGAGGTATGTACTTCATTTGTTTTATGTACAAATATAGTAGTCTTGCTGTACTGACAAAATGAAATGAGATTTGCAGTTCTGAAATTTCATCTAAGTAATTATGGTTTGCTATCACTTTTTTCTACATTTCCTCTTTCGTGAATGCGTAAGAAACTAGGATGTATTTGCAGATTTTCATTCTTTCAACATTACTGATTCAATTAATTGTTCACTGCTCAATCCATCACGCCAACAATTTTTTTAATCACTTTCAAGTAATCTGCTTCATGCTTTATTTTCATCATAATGCTTCTCTCTTAATTTTCCTTTTCTATGAAACTTGTGAATAAATCAATATCAATACTTAATTTCTTCTGACATCAATAGCTATTTTTTGCAGGTTTCACCAATATATATTCGCATGACTTCTGTCAAAACGTTCGTACTCCATGTTTGAAGAGTCCTTATTTGAATATATTCTACTTTTTGCTTTCTTCTACCATTTCAAAAATTGCCATATCCATGTTTTGATTAATCGTTACACTTCTTTTACTCTCCTTTGACCAATCAAAAATAGATTCTGATAAAGTTATTATTTGAACCTTTTTTTGGGATTTCTTTATTTTAGTTGTATGAATTACAATTTTGTCTTATTAGTTCCTTATTTCTCTATGTAAGTATAATATGTCACGAATCTAATCCTGACTTTTTTACTTTTCATTTTTCAATATTGTTGTTGTGAGTTCAACATGTCTGTCTGTGAAGTTCCAAACCAAAGCCAGAGCGTAAGCGAAGTAAGTCCCCAGAAGGAAAATTGGAATATTATCGTTAGGGTCATTCGTTCATGGTTTGTTCCTAATTTCACTAAACAGAGTTGTCTTTTTTCCATGGAGTTCGTTATTCAAGACAAAGAGGTTATTATTCATGTTATTCTTTAAATTCTTCCATTACACCTACTTTCGTTAAACATATTTGTATGTTAAACATATTTATAGTTCAATTTATATATGTTCTTTTTATCTGTTTCAGGGTTCTAAAATACATGCTTCAATTAGATGTACTCTAATTTACAAATTTCAGAATGAGATTTCTGAAGGCCATGTTTATGCCATACAAAATTTCAGTGTTGCTCCGAATTCTGGAATATACAGAACAACACACCACCATTATAAGATAAATTTCCAGTTTGGTACAAAAGTTTCTTTCCTTAATGGTAATTTGGTTCCTGATATGAAACCACAATACACACCTTTGTCCTTATTGACAACCACTGCATTTGATACTGATTATTTAGTTGGTAAGTTAATATTTTTATTTCCAATACTATTCATATTTTTATTAATAAACATTTATTGTTAAAGTATATTATTTAACATTTATGAATTGCATTTTAGATATCTTGGGATTACTGGTCGGAGTGGGGACTGAAAGAGAATTGCAAGTTGATGGAAAGACAACAAAATTAAATGTCATAGCAATAGAAGCTGATGGGTATTCTATATCTATACTATACTACATTCCTTTTATATTTCTTTTCAAATAACGATTTGACATAACATTTTTTTAATCTTTAGGTTTCGAATAGAATGTACTTTGTTTGGTATTTATGTGGATGAACGCAATGTATTTCTTTCAAGTGGAGAAGTACAAAATGCTGCTGTAAGTATAGAATTTGCGGAAGTTAAAACTTTTCAAGGTAAAATTTTGTTATTACTTTTACAAAGTACTTTGTACTACTTATTCCATGTTACTCTCACATACACTATATTTTTAAATATAGATAAGATTCAAGTTCAAAATTGTAAGTTTTGCACCCGTATTAAGTACAATGTTAACTTCAAGGAAGCATCTGAACTGAAATCAAGGTAATGTTCAAATTGTTCTTCAGTTTATTCAAACTTTATAATCCATTTTGGTAACTATATTTTCATTACTTTATAATGCAAATTATCCTTCATTTCCTCAACTTGATATTTCATATGTATATACATTCAATAATAGATTTATTGTTTATGAGAACAACTATATTTTCTTTTGCATAGAATGTTTGAGAACAATGAATCTCCCTCTCAAGGATTAACACAACTTTCTCAGACTTCCAAAAATACTGTCGAAGAGGACTTTTTAAGACTTACACCTAGGACCACCATTCAAGGTCTAAAAGATTGTAAAGAGGTTAGAATAGATTTTTCTATTATTGTGAAATTTTTGTTATTCACAATAATCTCTTCATTAATGTTTGGAACAATTAAGCATATCTTGGTTGACGATGACTAGTGGTATACTGCTTGTGTGTGCAACAAAGCTGTTTATCCAGATTCCAAGATGTTCTTTTGTGAGAAGTGTAACAAGCATGTTATAAAAGTCTTTCCAAGGTTAACTCATTGTTTATTAATATTAATTTCAATTTAAAACAACATTGTAATTACAACTTTTGTTTGTTAAATTTTTTATTCAATTTTCAGATATAGGATTAAGATCCGAGTTATTGACTCTTCCGATTCAACCACATTTGTCCTCTTTGATAGGGATGCAACTACCCTTTTCAAAAAAACTTGTGCTGATATGTTAGACACTCATGATAAGGTATACTCTTCAATATATCCACTTATATATTTAATTACACAATGTTTAATTATTTTGTTTTTTGTAGATGAATGCTTCTGGAAATTTGCCTAAGCAGTTTGATGAGTTAGTTGATAGAAGTTTGCTTTTAAAAGTCGAAAGTAGGAACGATCAGAATTTCAAACTTGAGCAGTCTTTCAAAGTGAAGAAAATATGTGTTGATGATGATATAATTCAGAAATTCAATGATTCTTCCATGAAATCTGTGGTAAGATATAATTTACGATGAAATTTGTTACATTATAATCTCATTATAATCTAGTTATCTTTTTTTTATAATCTCATTATTTATACCTATTTGAAGGATATTTATGCTGGGAATGGTGAGTTTAGCAGGGGAAAAATGCGTATAGTCAATGAGTCCACCGTTAATATTTCAGAGGTATACAAATTATATAAATGTTTTTGACATGATGTATTTTTTGAATACTTTTAATAATGTTATCAATTTTGAACATGTACTGTAGGATTTATTAGTCCGATTTACCAAAGAAACAATTGAGTGTGGATCCCAATCACCTGAACTAATCCAAGATAATCCAACCAATGATGATGCTAACAATTCACATAAGAGAGACACTACAAAAAAACATGTAAATACCGACGTTTATTTTTGTAATTTACGTCATTTTTAACTGTCGTTATTTACTTAAGTGACGGTTTCCTAAAATGTCGTAATTCTTGCCATCACAAAATATAATATGACGGTTATAGATGAACCGCCGCAACAACCGTCATTTTATATAATGTATAAAGTGGCAGTTTAAAGAGGCAAAAAGCGTCAGTTAAAATTGACGTAATATTTTTACTGGATGACAAATATAATGTGAAAAACGACGCTTTAAACTAACACTATTATCATTATATTATGACATTTTTAAATGTCACCAGTTTAATTAATTACAATTAATTTTGAGATTAATTACGTCATTATCAAATGTATCAAGTGACGTAATTTTAATATTTAATTATTTGTTCTTTTTTAATATTTCTTATACTTTCATAATTCGATAAAATTATTTTTTCATGATAATTTAAAATATATAAAAAATTATAGCACTATCAAATAGAAATTGATAAACTAAATTGATTCATTGTCAATATAACATAACTACGCCAAAGTACCAATTCAAGCATTTGAAAAAAAAAAGACAACATTAAGAATACCAAAATATTCAAGAATCTAAGAAAAAAAGACAACATTGAAAGTCTTAATTCTAATCCTAAAATACTTTTCTTTCACCACTTGCATCAATTATATTATTTGAAGATGATACACCACTCCCAACATATAGTGCCTGCAATGATTAAAGAATAAGAATATAAGTTTATGAATTAGATAACAATACAATAAATTTAAGTAATATTCTTTTCTACGTTATATCTTATTAGCAGAGAGATGTACCAAACCAATAACCATTACAGCAAGATGTTTCGAGACTTCTTCTCTCAAAGCAATAGAGACAAGCAACTTTGCATTTAATTCTTAACCGTTACAAGCTCACTTTCAATACAACCTAAGCCTGCAAAGAAACAAAATGTAAAATAAAGATTAAACATGAAAAAACCAAGGAAGTATTAAAATAAAGGCTGCATGAACCAAGAAACCAAGATCAAAATATGTAAACCAAGAAACCAATTTACATTTAATAATATATTAGATGAAGACCCTGTGTGTTGGATTTGGATTCAGTTGAGTATTTTCTATTCGTGTTTCTATTTTTAACACCCACATTACCATTTACAAATTTTCTTATAGAAGAGCTTTAGTTTTATTCTTTCTATGCCTAAAGTTCTTTACATTAAGGATTTGCAAAATCCTCATTTGAAAGAACTACTCAAGAAAAATCTAAATAAATATAGGGCTGCAGACAAATAAAAATAACGAGAGGATCCTTAAGATTATTGATAAGATTAATTAAGGTTATAATAATAAGTAAATCATTAAGTCAACGTTCTATAGCAAAGTATAAGCAGTAGAAAAAGAGAAAAAAAAGAGTAGAGACCACACAGCGAAGAATTTTAAATACTACTTACCATGAACACGTGATTCAATTGCAATTAGAGTGATAAGCTCCCCACGTTTATACATCTTTCAGAAAAAAGTGACTAAATTTCAAAGCAATAAATATATGTCATAAGATATCACAAATTTAAGAAACGAAAACCCAGAAAATCAGAGAAAGGTAAATGGATTCACAAATGGAAAGCAAACTTATCATCCAAGGGAAAAAGTTCTTTATTTATGCTATTACAGAAATGGTATAGAGAAGAGCATTATGTAAAAACACAGAACAATGTAAGTATTTTGCAGTGACTGACTATAAAACAAAAAGAAAGAAACTCATGCTGGTACAATTTCGCCCACATCACACTCTTCATATTCAATTTCTTTACCTCTATTCATTACACCAACCAAAACCTCCAAAACACACAACACGCACAGAGCAAAGGGGCACCCATATAGAACACACAGCTTGAACCTTCACCATCCACACCCATCACAGAACCACACGAGAATCACAAAGACGTCATCATCTTCATCTTCAAACAAATATATAAGGATCACAAACAAATTCAATTTATCCAAAAACCAATTGACATCAAAACATAGCACAACAAACAAATATCGCCTTTCCAAAAAAAACATTGTCATTCCACAAAATCAAAACATCTCTGTAACATCAATAAAGTCGCTCATAACAATATATGACCAGAAAATAGCATAATTTCTGGAAAGGAAAGAAATCAATAATTCAATAGGGGGAGTTTCTCCATAAAGTCGTTAACTTTGACAATTCTCAGAAGAGACGAGGAAGGAAACATGATTTAATTGAACATAGGAAGAGAAGAACCTAGGAATTTTGTTGTGAGACAATTAGACTTGAAGGAAAATGAGGTACCTAAACATGAAGAGAAGAAGGGATGTTAGTGTTGTCACTAGAATTGAAGAAGAACCAAGGGGTGCCATGTTCGGGTTCAACGATGAATCGAACCCCAATGCCTAGAGGCAAACCCTCTTCGGTTAACGTATACCTCCAATTCACCCGAATCTGCATACACCGCAAGCAAATCAATACAATGCTCCAAACCCACCTTTCTACTCGCATCATTCATCATCCTCGAGCCATATATAGCAAACCACCCAAAATCACCTTAACAACCCCAACCACAAGAACAGAGAATAGAAACCCAAATTCCAGTACCAAACACTCAAGCCTCATATACCCCAATCAGCCAGTCGCGATGATTACGAACCTAGTCGCAGTGGCTGGTGCGATGGTCGCGAGTCGCGCTATCTCCAACGTGCTGGAGAAACGGAGGAGGAGACGCTTTTAACGCTAGTGTAAGAGCGCTTCAGGCGTGGCGGAGGGAAGGGCGATGGCGTCAACGATGAGGCCTCCGGCGGGTGCCGGTGTCATTGGTGGTGGCTAGAAGGCGAACACATGTTTCAGGGGTTGGATTGGTGTTGTTGGTGTCGAGAAGAAGAGATTGTCGAGAAGGAAAGAGTGAAGTCGAAATAGCGTCGCCGACGTTGGCCTTGGCCGGCCATGGGGGCAGCGACGTTAGCGATTGCGGCTTCATAGGTCCGACGACGTGGAGGCTCGACAGGGGCTGCAGTTGCTTGAGTTTGGAAGAGGAATCAGAGAAGGGGCTGCCTTGGTGAAGTGAGCTTAATTAGCGTTAGAGAAAAAATGGGTTTGTGTGGTTTTTCTCGTGCACCCCAATATTAATCCCAGGCCTGAGACAAGGAGAAAGGAGAAAGAGGCAAAACGAAGAGAGCTGAGTGAACGTTGTGAGAGTGAAGTGATCTAGGGTTTGAGTAATTTGGGTGTCACTGACTTTGAAAGTTAAAAAAATATTAAATTGTTGAGTGGGAAAATGAAATAGAAAAAAGAGGGAACAAAGTTTTACAAAAAAAAAAGGGTATCGAGATAAAAGTGGAACAGGAAATAATTTCATAAAATTATAAAAATAATGTTTTATATAAAGCGACATTTCAAAATGACACAATTTTAAATAATAATATGACAATGTAAAAGATGGTGGTTAGAAATGCCATATTATACATGTACATTATGGCCGTTATCAAACTGACGTATTATACTGCGAAAAGCGAAAGTTTAATTAACTGTCGTATTAAAAACATCGTTATATACATGATTTTTTGTAGTGAGAATCTGGAAAGAAGGCTGCATCACTTGAATCCATCGAAGAAGACAATGTTCCATTGAAGCTTTTAAAAAGAAGTATTAAGAAGGAAAAAACAGTGATTTGAGATCTGATTTTAGTTATTCTATTTCAAGACAATTTTTTTATGCCTTTTATTTTGGGAATGTAATATGTCTACGCATCGTTTTGTCTTTAATTTCATCTGAACTACAACTTCTATGTTCAATTTCATGAAAACTATATTATGCGCTTTTGAGATACATTATTTAGAATTTTATTTATTTCATACGCTGGTCCAGAAGATATTGTTGACATTTTTCAATTTTTGTCAACAAATATGACTACCAGCTACATCAAAACTTATGAAAATTGATTTTATTTTAAGCATGATGTAATTAAAGTCGTAAATAACATATCTTTTGTGAAAAAGATCTTTTGTTTATACTTGTGTGACTCATAAATAAGATATATCTACTTTTACTGACAACAGAATTTATAAATGTCTATTTTTCATAATATTTACTTTTCATAAATAAGATAAATATGGCAAAGCAATTATCTGTTGACAGATTTTAAGTTGTCACAACAGAATTGGATGCCATATACAATTTTTATTGACTTATCTTCTGTTAATTACTAACTTATTAAATATTGTACATTATAATTGAGATATATTTATACAAAAAGTACGAATGAAATATTATATTTTTACATATAATATTATTACTAACTTTGAATATTTTAACTTCATTATATTATCAAGATTTTATGTTATATAAAAATATCTAAATATCTAAACTTCAGAAGTTGATTTTTGGAAAATTGTTATTGGTATATATTACATATATTATATTATGATATTGTGTAGCATAATAGAATAATTTAATATATCTTTAATAACATTATATCTTTTTAATGTTTTATTTTGTTATTATCGTCTTCTCGTTTTCCAATGCAGTAATAATTACATTACTGTTCAAGAATCTATTTGTAATCGTCTCGTCTTTTCATGTGTCATTTGTCTTCTATAAATAAATATTCATCTCCATTCTACCATGAAGATTAAACTTCAAGATCAGTTCAATCATATTCTACATTCTTCCAACTTTTACTCTACTATCTCTCTCAAAGTCCAAGCAAATGGAAAACAACTTCAATGAAGATGACGTTATAAATAGAATGAGTAGGTACCAGTTTTCTATTATTCACCTTCAGGACGAGGTAAGTTCATCGTCAAATTTTTCAGACATATTTTCTTTTAGAAGATTTCTTCTACTCTTTTTATTTGTGTGACGGATTTCTTCTACTCTTTTACAATATCCTCATTTTAACCTTAACTAATCCATTTTTTTTGTTTAAAAAATGCTCTCTTTGGAGGCTGTTGGTTTTGTGGATCGTGCATTCGCCATTCTTTATGATGACGATCTTGAGCGTCAATGGACTTTAAGAGATGAAGAAGGGAATAGACATGTGGTTACTTATAACAAGAATTTACAAAAACCAATGCTAATTGGAGGATGGACTGAATTAAGGCACCTATATGAACTTCACGATTTCCACACTATTTATTTTGGATATGTGGGTGATTCTTGCTTCCACATCACTGTTTTTCCCAGTAAATGCAAACCTTTGTCTATTGCACGTTTTCTTAAAAGAATTGAGGCAGATCAACCCTTTTTCAATGGACCGAAGTTGCATTTCTTCATATTTCTGAATCTAAACCAATGCAATGCTAGCCATCTGGTGAGATTCATTTCATATTTATTACTAAATGGATGTTTATTTCATATTTATATTTATGTTTCCAAATAATTCTAAACATTTAATCCATATACTAATTTCATTAATACTTGATGTATGTTTTAGGATTTGCCAGCTGATTCTGGCAATTATCTTCGTCAAGGAAGATTTAAATACATTTTTCTTTATGGACCGCGTAAAATAGTCAAGTGCAAACTACTGTTGAGAAATCATCCTAAGAAGTCTAGCAAAATTGGAAGTGGCTGGAAGGAATTTTGTACTGCTCATGGATTTGATCAAACTATTGACTTGGTGTTTGAAGTGGACCACATGAAAAGCAATTAGAATGTCAAAGTGCTAACATATTGTAATTTTTAATTTACAGTTAGTATAAATAGTTTTGTTTTTATTTCTGCTACTTATGTAGTTTTCGACCTAGAAGTTTTTTTATTTTCAGCAATGCATATGTATAGTTCTACCTTCTTATCAATGAAATCTCTTTGAAGCTTCTCTGAATTTCTCTGAAAGATGAAAAGTGATACATGTTATGGTATGATATTCAAAAATAAAATTATTTTGTTCTATAATTCAAATGAAATATATATGATGCAATTGAAAGATGAATAGTTTGACGATTAATGAAAAGTTGTTTGTTCTATAATCATATGTATGGATGTATGTTGCTTTAGTATGTGCATACACTGATTGTATGTTATCATTTTCACACATAATGAGGTTAAAATTGCAGATACTTCCTATGAAACAGTCCTCTTTGTTGTACTATATATAGTAGTGCATAAAAAAGAAAACTAAATTTACAAACCATTCTTCTCAAAGTAAACAAATCTCAAGATTTCTTTATATATATATATATATATATATATATATATATATATATATATATATATATAAATGTATGTTTTGGATTGTAACTTCACAACACAGATGCATAGTCAAACATCTTTGTTGTTTTAATCACAGATAAAGCAACTGTATCTCAAAGATCATTTCAGAAAAATATACACAGGAATCCATAACAACAATTGGATATTAGTAAGTATTTTTTTTCTAAGCTATATCTTTACAGATTGTTGTTAAATGAATCAATGAAGTATTGTTGTTTATTTTTTTAATAACAATTCTTCTACAATAATCCTTTTCCAGATGTTGACAACAATAACAACAACCTTCAGAATATGAATTCAATATTTCACAGACAAATTGGTCAGTTTTGAAGTTCTTCCAGTACTTAATTTTAACATTGTTTATGAATAATATTAATTCTGTCTCACTTTAAACTAACCTTCATTTCAATGCAGTAACTGTCAACAATTTTTCAAGTTGTTCAAGTGCTTTAGTTGAACAACAAATCACTTCACAATCTGCAACTTCTACTTTAACATACAACAGTCCTTTCGGTATATTTCTACATTCATCTTAATTTCTTATATACCTATTTAAATGAAAAGTTTTAAATTTATATCAATGTTTTTGAATGACTACAGCTTTTAACAATAACGGTCAGAGAAATTATGGACAAAATAATTACAATTCCAGTGCAGGTAAGTACATTTGGATTCATATATAACAATATTCATACTCACAATGCCAATGTAGGTAGGACAATTGTTTTCTGTTGTTTTTCATAGGTGGCAGATCAGAGGTTGTAAATGATTCGCATTCTATCTCTAAGAATAAAGTTGTTAAATATCCTTTTCAAGTCATACAATCACTTCAAAACAGATTCAATATTGATGATGAAACAACAACACAACATAATTCTTCAGACACAACAAATGATGATTCAGCAACGATAAGAGATGATGGTAATTCAGATATTCAACTTATTGATGTTAATAGAAATTTCTTTGAAATCATTAATTAATTTTTGTCTTACTAATATTGAAGAACACACTACAACTACAAACGAATTGTATTGCAAAGAAGAGTTACAAGGTACATAATCTCCAACACAATTATATATAATTGCAGATTAAAATATATGCATTTTCATGCTAATGTTTTGTAATGATGTTCAGAACTGCTCAATATTGGAGAACCTTGCTTGGAATGCCAATACTATAAAGCTCAACGTTGGTATGAAGAAAGAGCAGAAAAATGTAACACCTCAAAGGAAGTTGAATTCTCATTGTGTTGTCAAAAGGGAAAAGTCCAAATTCCACTATTAAAAAGACCACCTAATCTTCTTGAAGGTTTGTTAAATGGTGAAGATCAGAGAAGCAAATCATTTCTACAAAACATAAGAGTATACAAAAGCATGTTTTCATTTACTTCAATTGGTGGTAAGATAGATAATTAAATGAACAATGGTTCTGCTCCACCACAATTTATTCTGAATGGACAGAACTATCACCGTATTGGTAGTTTATTGCCAGAGCATGGATCAAAGCCAAAGTTTGCACAGCTGTACATATATGATACCGAAAATGAAATGACTAACAGAATCAAGTATTTTAGGTCAGTGAATATATTAACTAATTTGATTATATGAAATATTTAAATACATGTGTTAACATGTATTCTCTTTATTATTTTTTAGTTCAAACACTAAGGAATCTGTTATAGATGAATCATTGGTTGCTGATTTGATTAAAATGATTGACAATCACAATGTTCTTGCGAAATCCTTTAGAAGAGTAAGAGATTTGTCACTGGAACATATGGAATCAGATTTCATGCTAAGACTATTTAGAGGCAGAAAAAAAGACCCTAGAGTCTACAATACACCTTCATGTGATGAAATAGCTGCACTAATAGTTGGTGATTTTGGCAATATGGATGTAGGCAAAGATATAGTGGTAAAAAAATGTTCTGGTGAATTAACCAGAATGCACAAAACTCACACAGCTTTCATTCCACTGCAATATCCTCTCATGTTTCCATATGGAGAAGATGGTTATCAATAGGATATCCCAATAAGAGAATCTCATTCAAAAACAAAATCCAGGGTAAGAATTAGAATTTCTTTGCGAGAATTTATTGCCTTTAGAATACAACAAAGAGCTATAGAAGCAGGAAATATTGTGAATGCATGCAGATTGTTCCAATAGTTTCTGGTCGATTGCTATACAATGGTTCAAGCCCAAAGGTTGTCATTCATCAGAGCTAATCAAAAGTTAATTCGCTGTGAAATTCTTAATGGATTATAAGAAGTTGTTAATAGAGGAGAGACAGATCCTTCTTTAATTGGAAGACGTATTGTCTTGCCTGCTTCATTCACTGGTGGTACCAGATACATGTTCAACAATTGTCAAGATGCTATGGCAATTTGTAAAAAATTTGGATATCCAGATTTGTTCATTACTATAACATGCAATGTGAATTGGAGTGAAATAAGAGAATTTGTCTTAGCAAAAGGCTTATCAGCTTCGGATAGACCTGATATTGTATGTAGAGTGTTCAAAATGAAGCTGGATGAAATGATGACAGATTTTAAGAAAAAGGACTTCTTTGGAAAAAGCACTGCAGGTATGTTATATATGAAGTAATATACATTATATAAATTTTTATTAAATTAAATTCTGACAACTATATTTATTATTTATTTATATATGCAGGAATGTACACAGTAGAATTTCAAAAAAGAGGTTTACCTCATGCACATATACTTTTATGGTTGGATGGAGAAAGCAAATTGAAGAATTCAACTGATATTGATAAAGTAATATCAATTGAATTGCCAAATGCTGATTTATACCCCAAATTGGAAAAAGTTGTCTCAAGTTAAATGATTCATGGATTGTGCAGACCTGCAAGACATAATTCACCTTGCATGAAGGAAGGAAGATGTTCTAAATTTTATCCAAAAAAATTCACATCTTCGACTTCAATTGATAAAGAAGGATATCCATGCTATAGAAGACTTGATAATGGTAGATTTGTTGAGAAGAATGGAATTAAGCTGGACAATAGAAGTGTTGTTCCTTACAATCCACCACTTCTAATGAGGTATCAAGCACACGTCAATACAAAGTATTGCAACAAGACCAATTCAATAAAATATTTGTTCAAATATGTGAATAAAGGTCCCGACAGAGCTACTCTTAAAATAAGCAACAACTCTGCATAGTCTGAAAAATCAACCATTATTGATGAGATCAAAAGGTATTACGATTGTAGGTATCTATCACCATGTGAAGCTGCTTGGAGAATATTTGCTTTCGACATCCATCACAGATGGCCTCCTGTTCAGAGATTGACATTTCATCTTCCTGGCCAACAATCAGCTTTGTTTAAAGATGATGATGATATTAATGTGGTCTTCAACAGATACGAAAATGCTAACACAATGTTTCTAGCTTGGTTTGAGGCTAACAAAGTTTATGAGGAAGGAAAACAATCGACTTATTCAGAATTTCCAAGCAAATTTGTGTTGTTTGCCAAAGAAAAAGAATGGAAACCAAGGAAGAAAGGCTACAACATTGGTAGACTTACTTATATTCCTCCTGGGTCTGGAGAACTTTATTATTTAAGGATATTACTGACCATTCAAAAAGGTTGTATTGATTATGAAAGCATTAAGACAATTGATGGAAAGTATTATGAAACATACCAAGAAGCTTGCTATGTTTTGGGATTGTTGGCTGATGACAAAGAATATATTGATGCAATCAAAGAAGCAAGTGAATTTGCTTCAGGGTATCAACTTAGAAGATTATTTGTTACTTTGTTGTCGATGAATACAATTTCTAAACCAGATATAGTTTGAAATTCTACTTGGAGTATCTTATGTGATGGAATTTTGTACCAAAAAAGAAAGGAGATGAACTTACCAGGTATTTTATATATATATTTTTTTAATTTGCTATACATATATATTTTAATTGTATTATTTACTTATTGTAGGTCTTCAAATTCAGACTGCTGAATTACAAAAATTATGTCTGCTGGAAATAGAGGAAATGCTAATGTCAAATGGTAGAAGTTTGAAAGATTATCCTTCATTACCTCAACTTGATCTTTCAGATGTACGTACATTCAATAATAGATTTATTGTTGATGAGCTGCAATATAATAAACAAGACATGGCGAAAGAACATGACAGTTTGTTTAAAGCACTGAATGATGAACAAATTCATGTATATCAGGATATCATGACAGCAGTTCTTTCAAAAAAGGGAGGATTCCTTTTCTTATATGGCTATGGTGGTACAGGTAAGACTTTTATGTGGAAGACATTGTCGGCTGGTCTAAGAAGCAAGGGCATGATTGTTTTAAACGTAGCATCAAGTAGAATTGCTTCTTTATTACTTCCTGGTGGAAAAATAGCACACTTTACCTTTTGCATCCCACTGTTAATTAATGATGAATCAACTTGCAACATAGCACAAGGTAGTCTCAGAGCAAAACTTCTTATGGCAACCAGTTTGATTATCTGGGATGAAGCACCAATGATAAATAGAATGTGCTTTGAGGCATTTGATAGAACACTAAAAGATATTATGCAAAATGTTGATGATGCCAATAAAGACAAACCATTTGGTGGCAAAGCAGTTGTGTTGGGAGGTGACTTTAGACAAATTCTACCAGTTATCAAAAAAGGATCTAGGTTTGATATTATAAAATCAGCAATCAACTATTCAGAGTTATGAAATTGTTGTAAAGTGCTAAAGTTATCCAAGAACATGAGATTAAGTACTACATCAAATACTGAAACAACCAATGATATTCAAGAATTTGCTGATTGGATATTGAAGATTGGAGACGGGAAAATGGATCTAAATGAGAATGGTGAGTGCATGGTTGAAATTCCAGAACAGATCCTAATTACAAACACAGATTTACCTTTATTGGCATTGGTTGAATTTGTTTATCCTCAATTTGTGGTTAACATGTTGAAGCCTAATTATTTTGATGATAGAGCAATTTTGTGCCCAACAAATGATTCTGTAGAGCAAGTAAATGATTTCATGTTGTCTTTAATCGGTGGTGAAGAGGTGACTTATTTAAGTTCAGATACGCCAAAATTGTCAATAGATAGCGTTTTTTTTGCTAATAGATAGCGCTTTTTAGGCGCTATCTATTGGAGCGGTATCTATTAATAGACAACGTTTGTAAAAAAGCGCTATCTAATAACATCTTATAGATAGCATTTCACTAAACAAGCGCTATCTATATATTTTCAAAAAGACATCGCTTTCTTCCAAAAGTGCTATTTATTGGTGTTATTATAGATAGCGCTTGGAAACATAAGTGCTATCTATGTTTTCTTGAAAAATACAAATGATCTATAGACACCGCTCAAGCGCATTGTGTATTGGTTTAAATTTTTTTTTGTAATTTACTTAATTTTTCGTTCATTATTTTTTATTTTATTATCTCAACAGAAACCATTTATGAGAATTATAAAAGTCAATCAAATGTGATTCAAAAAACTATACATGTATTTTATCTTCTAGACAAATGTTTTCTTTTAAAGATAGAAAACACTTATAAAAAAAAAATAAAGATAGTAGGTAAATTGTATACTAGTCTAAGTTCTTGGGTAACTGAAATTGTCTATAATATAACTACAATATATTCATAATAATCATATGTATTACAAATTAATTCCAAATATGATATATCAGACCTATTTACATATCCAAAAAGTATTATATCTATACTAGGCTCCTTAAAATTAAACTTGAATCTATATACCAAAAAAACAAACAAAAAAAGACAAAAACATGTTCAAACTAACAACACTACGCTCCATACTCTCAACAAAAGTGCTTCACATATTTCTTTTATAGCTCCAATTTGGTCCAGAATCTCGCACATCATGTATGTGGACATCTTCAACTTCTGCGTTTGCATTTTTCCATTGTTCTTCGCGCTGAAACCACATTAAAAAAATGGCCGCAAACACATTAGAATAGCAAAAAAAAAAAAAAATCCTTTTTGAAAACATACATTACTATAAAGTTCTTCAACTTCTTGCATAAGAAGGAAGTTATATGTAAAACCATTCATATATATACCTAACATGTTAAGCTTCCAGAGTAGTTGGTCTTGGACAAATTCTAAGACCCAAGTCCTTATTCTATTTATTTATAGTTAGTCTTAGTTTTCAATATTAATTACAGAAACTTTCAGCATAGCACAAAATCTATGATAATATTATAACCCTTTCATCCCATATTTACAGCTTGACTTTTATCATAAGCATAAAGTAACAACATATTTTTGCAGAAAAAATAGTATAAAATAATAGTATTACCGACATCATAGAAAGCAAGAGAAAATTAACATCATACAAGGACGTCACTCTAATAAAGCACCCAAAAATTAAGGTTATCTCACTAATATAACGAAACCAATGAATCTAATATATCATAGTAATAAAATAATTAAAATTACTAAAGCATACACTGCCATTGTTTAAATATATATATATATATATATATATATATATATATATATATATATATATATATATATATATATATCACTATAAATAAAGTGGTAGTTGAAATCAGAGACGTCAAAGTTATATTGTGAAGATGATTATTTAGGAGTACCTTACATATATAGAATAAGAACCCTTAATGCCACCAAAACATACACCTATCGGTGCCATCCTAATAAATGATGCACCAATTTTAAAAGTTTATAAATTTAAACTCAATTACCCCATGTTGTCACACTAGTTCCAAAAGCTTCCACGCAATCCATGTCTTTTATCTTGCCACCTATTTCAATATAATTCCATCTGCAGAACAAACGGAAGGGTCAAGTTACTACTTAACTACTATTAGAATCACAACTTCTGTTGAACAACATAAAATATTTATGTTCTTCAAAATGTTTATTTTTAACTTGTATATCAGTTGTATATAATTTATATTTATATTGCAAATATACAAATGGTAAAAAAGTACACATCATTAATAAACAAATTCATAAGTCATGGCCTACAAGAGATTGTAATTAAAATAAGGTAAAGAACTTGAACTTCAAATGTACAGAAGGATTTCAAATTTTGTCAAGTGAAATTTTTAGCATGTTGTAATGATTACATATTTAAACCGGGAGAAACAGTGTCTTAAAGATCATAAAATATAGGTACAACATAAAAGGGAAAAAAACCTGCTCCTCAAAAATCTTTGAGAGCTACAATGCTCTATTCTTCTCTAACTTTGCCACTTTTACTAACCCATGCTGAAATCTCAGAATCACCTTCAGATTGTTTCTTTGTCCATGATTCTTTCATCCTATTAAAAAATAAAATATTATCACAACATAAAAGTCTCATGCTTTCGAGTATTAAGCCTATAAATGCAGTATAAAGAACACAATCCAGAACACAATCCTAATTTAGAAGATTTTTAAGGAGGCAGATTGAGAGATATATGTTCCTCTTTCCTTCACCTAAGGGGAACAATTACTTTACTTAAGAGAGAAAACAATGTTCAAATTTTTTTCAAATAATCAAATGCTATGAAAAAAAAAACTGAAAAGGGAAAACATTGCTTTCTCAGGAACTAGGGAGAGAACCTTATCGGAGAAAAAAAAGAAGTTCCTAATGAAATTATAACACTGGCATTTCATTTTTAAAACATATCCAAACAAGACGGGTGAGGACTTCATTATTTAATTTTAACTACAATTCATAAACAATAGAAGCAAATGCTTTCCTTACTTAAAAATTCAAGCAGTGAGATGTAATTCTAAAACCACCTCCTCCATTTCCCTTTCCGTAAAGTAGAAAACATAAAGAATAAAAAAGAAAATTGGTGTACACGAGTTTCAAATATCGTACCCTAATAAAATTGGCACAAAATAACAAGCCAAAACCATTGTAACCGGATCAAATAACTAACTAGCTCCTAATTAAAAATTAAACCAGAAACCTATATCATTCTTCCAGTGCGACAGAACATCACCGAGGGGCGGCAATTCCTCGGAAAGGAAACGCTCGTGAGCTCGCAGCTGTGTTGTCCACGAACTTCATTGCATGCCACTGACTGATGTACAACCTTCAGGCACAACTTCGGTGAGGGATTGGATGTCTTGCGAGATGGTCCATGGCGGAGTGGTTCGCGGCTCTTGACGATTCACCAGGACAAGGGCAGAGGTTGGATTCGTAGGCTGGGTGTTGAAAATTTGGGGGGAAATAAATTTTAGGAGATATGGGATTTAGGACTGTGTGTGGGGTTTGAAACATTTTCTCCAGATTTGGAGATCTGGATGTTTTTGGAGAAAGTGAAAAGTTTTGGTGGTAGGATAAATTTTTATTTTCATCTTCTTTTGTTTTAATTAGTTTTTAATGAATTAATTAGTTTTATTTATGAATTTATTTTTAATAAATAAAATAGATTGCGCTTAGGTAATAAAACACCATCTATTCATGATCTAATAGATATCGCTTAAATTTAAAAGCGCTTTTTATTAACATATTATATTTTTTATTTTTTATTTTTAAATATAAATTTGATATAAATAACATCTTTTTGATGAAGCGCTATTTATAAGTAATAATTTTATAGCGTTTATTTTATAAAGCGCTATCTTTTAGTTTCGTATTTTGATTTATAGCACTTAATTAAATAAGCGCTATCTAAATAGTGCTGTCTATTGAACATTTTGGCGTAGCTATTACCACAATTATTACATATCAAAAAAACCCGTAGCGTTGCACGGGTAGAAGGACTAGTATATATAATAACGTCTAACTTCAACTATAATATTAAATTTTGAAGTTCAATTTAGCAAATCAAATGAAATTGATCCTGCTAAATATGCTTCACTATAATTAATATTTTCTTTTTTCACATGTTAAAGTGTTTATTTTATTTTATATATATAGTTTTTAAATTTGTGACTAGATGCATGAATTATAATCAAATTGACAGCACTATGCTTTGAAATTTCATGTCAAGCAAGTGTAGTTTTCATGATCTCCATAGTTCTCTACCTTGCGAAGTTAGAAAAAACCAGAAAACAACAAACATCCATGTCCACAGGTAAACTTTGATAATTACTTATGATATGTTGCTTTTTGTTTTACATATTTGTTGCTGCCTTTCGAGCATAATATACATCCATGAATGAATTGAGATATACTCTTTAAATTAGATTAAACCGGGTTTAGTTTAATTTTTAGTTGTTTTAAATAAATAATTATTTCAAATATTTTTGATGAAGTAAATAAATTAGATAACAAATTATATATATATATATATATATATATATATATATATATATATATATATATATATGTATATGTATATTAAAAAGAGCAAATTTTATTTAATGATCATAAAAATATGTTTCGATTTTATTCAGAAATTGTCCCAATTATAAAGCGAATCTTACATGTTTATTCAATTACTAAAAAGGTGACCTCTATATCTATATATATAAACTTTGATTAGAGTATATACACGTAGTCAACAAAGAAAAAATATGATTATAAAATTTACATGTAGATTATTTGTGAAGATAAAATCTGAGAAAATTTCAAGTTATGGATACATTTAATGTAGTAAAAAAAAACTTTATTAGTTATTCATATAAGGAAAATATTGATGGACAGTGATTTTGTCTACATCTATTTTTTCTTTTTTCTACATCCGATAAAGTCGTGCTCTGTTCCGCTCAGCGCAATCCTTGGACCGCCCAGCGTTGCTTCTTGGCTCCTTCCATATTCTGTTTTCTTGTATACAAGGATCTTTTCCTTGTTCTTTCATTGACCAGTCGATACAATTCTTTCTTCTTCACCTTTCTCTATCTTCTTCTCTCATTATACTTATGATTGTATGTTTTTATGCAACTTCAATTTGTTTATGCAGTTATGCATTCTCGTTCCATCATTGATAATTATGGTATCAAAGCTCTTCATTTGAAGAGCTCTACTGTGTAACTCTGCCTCTTTTGTTCTCTTGCTCTCTTCCTATTGTTTCTTGTGTTTCTTTCTTCTTCTTTGCACCCTTTCATGCTTTCTTTAACCATTTTATAATATTAGACATTGGTCTTCATTATGAAAGCTAGATTTTATAAGACAAAATATGAAAATATTGGGTCATATCTTGGAAGATGTATCCCTATGCTTGTTGGTGTCCCTTGTGTGGTGAAACAGTTAAATTTACTGCTAATAATAGATATGTGTTTGAGGATTAAATATTCATAGTTTTCTAACTTATATAATGGATTTCATTAGGACTGTGAATACCGTAAGGTAATTGGACCACTTAACATGCTTAATTTTCTAACGCATAAAATGTATTCCAATAGGACAATCAATAGTTTAAGGTCTTTATGGACCAGTTTCATTTTCTTCTTTCCAGTGTCTAACATCTGTCATTTTCTAATCCATAGAATCAATTCAAATTGAACAATGAACACGTCAGTGGATGCTTAATTTTTCTAACCCTAAAATATTCTGAAAGAACAATGGCTATTGCTATTGTTTTGTGCACTCCCTTGTTTTCTTCCTGCATCTTCATCATTTCTGAAATATTAATTACACCCTTAATAAAATAAATAAAAATCATGTTTTTTTCTTTCTTTTTAACTTAAGTTTCAGTTTGTCCAATCAACATATCTTCCCGATTTTACACAATCCTAAACAAGAAAAATATATTTTTGTATTCTAGATTATAAAATCTAGAACATAAAATTAATATTCTAAATTATATATTTCGAAGTATAAATTTTAATGTATATTTTAGATCGTATAATCTCAAATACAAAAAAATATATCTAGATTATATAATCTAAGTTATGATTTTACTTCATTCCAAATTATTGAATTTAAAATATAAGAATTTTAGCATATTGTATATTCGAAAATATAAAACATTATACCCAGATAGTAATTTTACAATACCTTCATAATTATACAAATCGAACACATGTAAAAATTTTCATTTCGTTACTTACTTATTGTTAATTTAAACAATCGGTTTAAATTCTCTTATCTGATACTGGCTAAGGGATGGATTTGAATGCGTTTTGAAATCACGTTTCATTACTTAGTTGTATGCCAATACCAAACAAAGTGAATCCTGTTGGTTTATAAAAATATAATTGAGCAATAAATTCTAGAGTAAATTAAATCGTTTTTAATATTTCAAAGAACCGAATGCAGAAGACATATTTAGATTGGACATTGAGAACTAATAATGTGGTATCTGGTTATCTAACGGTAAAATATCCTAAGTTTTCTTTTGATATGCTAAATAACTTTTTTAATATACTAAATATTTGGTTGACGACAAAAATTAATCATGATTATCATTTAAAGATAAAGATAGAAAGAATTTAGATCGTAAAGAAAAAAATAAATCTACTTTACATTCCCATTTCTGTTGGTCAGTAGTCAACAAAGCGCGTAGTTCGAATAAAAAATGTGATAAGAAAAAGGAGTTTCTTTCTACTTTGGCTTTTGGCAATAATTGAAGCATAGGTTTGTGGACTGTAGTGGTTGAACAATTGAACGCTTTTTTTATGAACTGATATAAATGATGATTCAATGAAGCTTTCTTAACATCACCAAAAGAAAAACTCAGATTATATAACATTGGCGTTATCTTGATTTCAGCAACTTACAATGAGGCGTTACTCTCTCAACATATTATATGCTGCTCTCCTTTTATTCCATGCCTCTGGATTTGCTCTCCCATTCACAACGCCAATCAAACCAAGTCCTGATGCAAAGTGCAGAGAGAAGGAGAGAGAAGCACTCCTCAACTTCAAACAAAGCCTCGTAGATGACCATGGCATACTCTCTACATGGAATGACCATCAAAATAATACAGATTGCTGCACTTGGGAAGGCATTCAATGCAACCATCGAACTGCTCATGTCCATCTACTTCATCTCCATGGCACCAATTCACAGTATTTGAAAGGTGCAATCAACCTCACTTCATTGATTCCCTTGCAATACATTCAACATCTGGACCTCAGCAATAATAAATTTCGATTGAATCACATCTCACAAGCCATTTGCTCTTTCACCAACTTAAAATATCTCAACCTCTCATTTACTCTATTTAGTGGGAGGATTCCTATCCAACTTGGAAAGCTTTCACTTCTAAGGTATCTAGACCTTGGAGGAAATCTTCTTCTGGGACCACTTCCTTTTCAGATCGGGAATCTTAGACACTTAAAATATCTTGACCTTGGAGGGAATTATCTATCAGGAGAAATCCCATTCCAGCTTACGAATCTCAAGCAGCTACAATATCTGAATCTTGGAGACAATTCTCTGTCCGGAGCCATCCCATTTCAACTTAGGAATCTCAAGCGACTACATTATCTTAATCTTGCAGGTAACACTCTTTCTGGAGCCATCCCTTTTCAGAATGAGAATCTTCCTAACTTACAAACTCTTGGGTTAGGCGGTGATTTCAATATAGAAGCTGAGGATTCAGAGTGGTTGTCTAATCTCCACTCATTAACAACTCTAGAGTTGAGTTCATTGCATAATCTCAGCACCTCGCACCAGTGGCTACAATCTATCAATGCGCTCATTCCAAACTTAGTAGAGTTGAGGCTTGTTGACTGTTCTCTTTCAGATACTGACATCAAAACTTTGTTTCCTTCTCATTCCAACTTTTCAACTTCTCTTACTGTCCTTGATCTGTCTTCTAATGTGCTAACTTCCTCAACATTTCTATTGTTATCAAATTTTACCCTTCAGGAGCTTTATCTTAGGGGTAATGACATTGCTTTTTCATCTTTTCTTTATCCAAATTTTCCATCTCTTAATATTCTTGATCTCTCTTGGAATAATCTAACATCATCAGTTTTTGAAGGTAATTTTAATTTTGGCTCTAAACTACGAGTACTTTATCTGTATGACTGCATTCTTACAGATCGAAGTTTTCCTATTTCCTCTGCTTCCACAATTAATTCTTCCTCTTCCCTTGTCATACTCTATCTCTCCTCAAATCTATTGAAATCATCTACTGTGTTTTACTGGCTTATGAACTGCACAAAGAATCTTCAGACCCTTCACCTTTATGACAACATGTTAGAAGGTCCCATTCCAGATGGATTTGGAAAAGTAATGAACTCTCTTGAAAGTTTTTTTGCCACCAGAAACAAATTACAAGGCAAGATTCCGTCTTTCTTTGGAAACATGTGCAGATTGCAGACCTTAGACCTTTCAAATAACAAGTTGAATGGGGAAATTTCTCATTTCTTTCAAAATTCTTCATGGTGCAATAGCCACATATTTCAAAATTTGGATTTATCATATAACCAAATTAATGGCAAGATACCTGAAAGCATCAGATTGTTATCTGAGTTGCAGTATTTAAACTTGGAAGAGAATTCTTTAGAGGGTGATGTCACTGAATCTCATCTTTCTAATTTTTCCAAATTACAAACCTTATCCTTATCATACAACACATTGTCTCTAAGATTTGTCTCAAGTTGGGTTCCTCCTTTTCAAGTAACAGCATTGAGGTTAGCATCCTGCGAGCTAGGTCCGAGTTTTCCTGGTTGGCTCCAGACTCAAAATTCCTTACAGTGGCTAGATTTATCTGATAATGAGCTTAATAATTCTATACCAGTATGGTTTTGGAACACGTTGCAAAATTTGTTTGAGTTAGACATGTCTTACAATAATCTCAATGGGGCAATTCCTGATATACCATTGAAGCTTCATTAAAGACCATCTATATTTCTGGATGCAAATCAATTTGAGGGTGCACTTCCATCATTTTTGCTCCAAGCTTCAGGGTTGTTCATCTCTAATAATAAATTTTCAGATTTGTATTCTTTCTTATGTTACAAAATCATGGTGCCGTATTTGGCAACCTTAGATTTATCAAACAATCAAATAAAGGGACAAATCCCTGATTGTTGGCAATCTTTAAACCAATTACTATTTCTTGATTTGAGCAACAATGAGTTGTCTGGGAATATTCCCATCTCCATGGGGAACCTTTTTAAATTAGAAGCATTGGTTTTACGAAATAATAAGTTAACAGGTGAACTGCCTTCCAGTTTGAAGAATTGCACTAACTTATTTATGTTGGATGTGGGAGAAAATAAGTTGTCTGGTCCAATACCATCATGGCTTGGAGAAAGCATGCAGCAATTGATAATCTTGAACATGCAAGGGAATCACTTCTCTGAACATTTTCCAATTCAACTTTGTTATTTAAGGCATATTCAATTGTTGAATCTCTCCAGGAATAAGTTATCAAAAGCAATTCCAGCATGCTTAAAGAATTTTACTATCATGTCTGAAAAGAGCATCAACAGAACTGAAACTCAGCGCCTTATATATGAGTACAATACTACTACTTATTGGGAAATCTACGGTTTCTTCGTGTCTTTGGCCTACAGTCTTGATATAACGTGGGTGTGGAAAGGTGTGGAACAGGAGTTCAGAGATCCCCAATTGAATCTTAAGAGTATTGATCTCTCAAGCAATAATTTCACAGGTGAAATACCAAAAGAAGTTGTGTGTTTGGTTGGGCTGGTTTCTTTAAATTTATCAAGAAACAATTTGAGTGGAGAAATTCCTTCTGAAATTGGAAATTTAAGTTCACTTGAATCTCTTGACTTGTCAAGAAATGATTTGCATGGGAGAATTCCTTCTTCTCTTTCCCAACTTGATTTCTTAGGAAAACTAGACTTGTCATACAACTCTCTTTCTGGGAGAATTCCATTGGGAAGACATTTGCAGACCTTTGAAGGCTCTAGTTTTGAAGGAAATATTGATCTTTGTGGTGAAGAAATCAACAAAAGTTGTCCTGGAGAGAATAGAACAGCAAAGGCAGAAGCAGCAACAGAAAAGGATGAAGATGATTCTGATTTCTTTGAAGCGTTATACATGAGCATGGGAGTAGGATTCTTTGTAGGATTTTGGGGCTTATTAGGACCAATTCTAATTTGGAAACCTTGGAGAATTGCTTACCTGAGCTTCTTGAACAAATTGTATCAGTTGTTGGTTTAAATGTATTTTTCATAATGTGTTGTAAAAGGTTCTACTTTCAAATGATTCCTCAAGAAATTGTGTAGAAGACTTTGATCATAAAAATCTCTTTAAGATGATATACGTTTCTTGATGATGATATATCGTTTTATGATATTTATTTGTGATAAACTATGTTTGTTTTAAAGATGTATAAATGGTTTCTGTAATCCCTATTCCTCCCAATTTACTCTTGTAGTTGTTCACATTCAGCCATGATGCTAGATCAATACATCTAAAAATGCATTTTATTATCATCAGATTGTGATCTTTGTCTTGACAAATAAAAAGAGTATCATCTTCAAATTACAATTTACTTTTTTCTATTTCCTTTCGCCCCACCTTTACCCTCTCTATAACATGAGATTTAATCGCTTGTCTTATTGCTGCTAGCCCTCAACCACTATAAAAAAAAAATTAATGATACATGGGTGATGTAGAGTTAATGATACATAATTTTGAAAACCTTTAAGAACATCAAAAGTGGAGTTGATTTGGAGTACCATCGAAAATAGTTAACATTTGACGTCTAAAGTCGGCACAAGAAAGAAATACATTAAGGTCTTTGAAGAAGTAAACACATATATAGAAAGTTGAAATAATCATCATTGAAGGGTGGGTTCTAGAAATATCTTATCACTGATCAAGTTTCAAAATCAAATTAATCTAGGATAATAACTAAAATCGGTTCAAAAATTTGAATACCAATTAATACCAAGTTTTATTTAGATGTTTTAAACTATTGTTTCTCAACCAAAAGATTTGGTTTGGATCTACAGTAAGATCCTCTTTCTGTTTTAAAAAGTTTTGCACGGGTTTTATTAAAAGGTCCAGAATCAGCCCACTTCTTATTTCCAGGATCCCCTTTCCAGTTATTCACTCTCTTATTTTATCTCCTCACTTAGCAACAACTAACTGTCTTCCTCCAAGATGACTGAATGTTCTTCCTCCATGTAAGTCAATCCTTAACATCTGTTCCACTTCCGTTTTTCTGTTCCAAAGCTTTGGCCCATGTTGTTCTCTGTCTTAGTTTCATTTTTGCCTCCCTTTTCTGTTTTCCAAATCTATAAGCTGTAATCATGTCGTGGTGCTCTTCTTTTGGGGCCTTTGATGGGTTAGCATCTTTCAAGGTAAGGGAAGCTCATGATTGTGCCTTAGTATGTTTTTTTATTGAATCATGGAATTATAGGTTTTGTTCTTGTTTCAATTTTGGGAATTTCACTTTTAGCAAATTTGGAGATTTTTGTTAATTGGTAGTTTAATTCTGTGTATTGATAAGAAAAACTTAGTTTTCAAAATGATAATTGTTACGGAAGAGGTGTTTTTGTTCAAAGAATTTGTGGTTTTCTATTTTATGAGAAACATATATACATATATTGGATTTGGTGGGTTATACTAACATATTGAAAGTGGATGTATGTGAGATTAAGTTGCGAGTCTTGGAGAAATATGGTTTTTGAGTTGAATGGAGATGAAACTCTTTTATTTTGGCAGGTCATGTAGAATATAGTACAAGGTGGGACTTTGGGGTTGTAACCATATTTGAATTAAAGGTTTGATATTACTTAGCTAAGGTTTTGCTTTTACTCATTTATAGACTTGGTAAATGTAGAATGTAGGTAGTTTAGAATGTAATTGGAATTAGAGATATTGATTGTTGCAATTGTTCAGTTTGGTATCATTTATAAACCACTTTGAAATGAGTTTGAGAAGATAAAAGTGCAAGATACCAAATTATGCAGTGGAACAAGTCAAAATCTCACAACCAAGAAGTATATGGTGTGGCACTACCCATTTTCTTACACTGCACACTTTTCATAAAATGAAGGTTCCAATTTGACTGTGTGAGAATATAGGAGACTCCATGGGAGAAATCCTATTTGATTTAATTAGTAGTGTGTTCATTGATGTAAGGAGTCAATACTGGAGGTTTATCCTGATACTCTAATGTTCATTCAAGACTCATGTCGAGTGAGTCATGTGGTGAGAAGGGCAGGAGGTCCTGTCTTTAAGAACAACCCCAGGGTTCTTATGATGGTTAAAGGGACTAACCTTGTATGTGGTAGGGTGAAGCCCATTGACATATATGTATATGTATATGTATATGTATATGTATATGTATATGTAGATATATATATATATATATATATATGTATGTATACATATATATATATATATATATATATGTATGTATTTCTTTTTCTTTTTGCAACTAGCTTACCCTTTCTTTCGTGTCTGTTTTTTCTTGTGTGACTTTTCCTTTTGCAATGATCACAAATCTTGGTGTGAGTAGATGTGAAAACTTCTAGTGATCATGCAGATGGGAGTGATGGTGCGCTATTTAGTGTAGACATATTGTTAATGCTCTTTTGAGGCCCTTTTGGAATTATTTATTTTATAATTTCTTGTTCTGTGAGCAATTCTTTTGGAAGGTTAAGTATGTTTTTAGTTCCTGAACTTTGATCCAAAATTGGAATTCGTCGCTGGCCGAAACTTTGATAAATTTTGGTCCCTAAACTTTAAAAAATGAATGAATATAGTTATTTTAACCTAATTTTGTTAACTTTTTTTAAGGTTTCGAACGCATTTCTCAGTAAATATTTAACTGAGAATGTGTCAAACGGCATAAACAACTCCAATATTAACATGAAACACATTCGATATGTTGAAAAAAGTCAACATAATTGGGTTAGAAGGACTATATTTATTCATATTTAAAGTTTGTAGGGACCAAAATTTATCAAAGTTTCGACCAGGACAAATTCCAATTTTTGACCAAAATTCAGGAAATAAAAACATACTTAACCCTTCTTTTGGACAACTATTTCATGTTTAAGTTTTGTTTATGGCATTGTTCTATGCCTATGCTACTATTGCTTTGGTATATTCTGAATAATTGTAGAAGGTTGATTCTCATATACATCAGTCGCGTGCTCTATTTTATATTATAATATGAAGTGTCTTAGTTTATACTATTTAATTAAGTAATAAAATGTACAAATTTTCTTATCTTTTATTACTTGAGTTTAAGGAAGGTAGGACAAAACCAGAAAATAAGTGTGTTTTACTAATATTTAAAACGAAGGAAGAAAAAGATGTATCCCTTTACACAATTTTGAAGAAATATTAAAAAAAATAAAGAAAAATAAAGAAAAAAGAATTGAAAACTGTAAAGAAAAAGAAGTAGAAGAAAAATAAGAACATGAACAGCTAATTTACATCAATAACTAATCTTAGTTTTCAATTAACAATTTCCAATTTTGCCATGTTAAAAGATTAAACAAAAGTAGATAAGCGACGATAATCATTTTTCTAATATGTTAAATGCTTTTTGACGACAAAAGTCAGTTACGATTTTCATTTAAAGATAAAGATATAAAGAATTTAGATTGTAAAGGAAAAAAAAAAGAAGAAACATTTACTTTACAATTCCCAATTCCGTTGGTCAGTCAACAAAGCGCGGAGCACATAAAAAAAATATGATAAAAAGAAATTTCTTTCTACTTTTGCTTTTGGCAATCCACTTGAAGCATAGCTTTCTTGAATTTGTGGTAAATAATAAAGAAAGAATTGTAATAATTATTTTTTGTTTCTCCTAAGTGTTATTATGGACTGTTTATAAACCTTTGATGTAATACAGTTTAAATTGATAATGAGAAAATTATCTCTTGTTTTCTTTGCATAATGTGTATATTAGCAATAGCTATGTGTACGTGTGTAGAAGTTTTCACATCCAATGAGATTTTTCTTATAAATTTACTATAAAATCTTGTAAGAAAATATTTTTTTTAAAAATTTTAATTGATAAATAATTTTTCTATGAATAATTAATTTTTATAAAATTATTAAATTCGCATGTCTTATCAATTTTTTTATGAAAAATGTTTTGTACAGAATACTTTGGAAAAAGTTTGTATCAAATTTCTGTAAATTATTATTTATAACAAGTTTGTATCAATTATAATTATTTCTTAAAGTTTAAAAAAAATGATAAAAAATGTGTATTCTTTTAGTAGTGTAATATGTTTGTGCCTTGATCTAGTAGATAGCAGAGCAAGTGTGTGAAGTTAGTGATTCCAAGGCCTAATAGAGTGGTATCCAAAGCACGAGTTCATAGGACTGTTGGTGTGGGAGGTTGTACGTTGTGAAGAATTCAAGTAAGTGCTTTTCATGGGTGTTGCAGGTATACTGGGAAGCTATGATGATCTGACACGTCTCATAAATGGCATGTTCTGTGTCTGATACGTATTGGACACCGACACTCATACGATATTTGTAGGATATATTATATCCAAATTGAAAGATATTTTTTATCTTTGACATGATTTTGATGATTAAAATAAGGAACAAATCTTATTCTATCACTACTTTTCGCATAGTGAATATTAGATAGATAGATTGGATTCATTTTTGTGTTAGTTGACAATGTGTTAGTTGACAGTTTCAAACTTAACATGTATATATACGACGTGTCTCGTGTCCTATTTTTTTTTTTAATTTAGTCATATTTCCGTATCTGTGTCCGTGTCGTATCCGTACCCATGTTCGTATTCGGACAACATAACTGGGAAGTGTACCCATATTTGATAGGAAAGATTGTGATGACTGGTGTGTGAAGAGATCGTGAAACATTAATGATAGAAGAATAACATAACTCTTTGGAGGCACGTGAGCAATGTGTTAACGAAAGAAAGAGTTATGCAAAAATGTGTTGAATACGTGTTTCAGGCTAGAACTAGTCAATAGGAAAATAAAACTCGTGGAGGTTGAACTAATAAGAGATCACGTGGAAGGTGAAGAGGTGGAAAAACTAGAAATTCAAATTCTTAAGATAACTAAAATGACAACAACATTGATAAAAAAGAAACTAGTCATAACAGAGGAGGGAGTAAATACCGTGGCAGAGGAATAAAAAATTATGAAACAAGGAATAGGTGCAGTGCTACAACTATGATAAATTTGGATATTATTCCTATGAGTGTTGGCAGGACAATAATGTGAATAAGAATGGCAACAAATTTTCAGATTTGTTTTCTTTCTTATGTAACCAAATCATTACTCCAAAGTTGGCAACTTCAGATTTATCAATCAATCAAATAAAGGGACAACTTCCTGATTATTGGCAATCTTTAGACCAATTACTATTTCTGGATTTGAGCACCAATAACTTGTCTGGGAATATTCCCATATCCATGGGGGAACCTTGTTAAATTAGAAGCTTTGTTTGTACGAAAGAATAATTTAACAGGTGAATTGCATTCCAGTTTGAAGAATTGCACTAACTTAATTATGCTGGATGGTGAAAGATTGAAAGAATTTTATAGCCATTTCTGAAAAGAGCATCAACATAACTGAAATTCAACGCCTTATATATGGGTACAATATTACTTATAGGGAAATCTACTGTTAGTATTTTAAGGTTGTGAAGGGGGTAGTTGAAGGGATAGAGAAAATGTGTAGATAGTAGAGTGTGAAAGTTGTAGTTGGAAGGAGTATGTAGTTGTAGTAGTGAGAGTGGTGTGTTAGATGTGATCTTAGTTCTTGACTTTTCATCAAATGATTGAGTACATGGGTATTTATAGACCTATAGAGTATTCTAGAAAGTGCTAGCCACAACTTGTGTGGAATGTTCTAGATTTTGCCTATGTAGAATGTTCTTGATATTTTTCTTCATATCTTAGGCTTTTCTACTTTGTTCTAGAACTTTCATTACATTTCAATACTTTTGTCTTATGATTTTCTAGATTCTTCTAGAATTTGCATTACACTTTAATACTCCTCCTTGATGCAAATTCGGTAACTCCAAGCATAGCGCGTAGTAGTTCAAATCTTGGTCTTGGTAAGGCCTTTGTGAAGATATCTGCAATTTGATCTTCTGTCGGGCAGTACTCAAGTCGTATCTTCATCTTTGTTTCCGCTTCTCTGATGAAGTGGTATTTAATTGCTATATGTTTTGTTCTGCTGTGATGCACAGGATTCTTTGTCATTGCAATGGTTGATTTATTGTCACAATTAATTGTAGTAGGGCCACTTTGTTTTTCTCCCATATCTTTGAGTATTCTTCGAAGCCATATAGCCTGACTTGTTGCTTCAGCGGCTGCCACATATTCTGCTTCAGCGGTTGATTGTGCAACTGTGGCTTGCTTCTTTGACGCCCACGAGAATATTCCTGATCCAAGTGAGAAAGCATAGCCTGAGGTGCTCTTCATGTCGTCCACTGACCCTGCCCAATCACTATCAGTATAACCAAGCAATGTTGGATTGCCTGTGGATTTGTACCATATACCGTACTCTTTGGTTCCTTGTAGATATCTTAAAATTCTTTTGCCTACGCCAAGATGTATTTGGCTTGGGTTTTGCATGAATCTTGATAAGAGACTTGTAGCGAACATGATATCTGGTCGTGTAGCCGTCAGATAAAGTAGACTTCCAACTAGACTCCTGTATCGAGATGCATCGGCTTCTGGTGCTCCATCCACCTTTTGTAGTTTTTCATTTGTCACTAGTGGTGTGCTTACAGGTTTGCACCCGTACATCTTAAATTTCTTCAGCAAATCTTCTGTGTATTTCTTTTGTGAGATGAATATTCCATCATCTCTTTGACTTACCTCTATGCCGAGGAAATAACTCATCAAGCCAAGATCAGTCATCTCAAAGGTCTTCATCATATCTTCTTTAAACTCCATCAACATCTTTTTGTTGGTTCCAGTATAAATAAGATCATCTACATATAGAGAGAGTAAAAGAGTATCCTGACCTTGTGTCTTGATGTATAGTGTAGGCTCACTCTTGCTCCTCCTGAATCCTTGATTGGTGAAATATTGATCGATTCTGCTGTACCATGCACGAGGAGCTTGTTTCAGGCCATATAAAGCTTTCTTCAATCTCAACACTTTGGCTTCTTGGCCTTTAACCACAAATCCTGGTGGTTGCTCTATATAGATCTCTTCTTCAAGAACACCATTGAGGAATGCAGACTTGACGTCTAATTGGTAGATGCTCTATCCTTTTTGTGCTGCAAGGGCTATTAGAGTTCTTATTGTGTCTAGTCGAGCAACTGGAGCAAATGTCTCATTGTAGTCTACTCCAGGTTGTTGTGAATAACCCTTAGCTACCAACCTTGCCTTGTGTTTGTGTATGGTACCATCGGGGTTTAACTTTGTCTTGAAGACCCACTTAACTCCGATGATATCTTTATCTTTTGGACAATCTGCTAGCTCCCAAGTGTTGTTTTTCTCTATTGTCTTTATCTCTTCTTTCATTGCCTTGACCCATTCTTCTTGTTTAGCGGCCTCTTCAAAGGTTCCAGGCTTTAGTATGGCCAAGTTGCAAGATTCATAGATGTCTGTTAGAGATCTGATTCGTCTCGAAGTAGATTCAGGCGATGATTCTTCTTGATCTTGAATTGATGTTGGAGTTGTAGGAGATTCTGGAGTTATAATGGTATCTTGATCATTATCTTCTTGGCTTGTAGTTGGTTGATTGTTGGGCATGTATATTGTCTTCCTTTCAATTTGTTCATCTTCCCAGTTCCAAGTAGCGCTTTCATCTACTTCAATGTCTCTGCTGATAGTTAGCTTCTTTGTTTGAAGATTATAGACTTTATAGCCTTTGGATTGTGTACTATATCCCAAGAAGATGCCTCGTACGGTCTTGTCTTCTAGTTTGTGTCTCTTTTGGTCTGGAACATGAATATAGCAAACAGATCCAAATACTTTTAGATGTTTAGCTGATGGTTTCTTACCGCTCCAGGCTTCGATTGGAGTTTTATCTTGAACTGCTTTAGTAGGACATCTATTGAGTAGGTAGACCGCAGTGTAGACTGCTTCTGCCCAAAATGTATTTGGTAGTCCTTTCTCCTTCAGCATTGATCTCGCCATCTCCGTGACTGTGCGATTCTTTCTCTCTGAAACACCATTTTGTTGTGGAGTATATGCGACTGTAAGTTGTCGTTCTATGCCTTCATCTTCACAGAATTTGTCAAACTCATGAGATGTGTACTCCTTTCCACGATCACTTCTAAGTACTTTTATTTGTTTTCCACTTTGCTTCTCAACAAGGGCCTTGAATTTCTTGAATATTCCAAAGACTTCTGACTTTGCCTTTAAGAAATAGACCCATGTCATTCTAGAGAAGTCATCAATGAAGAGTGTTGTGATGTGAAGGCGTCCTCATCGGTCCATAAACATCGGTGTGGATTAATTCTAGTAAATCTTTTGCTCTCCATGCTTTGTCCGTTGAGAATGGCAATCAGTGTTGCTTGCCGAGAAGACATCCTTCGCATGATTTATTGTTCTCCTTCAAGTAAGGAAGATCCCTCATCATGTTTTTCTGATATAGAAGCTTTAAGGCATGTGTGTTGAAGTGGCCAAATCTCCTATGCCAAAGCCATGAGTCATCAACTTCCGCCTTCATGGCAATATTAGTTCCAGGTTTGAAGCTTATGGGAAAGCTTCTATTTCTCTTCTCCATTTTTACTTCACCAATTTCTATCCTTCTATTGTCATAAATTTTGCATGTATCTTTCTCAAAGTGAAGAGAATACCCATTCTCCATCATTTGGCCAATACTTAAAAGATTTTCTTTAAGATTGGGAACTAGTAAAACATCCTTGATGAATTTTGTACTTTTCTTTGTCTCCACTGTGACAGTTCCTTTGCCTTGAGACTCCACTGTGGTGCCATTTCCAAGTCGAATTTTGACATTGACAGATTTATCAATGTCTTTGAAGATGCTTTGATCTTTGGCCATGTGATTGCTGCATCCACTGTCCAAGTACCAATTTCCTTCTCCACTATGAGATTCTTGATTAGCATAGAATAAACGTTGCTCCTGATTATGTTCTTCAGCAAAGTTTGCTTGGTGCTTATTTTTATTACGACAATACTTCTCCACGTGACCAGGCTTCTTGCAATAATGACATATTGGCTTCCCACGATGCCAACAGTCTTTTTCTGCATGACTTGACTTATTGCAAATGCCACACGGAGGATATTTATCTTTCTTGCTTCCAGAGAAATTTCTAGAATCTTTGCTTCTAGAATATTCTTCAATATTTTTCTTTTCTCCTTCTTCTCTCCTTTTGGGTTGTAATTTGAGCTTTGATTGGAAGGCATTTTCCACTGAATTTGTATCAGCACGATTATTTAATCTTGCTTCGTGCGCTCCAAGGAGACCAACTAATTTACTTATCGATAGAGAAGATGGATCCGAGGAAGTTTCTATGGAAGCTACTATGGAATCATATTTCTCTGTGAGAGTGATAAGAATTTTTTCTACCACTCTTTTTTCCTTAATTTCTTTTCCATATAACTTCATTTTATTCACTATTTCTTTTATTCTTCCATAGTATTCTTCAATGGTCTCAGATTCCTTCATTCTGATGGTCTCAAATTCTCTTCTTAGATAGTGCAGTTTAACGGAGCGTACCTGTTCATTGCCTTCAAATTCTTCTTCTAAAATATCCCATGCCCTTTTTGCAGTTTCTGCATCCATGATCCTCCTGGCAATAGTTTCTCCAACAGCTTGTTGAAGAACAAACAATGCTTGAGCATCCTTTTGTTCAGAATCTTCTAGCTTTTTTCGTTCCTCCTCAGATAGAGTCTCAATATTATCTGGTTTTGTATAACCAGATTGAACAATATCCCACAATTTTTGTGAGATAAAATATGTCTTTAGTTTGAGTTTCCAAAGGTCAAAATTTTCACCGGTAAAAACTGGTAGGGGGACTGAAGAAAAGTGAACAATGTTAGAAGCCATAGGTTAAGAGAAAAAACTCTCTTCTTTTGGAAGTATAGAAGGAAGGTTTTGAAAGTAATAGAGTAATTTTTCTACGCCCAATAAATGATCGAACGTAGCTCTGGTACCACTGTTAGTATTTTAAGGTTGTGAAGGGGGTAGTTGAAGGGATAGAGAAAATGTGTAGATAGTAGAGTGTGAAAGTTGTAGTTGGAAGGAGTATGTAGTTGTAGTAGTGAGAGTGGTGTGTTAGATGTGATCTTAGTTCTTGACTTTTCATCAAATGATTGAGTACATGGGTATTTATAGACCTATAGAGTATTCTAGAAAGTGCTAGCCACAACTTGTGTGGAATGTTCTAGATTTTGCCTATGTAGAATGTTCTTGATATTTTTCTTCATATCTTAGGCTTTTCTACTTTGTTCTAGAACTTTCATTACATTTCAATACTTTTGTCTTATGATTTTCTAGATTCTTCTAGAATTTGCATTACACTTTAATATCTACGATCCCTCCATGTTTTTTTACTACAGGCTTGACATAACGTGGGTGTGGAAAGGTGTGGAACATGTGTTCAGAGATCCCCAAAGGAATCTTAAGAGTATTGATCTCTCAAGTAATAATTTAACATTTAACAGGTGAAATAACAAAAGAGATTGTGCATTTGGTTGGGATGGTTTCTTTAAATTTATCAAGAAACAATTTGAGTAGAGAAATTCCTTTTGAGATTGAAAATTTAAGTTCACTTGAGTATGGGTGAATTCCTTTTTCTCTTTCTGAAATGGATTTTCTCCAAAAATTAGACTTATCACACAACTCTCTTTCTGGAAGAATCTCATTGGGAAGGAAATATTGATGCCTCTTGTTTTGAAGGAAATATTGATCTTTGTGGTGAACAACTTAACAAGAATTGTGCAGTTGATCAGACCATAGTAAAGCCTAAAAAAGTAGCAGTCCATGGAGAATATTATGTTTTCTATGAAGCATTACACATGAGAATGGGGTTAAGGTTCTTCACAGGCTTTTGGGGCATATTAGGTTCATTATTCATGGCTTTACTTTTTCAAGAAATGACTGCTTTTATTGGTGTAAGCAAATTATTAGTGTGCTCCGTTTTGAGAAAGTTTTTGTGTTTTCAAATGAATTATGCTTACACCATTTTACATGTTGTACACTCTATTTACTCTAATGGGTTTTTGTTTATCACTAAAATTTGGTCTGCCATTATTTTTTTATCATTACTGGCGCCTATCATATAAATTTTAGCACAAAATTTGCAGTTTATAATGGCTTGCTTCAAGACTCCGTTCTGAGATGAACGCATTATGGATTGCTGGGAGTGTAAGATTTGAAGGATTGAAGTTTGTAATGCAAAATATGACAAGTTATACTTTAAAGTAATGAGTTAGAAAATCAATGTTTAATAATTTGATAGTTTGTAATTGTATAATCTAGTTGTAATTTTATTATTAAGCCAAACCAAGATGTGTGAATATCTAAAATGTGAAGTTTGTGCATTTCATCTTGAAAATGAGACTTTCTGTAGTAGCTTACCATGTTCAGAAATCCCTATCCAAATTTGTATATGTAAGAAAGAATGTGATATATCACTATAATGTCGGCATCCATTGGATCTCATATTGATTATTATGCACATAATATCTTTACAGCAGGTAACTTCCACGATACACCGTATTTGAGAGGTGCAATCACTGTCACTTCATTGATTCACTTGTCAGATATTCAACGTCTGAATCTTAGCCATAATTATTTTGTACTGAGTTACATCCCAGAGTTCATGGACTCCTTCACCAACTTAAGATATCTCCATCTCTCCCATTCTGATTTCAAATTGGGAATCTCAGAAAGCTACAACATCTCAGTCTGGGATGTAATACTCCTCTATATACAAGGGAAAAGCCAAACTATGTTTCAAAATCTCTTTCTAGAGAAATCCCTTTTCTCACCTTCTCTATGTACCAATTTTCCATCTCTTAAGGTCCTCGATCTCTCTTACAATAGTCTTGCATCATCAATGTTTCGACCTAATTTTAATATCAGCTCCAAACTACAAGAGCTTTATCTTAAAAATTGCAGACTAATGAATGGAAATTTCCTTCTTTCATCTACTTCTACAATGAATTCTTTGTCCTCACTTATCTTCCTTGATCTCTCCAATAACTTGCTAAAATCATCTCCAATGTTTTGTTGGCTTTTTAACTTCACCACCAATCTGCGTTTCATTAACCTTAATGGTAACTTGTTGGAAGGTCCCATTCCAAATGAATTTGGGAAAGTGATGAACTCTCTTGAATATCTTGCTCTTTACAATAACAAATTCCAGGGAAAGATTTCATCTTTCTTTGGGAGCATGTGCATATTACAAATATTAGACCTCTCAAATAACAAGTTAAATGGTGAATTTCTGAGCTTCACTCAAAATTCCTCATGGTGCAGCAAACACATATTTCGAGAATTGAACTTATCTTATAACCAAATTACTGGTAGGATTCCCGAGAGCATCAGACTACTATCTCAATTAGAAATTTTATCTTTGCAGGGGAATTCTTTAGAGGGTGATGTAACTGAATCTCATCTTTCTAATTTTTCGAAGCTAATTTTCTTAGACTTGTTGCATAACTCATTATCTAAATTTGGCTCTAGTTGGGTTCCTCCTTTTCAATTAACGCTTTTGTTTCTTGCATCTTGTAAGGTAGGACCGAGCTTTCCTAGTTGGATCCAGACTCAAATATCCTTAATCGAACAACATATATTTGACAATGGGCTGAATGATTTCGTACCAGAATGGTTTTGGAACAAGTTGCAAATTTTATACATTTTGAATATGGCTCACAATAATCTAATTGGTTTAATCCCTAATATGCAATTGAAGCTTCCTTTCTGACCATCTATACTTTTAAGTTCAAATAAATTTCGGGGAGAAGTTCCATTATTTTTGCTGCAAACTTCCGAGTTGTTACTCTCTTCAAATAAATTTAATTATGCTGGATGTGAGTGACAATATGTTTTTCGGTCCAATACCATCGTGGGCTGGAGAAAGCAAGCAACAAATGACAATCTTGATCATGTGAGGGAATCACTTATCGGGAAATCTTCCCCTTCATTTATGTTATTTAGTAAGTCATCTAAGGAATTCCAACTTGCCTAAACAATTTTACAGCATTGTCTGAAGAGAGAATCAACAAAACTGAAACTGAGAGTCGTATTCATTGGTACAATGCTACTTACTATGAAATTTATAGTGTTTACATTGGTGCTTCTTATACGCTTCACGTTACGTGGATGTGGAAAGGTGTGGAACGCGGCTTCACACGTCCTGAATTGTTTCTTCAGAGCATTAACAGGTGAAATGCGAAAAGCGATTACATCCATGCTTGGGTTAGTTTCTTTGAATTCATCAAGAAACAATTTGAGTGGAGAAATTCCTTGGAAAATTGGGAATTTAAGTTCACTGCACTCTGTTGACCTATCAAGAAATCACTTGTCTAGAAAAATTCCTACTACTCTTTCAAATATTTTTCGTCTTGCCGTGTTAGACTTATCGAACAACTATCTAAAGTGGAAGAATTCCATGGGGAAGACAGTTGCGAACCTTTAATACCTCTAGTTTTGAAGGAAATTCTGATCTTTGTGGGAAACCGTTTGAAGAAAGTTGTCCCGGAGATGAGACAGTGATAAAGCCTGAAGTAGTAGAAGTCCATGATAAAGATGGTAATTCAATTTTCTATGGAAAATTATACATGAGCTTGGGACTAGGGTTCCTCACAGGCTTTTGGGAATTATTAGGTCCATTATTACTTTGGCAACCATGGAAAATCACTTATCTGAGGTTCTTGAACAAACTGACAGACTATCTGCTTGTAATGGTTGAAATGAACATAACAAAGTGCCAAAGGTGGATCAAACACTAGGAGGTACATAAGTTTAATAACTTCTTTCTTTGAATTTCGTAATATTTATTTCTCTGCTTCGTTTAAGTAAATCTGCAACTAGTTTTCATATTGAAATGGAGAATGTCTTTCTAAAAACAACTACACTTATTGGCTTAGCAGGAATGTAATGGTTAGAATTTAATTAATTAATTCTTTATATCCTTGTTAATAGCACCACAAGTACTTTTATTAATTAATTATGTATCTATTCTATTTCTCTCTCTCAGCCATGATTGGTTTGCATATCCATTTAATTAAGATCGATTATATCCCAATGCTCCTATCATGGCATTTAGTTTTTGTTTAACTCTAAAATTTGCTCTCTAGTTTTTTCTATCATTGCCAATGTCTGCATATGAATTTTTGCACAAAATTTGCAGTTTACAGTGATCTGCTTCAAGACTCCATTATGAGATAAGCACTATGGATTGATGGGAGTGTAAGATTTGAAGGATTGAAGTTTGTAATGTAAAATATGACAAGTTCTGTTTTAAAGTGAAGCTTGCAAGATCACTGTTTGATGAAGTTCAATTGTATGATACACTCACTACAACAATTTATAGTTTAGACCACACTAAAATAGACAACGGCTAAATAAATGAAGCCTAAACATATAATAAACAACATTTTTATAAATGATGTATAAATATCATGAAAGTCCATGATTATATAATTGTTGCTTTAAACTGTGTGGGCAAAACTAGTAAAAATGTGGTCTAAAAACATAGGTAAGGTATAAATTCAACATGTAAAATTGTTGTTTATTGTGAGAATTTTAAGCAACAGTTTTAAAAATATTGTCATACTAACAACCGTTGTCTATTACCTATAGCTACACTCACCTATACCACGCCTAAAAAATTGTGGTCTAATCTTTAGACCATGGTTTTTATAATTTATATCATAATTTTATGTTGTTATTTAAAGTGATTTTTGTTGTAGTGACTGTTTGATGAAGTTATAAAGGGAGTAGGTTAATGTTTCATTTTTTCTCCTGTAATCATTATTAACATGCTTTTGTTACGAAGACCTATACATGTAAAAATTAGAGACTTTTGTAAATGGGTTGAGAATCCTATATATATATATATATATATATATATATATATATATATATGTATGTATGTATGTGTGTGTATATCAGTCTGTTTACAAGAAAATAGAATCAATCCCATAAATTTAGAATTCCGTGGAACTTAAAAATAACATAAATTTCATACTGTCGTTTTTGGGTTTTCAATTTCACATTGTTGGTGTGTTTTTTATTCCATATTTTACATTATTTTCTCACTCTACCAGACTTATTTCGAAGCTTTGATATCAATCATTAGGAACCCACCTAAGATGCAAGGAAAGGCTAAGATTCAAAGGAAAAGGCTTACTAAGTTTATTAACATAAGAAGACTTACAAGAAAGTCTAGAAACATAGATTACTTTAAACAAGCCTAGAAAAATGGAGCACATGTACACAGCCTTAGAACATGGAGCCACTAGATGCATGACTTTATTAGTGCAAACAAAGCAAACTTAACTTATCCAGACACCCACCTAATTATATATTTCATTTCATTGGGCACACACATCAATCATATAACATGTAAAATTCGCTCTAAATATCTTATTTGTAATCTATGTCCATGCTTTCAATTGGACTAAATTAAATAAAAAATTCACCATCCACTTTGCCCTTTTTTAAACAGAGCAGAATAAGAAATTTTGTACATTTTACTTAATTTTAAAGAAGAATGCAGGTGAAAAAGAAGAAAATAAGCGTTTTATAAAAATTTTAAAAGAAGGAAGAAAAAAAGGTGGCCTTTACAGAATTCGGAAGAAGAAGAACGTTAAGAAGATGAATAAGTAAAAGAAGAAGAAAAAAAATGACAAACCATGAGGAAAAAGGAGAATAATTAGGAAGCGAATGAGTAATTTTCATTAATAACTAATCTTATTTTTTAATGAATGATTTTAAATTTCCACAGTTAAAATATCAAACAAAAGAAATTAAGTGACATTAATCACTTTTTTAATATGCTAAATACTTTTTGACGACAAAATATTATAAATATCATTTAAGTATCTACAGTTCCCAATTCCCTAGGTCAGTCAACAAAGCGCAGCATTAATAAAAATATGTGATGACAACAAAAGTTTATTTAATTATATATATATATATATATATATATATATATATATATATATATATATATATATATATTCCCGTGAGACAGCCAACTCCATATAATGAAAGGAAGAGAACAAACAATACTGTCTGAATGAACCAAGTGATACCATATTTAAGGAAAAAATGTTTGAATGCAAAAGCAACGGTGTATTTCTCATTATGAAGTCTTCTGTTCTAATATTTTTTATTACTACTTTTAATTTTAAGAATCCATTCTTCAGACTTTCTTTTGATGGTCTTCCCCCTTAGGTATACAATTGTAAATATAAATAATCTTGCAATCAAGCATTCCGAACATCACCACAAGAAAAACTCAGATTATAATTCTCTCTTGCATTGCCGTTCTCTTGTCTTCGGTTAATAACTTTGTTTGAACTGGTTATAATGAGACATTACTTTCTGAAAATATTATATGCTCTTCTGCTTTTATTGCATTCCTCAGGATTTGCCCTCGGATTCACAAAGCCAATCAGAAGTGGTGATGCAAAGTGCAGAGAGAAGGAGAGAGAAGCACTCCTCAACTTCAAAAAAAGCCTCATAGATGACTATGGCATACTCTCTACATGGACTCACCATCATAATAACACAGATTGCTGCAAATGGAAAGGCATTCAATGCAACCATCAAACTGGTCATGTCATTCTACTTGATCTTCGTTCTCTCGATACAGATACACAATTTTTGAAAGGTGCTATCAATCTCACTTCATTGATTCACTTGCAATACATTCAACATTTGGACTTCAGCAATAATTATTTTATGTCTAATCACATCCCAGAAGCCATTGGCTCTTTCACCAACTTAAAATATCTCAACCTCTCATCTTCTGGATTTAGTTGGAGGATTCCTTTCCAACTTGGGAATCTTTCACTTCTAAGGTATCTAGACCTAGGAGGAAATTTACTTCAGGGACCGGTTCCTTTTCAGATTGGGAATCTTAGACAATTACAATATATTGATCTTGAAGGGAATTATCTATCAGGAGAAATCCCATTTCAACTTAGTAATCTCAAGCGACTGCAATATCTTGATCTAGGAGGGAATTCTTTATCAGGAGCCATCCCATTTCAACTTAGTAATCTCAACCGGCTACAATATCTTAATCTTGGAGGGAATTCTCTATCAGGAGAAATCCCATTTCAACTTAAGAATCTCAAGAGACTACAATATCTTCATCTTGCAGATAACGCTCTTTCTGGATCCATCCCTTTTCGGAATGGGAATCTTCCTAACTTACAGACTCTTCGGATAAGTGGTGATTTAGACATAGAAGCTGAGGATTCAGAGTGGTTGTCTAATCTCCATTCCTTAACAACTCTAGAGTTGAGGTCATTGCATAATCTCAGCACCTCGCGCCATTGGCTACAAGCTATAAATACGCTCATTCCAAACTTGATAGAGTTGAGGCTTGTTGACTGTTCTCTTTCAGATACTAATATCAAATCTTTGTTCCGTACTCGTTCCAACTTTTCAACTTCTCTTACTGTCCTTGATCTGTCTTTTAATGTGTTAACTTCCTCAGCATTTCAACTCTTATTCAATTTTAGCATTCATCTACAAGAACTTTATCTCACAGATAATGACATTGCTTTGTCATCTTTTCTTTATCCCAATTTTCCATCTCTTCATATCCTTGATCTCTCTAGAAATAATCTAACATCATCAGTATTTCAAGACGATTTTAAATTTGGCTCCAATCTACGAGACCTTCGTCTGTATAACTGTAGTCTTACAGATCGAAGTTTTCCTGTTTCGTATGCTTCCACAATTAGTTCTTCATCTTCTCTTGTCATACTTGATCTCTCCTCAAATCTATTGAAATCATCTACTGTGTTTTATTGGCTTATGAACTGCACAAAGAATCTTCAGACCCTTAACCTTTATGACAACATGTTAGAAGGTCCCATTCCAGATGGATTTGGAAAAGTAATGAACTCTCTTGAAAGTTTTTCTGCCCCCAAAAACAAATTACAAGGCAAGATTCCATCTTTCTTTGGAAACATGTGCAGATTGCAGACCTTATACCTCTCAAATAACAAGTTGAATGGGGAAATTTCTCATTTCTTTCAAAATTCTTCATGGTGCAATAGACACATATTTCAAAATTTGGATTTATCATATAACCAAATTACAGGCAAGATACCAAAAAGCATCACAATGCTATCTGAGTTGGAGTATTTATACTTGGATGGGAATTCTTTAGAGGGTGATGTCACTGAATCTCATCTTTCTAATTTTTCGAAATTACAAACCTTATCCTTATCCTACAACACATTGTCTCTAAGATTTGTCTCAAGTTGGGTTCCTCCTTTTCAAGTAACAACATTGAGTTTAGCATCTTGCAAGCTAGGTCCGAGTTTTCCAGGTTGGCTCCAGACACAAAATTCCTTAATGTGGCTAGATATATCTGATAATGAGCTTAATGATTCTGTACCAGCATGGTTTTGGAACAAGTTGCAAAATTTGGAATGGTTAAACATGTCTCACAATAATCTCAATGATGTAATTCCTGATATACCATTAAAGCTCCCTTATAGACCATCTATAATTCTGAATTCAAATAAATTTGAGGGTGCACTTCCACCATTTTTGCTACAAGCTTCAGGGCTGTTATTCTCCAAAAATACATTTTCAGATTTGTATTCTTTTTTATGTAACCAAATCATTGCTCCGAATTTGGCAACTTTAGATTTATCAAACAATCACATAACAGGACAAATTCCTGATTGTTGGCAATCTTTAGACCAATTACTATTTCTTGATTTGAGCAAGAATAAGTTATCTGGGACTATTCCCATCTCCATGGGGAAACTTGTTAAATTAGAAGCCTTGGTTTTACGAAAGAATAACTTAACAGGTGGATTGCATTCCAGTTTGAAGAATTGCACTAATTTAATTATGGTGGATGTGAGTGAAAATAATTTGTCTGGTCGAATACCATCATGGATTGGAGAAAGTATGCAGCAATTGAAAATCTTGAACATGCAAGGGAATCACTTCTCTGGAAATTTTCCTATTCAACTTTGTTATTTAAGGCATATTCAATTGTTGAATCTGTCCGGGAATAAATTATCAAAAGCAATTCCAGCATGCTTAAAGAATTTTACAGCCATGTCTGAAAAGAGCATCAACAGAACTGAAACTCAGCGCCTTATTTATGGGTACAATATTACTTATAATGAAATATATGGTCCTGCCATGGTTTTTGACTACAGGCTTGACATAACGTGGGTGTGGAAAGGTGTGGAACAAGTGTTCAGAGATCCCCAATTGAATCTGAAGAGTATTGATCTCTCAAGCAATAATTTCACAGGTGAAATACCAAAAGAAGTTGTGTATTTGCTTGGGATTGTTTCTTTAAATTTATCAAGAAACAATTTGAGTAGAGAAATTCCTTCTGAGATTGGAAATTTAAGTTCACTTGAATCTCTTGACTTGTCAAGAAATCATTTGTATGGGAGAATTCCTTCATCTCTTTCTGAAATGGATTTTCTCCAAAAATTAGACTTGTCACACAACTCTCTTTCTGGAAGAATCCCATTGGGAAGACACATGGATACATTCGAAGCCTCTTGTTTTGAAGGAAATATTGATCTTTGTGGTGAACAACTCAACAAAAGTTGTCCTGGAGATCATACAATAGCAAAGCCAGAAGAAGCAGCAGGAGGGGATGGAGATGATTCTGTTTTCTATGAGGCATTGTACATGAGCATGGGTTTAGGATTCTTTGTAGGATTTTGGGGTTTCATAGGGCCAATTCTAATTTGGAAACCTTGGAGAATTGCTTTTCTGAAATTCTTAACAGATTGACAAAGTGAGATACAACTATGGTGAATATGTCAAATGTCATCAAATGGCTCAAAGCTAAGCTAGGAGGTATGTTGTAGTGGATATGCCTTAGTCTAACTCATAATTATTGCAATAATTATATGTAAGGTATGAGGAAAAAAGTGAATGCTTTTTTTTTAATATATGAAATTTATGTTACAGTATCTTGCTAGGCTGAATAAAAAATAAGAACAATCATAATTATTAATAAGAATGAATGTTTCTGGTTATAAAGTTAAATCTTGTTTTATAATTCGCTTACGAGAAAAACTGCTTCTTGCAAATTAGCAACATATATTTTACATTCATTATTTATTATTTTTTATATCCTCTTTATAAAATCTTCTTTCTTGACTAGAAAATGACCTATTCATCCGCCTATTTATAAATAATTGAATATTTCAAGCTTAAATGCACACCACTCAACTAAAATCGTTAATCATGATAATTAAAGTAAACAATATAAAAATGGGCATTCTGTGTTACTAAGAATAAAGTTAAATTGATGTGAAGTAACTACCAACAAATTGTTTAGTTATCGGAAGGAAAATGAGAAATTACTCTGTATAGTTTATTATTCATATGATTCAATTTTATTTTATTTTTACATTTACTTTGCAGGTGTCTGGTTGTTGACTTTTTTGTGTGTATTCCTCTTTCAAATTTGAAGCAAGTGACTCTTCATATCACAAGATGTTGTATCAGTTGTTAGTTTAAATGTATTTTCATAATGTTTTGTAATTCAAATGATTTCTCAACAAATTCTGTAGAGGTTTAGATGGTAAATGTTGTAATTCAAGTGACTCGTGCATCATAAAAATCTTTTTAAGATGGTAAATGGTTCTATGTATCTTTTGGTTTCAAAATGATCGTAACTTTTAACTTTTGCCTAAAAGAATAAAAGAATATAAGGCTACAAAAGTTGTATCTTTATTTATTTCCTATCATAGGCTTTCTTTCACCTTTGTTTAATAGTGTAAGTTATTTTTGTTGGCACTTTGATAAGTTGTTTTTCTTGGGTTTAACACCACACAACTCCCTTAGCCTTAACCTAAAAGAGTGTAAGGTTACACAAGTTGTAACTTTATTCCTTTGCTACCATAAGCTTCCTTTTTCCTTTGTTTAATGGTGTAAGTCACCTTTGTGGACACTTTGATAAGTCACATTTCTTCTTCTTTAGGCACCTTGAATTAAAGCTCACCATTAGACACCTTAAGAGGTCACCCATCCACCTTTTAGGAGACTGGTTGGTCCTTTCGTTCTTTAGGAGGTTGTTGCTTTCGTCTTTTAGGAGACTAGTGTTCAACCAATTATATGTTGCAAGACTGGTAATTCAACCAATATATCGCTTTTGGGAGACTAAAGCTCGACCGACTATTTGTTGGGAGACTAGTTACTTAACCAACATATCACCTTTTAGGAGACCAATGCTCAACCAATTATGTATTGGGAGATTGGTTGCTTAACCAACTTATCGGTATTTTGGAGACTATTTGTTCAACCGATGAGTTGGGAGACTAGTGTTTGACCAATTATGTATTGGAAGACTGATTGATCGACCAGCATATCGTCTTTTGGGAGATTAATTCTCAGTCAATCATGTGTTGGAAAACTAGTTGCTCAACCAACATATCGCATTTTGGAAAACTAATGCTCGACCAATTATGTGTTGGGAGATTGGTTGCTCGACTAACATATCGTCTTTTCAAAATCTTATGCTAACCAATTATGTGTTTTGGGAGATTGGTGCTCACCAATCTTAAGAATGCCTTGAAAGATCATCCTCGAGCGTCTTAAGAGGTCGCCCATTTTCTTCTAGTAGAAAGCCTTGAAAGTCGTTCATATTTTTTTCCTTTGGTGTGACAATTATGTGTTCATATGTAACTAGTCAAACTCATAAAAATGTTAGTATTAACAATGCAGACGCTACTAATTTTAGACTAGTTGTCCAAAGAACAAGGTTCTTGACGAAATTTCAAAGACTTAACAACACAAAATTTTCACCAAGGCTTCTGGAAACTGAAAATCCTGGCCGTGTAAAAGAATACGTGTGTACGCTAAATCTTGTGTAGGCGGACAAAAGAAAATCTATACGTGTTATTATGCTTTTTGAGTTGGTTTGACTTTTGAATTATTAGTCTATATCCACACCTATGCTATGGAATGTGAGGGGTGTATTTGGCAATTATTGATGAAAAATGGTTAAACAGTTGACCAATTGGAAATCACACACTTTTCCCATGCAATCCTACTCATTTTTTTGTCTTTAACTTGTGTTTCAAAACACTATAATAATCTTAATCTTCCTTTCATCCTTCCTATCTTTTATTTTTCCAAGACTGGTTTTTCCAAATTGTGCAGAGATCTATTGTTTTTTACTTGTATATAAGGATAGGTTAGTTGCAAATGTATCAGATTTCATCACACATAACCCTTTATTTTTATAAAAAAGCAGTACATAATTAAAAGCTCTTATTTAACCTTCAAAGATAATGAATTCACATTCATGGTTTTAGGTGCATGTATCTCAAACATTATTGACTAATTAATATATATAGTTATTACTTATTAACGTCGAGTTTTGACCAATACTAAATATCTATTTATTTTATAATAATCATATTTTGAATATCCTAAATACTTTTCACGATAAAAATAAGTTATGATTACAAAAATGGGAAGAAATCTATATTGGAAAGAAAAAACTAGAAACATTTACTTTATAATTCACAATTCATTCGACGGTCAACAAAGCTGCAGAGGACAATAAAATTATGTCATAATAATTATTTTTTCTATTTTTGCTTTTGGCAATCCACTATTACACCTTTCTCGTCTCTACTGGTTGAAGAATTGAATGTGTACCCTATTAAAAACAGCTTAGCATGAATTATATGTTAAAATATGAACAAAGTGAAATTAAATAATATCTCATGGGTAACAAAACAAAGGCACTTATATCGACAATTGTATTGAAATGTACACATTGTAATTATTAAAAAGTGTCACGTGTTAAAGAAAATAAGACATTTCAACGTTTTGAGAGATGAAAATCAAGATAATCGTAGACTAATGGAAAAAGTAAGAATAGAATGGGGTAAAGGTGAGTGAGGATAGGTTTAAATATTAATTTTTCACCACAGAGAGAAGTGCAATGTGGCCGACTCCACTTTACTTTGTGATACCATGTGATAAGCATGGTATACTATACTACTGCTTCATAAATTAATGGAAAGAACAAAGATCCACGCGATACCATATTTAACCAAAAAAAGTTATGCAAAAGTGTGTTATGTTTGAATGCAAAAGAAACAGTGTATTTCACATTATGAAATCTTCTTTAATTTATTTTTTTATTACTACTTTTAATTTCATGAATTCGCTAGACTTTTTTGTCTGGTGGTCTTCACCCTTAGCAATACCATTGTCGATATAAATAATTTTGCAATCTAAGTTTTCTTAACATCACCACAAGAAAAACTAAGATTATAATTCTCTCTTGCATTGGCGTTATCTTGTCTTCAGTCAAGATTTTTCTTTCAGCTAGTTAAATGGGGCGTTACTTTCTGACAACATTATATGCTCTTCTGCTTTTGTTGCATGCATCAGACTTTGCTCTCGGATTCATAAGTGCTGAAGCAAAGTGCAGAGAGAAGGAGAGACAGGCACTCTTGAACTTCAAACAAAGCCTCATAGATGACTATGGCATACTCTCTACATGGACATACGATCAAAATAATACAGATTGCTGCAATTGGAAAGGCATTCAATGCAACCATCAAACTGGTAATGTTCATCTACTTGATCTTCACGGTAAAGATTCACACTATTTGAAAGGTCCAATCAATCTCTCTTCATTGATTCACTTGCAATATATTCAACAACTAGACCTCAGCAATAACGATTTTCTGTGGAATCACATCCCACAAGCCATTGGCTCTTTCAACAACTTACAATATCTCAACCTCTCATTTTCTCAATTTAGTGGGAGGATTCCTTTCCAACTTGGAAATCTTTCAAAACTAAGGTATCTTGACCTTAGAACAAATTTTCTTCAGGGATCAGTTCCTTTTCAGATTGGGAATCTTAGACAGTTACAGTATCTTGATCTTGGAGCGAATTCTCTATCAGGAGAAATCCCATTTCAACTTAGTAATCTCCACCAGCTGCAATATCTTGATCTTGGATGGAATTATCTGTCTGGAGCCATCCCTTTTCGGAATGGGGATCTTCCTAACTTACAGACTCTTTGTATAAGTGGTGATTTAGACATAGAAGCTGAGGATTCAGAGTGGTTGTCTAATCTCCACTCCTTAACAACTCTAGGGTTGAGGTCATTGCATAATCTCAGCACCTCGCGCCATTGGCTACAAGCTATAAATATGCTCATTCCAAACTTAATACAGTTGAGGCTTGTTGATTGTTCTCTTTCTGATACTAATATCAAATCTTTGTTCCATCCTCGTTCCAACTTTTCAACATCTCTTACTGTCCTTGATCTGTGTTTTAATGTGTTAACTTCCTCAGCATTTCAACTCTTATTCAATTTTAGCCTTCATCTACAAGAACTTTATCTCACAGATAATGACATTGCTTTGTCATCTTTTCTTTATCCAAATTTTCCATCTCTTCGTATCCTTGATCTCTCTAGAAATAATCTAACATCATCAGTATTTCAAGACGATTTTAAATTTGGCTCCAATCTACGAGACCTTCGTCTGTATAACTGCAGTCTTACAGATCGAAGTTTTCCTGTTTCGTATGCTTCCACAATTAATTCTTCATCTTCTCTTGCCATACTTGGTCTTTCCTCAAATCTATTGAAATCATCTACTGTGTTTTACTGGCTGGTGAACAGCACAAAGAATCTTCAGACCCTTAACCTTTGTGACAACATGTTAGAAGGTCCAATTCCGGAAGGATTTGGAAAAGTAATGAACTCTCTTGAACACTTTTATGTCTTCAACAACAGACTACAAGGCAAGATTCCATCTTTCTTTGGAAACATGTGTAGATTGCAGACCTTAGACCTCTCAAATAACAAGTTGAATGGGGAAATTTCTCATTTCTTTCAAAATTCTTCATGGTGCAATAGACACATATTACAAAATTTGGTTTTATCATATAACCAAATTACTGGCAAGATACCAAAAAGCATCAAATTGCTATCTGAGTTGGAGTATTTACACTTGGATTGGAATTATTTAGAGGGTGATGTCACTGAATCTCATCTTTCTAAATTTTCCAAATTATTGCACTTAGACTTGTCATATAACTCATTGTCTCTAAAATTTGATTCCAAATGGGTTCCTCCTTTTCAATTAAATTACTTGTATCTTGCATCTTGCAAGCTAGGTCCGAGTTTTCCTGGTTGGCTCCAGACACAAAATTCCTTAATGTGGCTAGATATAACTGATAATGAGCTTAATGATTCTGTACCAGCATGGTTTTGGAACAAGTTGCAAAATTTGGAATGGTTAAACATGTCTCACAATAATCTCAATGGTGCAATTCCTGATATACCATTAAAGCTCCCTTATAAACCATCTATAATTCTGAATTCAAATCAATTTGAGGGTACACTTCCACCATTTTTGCTACAAGCTTCAGAGCTGTTATTCTCTAAAAATACATTTTCAGATTTGTATTCTTTTTTATGTAACCAAATCATTGCTCCGAATTTGGCAACTTTAGATTTATCTAACAATCACATAACGGGACAAATTCCTGATTGTTGGCAATCTTTAGACCAATTACTATTTCTTGATTTGAGCAAGAATAAGTTGTCTGGGAATATTCCCATCTCCATGGGGAAACTTGTTAAATTAGAAGCATTGGTTTTACGAAAGAATAACTTAACAGGTGGACTGCATTCCAGTTTGAAGAATTGCACTAAGTTAATTATGGTGGATGTGAGTGAAAATAATTTGTCTGGTCGAATACCATCATGGATTGGAGAAAGTATGCAGCAATTGATAATCTTGAACATGCAAGGGAATCACTTCTCTGAACATTTTCCAATTCAACTTTGTTATTTAAGGCATATTCAATTGTTGAATCTGTCCGGGAATAAATTATCAAAAGCAATTCCAACATGCTTAAAGAATTTTACAGCCATGTCTGAAAAGAGCATCAACAGAACTGAAACTCAACGCCTTATATATGGGAACAATATTAGTGATTGGGAAATCTATGGTCCCTTCATGTTTTTTGACTACACGTTTGACATAACGTCGATGTGGAAAGGTGTGGAACATGTGTTCAGAGATCCCCAATTGAATCTTAAGAGTATTGATCTCTCAAGCAATAATTTCACAGGTGAAATACCAAAAGAAGTTGTTTATTTGTTTGGGATTGTTTCTTTAAATTTATCGAGAAACAATTTGATTGGAGAAATTCCTTCTGAGATTGGAAATCTAAGTTCACTTGAATCTCTTGACTTGTCAAGAAATCATTTGCATGGGAAAATTCCATCTTCTCTTTCTCAACTTGATTTCTTAGGAAAATTAGACTTGTCATACAACTCTTTTTCTGGAAGGATTCCATTGGGAAGACATTTGCAGACCTTTGAAGACTCAAGTTTTGAAGGAAATATTGATCTTTGTGGTGAACAACTCAACAAAAGTTGTCCGGGAGACCATACAACAGCAAAGCTAAAAGAAGCAGTAGAAGGTGATAGGGATGATTTTGTTTTCTATGAAGCATTATACATGAGCATGGGTCTAGGGTTCTTTGCAGGATTTTGGGGCTTAATAGGGCCAATTCTAATTTGGAAACCTTGGAGAATTGCTTACCTAAGGTTCTTGAACAGATTGACAACTGAGATACAGCTATGCTGAATATGCCAAATTTCTGCAAATGGATCAAAGCTAGGGTAGCAGGTATGTTTTAGTGAATATGCGTTTGTCTATCTCATTGTTGTTGCCATAATTATAATGTAATGTGGGAGGAAAAAAAATAGTGTATGCTTTGCTGTTAACAAGTTTAATCTTGTTTTATATTTCACTTAAGTTATGCAGATGAAATCATGCAACATGTTTAGTTCAGTTGTTTGATTTATAAGTAAAGATCAGTTACTTATTATGGGAAAGAATGTTTTAATTCAACTGAAATGTGATTATTGATGTCTGGTTTTAATCCTGTATTTGATCCTAACTTGATGCTTTCAGTTCGTAAGTGTCCAATATATGGGAAAAAAATATACCAAATTTGTAAAAATGGCATTATAAGAATAAAGTTTAATTTATGTGCAGTAAGAAATAACAAGGCGATCATTTATTAAGAGAAACATGATAAATTACTCTCGTGTATTTTGTTATTCATTTATATGATTCAATTTTATTTAATTTTTGCAGGTGGCTAGTTTTTGACATTTTGCTTGTGTTTCCTCTTTCAAATTTGAAGCAGGGGACTCTGTACTAGATCTTGTGTCAATTGTGGTTTAAATGTTTTCTCATAAAGCGTTGCAAAAGGTTGTTCTCCATATGAAACACGTTTCTTCATTGATAATTATGTATCTTTTGACTTCAAATATGCTTGTAACTTTTAACTTTTGTTTTATGATTAATTCTTTTTATTAGGAAATTTATTTGTGGTAAAATATATTTGTAGAGATTGAATTAGGTCTTAAATTCAGAAGTTACATATATAGAATTTTGTAGAATTGAGCTAAATTTAAATTTTACTCTCTTAAAATAGTAAAAAAAAATAGGGTTAAATATGTTTTTGGTCCCTCAAGTTTGAGCGAATTTTGGGTTTAGTCCCTCATCAAAACTTTTGACCAATTTAGTCCTTCATCTTCCAAAATGCATGAATTTAGTCCTTTTAACCAAATTTTGTTAAGTTTATCTGACGTTTCAAGCGCATTTCATGATAGTATTTAAGTTAATATTGAAGCAAAAATGTGTCAAACAGTATAAATAATTTAAATACTATCATGAAATGCGCTTGAAATGTCAGATAAACTTAACAAAATTTGGTTAAAAGGACTAAATTCATGCATTTTGGAAGATGAAGGACTAAATTGGTCAAAAGTTTTGATGAGGGACTAAACCCAAAATTCGCTCAAACTTGAGGGACCAAAAACATATTTAACCCAAAAAAATATATTAACAATCACGTTATAGTATATTTATAACAATTTGAGTAAAAGATTTCAACTGAATCATTTTATACTTACCATTTGAATTGTGCGAGAACACAAGATAATTAAAAAGAAAAAAGTAAGGTTAAATAAGAATCGAATAATCATCACTATTTTATCTCCACTACAAAAATCAAAACAATTCATAAATTGAGTTAGACACAATTTTCTTACATAAAAGTGGAAATGTAATTTTTTTTCATAACTACGTGTACAGGTTCTTCACCATCATGGTTTGAAACAGGGGCGGATCATTCATAGGGTAGGGAGTGGCCATATTTTTGAATTTTTTTTTTAAATTATATGTATGTTTTTGAAATTTTTTAAATTATATTTATATTTTTGAAATTATTTTAAATTCTACATATCTTTTAAATTTTTAAATTTTTTAAAAATTATATGTAGTATATTTTAGAAATTAATAGAAATTAAATTGTGTGACTTTTTATTTTTTTTTATAAAACACAACCTTTAATCTTAACAAAGTTGGTCATCTAGCTTTTTTTAGTCTCAATTTAGTTCCGATTTTTGAAAAAGTTGATGCAATTTGATTATTTTCATTAAATTTTTTGAAGCGAATCAAAAGATTTTTCATACACTTGGATTATGTTAATTGCACCAACAAAACAAAACATCCTTATTAATCGTTTCAATTTTCAACAAATTGAGACTAAAAAAACATTAGACAACCAATTAGATATTTTTGGACAAATAAAAAAACAAAAAAAATCATTAAACCAAATATTTATTAAGATATTTTTTATTTCTTTCTCATTGTCTTTCTAATTTTTCACAAATTGTATCATCTCTCATTCTCATATGTTTTCTTTTTTGTTTTTGAAGAAAAAAAAATTAGACACACTCTTTTTTTTTTCTGATTTCTCATTTGTTTTCTTTCTTTCTTGAAAAAAAAAATGTAACTCTATATCGTCTTACCTGATAATAAAATATTAGTTGAAGAGTTATTAACATGATTTTTTTATCTTACAAGCCTTTGCCAAATTCAATTTTTTTTGAATATATAAGATAAAATTTGTATTCTAATATTATTTTGAAAAAAAAATTATTTATATAGATGGAAAATAAAATAATAGATTTATTTATTTTTAAATGATTAAAGGGAAGCTATTCGTGAAGATAAAAACAGATACATTCCACTTCTTCATATATTTTAAAATATTATACTAATAATCTAATCTAACGATTCAATTGTTTAGTTTAAAGAATTATTTTTTGAAACATTATACTAATAATCTAATTTAATGATAAAAAAATTATATTATTTTGGCCCCTCCAAAATTTTTGGTCAAAATCCGCCACTGGTTTGAAAGGTTTACAAAATTTATGACCGTTAGGACGAATAGAAATATGTTAGAATCTAATGATTTTATTTATCTACTTTATTTTCTATTTTGGTTTTGTTAATTTGTTAGCACTATTATCATTTCATTTTTTGTTTGGATAATAATATTTTGACTCACTTTAATCCACCATTTCCATCATCTTAGATCATCTATTTTGATTTATTTTAGTGGTGTAATGTGATGATTTAAGAATGATTGGAGTGGTGGGTTGAAAGTAGGTCAAAAAGTCATTATCATTTGGTTTTTAGTGTTTACAATTCTCTTATATAATACCATGTATTCAAAGGTTTACAATGTTAAGGTGAATAATATTTTCATTATTAAGTCACATCTCTCTCATTCAGTAGTAGAGTAGGTTTTCTAATGTGGTATCAAGAGCGGAAGTTGTCTCTTCTATTGGGAAAAACTCCCGAGAATCGCTTTATTAATAAAGAAATAAAATAACCACAAGGAAACACATAGACAACTCTCTCATACCCTTTGACCCCAAGTATATCCACACTCTTCAAACCAATAATTTAATCCAAACCTCAAAACGCTCTTATTACAAGAGTATAAGAAATCAGAAGAAGCAAATACAAGCTTGAAGTGTCGTTGACCCGGTTGACCCGGGGCAAGAAATATCATGGACTTAGAGCCTATTATATAGTCACTAACACTTACTTCCTCGGTTGTCGTACGCGATGTGGGACTTTTTAAAACATGTTATTTTCATCAGTCCAACACTTTTATGGGTATCAATCCTGCTTTCATTATGACCTCCATGCCTATTTTCTTTTCTTATATATTCCATTTCGAAAAAATCGTTGATATTAATTTCTTCCTCTAGCAACAAGTGGAGTTGGTGATCAAAGTTTGTTGCCTACCACGCTTCCTATTTAACCCTCAGATTCCGTCTCAATTTCTTTCTATTTCTAATCATGATTTAGGGATTGAAAATCCTAAATATATCACCTGGAACACCTAGGATCAGCATCTCCTTTCTTGGCTTTAATCTTTTTTTATGTGCTTCTCTCCCAAGATACAATAACTCATCAGATTGATCAAGTGAAGCAAAAGATCTTTGAACCTTATGACACCAATGTCTTAAAAGACAATATAAAGCATAAGACTAAAAAAACTTTTTAGGAATGAGTTGATGTGCTTGTTGTGTCTTTTCTCAATGCAAATAAGTGGTATTTATATGCAGAAGAGACAAACTTACAAGCAGGGGTGGATCTTAGGGACCATGCCCCCTCTTCCCAATTTTTTTAAAAATATATGTAAATGTTATATATTATATTGATAAAATTAAATTAGATAATTTTATATTTTTTATAAAAAATATAAAATTAAATATTATAAACAACAACAAAAATTATGTTCTCTCTCAATTTCTTTTCAGGTTTTCTCGTATTGTATTTATCTTTCACTCTTGTAGTGTCTTCTATTGTTTCTAAAAAAAATAGAAAGTTAGACACAAATTCATTATTTTTCTCTCATTTTTCATCTGTTCTCTTCCATTTTTCAAGATAAAAATACAATTTTGTCTCGTCTTTGGTAGTGAGATATTAATTTAATAATTAGAATTTTCTTGTATTTTTTTTTTATGAATATAGAAGGAAAAGTTATGTACTATATATTTTTTCATAACCATTTTTTAATTGTAATTTGATTATCATATATTTTTCTTTTAGTAATTATATCTCTAAATTTTCAATTAGATATTAATAAATTATTTTTGAGTCTTAAACTTTCTTTTTCAAATAGATATATTGATTAGGAATAAAATAATAGATTTTTTTTCTTAAAGTGATAAAAAAAGATACCATAGAGATGCAAACGAGATAGGTTTATTTCTTTACATATTTTCAAACATGATATTAAGAATCAAATTATGGATGAAGGAGATAGGTGTGTGTGAAGGAGAAGCATTTAAATGAAGGAGATGAATACATGTGAATGAGATGAGGGTGGAAAAAGAAAATGAGAGTGGGAAAATTTATATAAAAAAGTGGGAGAAAATATTTTTTGAGTAAAAATATTTGTCATTTTTAAACTTGAGCCTTTGGATTAAGAATAATATACTATTATTATTCATTATCAAGAAAATTGACAAATTCATGATATATAAATTAGCATCATATTTATGTGAGTGTCAAATTAATATCAACTTAACTTACACTAAGTGAAATAAATAAAATCAATGTAAGTATAATTGGTTGTAACTTAAATCAAAATAAATACTAAAAATAAATAAGATAAAAGTCAACCAGATAGAAACCACATGGTTCGGCCACAAGAGAGTTCAAAATTGAAGAGTAGAAAGTCCTCTCAATCACATGTGAATTGAAGATGGGATGGGGATACAGTTCAACCACCAACAGAATTGGTCTCTGATGACTCGTAAAAGTGGCAACAACGTGATAAACCTTATAGCCTCAATTTTGGACAATGTTGAGCAGAGGATGATGGACCTTTAAGCAGATTTTATTTGAAGTGGCTAAACCAACACTAATCCAACACTAACAAGAATATATATATATATATGGTTACCATTTACTTTTACTTCATAAATAAATAAGTTGCGCATAAATAAGTGTATAATAAGGAATAATAATATGCAACTACCAACTATTTAATCTTTCCTATCACAGGTAATTGATTTGAAAAATAGTTTCGAAAAACATTACTTAATTAATTATGAAGGAATTTTGAAATTTGGTGATAAAAAATTAAAAATTTTAAGTTATATAACATTAATACGAAATTAACTATTTAAATTATCTATGGATTATTATATGTGATGGAGTGAATTTCTTATTTGCACTTAAGAACTACCCCCTCAAAAAAGTAAGTTCTTTTCACACACTCACAAGATCAAAGTCACGGGATTTTCAACTAAAGCATATCCCAACAAAGAGAAATAAGGTTAGGAATTCTTTTCCTATATCTATGCAAAAGTCAATGAACATATAGGTTGGTTGCATTTGGGTTTTAATTTCCAGATTGATTTCTTTTACGTTAAGAATTTAAGTGTGAGTCTAAGTTTTACATTAGTTAAAAATAAAAAAGTAGAACACTATATAAATATGAAGATTCATAAACTCATTGTTTTAAGATTTTAGATTAAGAATGTTGTTAATATCTTATGTGGTCAGATTCAAATTTCATTGGTATTTGTATTTTTCCGGTGAAACCTCCTTGTTAAACCTAACACTTTCGCACAATAATTCTTTATCTTCTTTTTTTCCTCTTTTGATGATGTCTAAATGATTGTAGTGGAGGTCATTCCTAGGTTGAGTACAAAATTTAGTTCTTGTCTCATGCGACATGGTTGAATATAGAAGTTGGTACTTCTCAAAATTTTCTTACAAATGAAATTTTGGTCATAAAATAAAGCTACTTGTCTTCTGTAACTTTCCAAAATAAAACTTCTTGTTTGCTCAACTGAAAAATAATCAAAGAATCATCAAGTACAATGTTATGGGGTTGGTAAAACAAAAAAAGTAGATGAAAGAAATTTATTGAGATTCTGTTCTTTTTCTTGGTTTGTTGAATTTTAGGGAGAGGGGGAATTTGTTCTCTTCTTTTAAAAATAGAAAAATGATTTTAAAAAATGCCAAGAAAGAAACTTTATCCATTACCATATAAATAATTGTGGATCTTTGTGATAAAATCTAGCACTTTCTTTAATCATAACTTCACACGTGTTTTGTTTTTCTTCTTTAAGGATGATAAGAAAAAGGAAAAAAGAAAATTGTGTAAGATTCTAAATTTTCTTTTCTTGATTGGTGAAGAGAACCCACCTTTATACAACAAAAGAAGTTGAATTGATTCCTAACTATAATGTTGGGAATAGACCCTTTTATGCCTAGAACTAGAAAGATTTTCTTCTATGTATGCAACTTAAAACTGGTTTGCAAGAAAAAACAATAAAAAAAAAAGAATACAGATTTTTTAATGTGAAAAGTCTAGTCTAAGTAAAAAAAAAAATACAAATCAATCCAATATAAATTTATTATAAAAATAAGATTACGAAATAACATTTTGTTTTTTAAAGATAGAACAATAACTTGTTTCTCAATAACTTACAATAAAAACTAGTGAAAAACAGGTGTTGTTTCGTATTTTATAATTTTTATAAAAATTTAAATTAAGATTAATAATATTTACTTTTAAAATATATAAATATATATATAAAATAATTTTTAAAATAATTGTTAAATAAAATAATTTTAAAAAAAAATTTAAAATAACGGTCAAAATAAAATAAATTTTTAGAATGACGGTTAAAATAAAATAAATTCTTAGAATAACAATTAAAAATAAATTATTTATAAAATAAATAATTTTTAAAATAATAATTAAAGATAAAATTAAAAAATAAAAAGAAAAAAAATAAAAATAAAAAAAAGAGAAGAAAATTCTCTTTAGATATTATTATAGATAAAATATTTATTTACTCCCAACTGGTGATCAATTTACTATTAGCATTCAATTTACAAGTTGGCTTTGTATGTACAGACCTTTCCATTAAGAATACAAGTATATATATATTAAATGCACTTTATGCATTAAAAGTTTCATTTTAGAGCACGTTCCCAAGTGAAAGAAATAATTATTACATGTTCTTTCAAGTGAAGGAAATATCTTAAAGTAAATAATCTCAGTAGTTATTAGTAAATGATTTCCTTCAATTATTTAATTAAGAAGTGTATTTCCAACACCTAACTTAAGCTGTTATCCAAAGTTTGTAAGATAATTTTTTTAATTGATTAAATGTTACTTTTTTTTAATATTTATATCTTTTTATGAAAAGAAAAACCTATATCAGACATTATTATAAATTATGATATTTCAGTTACGAGTGAATTTAAATTTTCTGTGAAGTCTTATGTTTTATTCTGCTTTTGTACTTTTAAAATATTTGATGAGCATCGATTTTAATAATATAAAAAAATATTTTATTGATAACTAACTAAAATTTGTTAATTATTATATTTATCAATTTAAATATTAATTTATAATATAAAAAATTATTTTTTACTACAATAGTCATTATCAATAAAAAATTATCATTGGTTTTTAAAATTTAACTATCAAAAGAAAATTGGTCACTAAAAATTAGTTACTAAAATTATTACTACTAAAAAAATTGATTTCTAAATTTGTCTTTAATTAATTAATGACTAATTATAATTTTTTATTCATAATATTTTAGTAACCAATAATTTTTTATTTTATAAATTAATATCTAAATTGGTCATTATAGTGACACATATTTTTGTGTCACTGTTAGATATTAATAAGATAATATTTTAAAATATATTAAAAAACTTAATATACTAACAAGTTTATTTTAAAGACTCGACAAAGAAAAAAGTTATCTGAAAACCTTGACACACGCTATGAATCATATTATTAAAAAAGGTTAAATATAAAAATTTAGGAAATCAAACTCAAATATATGTTTAAAGATATACAAAACAAACTTTCTAAACACATTTAGATAACTCGAAATTTAAAGGGATTGATACCTATTGAAAAAATTAAACTAATAATCACATGAAGAGAACTAAAAAAACCTTACACTCAATAGTATTTATATTGTTTTATTTTGATCCATTATAACTAAATCATTAAATAGATAAACAGAACTACGTGTTATCATTTGTATAAAAGTTTTAATTTGATATGTTAGGTTTATAAAGATGTTCATGTAGTACTTTATATTCAGCAGAATTTTTCTCATCCATATATAAAATTTTGTCCCAATAAATATAAAAATACTTACAAAATATTTATTACGCAAATAATTAAAGTGAAACTAAGCATTATTAAAGCATAGTAAGGCTCAATATGATATTGTATCCCAGTTTTTATTTATATAAATTCAACGTTTTCATATTTTTAAACACGCAAAAACAATAAAAAAAAAAAACTATAACAAAAAACAAATACCAATACCTAACTTTATAAAGTAACAAAATCAACATATATCCAAGGAGAGATGCCAACCTGACTCAACCCATTAAGATGGTGGATTGACTAGTGAGTTGGTTCACTAAATAAAAAATCTAGAAAGAAAAAAGAAAATCTTAAAAATTATAAAAAAAAATTGAACTCAAATACTTTTTTTGTTTGTTTAATTCAACTATTATTTATAATAATATCCAAAAAAATGTAGATTCACTTCTTCACCAAGCCATCACTATTTATTTTCTTTACTAAAAACTCAATACAATTTTTGATAAATGAGCCATAACTTGTATAATACAATTTACTTAAACTTTTAAGTGTTCCAAAATTAAACAGTGTCTACTAAAAGCACATAATAACAAATTTAAGAAAAATAAAAATCATGTTTCGTTGTTTAGTAATTTGAGAATAACACACCATGCCTCACTGATTAATCCAAATATGATAATAAACCAACCCACAGAAAACTCCAAGCTTTATCAATTATCATCATACACATAAAGAGAACTCCATTTACAGATTACAATACTTTGAAACACCTTACCCTCTTTTTGTGCTATAGTTATGCCAATCAAAACAACTTTCTTTAACCTATGTCTCATCTCATCATTTTTTTTAAGCAAAAAATGAAAAGAGAGTCTACATAACTGCATAATTAACACAGTTATAACTATAACTATATCTATAACACATAACATCACATACAAAACAAGGAGAAGAAACTATTCTAGAGTCCACTTGAACCAATCAACTTGGTTAGACCAAAGGTGATGAACATGGCCATCCAACCCCCAAACAAGACCCTCATAGAAGACCTAAACACCGGAGCCTTACCCAACGCAGCCCCTAACCAACCAAACACCACCAACGCGACGGTGACAGCAGCCACAACCACCGCAATCCTCACCTTATATTCCCTTATAAAGGACGCTGCAAGCAATGGCACCATTGCACCAACAGAAAAAGCCAAAGCTGATGCTGCTGCAGCCTGCAAAGGATTTGGCAAACCCTCTTTCTCTTCTTCGTTGCTATCTTCTCTGTCACTCCCAGACATCCTTTCTTTCTCTCTCTTCATCTGGGCAACCTCTATGTCAAGCTGCGAGTACACAGACACAAACTCACCTATGGCCATGCTGCAAGCTCCTGCCACCAACCCTGCAAACCCTGAAAGGATCATGACCTTCAGGTCCTGCTTCACGGCGCCAATACCCATCATCAGTGACGCTGTTGAGACCAAACCGTCGTTGGCTCCCAACACCGCCGCACGCAGCCACTGAGATCGTTTCGAGTAGTCAAAGGTTTCCTCGGGTTCGATCTCGAGAGTTGTCGCATGTTGTTGCTCGAGGTCATTGGTTGGAAGAACGAGCTTGGCTTGGTTCAGGGATGTTTGATTTGATGTCATGGTGGTGGAGAGAAAGCCTGAACCAACTGAAGGAAAAAAAAAATCGATGATAATGAATAATAATAATAAGGAAAAGAAGATGGTGTGTGTGTGGAGAGAGTGTGGAGGACACACGCTACCAACAAGGGTATTTATGGATGAAAATACTCTGTTGTGGAGGCAAAAGTGGGGCAAGCCCACTGGTTAAAAGACAAAAAGATATTTTATTCACAAAATTTCGTATAAAAATATGTATTGGGTTTTAAAAGTATGGTAAATTTTGTCTCACTTCTTAAAGATTGCATTAAAATTATAAAGGAGGAGGAATAATTGAAGGTTCACTCAAAGTATAAATATATATAAACTTTGAGATATTATATATTCTGAAACTTGAGTTGCAAGTTTTTTGGTTTGACAAATAATTGAGCCTTTGTGTTTATAAATTCATAAGAAAGCACAATCTGTGAACATGAGTAGCTTGGTTGCACTTTAAACCCACAATCTGCACTTTTTTCACTATACTAAAAGTTGGGGTGTGTAATTTATGAGGTAACAATTAACAAACCAGAACAAAATATATTTAAGATGGAGAAAAAAACAAAAAAATAGATTAACACTGTTTACGAAGTTGCCCACACCAGTAACACCCACTTAAACAAAATCAACTTCTTAATTACAGAAAATTCAGCAAAGAAACATAATCAAGTGGCAGAAGAAATGAATTGTTTAGTAATGTAATGTCACACCGTGCTTTTCTTCACAAGAAAAAAAAAAAGAAAAGGTTCACCTCTTTTATAAAGGTCCAATATGTGAGAACTGTTGATCAGATAAAAAGTTTGATCAACATGGAATAGTGTATGGTTGAATCCCAGACGCAAATGAAAAAAAGATAAGGGGTTGATTTATTTGGCGAGAAAACAAAGTAAATAGAAGGGTAAGTAATTGAAGTTTTTGGTGTGCACATGTGTAATAATAGGAATGAATAATGAGAAAAGAGAGTACCATACATCATCTCTTTATCCCTAAAGAAGTGATCCAAAAGGAATATAAATTTTTGGCAGTTACACTTGACCTGAAGTTGATGACATGAATCACAATTATGGCGTGACCGAGACAAGGACAAAGGTTTTGTTAACGCTTATGTTTCGATGACAAAATAAGGGAAAAGCATTTAGATGCACATAGCGTGTTCTTTCAGTTTCAATTCAGAAATTGGCACAGAGAAATGTTGAGTTTCGAAGAAAACTATAGAAATTTACGTGACTTGAGTTTTTTTTGTTTAAAGGTAATAGCCTCGTTTGTTCCTCATTCATGGAAAATGTGGGTTCGTTGAAGACTCTATTCATAGTCTTGTTTCATTTGAGTAGCTTAATTAGATGTAATTATCAGTTACAAGTATGACAAAAAAAGGTGAAATTATATCAGAGATTCTCACATTTATAATGCACAATATTTATCACATATTTTGAAGTTTTGATTAGTCTAACTTCAGTTGATAAAGTAAAGATGGGAGTTATGGCAAATATGTTAGTATGTTAAACTCTCAAAACAAACACTAATAAGTCATAATTAATTCAACCTTTTATCCTAAAAAATAGATAAAAGAAATTATTATAGCTTATTTTAAATTTATTCTTATTTTTATTTATTTTCACGTTATGTAAATGAGTTTTATTAATTTTTTGAAAATCAAAAGAAAAATTAATATGATTATGTCATGAAGACATCTCACAATTAATTATCTACTGAATTAGGGTAGTATTAAGAAAAAATATTCTATGATTATCAAATTTTTTTAATCTATTTATAAAAATAATTGGTTGTTTCTTGAGTTTATAATTAAGGATTTATCAATCATACTTAAGCTTATAAAATACTGCAAATATAATTTAAGAATATCTCAGTGACACTTAAAATTATATAAGTCAGTACAATGGCTCTGTTTTTCAATTAGAACAACACAAACATTGAGCATGAAAGAAGAAACAATAATGAATTTAGTAAAAAACGAAAATATCAACAACACACATCCAATTACATTAACAAAAGAAAAAAGAAGAGTGACTAGAAGAAGAGGTTTTTCTTTTTTTCTCTGGGTCTAAAATTTTTCCGAAGAACTAGCCATTTTTCGTAATGATGGATTTTAATACAAAAATACTTTAGCAGGATAAAAAGATATAACTTAAATATTTACAAAAAACTTATTTATTTCTTTTCTCATACCTGGACTCAGTCAGTTTTAAATGGGCTGTTTATGATGTCCTAAAATGTCCAATATCCTTCTAAATAACAATTTTTATTTTCTCTCTGTTAAATTTTATGAAAATTGTTGACTCTTTTACGGATTTGACTATTCCCCTAATGTCTTAAGAAAATGTGTAAAAAAAAAATCAACTACACACTATAAAAATTCTAAATAATGATTAATATTAATGATTAAAAATAATTAGTCATTATAATACCAATTTAAATATTAAATTATAAACTAAAAATTATAATTATTAAAGTAGTTTCTATTAAAAATTAATATTTAAATTTATCATTAATTTTAGCTACCAAAATTTTAACTACAAAAAAATTAATTTATAATTAAAATATTTGTCTCTAAATTAATTTTTAAACTTTTTTTTTCTTTGTTAGAATTAATTATATTTTTTTTACGATAAAAAATAAATATGAAGTTAAACTTAAAAAATATTATTCAAAACTAAATTAAAATATCTGCGATTTGAAATTATAAAATGTTAAATAATTACATTTAAAGTTATATATATATATATATATATATATATATATATATATATATATATATATGACAATTATGACAGGTAATGCTCCCAAAATATAAAGAATTCAACAATTAATTAAAGTTAACAAATGTAGTTCATACCCAGCACATGTATATATGATTTCATAAAATTTGAGAGGTAATCCATTTAGAGTTTAAAAATAAGGACACTATGTGCGTTCATGGTAATTAATTAAATATAAACTGCATTACTTGAATTGAAATGAAAAAACCACTAAAAAATAAATAGAATAACTTTAAGATAAGGTCCACCCTACTCATTTCATAATTGAAAGTGACTACATACAATGGAGAAAAATACTGTGACACCAAACCACCACACATACGTAACTTTAAAATAAACTTTTTCAGACGATGATTTTGACTTCAATTTCTGCAATTGCAATTTCTATATATATATTCATTTGGAACTAAGAATCGCAGTTTCAGACCTTGCACTTGTTTCATTTTTTACCTACAATTCTTACTATTAAGTACGGTATGTCAATTTTTTATAAATTTTTCATATCAAACTCTAATAAAACTATGGGAGTATATTGTGTAAGTGAGATCCTAGATTTGTACAAGTTGTGCAAATTTACATCACAATAGGTATTCTTTTTGTACCGTATGATTTACCGACATCCCTAGTTAGACTCTTGGTCAGGCGGTCTAAAAATAAGTGGTCAAAGGCTGCCCACTACAGACGGACAATCCCATAGATTGTTGATGTGACAATTTTTCCGAAATGATTTAAGGGAGCTCACGACTCAAACGGCCACCGCCATTCATTCTAGTGAAACTTTGTCGTCATAACATAATTATGCACCAAAACTAAATATGTAAATTAGAAGTAATACAAGTCAGTAATCAAGTTTAAAAAGCAATTGAACCGTGATTAAGAAAACCCTAATCACAGGCCATGTCAAACGCTATAAATAGGAGCCCAAGGTGAGTTGGTACAAACTTTTACTTCGCATTTATTACAATATTAATTGCACTTATATGGACAGGTAACCCAATCGTCTGGACAACCGAGCGGGAAAAAGTGAAAGGAGATCGAACGAGAGAGAAAAAAAGGAGATCGAACGGTAGAAGCTACTACAAGAAGAGGATAAGGACAAATTGAGTGTTTTAGATAGGTGGTAGGTCCCTATACCCGAAACACTTTCCTTTCTTATTTATATAATTCAAAATATAATTGTTGTGTTATAATTTTTTGTTATACGACTCGATTTATAATATGTTTTGTGTTATTATTTTTATATATTAAATTAGACCAAACTAAGAGAGAAATCGTACTGAAATTTTATTTGAATAAAGAGCAGAGTATTTAATTGCATGGGTAGATTTTAAAAATATGATCAATGTGTAAGATAAATTAGAAAACGAAATATTGAAGAATTTAATCGTAATGATATTTTCACGAATTATATGTGTACTACGCTAAATAATATTCGTATATTTGTAACATAACAGTTTGGAGGTTTTTTCTATTGTAATATCAATCATTACTAACTAACATACCACACCTCATATAAAAAAAAAATCAACTTTACATATAGAATAAATAATTAAGTGCATCATCAAAATTTACTAATCTCTTAATAATCTTTTTAAGGTGTTCTTCTTAGTTAAAGTCGACATTTGATTAAAATTAAGGCATCTTAAAAATCATCAATAAAGTTTAGATAATTAAAATTATTTATGTATGAAAATAAAATAAAAGTATGATTTTTATAAATAACAATGGAGGAAGTACTAATATTCTCTTCTACGTACGAATTATTGGATTTTATGCATTAAAAGCAAAACTCTTGTTGTGTAAACGGGTTAGTGAATTCCACGAGAAAGAAAGGGTGATTAAAAAGAAAAATAAAGTTATACTTTCTCCAAAATAGTGGCGAGAATATGATTGAAAGTGACATTAATAGCAAGATTGGAAAATATATCGGGATCTTTTGATGTAGATAAAATTAACTATAACTAAATCTATAATGACAAATTTTTTTTTAAAAAAAGGGGAAAAATGAAAAAGAAAAGATAAACCTATATTAGCATATGCCATCTATAGCAAAAATGATGCACACAATATCCTATGAGGAAAAGGTGAAAAAAAAAAGTTACCATATATTTTAAAGGCACAAGCATAGTGTCCCTTTTCATGTAGGATATTTTGCGTATTTGATACATGATAGCAATTTTATATCACTAATTACCCTCTTTTCAAAAAATTTAGAGCTTTAAAATATTAGCATAGGAGTTATAGCAAAACAATAATAAAAAAGGATAATAATCACCCACACCAAAAATTATCCTAACCCTTTCTTAGGTATCTTTGGCAATACCAAGTTCATAAATAAAAATGATTTTTTAAGTTGAAGTGTTGAATCCCACATATTATTGTTATACTCTATTTTAAGCAAAAATATTTAATTTAAAATATAGATAAATAGTAAAAAATAAAAAGGTGAAATAAAAATAAATTTAAGAATATAAACAAAGAGATAAAGATAAAGAGATAAAACTCTTAACATGTTGATGTAAGTTGATTTGCATATTCAAGAACAAAATCGGATCAAAGATAAAATAAGTAAAATATTCGTTAGGCCTCAAAACAAAAAATCTCAAATCTTCCTTTACCATTATCATAAAGTGTGCTTATATTTTCTATTAAATTAATTATAAAATTATATTTAAGAAAAAATGCCTCAAATTTTTTTTACTAATATACTCCTATTAAATTAATTATAAAATTATGTTTAAGAAAAAGAAAGCTTCAAACAAAGATTTTATTATTAATATAGCTTTACTAAATTAATTATAGGTTTAGGTTTGAGAATAAAATTTAATTAAATTATTATTAGTGTCTGTCAACCGTGACAGAGTATAAGAGGAGTTAGAGGGGCCATGGATCCCAAAAAATTTAAATTTTTTATGTGTAATTTTGAAAAATTTTAAATTATGTATTTTGAAATTTTAAATTATGTGTAGTATATGAGAAATAAATGAGAATTAATTAAATATTTCTTTTATGAAGTATAGTATTTAATGTTAATTAATAATAAAATCTAAAATCAAATATAATAAAGAATAAAATAAATTATTAAGATATATTTTACTTTCTCTTCCATAATTTTTTGAGTTTCTTACCTATTGTTCTCATCTCTCATTCTTGTCTATTTTTCTTTTAATTCTAAAAGATATAATCATTATTTATACTCTCATTTATTCTCTTTCATTCTTAAAAAAAAAAGTATAACTCTTTTGTCTCATTTAATTGTAAAATATTAATTTAATAATTAACATTATTTATTTTATCTCATATATGCCTCTTGTATATTCATTAAAATGAATATAGAAGAAAAACATATTGTATTTTGTTTTTTCATAATTAATTTCTAATTGTAGCTCGATTATTATAAATTTTTTTAGTATTTACGTCTCAATTTTTTATTAGATTATGATAAATTATTTTTTAATTTTACACTAAAAAAAGTGTATTGACGAGAAATAAAAAAATATATTCATATTTTAAAAGTGATAAAAGGGAAACTATGCGTAAAGATGAGAACAAGACAAATTCAACTCATTCACATATGGTTTGAACATGCTACTAATGACCCAATTGTGCAATTATAGAAGTTTTTTCTTCTTTCTTAAGGTTCAAAGAATTACAGGTGAGTCATTTCCGTTGTTTCTGCAACTATAATCGAAAGATCATCTTCTACACTAAAGATTATCAAAACAAGATTATCGAATAAAAATGGGAGATGGTTTTGTTGTCGACAACATGATTATTTACATTAAAAAAGAAATAACTAAATGTTTTATTTTTGATTCATTTTTTATGAATTCAAAAATATAAAAGAACTAATGACAATCCTTTATATATGTATAATTTATATTATAGTTATGGTTATACTAAATTATGTATTCATTATCTTTGCTTTAGTGACAATAATTAAATATATAATTTTTGGATGTATTATTTTGACTTCTTCAAATATATTAGTCAATTTCTGTTACTATTTTTCAAATCATATTTCTTTTGTATTTACTTCCTCCAACTTGCTTTTAAAAATAATAATGTTGTTTTTCCATTAGGCGCAAGAGTTCTAAAATATAAATTTGTATTTGGATCAATTGATAAAAGATAATTTATGTTAGTTTTTTTTTTTAGCTTAGTGGTTCTCAAACAAAATATCTTGATCCTTTCCTCACAAAATATTTATTACGTAATTAAAGATATATTGAAACCCACATCCTTTATCATTTGAGGAACTTTCATTTGAAGAAAATGAAGATAAATAATATTACAAACATACTTCTTCATTATCTTTTAACATTATAAACATTTTGTTTGGACATTCAAAAGCAATGTTTCCAAAACTAAAACATGTAAAACATTTTTTCCCTTGCTTTTCTTTTCAAATTTTTTGGCTTTTCAAAAAAAAATAAAAATTTGAGGGGTTATATATTTCCTCGCGTTTAGAAGCACGAACTGAGTAATTCGATTTACAATTATGATCTTTCAAAAGTTTTTACCCGATCTCTTGGTTGATCTCTCCTTTTGAGTTTTTAACACATGAGAAATAAATTATGTAAATATAGTCAATGCATTCCACCATATCATGTGTATCATAATTTAGACCATTCATGAACCTTGATAAAGTGTACCGCACAATTTATCACATTATTTCTCCAGAAACCGATGTAATATTTTTTTATAATATCTCTATTATGCACTAGTAGGGGTGAATCATAATTTTTGACTTAATTTCACATTTACTGAGAACAACTTTCATCTTCTTATAATATTATTCCACATTATTATGACCTTTTTTAAGCCATTGAAATTTAAGAATTAACTCCTTTTTTTGTAGAAAGAAGAAGGAACAAGTATTGATCTCATGTAATTAAATAATGCTTTCCATGTTACTATTTTCTTTTTCTTTTGTCATTCACTTGCTGATTTATAATTTTGTTCCACTAAATTAATGCATAAGGTAAATTTAACTATATTAATTACACTAAGTTCTTGAGAAAAAAAATGGATATCTACTTTCCTCTTCCATCTTGTGTTGATTAAAACTGCCATTAAATTCTAGAACTTTTACATTATGTTTTGGTAACATTTCCTCCTCTTCATGATAGAAGTAATTTATTCCACTTCTTCGAGGGACGAAACTCTTGAATATCTTCTCTTTCTACAAAATTTAAAGTTATTGTGTACTCTATTATATTATATTATATTTTATATATATATATATATATATATATATATATATATATATATATATATATATATATGTATGCGGACAAAAAAAAATTTATTCACCATTTGTCCTCTCTCCAAGTTCAGCCCACGACCTCTCTTGGACTTTTTGGAGGGTTTGTAGACATTCGAACCAAAATTAAGAAAGCAACACAAAGAAAGAAAAATACAAGTACGTGAATTATATTAGAAGATTATTTACTATTTTTCTAAATATTTCCACTCAAAATTTTCAATTATAATTAACTTATTTCTAGCATTAATTTCAATGAAGTGTTCTTGTCAACATTGTAGATTTAAAATTGTTTTCCAATGTGAATCCAACATCAATTAAACAAATAAAAGTTATCAAACTCATTGAAGTAAAATTTAATAAATTCAAAATGAAGTATTTACATCGATTTGCATGTAGTCACATCCAACACGAACAAAAATAAAATTAGTCAATCATAAACTCAGTAAAGAATAGTTTCCTGTGGATGAAATTCATTTCTTGTTGAATAATTGAATATATGATTTCCAGTAATTAGTTGATTTAAAAATTGAGTTTTATTTCATCTACCAAAAGTTATGTAACATAAATCTTCATTTATAAGAACTTTAGGCTAAAAGCAATACCAATAGATTTTCTGATCTTCGTAAAAAAACTTTATTTATCACATTATACAGTAAAAATTAAAAAAATAACTTTTCATAAAAATGGTATGCATTTGATTGGTTAGAGTCCCCAAATTTAAAGGAGAAAAGAAAGTGCTTCATTGAGGATACTTTATTATTATTTATTCTCAATTGATTAACTAAGTAAATGGAAAGAAAAGGAATGCAAAGTTACAGGGGTGTTAAAAGAAATAATATCTTATTTTCATTGAGACTGTTTATTAACTATATGCCTAGGTCATGTTTCTATATAAAGCTCTATGATTTGTAACTTTAGTTCAAATCGATGCATATGACCAATTTCAATCATCTTGATTGGGACCATATATTGTTTTCATTATTTCACACATATCTAATTAACCATAATCTAATATCTAAATGAAATTTAATTAATTTTAGAAACTGTTTAGGAAAAAGAAGAGCAATGGAAGAAGATTAGAAAAAGACCTAAAAGAGAACCAAAATAACATAAGGAGAGATCAGCAGCTGATTAATAGTTAGTGATTTATTTATATCATTGTACAATATCAATTGTATCTTAAAATTTGATTGTAACTACCAGCACAATCTAGGATGGATAATGAACATCACAAATAAACAGTTTTAACTAAAGAAGAAGAAAAGTTTATGTAAAAATTGTCATATTAAAGAATATTTATTAAATTTGTTATAACATGAAATTTTAACTAATTTGCAAGTGGTTCGATTTATTAATGCGATGATATGATGAAATGAGAATAGATGTAAAGTCTAAATACTAACATCAGGGGAGATGAATGAAGATAGAATAATTACAAAATGTGAATCCAAATTCAGATATTATATAAATGAGTTTACACTATTATAGAACTTATTAGCATACTTAGGGATGTCAAAAATATTTGTACCCGTAAGTATTTGCGGATAAAATATGTAATGGGTAGAAAATTGATATTGTAAATGGATATCCGCGAGTAACGGATATGGATATTTTTTAAGCCCGCATGTTAACGGGACAAGTATGGGTATCATAATATATATATATACCCATGGATACCCGTATATGCTATACCCTAATTTAAATTAAAAAAAAAATATGATTAAAATATTAACATATTGATTTTGAATGAGTTATTTTTTTATCAATTAGTTTTTAAAAAAATATTTCTTTGTAAACTGTCATTCAAAATTATTTAAATGAGTTATTTGGACTTTATTTAAGATTTTTGAATATTATATATTGTATTTTATTTGAATTTATGATTAAAATATATCGTTAAATATTTATTTTTATTTTTTTTGTAAATATCTGCAGATATCTGTGGATATTAAAAAAATATGCGGATACCCGTATAACGGATACTTGATGGATATATATACGAAATCGGGGCAAATACTTATCCAACGGGTAAGATACGGGAGTGCTACTATACCCTACCTGCTCTGTTGATATCCATACGTATAATATCATCTTTTTAGTTATTAATAACTTTTAGTTTATAAAATGGTTTGATTTAATCAATATAATAATTGGTTATTTTGTCTTCTAAATTTGGTTGTTATTTAATAATTTTGTTATATATATATGAATAGTCAAAAGTAAATATGGTTAAAAAAATTCCTCAAACTTGTATTTTTTTTATATGCAAGTCCAATTTCTACTCCTATAACAATTTGAATTCTCAGTTATTTTTAGTGGGCAGATGCAAGAAGCTAAGTGAAGTTGAGAAATATGTGTATATAGATGGATGAAGATGGATAAAAAAAAAAGAGAGAGTAAGAGAATGATATTGGATTGGTGAAGAGGAAAGCACTAAGTAGAGAGAGAAAAGGAAGAGTGGAAAATGAGATAATATAATTAATAATGGAAGGGAGTGTGCATCCCACACGATGACCACCAACATGCAATATCTGCTTCAATCAAAAACAGAAACAAGAGTTTTCAATGTCTTTGCATTCCAACATACTTCCATTATTTTCCTCACCAACTTGCTCCATGGATGATGTCATGAAGGGGAGTATTCAATAAGCTCCACCAACTTTTGTCTCATTATTAAAGTACAAAAATATAAAGTAGTAAGTCCCCAATACAAAAGCTGCATCTCTTATATACTATAATGACATCCATAACATCAACCCTGCTTAAATACGATTCTTCTCCAACATTTACTTAAAATACTATACTAACATATACTTGCATATACTAATTATTATAATTGATTTAGGTCCTTCATATGTTCATAATATACAATTTTTTTAAGGTTTAATTGAGTTTGAAGTATGTGATAAATTTGAGTATTTTTGATACAGTATTTAGTACAAAAAGTTAGTCTATCAAGTATTTAAAGTTTTTTTTTTATTTTTTTAATTGAGTCTGTATGGTTTAATTTTATGTTAACAGATGATGAGACTCTTATTTTGATCCGTTATTTTACTTATTTGTTTTTACGTATGTAAAATTTCGTGATTAATATAAAACGGTATTGCGAATAATGTAAAACAAGAATAACTTTTATTACTTTTATTGAAAAATATTGGATAACAAGGAACAATCGTTGCATAATCTCTTAATTGTTGTAAGTGAAATAATCTGAAAGATATAAGTAAATATAACAACCTTGTTACCGGACCTATTTTTAATAAAAACAAGAACAATAATATCAATTTATATTAATCACAAAATATCATATTTTTTAATACAAGTAAGCAAAATGATACATCTATTTAACTGAAAATGAAACAACAAAAAATTAATTGAAAAATATAAAATTTAAATACTCACTATGTAAAATTTTAAAATTAATTATTCTTTTTCTAACCAAGAATAAAAAGTATCATATTTGTTAATATTTAAAGAAAAACTCAAGTTTCATGAGATAGAATCTGGAAAAAGTATATATAAATTGAAGATAACTCTTTTATAAACTAATTTTATTATAAAGGTGGACTTCAAATTTGTAAGATGGAATCCTGAATTATTAAACGGGGGCACACGCCAAGTATAATTAATTGTATTGACCATGAAAAATACATTTATAAAAAAGTTCACATCAATTAAATATAATTAAAAGATATTTTTTATCCAACAGGTCAATTCAATATCTGGTGTCTAAATCTGAAACCCTGATAATAGAGGTAGTCTTAATATATATATATATATATATATGGAATACTTGTTAAAAACAACCTAATATATAGAATAAGATTAAGCATGCCGTAAAGGAAAGATAAGCAATAAAAATAAAACACAATGGTAGTTTTTAATGTATCAGTGATCTAGTAATCTTGATGATCATTCAGTACATCTTTAGCAGTCTATTATATATCTAAGAAAATGTTAGGATAGTGAAATTACTAAACTGGCCATTCCAATTCGTTGACACGTGTTCCAAATGGAGGGTTTTTTCGTCTTTTCGATGTTTAAGCTTTCCCGCTTCTTCCCTCCTAAATGGCTGACAATTTTTTTGAATGATTCCACATTTAATATTTTATTAAAATATTGATATTGATTGAATGTTGATTGACGTGTTGGCTGCAGTTACTATTCTTCTTCTTCTTCTCCAAGAAAAAAAACTATTTTCAATCTTCTTCTACAAAAGTTGACAGATCTAGAAAAAAACCCTCCGACCTCAAGGTTGTCTCCTTTTTCTTTTGTGTCTCCTGTTTGTGTCGCCATATCCAGATGAAGGTAAGTTATAATAACTCAACTTTTGTTTTCGAGTTCTCCTTCTCGGTCTTCATAAAAGGTATTTTTACTTCTTCTCAAAACTTATCCTTCTTCATATTAACAATGGATCAAATGTTAGACATTGTTAATTTCTATTTACTTTTGTTTTAACCGAACTTTGTTTCTATTTCGTCTCTGCAGATCTCCTTCATCAAATGGTATTCTTTTGCTTTTTATTTGGTGAAATATATCTAAACATCCTTGCCGCCGTTCTTAGATTTTGAGTCGACTTTTTTTGGGTCTGCGGAAAGCATTAAAGGATATATTTGTTGGATTTTTTTTATTCATTTCCAATCGGGTTAGTTGGGTATATTTTTATGTTTTTGTTCGATACTTAGGGGTTTGCTAAATGTTTTTGTAAAAAACTTTGATTTGTTGCTGAAATCGTTTCTTGCTTTTGTAGACTAGAGGATTTCAGACCCAAATGGCTAAATGGATCGAAGTTTGTTGCTGCATCATAACAAAATCAAGTTATTGTAATTTCATCTTTTATGTCCTCCTTCACATGTTATTGTTTGCAATTAGGCTCATTATTTGTTTGAAATTTTCAGAATGGATGAGTACAATGGCAGAAGGCAATTTTATAGAACCAAAACAAAACCTTTCGGCCTCAAGGTTAGTTCTCCTTCTTGGCTTTTTTTTTCTTACTTTTTGAAAGGCATTTTCAGATTTGCTCTTACTTTTTCTTCACGAAAGCTTTAATTTTTTTTGAGGATTTTTGTGTTGAAGATGGTGTACCGTGGATTAGTACATTTTAGTAGTTGTTGAAAGTCAATAGCTTGAGTTTTCTTTATTCTTCTTCATGGTCTTCTTCTACTTTTTTTTCCTGTTTCGTAAACCTATCGTTGTGGGTTGAAGAAAAGGTTAAACCTTTTGATTTTAGAAGACATATTTACTATTTTTCGTTTTTAATCTCGGTGTTGTGTGTTTAGTTGCTTCTTTGATGTCTATGGTTGTGGATTGAAGAATCAAACATGCTTAACAGAATTAGATTTGTAATGTCTATGCAGGTGTTGGTTGATTTCAAGGAAAATCCCAAGGTTGCACAGGAACATACAAAGAATCCTATGATGATGAACAAGATCCAAAAGGTGGTTAATGTTGGAATTGTCCAGATGAGGTAAATTTGTAGAAGAAAGACAATATTTGTTTGAAATTAAAAAATTAGGAAATTTTGACTTTTTTTTTTGCCATGTTTTGTTTTAGTGTACTTCTTACTCCTTTTTTATATTTTATTTTGACATGATTTTATTTAATTCAATTGGGGTGTGTTGTTTAAACTTTATCTTTTGGTTTTAACGGGTTCGTCATAATTTTGGTTATTGCATTTGCTTGCGTGTACTACAAGTATTGGGGCATATGTGAAGCTTGGAGAAGAATCTGAATACATTAAGATGACCTTCCGAGGGGACTACAGAAAGGAACACATTAGTATTATGTGGAAAATTAGTATGGGTACCCTATATCTGAATTTTATGTGTTGAGAATTTCTATCCATCTTCAAGGGAAAAAAATAAACTACTCAATAACCATAAATATGTTTTAGTAGATTTGCATCTTTTCCTTATTTATATTTTGTAATTAGGATCATTAGTATTTATTCTAGCCATCTTTGCCTATTAAAACACATATTTCTAACCAATCAGGCATAACAAATATTACTTTCTTCTAAATTACATAATATGAGAGCTTTGGTTTTGATGTTGAATCAAAAACTAATTGATTCAAGCTATTAGCATGGATGGTGTTGATCTTGCATGCTCCGTTTTTAACTCAATTGCAGGAGGAGTGTGTTTCTTTAGTTAACAGAAAAAGGCAACAAGTCACTTGAGTTGAAGATTCAAAATCAGGTGCTCTAAAAAATGTCTCTGACGAGCATGAATTGTTGTGGTGGTATGCCTTGCATTTTCAACATTATTTTTTTATGACAGTTATTTTCAATTTATCTTCTTCATATTTCTATCTTATAATTTTAAATTCTATTGACTATTCTTTTTGCTTCTCAAAGTTAAATCTATACAATAATGATAGGATATGCAACTCAAGAATCTGTAATGGGTATAAAGATGAAAGTAATAGTATCCTTCATTAACAATGGCAATTGCAATGTCCACCGGTGATAGAAGGTTAACTATGACTTTTATGTTAATGTTGATAATAGAAGTGAAAAATATTTTGTGATCTTTGAGACAAAATTGTTGTTATTGTTGTTAATGTAATAACACAATGTTAGGCTGCCTGTTAACAAAGATAACGATACATTGGTACTAGCGTATGATACAAAGGACCAAATTCATAATGTAGTTCTAACTAAACAGGTTAGACATATAGATGTTTGTGAAGTTCTGCATGAACTTTGTTGATAGTGTATAAAGTTTAATCAGATGAATTTTCTTGACCTGGATTTAGATAAATATTATTTACTTCTAAGCTTTTCTAACTTAAATCATTGGTTGATTTCGTGTTTATGGTATTTAATATAAATATTTACGTAACTGTTCTGTCTTCTACCATTGTAGGGAGCATACCAACATGACTGTTAGAGTAAACTATAGAGGTATGATTCCCTGTCATCACAAATGCAATTATCTAAGTCCTTATTTTCTTGACTCTTGCATCTTTGTTTAAGAGTTCATTCGATTTTCAATTTCATTGTTTGGTTTCCAAATTGTTGGGATATAATCTCATTAAAGATTCTAAATTTTTTTTTAGATGAATAGAGGAACAATTATTATAGATGATATCACCTACATTGAGAAGCTGCAAGACAAAGTCTAGAGTCTTATCACTGATTCTGTTTTGTTGTTTTGCAATTAACTTTGGTTCACTGTATCTCTTGAGATATTTTAATTACCCTTCTTTGAATTGTAATGTATTAGCTATAATTATATCTGTATATATCATTTTAACACTGAATCCTAAATTGTACTAAGAAAATATGTATCTTTAGCATTAAAATGAATGTTCTATTTTTTTGTTAGAAATTTTATAACATTAAAAACGTTGTATGTGAATATTGTGGTGCTGATAATTGACTTTTTCAATGTTTGCAGGATATAACTTATGCTAAAAGTTTTGAATGATAATTAATGGCAAGATTTGTTAAGATCCTATGAGATCTTATTTTATTGTAATAATGATTACAATATTAGTGGCAGAACACATGATTAGTTTATGTCAATTAAGATTCATAAACCATTCTTCCATTTCAATTATTTTAGAACCAAAATTAGTATTTCTTTCATATATTTGTTAATTTATAACACCAATTATGTACAAGCATTTGATTAATTTTTTGCCAACTTAACAAGTAATTATAAAATAAACAATCTATCTGCTTAACGAAATACCTAAATAACTTATAATATTAATATATTTATAATCTAAAAGATACACCATCATAAGTTCATATTATAATCATCATTTTAAATTGATACATTTAGTTACTAAATTTAAATTTACGTTTATATTATTAAATTATATTTATGTTAGTGTAATTTTACTTTTTTCTAACTCAATAAATTAATTTTTATCCTTTAATTTTTTAAATCTTTTAAATTTATACATTTACAGTTAACAATTATATTATTAATTTTAAAATCAATGTTTGGAACACGTTGTGATGAAAATCAATGTCAGCTACGAATAAAATTGAGTGTGCGGTTCTCTTTCATTTTTTCTCCTATGCTAATATTTATGTGGACGTGTGTTAATGTTGTTGTTGGTAAATCCTATATTTTGAGGAATTTGATTTGCTTTATTTCAATTACTTTATATTCAAATTGTTTGTAGTCATATTTAGTTACCTAATCTAGACGACTTACGGTTCAAAATTTTGATTTAGCTTGATAGCTATTAATCTCATACACTAAATAATTAAACCATTTAAATATAATTATTCCAAAAAATTGCCAATTTAAATATAATAACAATATTATTTATTTTTGAAATATAAAAAAAATAAAAAAAAAAACAGCAACCATCCGCACGTATTATTAATGTTATCATTATAATTATTAATTATTAATTATTTATATTATTATTATTATTATATATCTACAAGTGTTTCTATTTAAAAATCTTAACATCAATTTCATATTGTATTTATTTTATACAGAACCATATTACATAGTATGTATAGGATTTTTATTTTAATGTAATATAATGTGTTTTTATTTAAAAATGTTAACGTCTATTTAATGTTGTATTCATTTTATACGGTACCATAATACATAATATATCTACATTTTACTTTAGCAATGATTCGTGCATATACATTTCATTTTAATATAATATACATGTGTTTATATCTACATGCTTTTCTATTTAAAAATTTTAATATAAATTTCATGTTGTATTTATTTTATATGAGACCATATTACACAATATACCTGCATCTTACTTTAATAATGACATGTGGATACGCATTTTATTTTAATATAATATAATATCAATTTCATGTTGTATATATTTGTACGGGATCTTATTACACCATATGCATTCGTTTTACTTTAATAACGACCATTTGCATTTCATTTTAATATAACATACAAGTATTTATATCTACATGTGTCTCTAATTAAAAATTTTAACATCAATCTCATGTTGTATTTAATTTATACGGGACCATATTATACAAAATGTCTACATTTGACTGTGCATACACATCTCATTTAAATATAACATATATGTAAATATATCTACATGTTTATTTATATAAAAAATTTAAAAATTTAACATCAATTTCATGTTGTATTTATTTTGTAGAGACCATATTACACAATATACTTACATTTTACTTAAACCACGACCACAAGTACTTATACTTTTCATTTTAATATAATATATAACTTAAACTTATAATTACAAATTTTAATCATGTAACAATATTATTTTACTATACATTATTTATCAATTAGTATCAATTTCATAATTTAAAACAAACAAATCCATATCTAACTATTATTTTTTAATCTAATTATTATTAATAATAATATTAGTATAATCTATTATTATTAATATAACAAAAATTACATTAATTATATAATAGTAAAATATAATATTATAATTAAAAATTTTATTAATTAAAAAATGCAGTATAATATGCACCAACTATTATTTAATACTGTTATTACAACTAAAATAAATTTATTATAATTATCAAATAATCTTATAATAAAACAATAAATTAATTGTCGTACATAGTTAAATTAATAAAAATAAACAATTAAATTAATATTATATATATATATATATATATATATAATAACAAAAAAATCTATTTTAAAAATTACAAAAAAATCAAAAACCACGACATGTACATACGTATTTCATTCTAATCTAATATACATGTGGTTATATCTACATGTGTTTCTTTTTAAAATTTTTAATACCAATTTCATGTTGTATTTATTTTATACGGGACCATATTATACAATATGCTTACATTTTACTTTAACCATATGCGTCGATACACATTTTATTTTAATGTAGTATACATGTATTTATATCTACATGTGGTTTTATTTAAAAAATTTAACATCAATTTCATGTTGTATTATTTTATACGGGACAATATTACACAATATGTCTACATTTTACTCTAACAACGACGTCCCTGGATACACATATCATTTTAATATAATATACATATGTGTTTATATCTACATGTATTTCTATTTAATAATTTTGACATCAATTTCATGTTATATATATATATATATATATATATATATATATATATATTATACGGGGCTGTATTACACCATATGCCTGCATTTTACTTTAATAAAGACTCATACATACACATTTCAATTTGATATAACATTGAAGTGTTTATATGTACATGTGTTTTTATTTAAAAATTTTAACATCAATTTTATGTTGTATTTAATTTATAGGGACTATATTACATAATATGTTTACATTTGACTTTAATAATGACCCATATGCATTTTATTTTAGTATAATATACATGTTTTTATTTATATCTACGTGTGTTTATATTTAAAATTCTGAACATCAATTTCATGTTGTATATTTTATACGGGACCATATAACACCATATGTCTACATTTTACTTTAATAACGATCCGTGCATATACATTTCATTTTAATATAACATACAAGTATTTATATATACATATGGTTCTATTCAAAATATTTAAATCAATTAAATATTGTATTTAATTTATATGGAATCATATTACATAATATATTTATATTTTACTTTAACAACGACGTATATATATGCAATTTAGTATAATTTAATGATAATATTATTTATTATTATTATTATTAATACCATTATTATAAATTTTTATAATTAATTAAATTGATAACATATTTAAATAATAAAATTAATTATTGTATGCAATTAAACCAATAATAATAATCATTTAAATAATTGATTTATATAATATAATAAAATTTCTGTTTTAAAAATTACAAAACATAAAAAATAAAAAACACGACCCGTGCGTATGCACGGGTCTCCTACTAGTTTTAAATAAACATCTATGTGCCGCTAGAAACATACAACGTAATTAATTAATAAATATTTAGCTCTAATAATTAAGATGCATTTCTTTACCCTGGAAAATATCTAAAACTGAAGAATGATCATCATGTGAAATATACTGAAATTAATTAATTGTTATGATTTCACAGTCATTTTGCACTAATGATTTTAACCAAAGGATGAAGATATATTCTAGGGCATCTATTTTGAGAAGAGCTATGTTCGATCTTATTCAAACAAGGACATGTTTTAATCATATTAAATGTTTTTATCAGCAATAAAAGGTATATATAATGGAATAAATAGGGTGTTTCAGCTTTAATCATATTGAATAATAAGGATAATTATGGTGATTAGACGTTTGTTTAGCACTTTTGATGATAAAGACAATCATTGGGTAAAATTAAATATCAATTCAGATTAAGCCTCTCTATATGTACTATTTGTGATTTTTTTTTCTTACATATCCTTAAACTATATATTTATTAATTGATGTTTGACGAGAAATGACTGTATTTTTTTTTAACTTAATATTTTCAATTATATTTAACTTTTTTATCTTTATAATTTATTTTAAACTTTTAAATTTTTTAAATATTTTAACTGAATAATTTAAAATAAAAATGTTGTCTTGATTTTCTTTTATTTCAATAGTTTCACACTTTAATTAATAAATGTTAATATAAAATAAAATTACACTATGAATAATAAAATTAACTAAATATTTTATTATGTCTTAAGAGAATAATTATGTAGGAGTTATGTGTGCTCGTAGATAGAAAACTCTGTAGTCAAATACGCTTTTACTACACCAAAATATCTTCAAAGTCGACTGTATTTTTATAAATACTTAATTCAGTTTATATTTTTAATTATGCAATTTTAAGTTCTTTTTTAGGAAATAAAAGCGTGTATTTTTTTTAAAAATAAAAATATATTAACTTTTTACCAAGAAATAAAACTGAATTTTCAGATATTTTGATGAATTAAGAACACATTTTACCTAAAATGTGTTATTCGTTTGCCTATCTATAAATAGGCTTTCACTTGTGCCTAGGCATATGATAAGAAATCATTAAATATAATTTACATTACTTTATAAAGCATGCATCGAATAATTTTTATACTTTTTTTAATGACTTTGCACTGTTTATATAGTAATACTTTATTTTCAATATAAAAAAATTAGCTCTCTGTATTAATATCTCCATCAAGACATCAGTATACCAGTATGCATTTACATTAATATTAATACAATAAAATATTTTATTAACAATTAATTTTAGTGATCAATTATTGTTATTTGTTTAATTTAGATATTAATTTACAAAATAAAAAATTAATGATTATTAAAATAGTAATTATTATAAATAAAAAATTATAATTAATCGTTAAATTTGTCATTAATTAATTAAAAATTGATTTAGAAATCAATTTCTTTGATAGCAAATATCTTAATAGTTAATGTTTAGCGACAAATTTATTTTGGTAGTTAAATTTTAAGAATCGATTATAATTTTTTATTTAAAATAATAACTATTTTAGTAACTAATAATTTTTTATTTTATAAATTGATATCTAAATTTATCATTATAATATTATAGTGATTAACAACTTTTGGTCACTAAAATTGTAAATAAAATATTTTTTATTTATATTATTTATTTGTTTGATATCCGTACATACAATTTTGTAGGTTATAAAATAATCTCACTTAAGTGTACTTTGTCTTTTATAAATGATTGTTTGTTTTTTTATTTTACAAGGAAAGATTTTCATACTAATAAGAACCTGCTGAAAATAGACAAATGTTACGTGTCTTCAAGGAGAAAGACATTAATTCACGTTTGTATATATTATCCAGGAAATCATATTTCAAAGGACAAAACAAGAAAAACGAGTCCTTAGTAAATTTTCTCAAACCAAAAGTTATGGATAAGCAAAAAATCCAATTTTCATGATCCAATTTATTTTTTTCTGATCCAATTCATTTAATATTTATTTTATTAAAAATCTAATCCATTTAAAATCTATTTTAATGGATATGAATTTCAATCTTATCTACATTTTATGGATTAGATATTCATTCTCTCAATCTAGATTTTCAAAATAGATAATCCAAAATATCTAATCCAAATTTTCAACTTATATTTTTGGTTAGGTAGACTAAAGGTTGAGATGGATTAGCCCAAATTTAGTCGTATTTGACTGAGTTTACGTAACCTTATACGAAATTTGGCCGAAAATTCAATCAAGTCGGTGCCGATCAAAATTTGACCCAGCCGGTCCTAGAAAAAATTTGGCCATATTTGGCCAAGTCGACTTTGGCCAAAATTTGGTCGTATTAGGCAAAATCAACCCTGGCTGAAATTCGGCCAAATCCAGTCAAGTCAATCTTGACTGAAATTTAGCCGACTCGGCCTTGGCTCAAATTTAGTCACGTTGTCCCCGACCGAAATTCGTTCGAATTTGGCCAAATTGATCCCAGACAAAATTCGGCTGAATTCGACCAAGTCGAGTTCGACCAAAATTTGGCCAACCTTGACCGAAAGTCAACCAAGTCTGTCCCATGCTGAAATTTGACCTCGTTGGCCTCCACAAAAATCTGCAAAATTCTATGGTGTCGGCCTATGAACACAAGTTTTAGAAAATTCAATTTAAATTTATTGTATGAAAAATGAATTTTGAATTTTGAACTTGATCCAAATATTTGAATCTAGATTTAAACTTGATCCAAATATTTGGATCTGGATTTTAAAAAAATTCAATCTACTTTCTCTAAAAAAATAAATTTGGATAAAAAATCTAATCCAATTATTTGGATGAAAAATAGATATAGAATGAATCATTAAAAATTCAATTCATAATCACGACTACCAAAAGTTTCTAATGGTTCATAAACAAGCTATTTTTAATTTCACAATATTTCACAATCATAAAGAGCATGAAAGAACAAATGAACATGTAAACAAATTTTAGTATTAATGAAATGTTTTTTATTGATGTCTTACAAACTAGTAATTAAGAATAAGGGTTTTAAAATATATTCTTCAGAAGTTTTTTTTGTTTTTGGCCAATTATAATCTTTCAAAAATAAAATCCTCGTCTCTGATAGTTTAAAATTTAATTCTCCAACTAGCACCCTTTATTATTTAGGTTAGACTTTGATTTTTAAGGAATCCAATTTCCTATAATTTTTAGTTGTTTTTTCACCATGTTGGAGGATCAGAAAATCGAATTCTGACTTTTAATTTATGGTTTTTGTTATTTTTTTTTTACTAAAATTCAGTCTCTCAAAAATCGTATTCTAAAATTGTTTTGTAAAGAAGTAAAATGAATTTAGAAAATTGACTTTCAAAAATCAAATTCGCATCATAAATAATAAAAAGTGCTAATTGGAAAAGTAAAGTCTAGACCAGTCCATTGGAGGAGTAAAATATTTCCTGAACAGTATTATATAGGAAAAACATGATCCGAATTTATCTTATAAACATTTAAACACTTATAAAGAAAAAATATTTAACTGTATAAAAGTTTTTAAGCATAGTTTTTAGTTAATTCAATGGAGATCTACAACTGTTTTTACTACTAATATATTAAAATTATTTAAAATAATATAATAACAGATAAATAGCATCATTACGCCTTGGTCCTGTGATAATTGTTTCGATCAACATCCATTATATGTGAAAATACAGACAGACAAATTAGGAGCTTAATTTTCAATTAATTATTAATCAGAAAAACTAGGACCTTAATTTTTAATTAATTATAAATCAGAAAAACTGGGAGCTTAATTTTCAGTTGATTATCAATCATGGTCAATTATGGATTTCAGTTCCGTGGTTTTATGCAGAAAAATCAGTGGGTCTAATCCATAATAAAACTTTCAATAACTACATGAATATTAAACCAAACCTTAAAATGTGGGATCAAAGTACACATGTAATAAATCAAAGCAAAATATTTGTCACAACAAAAAAATGGGAATCTAATTATAGAAACGCATAAAAACAAAGAAATTGTTGAAACGGTTACCTAATTTTTTTTACTAAAATGAAATTATTAAAAAAAATATCCTAATAAATGTTATTCAATGTATTTGTCCAAAAAAAAAACATATTTATCTAAATAACATGATTTAGAGATTATTGTTAGAATTTTATTTTAAGACAATTTAATTATGAACTTTATTTTTGCTTATTTTTGTAAAACAATATGTTAGAATTTGGTCTTTAGTTTTAATTTTATTTTTTTTATTATTATAATGATTTGTACAAAAAAAATTAACGAAAAATAAAATATAAGTCTCAAGTTTTATAACATTATTACCATTGTTATTACTTATTATTAATCATAAATATTTTCTATTATAGAATTTTTATTCTTTAAAAAATTATTAATAAAAAATTTAATTTTAAAAAATTATAAATTATTTTCATTTTATTCCTTTTCTTAAAATAATTAAAATTAAAATTCAATTATTTAGTTCATTGTTTTAAATTACTTTTCATAATTTTAATGTTATTTTTATTTTTCTTTTACTTTTTCATGGAAAAAACTAAAGAAAAAACCGGAAAAATTTTAAACAGTACATTTAGAGAAATAATATTTAAATATGTCTATTTAATATATTTTTCTTAAAAAAGTATTATTTTGGAAAGAAATTCGCTAAAATGATATGTGAATGACTGCTCTTGCTTCTATTTTTACGAAAATATTATTTATATAAATTACAATAGGAAGATAGGAAATGAATTCACTTTGTATTTATCGTTCGAACCGATTCCCATTTTGAAGGGAGATGTCCATATTAATTGGTTAGGAATAATATTTAATTTTTCAATTGGACATGAATAATTTTTAATTTTTCAATTAAATATGGAAACGAAAATAAATATATAGACGTTTGGTCTTTGTCCCTATCTTTATATTGATCCTCATTCTTACCTTCATTTTTATTTTCATCTCTGTTATAATATTTTATATATATATATATATATATATATATATATTATTCTTTTAGTCTTTAGTTTTATAACAATTTTTTCTTTCGTTATACATTTTTTTTCTTTTTTCTTCTAATTGTTTTGTTATTCATGAAATACACTCCCGTCTCTAACTTACTTTTCCCCTTTTACTATAATTATTTTTGAATCAATTTAGTCCTCACTTTTTAAATTAGTTTCCAAAATTTTGAATCAATTTAGTCATTATCTTTAGGAATGCGTAGATTTAGTTATTTTAACAAAATTTTATTAAGTTTATTTTAGGCTTTGAACACGTTGTTCGGCTAATATTGAAGTAGAAATGTGTCAAACGATGTAAACAACTCAAATGCTATTATGAAACATATTTGAAATGTCAAATAAACTTAAAAAAATTTGGTTAAATTAATTAAATTCACGCATTTTTAATGTTAGGAGACTAAATTTGACCAAAGTTTTGAAGAGGACTAATTACAATTTTCACTAAAAGTTAAGAGACTAAAAGCATATCTAACCTTATTATTAATTACACTGAATTTTGGGTCTTGCATTTGAATATTTGTAATAATTTTTAATATTTTAATTTATTGCTTTTTTTTTCTTAAGAGAATGTTTGACTCTTAATAAGCATTCATTTATTAGGTAATATAAAAAACTTATTCTCTTATTCTCTTTTATCCTTAATTTTTGTTTCATTTGAAAAATCTTTATTTGCAAGAACAATTTTCATTATCTCTTCCTAATTCGACTAATTTGATATATGAAAATTTTTCTTAAATCTCCTAGGTATATTTTTTTTGTAACAACCCTTTCCTAATCATTCTCATAGTAAATATAATTAAGATTAAAACTCAATAATAGCATCAATGATTATAATTAAATTGAGTTACAATTAGTTCTTAAACTCAATAAGTGTGTATATCGAAATATGGTTAACATAACTCATAAGTACTCTAAATAAAAACTAAAAGCTTGATACAGGCTTTCAAAAGAGTAACATATATTCTCTAATTCATTCTTATACTACTCTTTCAAAGGCTAGCTCTAGCTCCATTGCTACTATCTCCGTTAACTCCCTACCTTGCTCCTGTATATACACAATGTACGATCATCGCAAGAACAAAAAAAAAGGTACAAAAATGCAAGGGTGAGCTAATTATACAAAAATAATCTATAATTGAAAGATATCATAATTTTCACCAAAAATCTTAAATTAAAGTTAGTTTAACTAAAGTTCAAACATCAAACTACAGAGAAATTTCTATGGACTTGTAAGACTTTGCGATGTAATACTAACCCTCCTCTCCTTCTATACAATAATAGTTTAAGTGGAACATCATATATCTCATCTAGAACTGACACGGTTAGGGATGCCAACGGATTGGATAGGGTATGGGTAGTAGCTTCACCCGTACCTTACCCGGTAGATAAATATTCGTCCAGTATCCATATCCATGCAGGTATCCGTTATGCGGGTACCTGCATATTTTTTTTAATATACACGGATATCCACGGGTATCTGCAGGTATTTACAAAAGAAAACTTTAATATTCAACAACATATTTTAACCATGAATTAAAATAAAAATACAATGTATGACATTCATAAATTTCAAACAAAGTGTAAATAACCTATTTAAATAGTGTTGAATGACAGTTTACAAAGAATTGGAGATTTTTTAAAACCATTTGATAAAAATAACCCAATTAAAATCCATGTGTTAATGTTTTAATCATATATTTTTTAATTTTTTTCAATTTAAATTAGAGTATAGCAGGTACATGTATTCACGGGTACGAAGACTGTGATACCCATATTCGTCCCGTTAACATGCGGGTATAAAAAAGACATGTACTCGTTATCCGTGGATATCCATTTACAATATTCATTCCCTACTCGTTGCGGGTTTTTTTGACAATCTTAAACATGGTTAACTTCATTAGTTCCCTAAGTATGAACGTTTCTCATATCATATCATTTGCTCTCTAACTCTCACCACCATTATCATCTTCTAAGATAGTTTGATACTAGTAGAGTTAGGATAATCTTACATTACAAGTCTCCTTCAATACACTTGACCTCATCATAGATTAGCATTTTTTCTCGAAAATAGCTAATGCGACAACCATAGCACACTAAACTTTCACAAGTAATCTTACATCTTAGAGAGATAGTTAAGATTAACTCTATAATAGATACTCTATCTATAATTTAACTTTTTTTATTAATGAAATATTATTGTACGAAACTTATTCATATAATTTTTCTTTTAACACATAACACAATACAATCATAAATATAATTTGACAGGCAAAGAAAACCATTTAACAAGATATCAACCACTCCTAATATGAAAAAATGTCACAAAGTTAGCACCCAACGACAACCCTATAGACAAAACAATTTTTCTGAAAATCTAGGCTTTCTCATCACTTCATTTTTTTTTCATTCCTATCCTCAATTTACAACATTTACACAATACAACATTCTAATAAACAATCTTATATGTCACATTCATTACTATGACATTAAATTTGATTCTCCCTTCTTTATTCTTATAAATCTCAAGAATTAACACTTTAGCCATATTTTCAAACAGCTCATAATCCAACATGCTTCCAATTATATGTTTTAACTTAAAATTTTATAAACCACACTGATACTAAAAAAATCCACAATTTCATAACACTAAAAGCCTCACTCAATTTCACATTTTGAACCAGAATACTTCTCACAATAATTTCTTAAATTTCTTGTATTTAAGTCAACATGTAACTACAATTCATACCCCAATATTTAAATTCAATAATATGACTTTAAAATTGAAAGGAATTTAGTTGCCTTTACCTTCTTACCTTATAGAATACACTTATCATTGTTCTTCCTCTACACAACTCCACCACTTAAGATTGTTATAGATACACAATAAAAAGTCCGATCAAATGATCATAGCATGATTTTAGAATCACTATGAGATGGAGTTTCATATAGAAAACAGAGAAATTATATGCAGTCCAGGGAAAAACGACATTTATAAGGAAAACAGATTGGTTATACAAAAATGACAGAAACTTAAACTTACCTGAAAGATAAAATTGGATTATATGGTAGAACCCTTCACAACCACTTCTATGACTATTGATCTTCAAGAAGATAAGGAAGGAGGTCAAATTTTATTCAGGGAGAAGGAAGGATGGGAGAACCTTGCTTCTCAAAATTTAAAATGAAAGGTGTTTCAAAAACTATTTTTGAAGTAAACCTCTTGAACCTTTAACTTTTTATTACATATAAATTAACAAGGAACACCATAATATTCCGATAATAATATATAATTTTAATTTTTTTTTATATCTAAGTTCTTACAATTTTTTATCTTATGGTACCGTTAATTATACATTTGTTTTTGTTTGTGTGATTTCATTAAATAGTGTATCAAATTATTTTTAACACATACATTTGATATTTTTACTTTTTAATATTTTTATCATGTAAAATACTATTTTATTGATTATTTATATAATTATTTATATAATTATTTTTATTTTCTAACTCAATATTACAAGTCTAATAAATTATTTCTTGCTAGCATTCTGTCTCTTCCTCTTCTGCTGCTCCAGTGACAGCAATAGGAGATAGTGATAATATAATACAGTAAGAAATAATATTTTAGTCCATTTCTTGTTAATATAAGTATGTCTATAGTAACAATGGGGGTGCAGGAGGCAGCAGTGATGTAGCATATTTATTGTATTGAGAATCGGTTTGCATATTTGTTGTCCTACGGACCCATTGGTACGAAATGTTTACGAAGAGAGATGAAAAGGCCATTGCTTTCATATTGGGCTGAAAGAGAAGATTGAGGCCATTGCTTTTTTTGCATCCCAATTATTTCCTCATCATGTATTTCCATAGAGATGAAAAGGTTTAAGATACCTATAGATCGTTTAGATTGTGAAATTTGAAAACATGATTTCAAATACATAACTCAAAATATATTTCTAGATTTAGTAATATATTCCAGATTATGTAATAAAAAAAATAGTTTAGACTACATTTTTATTTTTAGATTGTATAATTTGAAAATAAATTTTAGATTATACCATTAAAAATAGATTTACAAATTATGTAAAGATTAATAAAATAGTAAAGAGTAGTACTATTTGTTGGCACTCGATTATTTTATTATTTAAAATGGCATATTAAAAATATTATAAATAATTTCTATTAATCAAGCTTCATTTTATAAAAAATCACCATCTCTCTAAATTTTTTTCTAAAAACCTATCTTTGTCTTCTCTCTAGATTTTTGACATAATTTTTCATGTTTGAAAATCAAAGATCATAAGAGAGATCCTAGCAAAGAGCTCAACACATCGAGCCGATTAGAATTCAAGATAGAATAAATTCACTTTTTGCTACTTTTGAGTTAATTGAAAGTTTTGATGTTGCATGTGGCTCTCTGGTCCATGCTTGTGATTCAAAATAATTGAAGGTGAATCTCTATTTGTTTGTGATCATGAGGATGTGTTCGAATCTTTGATAATTTTTTTTTATGCAGTTAAAGCATCTTGCGAGAACTAGAGCTTTAGGAGCAACCTTTAAGTCATGGTTTTTTACTCCAGTTAATGGAAGCTTATTCTTTTTATTTTGTTCAAATACAAATGTGTGTGGTTGATGCATGTGAATGAATTGAATGATTTCTCTAAATTGGTTTGTGAATTGTGATGCAATGACTTGATCTAGTTGATGAATTGATTTAGATGCAATTGTTGAAATTATGAAATTTTATTGACTGCTTTGTGATGGATTGTGTGATTTGAATATGAAATTATGAAGTGTGATGTGATCAAATTGATTGAATGGTATTATCTGAGACATTTTGAATCAAAGGATACTTGTTTAAGGAATTAAAAAGAAGTAAAGTGCTTAGATATATCATTAAACTCATTTGATACACACGAAAAAAAATCTAATATATATTAGGGTGCTAATAGCATGAACAACGTCAGGTGCCCTTTTGGCAGTGAACTCTAGAGCTCCAGGTGCTAAGCACCACTTAAGTTCTATGAGTGCACTATAGCCAATGACCATCAAAGGTTCCAATGAGGGCGCCACCCAGATACCGTTGGGTGCTCACTTCATAGTGAGCTTTAGAGGATTAGGGTATCAACACTAGAAGGACCATTAGGCACTCATTTAACAAAGAGCTCTAGTGAACTTAACGTTGGCTGCTAGTTTAGTGGCCTAGTTTAGTGGCACATGATGTTTTAGGTTTTGAAAATTTGAAATAATGATGGTTTATGATCTATGAATGTTTCTCTATATGTTTCTTTGGGAATGAAAATAATTCTAAAGAGAGTTGCTTCATTTATGCATGTGTTAGTTATGTATTAAGCTAGAATCCCGGTAGTAAGTCTCCTAACTCTACTAAACTCATTGACTTATATAATATAGAAAGTGAGGTTTAGGTTGTGAGAGTTGAAAGAAATTCTCATAGCAAGATTTTTATTTGAAAGAGAACCATTATGCCGATGCTATAAAGAATTAACCCTATCATTATAGATGTGAGCCAAGTGGAGTCACAATAGTTATTTTGCTTGAAATGTTACAAATTATTTAATTATAAATGTACTTTTATATTGTGTAATTTAAAATGAATTTTCAAATTCTACGATCATTAATTGTATTTCAAATAATCTAAAATATTTTCTAGATTGTTTAATTTTGAATATATTTTGAACCTGAAATACATTTCCAAATTTCGTAATCTAGAAATGTAATCTAAAATACATTTTCAGATTTTCAAATTATGTTACGTAATTCAAAATATATTTCTAAATTTCACGATTCCATAATACATTTTGAATTTTGTAAAAAATATATTTAAAATTTAAAATTCAAATGCAATTCATAATATATTTTTAAATGATGTCATTCAAAATATATTTTAAATTCTAGATTGCACAATTCAATATGAATTTTCAAATTATACAATTTAAAATGTTTTCAAGTTATAGATAACTTGAATTTTTCCCATAGGACTGGAGGTGGACAAAAAAGGTAACGAAGCGTTAAAATATATACCTATAAAGATAGATCAAATAGCAACTATTACCATAGTGTGTGGCCAAATAACTAATGGAACTACAAAAACAAGTAGTAATATTAAATATTCATGCATTTTGGTTTAAAGACCCCAATTACCAAAACGGTTGATTTTTAGCAAAAAATAAGTTAAAAAATTGAACATTAAATATTTAATTGTTTAATAAACTAAAAATACATAAAAAATAAAAGTAAATTTATTTTTAAACTATGAAAATTATCATTTCTTAAATAAAAGGCTACAACTACTATATTATTTTTTCTTAAATTTGTCAATCTAATAGAGACAATATACTTTTATATTGTTAAATATTTTTTAACCTAAGAAATTTTTCCAGTTTAAATAGAAATTCAAAAAATTTCTTACTAAAAATCAAAATTCTGCCTCCATATTATTCTTGAGTTTTTTTTTATGTTCTAAAAATATCTATTTTTTTTTCTTTCTAGTAATATTCTTTTCACAACATTTTTATTTCCTTTAGAATGTATCCACAAACTAATATTTAATAATATTTGACTACCATTTTGACAATTTTTACAAGAATAAAATGGTCTAACACAAAAGTTAACTTTTGTCTTAAAAAAAAGTGATAAATAGTGAGATAAAGTGTCAATTGAGTGTAAAAACACCTATTTTATGATCATTGATCTTTATATCTTCAGAAGATCAATTGACACCTCTCGCCTACCGATGAATTTTAGGTTAGGAAGGACGTCTTGTCAATGAACATTTTCAAATTTGACCATAACTCAGCCCAAACTCACTATATTGTAAAATCTCTATGACCACCTTATCTCCGAAGCTCTAAGCAAATTCGGTTAAAGTGAAGATAAATCATTGATGAACAGACAAGAGGGTGGTACATAACATTTTATGTCCAAAATGTGATATGGGGTATATATAAAAGTCATGAATTCAAGAAATAGAAGAAAAAAACTTAGCACAGTGTTCACATATCACAAGTGTTGTGCTCTCCAATCCACGGCAAAATTTTCTTCACTTTCATCATCACTGGATGACTCTTCGTGTGTAGAATCCTTCGCTACAGCCTCGGATGATTTATTACGCTTTGCAGCATTAGCAGCTTTTAGATCCAATCTCCTCTTCTTCAACATTTGCACTTTCTCCCTGAAGATCCTGTAGAAGGATAAAATATAGATGGGGTGCGGAAGGGTGTCTTAGTTAAAAATACAGATGGAAAAAGAGAACAAATAAAAGGGGTGAAAGTATTTTAAGACAGCTAAACATACTTCTGCTCCACAGATTCAGCTTCCTCTATCATTTCGGCCGCATCAATCTGCCCATAACGACAAATGTTTCATCATATATCAAATTTATAGTGCATATACATATCAAGGTTAGAAAGTCAAAAAGCTCAATTATAGAGCATAAAGAAATAATGATCATCACCTCTTCTTCCTCCAACCGGTTGTCAACCTCCTGCAAATCTTCTTGAATCAACTTCTCAAATTCCTTGTACTCGTCTCTAAAGAGAACATTTTAAAGAATACAATGTCATTCTAAGTTCCATTCTATTTAACGATATAAATCTTCCACAAAATAGAAAAGAACAACAGTTCTCACGGAACAGAACCAGCAACGTACAAGGGTATGGTATCGCATTAATGAACACCAAGAAATAAAATGGTTTCACCCATTAGGCTGACTCCTATAGAGTAAGGGGTGCATCCATAAAGTGCACTAAGGGAAGTTTTCTGCACCTCAATCAGAGGTTGCATTATACCCTCTCAAGTGCACCCTCGTCTTAAAGAAGCTAAATAAGAAAATGAATTCCTATACCTTGACACCCATTCTATCCCATTCATTCAGTATACAACTGTCTTCTAATAATATTTTATTCCTAACTACGACACTATCTTTAGTGACTCATCTGAGTATAATATTTTACTATCAAAAAGTTGTCACATGGTTGTTTACAAAAATATAGTTGTCAAAAGATCATTTTGCTAAGAAAATAGGAAAATCATCAAAGAGTAGTGGTTATATATGACTCTGTGGATCACACAAGGTTGATACAAACATCTGATATTATGAACTAGACTTGTTTCCAGTTCAATGTCTTCAACAGTTTCCCAAAAATCACTCTGGTTGATAAAATAAGAATGAAAGCTAATGAAAATTTTACTGTTCTCTGTTCTATTAAATATGGGCAATGTTTTTCTGCCCCACGAATAAAAAATATTTTGGTTATATTTACTTCCCATGAAAAAAAAAAAAACAAGTTAATGAAAACCAAATGTAGCAGTAACCTTCAACATAAAGGGGGAACCTACTTGACATCTGGCTTAACAAGCTTTATGCCACGGGCACGCAAATCAGCTTCCTTATTGTCAAAAAATCCTTCAGGCAGACTCCCTTTTACTTGCGTGATCTCTGTATCAGTACTATTAACTGATGTCTGCTTACTCTCCGTTGAGGCCTCGCTAACATTTGACTCTGCAACACTATTTTCATGAAAATGACCTTTCTCCTTCTTGAAGTTTAACACCTGGTTTTGAGCAGAAACCCCAGGTTTTCTACCTAAGTCAGAGTCTGCTGAATGGTCTGAAAGGAAAAATGTCAATGAAGCAAAAGTTAATATTAAGTGCTGCAAGTTGCAAGGAACCAACGTTATTATCAAACATGTAGTAACATGAAGTCCCAAGGTGTGATAAAGCACCAACTGGATATACCCAGCACAAATAATAAAAGATGAGAATAATGTTACTACTTTTAGACCCAAAGGACCTTGTCACTGCTATTAATAAAATCTGAAAATTCCATGGTTTTAACTATTTATCAATATATATTTTGGAAGAAAAGCACCAAAAGTTGTTTAATCCATTTCCAAGCAGGGACAGCCAACTGTAGACTACAATCATTTTTGTAACGCATCTACAATCATTTCAAAGCCCAACCACATGGATTTCATGTCCTACTCTTAACAATAAATTTTATAAAGGAAGAAATTCAATAATGTGTAGAGAAGAAAATTACAAAGAGAGTAAAGGGTAAAGGGTGCTCCATAAAGAAAAAAGGAAATAAACCAATGAACTCCAAAAGGTAACAAAAAAACAATGCAAAACCGAATGAGGAACCACTTTTGAACAAGCATCAGCCTCTTGTAGGCTACAAACATGTAATATGTTCTATTAAGCACCTCACCCTAAATAAAAATTTAGACTTTAGCTTTGAGCATACAAAAGAGAATTTCAAGATAGAAACTAGTTTTATATTTTAAAAGGAAAAAAGGAGCTTGAAATGCTGAAAATGATTTTCGTGAAAACATTCCAGAAGGGTCAAGGGACCAAAATCTTTTAGTCTAAATAAACAACTGAAAATTGTGAATGAGATGAGACCCCTAAATGAGACACTGGTTCAGAAAATTTTTTATCATTCAAATTAAACTAGACGTGAGAATTCATGAAAACCTATTCTACTCTTAAAATTATGAATTGTAACTGTATAAATATCAAATGGACTTATATTAATTAAGTGGCATACACAATATGTAAATAAAGACAAATATTACTATCACCTCTTGTGATATGTAATTCCAACTCTGTTTATTAAAATGTACAAGAGTAGAAATACGTACTTAATTTTCTAAACCAAATTCTTACCAGAACTTTTCTTTCCTGAATCACTGTCATCAAAAAAACCTGGTGGAAGCACTGACGAAGATTGAGGCTTAGACACTTCTCGTGAACCTTCTGGAAGTTTTGATTGTGAGCCCAAAGGATGTTCTGGTTTAGCCTTGGGAATGTTGGCATCTGAAACAGGCTTCACATTGTTTTGTTGAGTTAATCCAGCTGCATTAGCTTTCAGATTACTTATTGCCTGCCCAAAACAATCATAGCCTTTTAAGGTAAGTTCATTTTGGAATGGGGATAGATGTAAGAGAGGTTGTGAAATACAAACGGAAACAAGCCTTAACAAGAATCCTAAAAAATGATACAAATAAGAGTAGCTAGGCATGACCTAATAGAATTTTTACATGAAAGAAATACCATTTACAAGGTGTGTAAAAATTTTGCTGTCAACAAGGTATGAATATGATAGTTTATGACTTCTCTTCTTGAATCTCAGGGGCTTCCATTTACTTGGAACCTAATTTAGTTTCATGTTGATCAAGAAAACAAACTGGAAATAGGAGTTTAGCTGTTGCTACAGCTGACATCTTATGGATAGAGACTCTTAAGAAGCTTTCAATTCCTCATAATACTCCTATTGTTCTGTGTGACAATCTGTTCTTAATTTGGCTCATAATCCTGTTCTTCATGCTAAAACCAGGAAAATGGAGCTTCACGTGTTCTACGTTTTCAAAAATGTTAATACCAAGCAGCTTGATGTTCGACACATTCCTGGTCAAGATCAATGGGCAGATCTTCTCATAAAGCCTGTCTCCTACTAGATTTTCCTTTCTTAGGGGCAGACTCACCGAGATACCTTTGGTTTCTAAGCCCCCCGTGAGCTTCTGGGGTAATGTGACTGTAATACTATATTTGACACACATCGAGCCTGTTAGTGTTGTTTTCAGTTACAGTAGTGGCACTGTTGGTTAGTGTAAAAGTTCTGTCAGACAATTAAACTAACTTACAGCTGAGCTCTGTATGTAATTTTATGTTAACAGAGTCTTTCACTCCTTTTAAAATAATAAGTCAGTGTATCTGTTACCTTATAAAGTATAATGCAAACTAAATAATTTATACTATTACTTCTAATATAAATACTTCAAAATTGGAAAAATTAAACAAATTTATGATAAATAATAACTTATAAGACAATTAACACATACAATGCAGCATCAACAACATTGTAATTAAGTAAAAAATGAAAGACGATGTAGAAAAAGAACAACACTCGAGACAAATTAGTAGAATGTAATCTGAGAAGTATGCAGAGACAAATTAGTAGAATGTAATCTGAGAAGTATGCAGAAAAAAGCAAGACCTGACTAAAGATAAAACCATTAGTAACTTATCGAAAAACAAAAGTTCCTGTAACAAAGGTCAACACAGACGTAGCTTTTTGTGTGGATGATCAAGGAAGAAGTGTTTCAAATCTTATTATTATGTTTTTGAAGCCAAAGAACGCCATGGAAAATGACGGAGACATCACAGTTATACCCCCATAAAAACTGAAGATCTAAACAGAATTATTTAAGGGGAAAATGGCTTCTATGATTTTAAGTGTGTATCATGGTTCCACTGCTATAGCATGCAAAAGGGCTTCTATTATGGCTGCTCTGTGATGAGAATCTCATACGAGTTTAGGGATGCTCTGTGATTCTACTATAGTGTTCTATCAACTAATATGCACAAATACTCAAAAAAGAATGAGATTGTAATCATCATCACCTCACGATGCTTACGAGAAACTTGGTGTGCATCCCATAAAGACTCGGACTTCAGAACAACATCACAAACCCGGCAAACAGGTTGATCAAATTCATTATACCTGTATTGATATGCACAGAAACTATAAAAAATAATAACAGGTATAATTTAAATAAATAAACTTTATAATGTTTTATGCTGAGCCAGGAAGAGGCATGTCTTAACATATCGGATGCAAATCATAATAGGAGTAAACATGGATATTGTACACTTTGCCACAAATTCAGATATAGATGCCTTGTAATTAGCATAAAACTAAACAATTAAGTAAAAAGGTATAACTCAATTTATAAGCAGAAGGTATTGAAAACCATGAAGGGTGAACGGATGCAGTGTAATATATAACAAAGTAAGAAATCCATACGCAAATTTGTGAAGGGCAAAGTAAATTGGTGTTTGGGAATGCAAAAAGTACATGCTGGTCACCAAGTACAAACCTCACAAGGGGAGATTCTATACGCTTCTCCTTCTTCTGGGCATTCAACTTAGCACGAAACAAAGCCTTTTTCTTGGCTTGTGCATCCATATTCCTGTTGATTGGAAGAGCAGTGTAGCGTATAGGAAAAAGTTGACAAAAAGGTAATTTCCCTGAAACGTCAACACCCAAAACATAGTTGGATCAATGATCCTTCATCACCTCAAAAATAATAATATAAATAAGAAGAGTTTTGACAATTGAAACAAGCATTTTTGTGCCACAACAGTTTTGCTTTCGGTGAAAACTTATCAATATATCACCACACACAGCAAGATTAAAACAAGTTAAGAAGGTAAGCCAAGCATCCCATAACATTGATGACACTGTAAGAAAGCAACCTAACAAAGATCCAAAGTGAGATAAAAATACACTAGTCATTTGATCTACAGGAATCACAGCAATTTCTTCAAATACAGGCAGCAACCTTGCCAACGCAAGACAAAGCCTATGCACAATGATTAAGTCACAAAAAGTAACCTCTTAAACCACAACTAGACAAAGCGTATCTACTGAAATTTTAAAAAACATTCTAACCATTTAGAAAACAACAAATTGCACATAAGTTCAGGATGGTATCCAACAAGACAGGTAACCTTCAGAGAGACAGAGGGTCTCAACTTTATAAATCACTTGACTATGCTACACACAAACTGTGCATAATTTTTTCACACACAAAAACAAACTTCATGCTCCCACATACAGAGACTATTATAAAGCCATGCCTAGTGCTCCAGACAAACCACAGAAACCTCTGCACATTAAGGATGAAACAAGAGCTGATTCCACTTCTACTCGGACAATTTTGATGCCCACGGCATATAACACAAATGAATCAGAATTAAATATCAAATGGGATACATGAAAACATGACTTAGCATTTTGCAGAGGTAGGAACAAACTCTAATGAAACCCTAATCAGCCATTCTCAATAGGGATACGTACAAACCAGAAATTAAAAAACCAATCATGAAAACAGCAAAAATTGGAAGTTTTTTACCTCAAATATGCTTCATCCCCATTCCTCTTCTACCGCCTCACCAGAGCCGAGTCACACCGAAGTTGCAGTATGGTCTCGCCGGACACGCGGTTGGTTCGCCGCTCGGGGTTACCAGAGTATGTTTGTGGTTCGCACAACGTCGCCGGAGGCTCTTGGTGGTTCGCCTGGAGGAGTTTGTGGTGAATTGCAATGCGTATGAATTTGGTGCGCGTGGTTAATAAAAACATGTTTTTCCTCTTTCACTGAAAATTGAAATCATCACTTTTACGCTAAAAAAATAAAATAATACATATCAATTACTCCTCTTGTTTTTTATGCTGTTTGGCATATTTATTATCAAATGGATTTTTTTTTCGGAAATAAGAAAAATACTCAATTAGTTTACTTCAAAATTTTATTTAGGAAAATAAACCGTTTTTTAATATTTGCCTGCTGGAAATCGATTACGAGTAGGTCTTTTAATATGTTAATTTAATTAATGAAACAATAAATAGATAAATAAAAGTAATAAAAAAACTATATTTAAATATTTTATATTTATCAATAAATTTAAAAAACATAAAATAAAAATGATAATAATAATTTAGAAATATTAAAAAATACTTAATATGAAATTAATAAATAATTTTTAAATATTTAAATTTTATAATTAATATAATAAATATTTAATTTAATATTTTACTGTTATTAGAAAAGTTATAAAGTATAATTATCATAATTAATAACAATGAATTATTTAATCTTATAACAATCACACAAAAAAATTAGTATAAGAATTTATATAAACTATTAAATTTGATCGATAAATCTAAATTTGTAATTTAAATTAAACTTAATTTATATTCACATGAGAAGGAACATGTGTCACTAGTGCAGGAGGACTTTTGGGAGCGATTATTTTTGTCATTTTGCCCTGATTCTGGAACCGAGGCATTTTAGGACGAGGCTAAAAAGGTTAATTTTTTGTCTCGGGTCTTAACCGAAGCAGAAGCTCCCTATTCTGCCTCGGTTCTGTTGAGAACCGAGACCATATGTGCCTCTCTGCATTACTCCACCAGAAACCCTAAGCAGCCACCATGGTTCAACCACAGCTCCGTCAGCCACCGCGACGTCCGAAACTCACAACCAAAGATCTGCAACCACCACCATCTTCTCCTTCATCGTAAGAGCAATTTGTGAATCGTGCCACCACCATGGACTCTCCATGTTCTTCATACACGAAAAATGTGAACACCACACTTGCATAAATGCAAACAAAAATCAACAATCTATAACAAATCACAAACCATAAACCGGGTCTCTTCCCCCAAATCGCGAAACCACCTTCGTCGCAAAGACAAGTTTCTTCACGCTGCTGCCACTTACATGTCTCGCCACCATCAACGACAGATCTCCATCCACGTAGAACACCAGTCTGCCACACACCTGCAACACAACAAACTGACGCCCACTTCGCGAGCCCCAACTTGCACTTCGCCAAGCCAGAACACGAATGAGCCAAATGTTAAGTAATCGCGAGTGGTCGGAGCACAACAATAGCAGTGGAGGTGGGTGGCTGAGAGAGAGAACACGCACGCGAGGAAGAAGAAGAAAAAAAGCGATTCACGATTTTTGAACCCTAACGAACCTTTTGGCCTTAATTCAATTTTTAACCGAAGCATAAAGCAGTTTTTGGCACCGATTCAATTCCAACCGAGGCAGAAAATAGTTTTTGGCCTCGGTTCAATTTTTAACTGAGGCAGAAAACAATTTTTGGCATCGGTTCAATTCCAACTGAGGCCAAATATCACTGTCGTAGTGGCACTTTTGAAATATTAGCCAACTTTTGGCACCGGTTTTCTAAGAACCGAAGCAGAAAGGCGTTTTCTGCCTTGGATATATACTGAATCGAGGCATACAAGTTGGAAAAAATTGTAAAATTGCCACCATGCCATTTTATGCTTCGGTTAAGTGATAACTGAGACCTATAACATGAGTTAAAATAGCAAAACTGCACTAGTGTGCATATATGTGTGTGCATTTATCTTATAATAACAAAATAATAAAATATAATTATTTTAATTATTATTAAAATAAAAAATACTTTTTATAAAAAATAAATTCTTAAAAGATAATCATGAAAATGGTTACAAAATTTGAAGGATAAAACATTTTAGATTAATAAAAATAAAACTAGCAATAAAATATATACACCAAAAAAAATAGTTACAGCTATAAAGAAAAGTAATCTCCTTTAATAATTCATCCAACACATACATGTCAACGGTCAAATCGAGTGGAACATTTGATACAATAGTTCTGATATTATGTTAAAAAATGAGTTTTAACTGTAACTAAATCACATAAAACCAGTTTGTAAATTGAGGTTTGTACCAAATTATATATTATAAAATTATTTCATCTGTAGTTGATATGGGACATCCAATAACATACATGAATTCTTTTTTCAATTATGATCTTATTGTTGTCTTTGAAAAAACAGTCGTAGAACAAAACTTAATGAAGGCTTCCCCTTAGAATGTTCCTCTCCTAATTGTCATCTCACTCAAGTGTATTCTCATTGAAGAGATAAAAAAAAGGTTAAAATATTTCGTTGGTACTTGTTTTTGTACCAAAATCTCAATTTGGTCCTTATATTTTTATTAGTCTGAATTAAGTTTACATTTTTGTAAATCAGTAATAATTAGGTCCTTTCCATTAGTATATCGTTAGTATGGAACTAACACAGTTAAATAGATGTACTCTTTTTTTGAATTTTTTTTATTATTTTTTTGAATTTTTTTTAAAAAACAAATTATGCCACGTGTCACTCTTTAATGTGCCACATGTCAATCTAATATGGTGACACGTGTGAAATTATTGTAGGAATCTCAATTTGATCCTCATATTTGTTAATTTGATTTGATTTCATTTTCAAATATTTTCAAAAAATTTCAATTGCATGTGCTCCAAATTTAGACCAAATTTAATTTTTATATAAATGTTATGATGATACTTTTATTACAAGTGATATATAACATTAAATATCAACAATTTTTTAGAATTGGCTTAAAAATAATAATTTTATAAATTCAAATGTAAAATTTTAAAACAATTTTATAACAAATTAAAATAAATATATTTAAAATTTTAATATTAAATACACTTAATATTATTGCAATATTTAATAAAAATATCAATTTTAATAAAAATAATAATAACATTATATAAAAGTAAAATTTAGTCTAAATTTGGAGTACATGAAATTGAAAATTTTTTAAATTTTTTTTGACTGAAATCAAATTAAATTAAATATGAGGATCAAGTTGAGATTCATACAATAATTTGACACGTGTCATCATATTAGATTGACACATGGCACAGTACATACGTGACATGTGGCATAAATATTTAAAAAAAAAAATTCAAAAAATTCAAAAAAAATTTAAAAACACGAGGAGCTGACACATGGCACCTACTTAACAATGTTAGTTCCATACTAACAGAAAAGACCTAATTGTTACTAATTTATAAAGATGTGAACCTAATTGAAACTAAATAAAATATGAGAACCAAATTGAGATTTTAATAAAAAATGAGGACTAACGAAATATTTTAACCTAAAAAAATTGAAGGAGTACTACTACCAACCTCAACTAATAGTACACGATCAAATTAGGTACAATGTTGTTCAAATAATAATTTATAACAATTTTTCTCAATTGTTAACTTGGAATTTCCAATTTTCATCTCCTCCAATGATTGAACTGTATGTTAAATTAACGAGATCTACAAAAGAAATTTTTATAGGTTCTAAATGCAGCCACTGCATCAAACTCTTCCACAAATCAAGCCAATTAATTTCACTAAATTAATGATTTACTACTGAGGACTAATCAAACGAACCACCATAATAGAAAATCTAAATGATTACATTCTAACCTACATATGTTATGTTGCAGCCCTAAAAAAATGAATGAACATATATTAAATATGAGACTAAATATATATCTAAATATATATTTACGTGTGATCCAACAACAAGTAATAGAGTAGACTCCTCAAACCTTTCCAGAAAAGCTCTATCTTTAACGCTTGTAATCAGTGGCGGAACTTGAACAAAAAATTCGGGGGTGCCAATTTAATTTTTTTTATATAATTTATTAATAAAAAAAATTATTTCTTTTACTTAAACCATTTTCATATTGCAATTCACACTTCTCAATTTTTAATCTTTCTAATTGATTGAATTCAAGCAAAATGGTATTCTAATTTCTAGTCTAATTCAAGATTATTAAACTAATTCATTGTATGCACTTGAAAACATAAAATCACAACATTTTATAAGGTAGGATTATACTAATTTGAGAAAAATATAATTAGGGTTTATGTCAATTTCATAAAATAATCCCTAAAATTAAGCTAGTTTTCATACTAAGTTAAAGAAAACTTAATTTAGAAGAAATATCATAATGGAAGAATCATAAATCTAACCTACATAAATCATACTAAGATACTAAGATACTGATTTAGGAGATATTGTGAATATGAGTTCTTCGATCTCTTTATTCTCCCATCTCCATTTCTCATTTTGTCTTTCTTTTTACATTTACATTCTATTAACAGATTGATATGAAAAAAACTTTATAATCAGATACAAAACTTTAATCTTTTATATTAATCAAGATCCATCAAATTAATTTTTATTTTATTTTTTAAAAATATATAAATAATATATATATATATAATAAAAATAATATATAAATATATAAATTTAAATTTAAAAAATATATAAAAATTAAAATTAAAAACCTTGGGGGAGCCGTGGCTCCCCTTGGTCACATGCTAGTTCAGCCGTTGCTTGTAATTACATTTAATTTTTCCTAAAACACACATAATAAGGTAAGTATTCTTTAACAAAAAATAATTTTCATTGATGTGGTGATGTGCATATTAGACAACTTCACAAATTGCTATATGATTTAAATATTTTTTTAGTTTCCCAATTTTAAAATAAGTTTGTTTTGGACTTTTAAATTTAAAAATATTTTTTTCTACTCAACATAAGGGTATACTTTGCTTTAATTCTTCTATTTCAAATTTTTGTACATAAATGCCTTTTTGATAGGTAATAAATATATGATAAGATGATTGATTGAATGCATAGAAAAATATCAGGGTATGAAAATGTTTCATTAGTAATCAATTTTAGTGATAAAAAATTGTTACTCATTACAATTTAGATACACTACTAGATTTATTAGATTTAGTAACATTTTTCTGTTACATTTATTCTAAATGTTACTTTATAAATAACTATAGTAATACTTTTTAAAAAATGTTACCATAAGTAATTAAAACTGTTACTATAAATATTGTTGTTATGATATTGTAACACTTTTAAATAAATGTTACTATAAATAAATAAATAATTTTTATTTTTTTATATTAATTGTAAAATTTTAAAATGATAATAGTAATTTTATTATAACATTGAAATAGTTAATATTAATTTAAAATTTAATATTTTAAAATAATATTTTAATTTATTTTAAAGTAAATTTAAAGTAATATTATTACAGGATTCCCTGACTTTAGCAACATTTGTGTAGTCACATTTCCTAAAAATGCTACTATATACATCCTATAGTAATGTTATCCTACAGTAATATTTTCTTAAAAACGTCATTATAAATAATATTAATCATAATATTGCAATAGGTTTTGAAAATGTTACTATAAATAAATAAATTTACTGTATAATATAATTTTACTAGTATTATTAGAAATTAATTAAATATAAAATAATAATAACCCATGCCTTGTTAAAATGTAATTAGAAATTATGTTCTAGTAAATTTTAATTTATTTTAGAAATTAAATTTTAATCAATAAAAATTATCAAAATAGAAACTAACTTTTTAGTTTTTAATTATTGTATTATTAAAAATTTGATATTTTTATCTTTATTCTCAAAATTTAGATGTTAAAATTCACAAAACCATTTTTTTTTCTCTAGGGTTAATTCAACGTCTTCGAACAACTTTCCCTTCTTCTTCTCCACCACTTTGCTTCCATCTCCGATGAAGTCTGCACGCCGCCTCATTCGCCGCAGCCGCCTCATTCGCCGCAGCCGCAGCCGCCTCATTCGTCGTAGCCGCAACCGCCTTATTCGCCGCAGCCGCAGCCGCAATGCATCACCAAAACCGACATTAGCGCCGACAGTCGCCAACACTTTCAGCCATCAACGTCAGTGCCGCCGTTAGGGAGATGTCGCCGACAACGACACAATTTCTCGTCGTCTTCCCCCTCTCTCGAGATCGCGTGTGAGGTTTCTCTTCTTCCTCCATTTCAAACTTGCGTTTCTACCCTTGAACCAGCCACAAGAGATTCTTGTGTAGGTTCGTTTGTCTAAATTAATTGTATTGCTTTTTGTTTTGTGTCCAATATTTTGAGGTTTAGGTTTTATTTTGTTATCTTAGTAAGATTTTGTGAATTGGGGCTAATAGGCTACGTTGTTCGTGAATCAGGTTTTATTGATACTTTTTTTTCGTATATGCTTTCTATGATATTAATTCAGACGGTAGATGATAGATGGGTTTGCTTATTTAAATCCAATTCTTAATGTAAAATCGCTAGATAATCAAAAAGTGAACGTCTTATATCTCTCATTAACTGTACACTGTCATATAGCATTAGATGTAGAAGAGGAAACTAAAAACTACGATCACTTTGTGTTGTGAAAGGAGAAATAGGAAAGTTAATGCCCCTGCTTCAGTAGTTTACCTATCACTTTTCATTTGAGGAAGTTTTGTGTGGTTCATTTAAGGTTGTAATTGAAACAAGGAGGTCATTGTTTGTGAATAGTGTGATTTATACAATGTTTGGTGATATGGTTGGAGTATAAAGCCTCCTCATCCACCTAGATTTGTTTTAAGAAGGTTATGTTTTTTGTTTCACAGTAGATCAAAGTCCAATGCAATTTCAAAGAATTATTATTTCTAATCTGTTATATGCTGAACTATTATTGAATTTCTATTTTGAAGAATATTTTATCTATTTCCTGGAAGTTTTATTTTGAACTCCTTTATTACTAATACTTTTTAAATTGAAAAAATAAAATAAAATAAAATACCTCTAATTATGGACATAATGATATAGTTGTGAATAAATTTCTTGGTCATGGTTGGAGATAGGTAACATTTTTTTTTTGCAATGGTTAATATATTTTGAGAAACAACAAGCCTTGGAATCTTAGGCATATATTTATGAGATGATTTGTTATGTTGTAGGTTACTCCTAAGTCCAACAAAACTTTAGGAGTTTTGGTACTGAAAACTCGTGGACTTTTCACGTAAGCTTATTGGTATTGGATTGGAGTAGGAGCATTAATTGGTTATGTATTTCTATTTAATTTTTTGTTCACCTTGCCATCTTCATACATCTTTTAACTGAGAAATTTACTTGGATTCTTTTATATAACCACAAACATAATTTGTTCTCATTGAATATGTTTCTTCTGCAGCATTCGGAACGAATCAAGCAGGGCTATCCCAAGAGACATTGATGGAGAGAAATGCTTCAACAATTGAAGAGTTATTTCAATTAACTAATGGAAAGAGCTCATCTGGTGAGTCCTTGAGCACAAGTTACAATTTCTCCATTTTCAGCTTGTGCTTTGGTATTGAGGCCATAAACTATTGAATGTGATGACAAGGCAGAAATGAAAATGGTAGACGAAGCAACTATGTCATTAAGGTCATTTTCTGGAAGAGTTAGTGACAAGGCTAACAGAAGTGGAAGGAGTATGGTTCTTCCTTTTCAACCTTTATCCTTCACTTTTGATGAGATCAAATATTCTATAGATATTCCACATGTACTTTATTTTAGTTCCTGTACTATGTTACTATTTCAGTTTGAGCTTGATTCTTTCAGTTTAATGTTTGGATTAGTTCCAATATATGTTTTGCTCCTTCCATCAATTTATCTCACCAACAATAATAAGTTGACAAACAATTTCAATGATGTTTCTAAGGTAATATTTCATATCTAAATTCTCCTGTGTTATGATAAAGTACAATGTAGTGTAGGATCTACGTGAATCCAGATTAGCAATAAATGTATCATCTCCAACTTTTCCTTTCCACCAAGCGGATTCTCCAGAAATTTCTCCATATATTTCCAGCCCAAGAAAGTCCCATGATCTGGTAGTGTACAATTTATAGTCTTTGCTCAAGAATTAATTACACTTGGGTGTTCTACATTTAGTAACATTTTTTAATTGTTATAAATAAGAGAATCAGTAACATTTACTTAAATGTTAGAAACTATATAGGTAACATTTTTTTAAATGTTAGAAAATGGATAGGTAACATTTGTAAAGTGTTAGTAAAGATACTAATTCACAACATTTTTCTAATGTTAGTAAAGATACTATTTGGTAACATTTTTAAAAATGATGCTAATAATATACAAAAATGTTGCTAAAACCTTTTGGTAACATGTACTATACACAACATGTGTATAAATGTTACCTTTGTAAATGGCAACATTTTTTTAGTTTTTAGCAACATTTTTTAAATGTTATTGAAACTAATATATCTAGTAGTGGATACCAATTTACAAAATAAAAAATTATTAGTTACTAAAATAATTACTTTTATGAATAAAAAATTATAATTGGTCACTAAATTGGTTTTTAAAATTAGCTATCAAAGAAAATTAGTCACTAGGTTTTGGCTACCAAAATGACATAGTTACTAAATTGATTTATAATTAATTAGTGACCAATTATAATTTTTTATTTATAATAGTGACTATTTTAGTAATCAGTAATTTTTTTTTTTGCATATTAGTATCTAAATTGTTTAGTAAACTAACAACTTTTAGTTACTAAAATTTGTTACTAATTAGATATTTTCTTGTAGTGATACTTTAACCAAGAATTAAACCACTTAGCAACCATATTATAACAATAATATAAATGAATAATTCTTAAAGGAAACAAAGTGATCCATATGTAAACAAAAAAAAAAAAACAGAAATGGTTTATAATTTGTTACATGGGTAACATAAATCTTTAATTGTATTTAAAACAAAAAGATTAAGCAATATTTTCATAATAAAAATTCAGACCAAAAATCTTATTTAAATTTGGAGAAAAAATAAACTTAATCTAAACCCTAAAAGAATATTTAAACCTTAATTTCTTGATAAGAAAAAAGATCAACAATATTGTACAATCCATTGTAGTTCAAGGCCTCTAATTCCATTCTGAAATCCAATGATCCGTTCCCACAACATTCACCACGCAACATCAGTGTAGAATCATTGCTTTGCCCTAAACCAGTTGAAACTTTGGCCACACCTTCATCATTAGTTTCCACAGAAACTAGCTTTTTGATTTGCCTTAGCAATAAATCAAAGTCATCTTTGCTTCTAACCAAGCTAAGACGCACATAGTGCTTATCAGCACCAAATAAACTACCTTCTCGCCCAGTAATGTTTACCTCTTTCAGAACTTCATAACAAGAACGATCTTGTACAACTGATGCTTCACACTTCAACCATGCAAAAGCTGCAAAAAATACGAAGGTGTTAGCAAACTTTTTAAACTTCACTAATGCCCCCATTAACTTTTTAAACAGGAAAAAACTACATACCTGGAGAAGGTGTTCTTACGTGCTGGGAAAATGAACAATGTTGAGGTTTCAAATTTTGAGTAGAAAATCTTTTTGATTGAGACAAGACTTTGCTCAACTTAGTCCATCTGTTCCTCATTGTGTTGTATCCGAATTCATACATTGCCCTTCCATTTCCAGATAGGGCTACCTTCAAAAGCTTCAACACTCTTAGCTGAGTCTCTCTAGAAACACCATAGGTACTCAAGTCCATGTATTTTAACATTCGCTTGTAAACAGCTTCATCCTTTATTATTGCCCACCTAACACAAATCAATGCACACATATTCTATTGAGGAAATTTTGTTTATAAGTATTCATAAGCTAAATTAAAACAATAAGTAAGTTAAAATCTAACTTTTGAATAAGTTAATATGCAGACTTTTAGAAGGTAACTTATGTCTAGAATAATTTTAATCAATTTATAGAAAATAAAAACCTTAATTCTGAGAGAAATACTACATTATGTGGCAAAAAAATATAAGTATAAATGAAATTTTCAAACATATTATTCAAACTATATGAACTATTTATGAATAACTTGACTCAGTTTTATGTATATGACTTACCCAAATCGGCTTCCAGCATGACCAGTTAACTTAGAAAGTGTAAATATCATCAAATCTTCATCTGCAGGTGCTGTGATAGGTGTGAAGTGAGGCCAGTAGTATGCAAGGTCATGAATTGTCTTCACAAATTGACCTTGAAGAACAGATTTCTTCATATCCCCATCTGGATTATTTGGGGAAGTCACCAACTCAATGAAGGTTGAGTTTGAAGAATCATTCTTCCACATAGATGTGTCTTCACTGAATTCATAATCTTCAGAATTGAAAAATTCTGTTTGCTCTCTATAAACCTGGCAAGTAGTAATGAGTTAAAAAGTGCATTCATTGAGAGATGTAAATATAAAAAACTAAGGTCTTTGGATCAGAACTTACTGGGTAATATGGGACTGAAGCTACCACTTTTGCAGATGAAGATGAAGCATTGTTTGAAGAAAGTGCATGCACTGCAGCATTAAGAAGATGGGTGGCACCTGCTCCAAATATTATGTATTTTCCATCTGTTACGGCATTTCCAACACTTGCATGGACCTTTTGAATGTGTGCTTTCAACTCTTCTGAGATGAGAGAGCCATCACTGTACTCATAGCTCATACGATGCCACCCTGCAACCACCACTGCACTGCTAGCTGCATTTTTCATCCAAAAGGGTTCCAAAAAAGTGGGATCTCCACTGCAGAAGACAATACACAAAGTAATAGATGTTAATTTATGCAAAAATTAGAGTACATAGTATATGTCCTATTAATTTACCATGAATGATATGTGTTTATTAACTTCCCTTATAAAAGAACTGTCTAAAACAATCATATTTATCAATTTTTAATTAATTAATCGTGTAAAATAATTTACATCACAGTACATAAAATTAAGTGTTAACATATAGTTAAGGTTTTCATTAGTAATTTCGGCTTTATCCTTTTAGTTTTTATAATTTTTTTACTCAACTGGGTTTATCTTTCATTAGCTTAACTCCGTTTGAAAAGTGAAGTGTATTTTTTACCTTGAAATCCTTCTGGGTTTTTAATTTTTATTTTTTTCTTCCAACTTCCACCAAAGTGGGTGAAAGGCTTTGCTATGCTCTTCCCAACTAAAACGGTAAGTTTTTTTTTTTTTTCCTAATTAAGCTTCATAATTCTTATATGGATGGGGGATTTTAGGTGAGAAATATTTACGACTTTGAATTGAAAAAAATATTCAAAGCTAAAGTTAAAATTATGAATTTGGACTTTCTATTGAGTTTTTATTAGTATTGTTTTTCTATTATATTTCTATGATACACTGATTACCATTAATCTTGATATTTTAAAATATATTAAAAAGATATTTAAAATGTTAATACAGTGTAATTTTAATGTTCAATGGAGAACACACTACAAAACTAGTAGAGTATTTGGATTCTGAAACTTTTCGTTTGAGACTTTTCTGACTTTAGGAGATAGGTAACCTTTTGATTGGTAAGTGGTGGGAGGTGGAGAGGGATGAAAGAAGGATGAAGGTGGAGGAAGGTGGAAGGAGAAAAACAAATAAATTCATAAGATTTCCAAAATAATCCTAATATTGATGTGTTACCCTTTCCGAACATATTATGCCAGTTTAACGAAGAAGCCAAGTTGAGTTTTTAATTTTTTTTTTTAATACCTATTCAATTGAGTTAAAAAAGTTCAAGGACCGAAATAAAACCCAAATATTAAAACCAAATCATTAATCAAATATTTTCATAAAGAAAATTAAATATGGACTAATAACTATGTTGTATATCACACCAATGCTTATAAATTAAATTAAAAATAAAAAAAATACTTGAGAAAAATATTTTACTACTTAAGGAAACATTAGTTTCAATAATTCGAAACATAAAATTGGGTATACCTAATTGATATTTTAACATTAGGTATTTTAATAAGCGGAGTTGCTCTAATTGAAATTAAAAAATATGCAACACAATTAAACCTATTAAATATTACAACTACACATCTAGATGATAAATGCATTCAAACCTATATGCACTACCATGATTTTAAAGAAACTTTGTACCCTCAATCGAGTCATAATTTCAATTCTTTTTGGATAAATATTATCTCACAAATATGTATAACAAAATAAAAAAAATTAAAATATTTTTTTCTAAAACCTAAATATAACTTATGAATTTGATAAGAGAAAGATTTTAAAAAGTAAGAGAATTTAGAAATTATAAATTTAGAAAATTTATTTTATTATATATATATATATATATATATATATATATATATATATTTGTAATGTTTGTAGAACTCTTTAATTATAATATTTGTTAAATACATTCCAAATACTCAATTTAATATAATTCTTAATCTATAAAATAATATAGTATTTTTTATATGATAAACATAATTTCATTTATTTTGGAAAGGATGTTTTGCACAACCTTTTATAAAATACAAAAACAGAATAAATATAAAATTCAATTTAGAAATAAAACATAATTTTTAAAAATAATATATAACAAAAACATATTTAACTTTACTATAATCTCTAGTTAAGAAGGTTATATCATGAACCATGTACTTATTTTGAAAGTTTTTATAAAGATTCAGACAAATTGCATCAGCCACTGCATCTGAGTGTGTGAACCACAGAAGATAGTAAGGACAAAGATTAATACCTATCTGCATCAACCATGCAATCAGGTAGAAGTTGTGAGCAGTCACTTCCTCCATAGCACATGTTGCATTCACAAACTGGCTTGCCATCAAGAACTAAACCATCAAGAAAAGCCTTTCCATGGCCAGAACATGATATAGATGACACAGCTTCAGCTTCTGCCATGGCTTCTTCTGTCCAATTTTGCTTCCCTCTGTTGCACATGTACATGCCAACTAACAAAATATTAAGTGCAACAGAAGAAGTAAGAGATAGAGCATACTTTAGACTATGAACCCTAGCCATGTTACCCCTTGTGCTTTCTCATTTTGAATTTAATCCCCATTATATATATAAGCTGCAGGAAGCATCAAAGCAAGTGCAGTGGAAATATTTTGTTATTGCCAATTCACTCGTGAGAAATATGAGTATTTTGCATTAATTGACCTTGGTGAAACACTGTTTCAGTCTTCCAAATATTTTTTTTTAACTTCTATATTTGTACATGCAACATGCGTGTAAAAAAGGAAAGCATTAATTCGAAGTTTAAGGTTTTCAACACTACTTAATGCCAACTAGGTCAACGAAATAAACTTTTAAGCTAGAGGTTATTTGTGAACACCATTAATTAATCGATGAATTTAGTCAAACACGCTCGAGAAATATATAAAATGATTTAAGTCTTTGTTATCAATCGTCAGGTACATTGCACCACATTTTTTGAAAGCACTTTTCATAACCTATTATTTCTTTATATTTTTTTGTTTTGTTGTAATACTAGTATTCTTACCCGTGCAACGCACGGGATTTTGAATTTTAAAATTAAAAATTATAGTATATTTATTTTCTTTTATATTTAAATTATAGTATATTTCAAAAGTTGGTAAAATTGTTAAAGTATAATTAAATTTAATATAAATTTTATTTTATAAAATTCAATAATAATATTTTAATCGATTTTATGATAAAAATGTATTTAAATTATTTATATATATTTTTAATATTTTAAATAATATATTAAGATTTAGTTAATTAAAAATAAGAAATTTAATTTAATTTTAAATGAAATATTGAGTAAAAAATTTAGAAAAATATAATAGTCAATTCTCTAATAATAAAAATGATGGACGATATAAAGAGTTAATAAAGTTACAAATGTTAAACGATATAAAAAATGTGAAGAGTAAACGATATAAAGCTACAAATGATAGATCGTGGTGCATATAAATGTAATGTTTAATTAGTCAGATAGTACTCACTCTCTTCAGATGTGTCAGTTTGGTATTCGCTTTTAAAAATGTGTCAATCGAGTCCCAACTTTTGAAACAATGTCTCAATTAGATTCCTTTCACTCTTGTAAATATCGATACCGTTAATGACGTTAATATTTTTTTTCTCAAAAGGACCTAATTGACACCTTTTTAAAAGCGGGTATCAAACTGACATATCCAAACAAAAGTGAGTATTATCCGACTAATTACACCTAAATATAAATAGTAGATTCTTTAAAGATACAAATGTTAGACTGCAAACAAAATATAAATAGTAAACAACCAAAACTTACAAAATGTAGACTATGTAGACAAATATAAATAGTACACTATGCAAAAATACAAAGGTTAGACTCTGGTAGACTCCTCTATTGAAGTCCTTTTTTCACAATTTTTTTGAATTTTGAATTTCAAATTTTAACTTTGCTCCCATATTTTATAGCTTTTAAAATTTAAAATTTAAATTCAAACTTTATTACTATATATTTTGAATTTCAAAGTTGACAATATATATTTTAATTTAGAAAAAAAAAATATTGAAATCGAGATCATTAGTGATTTTTATATCTTTAAAAATTTTAAGAATGTATAATTTTAACTTGTAATGATATACCAATGTCTATGTTATAAAAAATATTTTTTAAATTATTATTTAAGTTTGTGTAAAACATCAAAAATATGTAAAAATTATTTAAAAATATTTAAAAATTCATATTTAAATTTTACAATTATTTAATTATTTTTACTATTGTTATTATCATATTAAGACTAATATATTAATATATTATTATATTATTAAGAACCACGAAGCTTTTGTTCCTAAATATTATATTATTTATTTATTTTCTATATCATATTTTTAACTTTTATTATTTTTAATTGTGAATATTAATGTATTTTCATTAAATTTTTTCAATTTATCATTTTTTAGATTTTGATGATATATTAAATACGAACCTTTCTTATGAGTTAAAAATATTTGAAAATTGTTTAGAGACATTATAAGAATATATTAAAAAACTTACACTATTTCACAATTTTTTTGAATGTCAAAATTCAAATTTTATTAATATATTTTTGGTTTAATTAGTCAAAGAGTACCCACTTTCATTCGAAAGTTTCAGTTTGATAATCGCTTTTAGAGAAAATGTTACTGTATATATTTCGAATCCCAATTTTTGAATCTTAATCTTGCAATAATATTGAAATTGAAATAGTTAATTATTTCCATATCTTTAAAAGTTTAAAAAATTTATAATTTTTATTTTTTACCTTATATTTTAATTATATTAATATTATTATATTTTATATTTACATTATTACATATTATTATATTTTATAATATATTATTATATCATTATGGATCATCAATTTTTTTGAATATTTGAATTTATATATTTTTATCAATAATATTAAAGTATTTATTACAAAAATTAATTTTTGTATATATTTTTCATTTTAAATGTTAAATTTAAATTTTGTTATCACATCCTTTTTCTTTTACTATCGTTTTCAAATTTGAATCCAAAATTTATTAATATTATTATATGTATTATGATTAATTTTTCACAACTTAAAACCAAAGAACGATTTTATTTTCAATGAATTAATTTTGAATTTTATTCTAAAAACACACGGAAGGAATATATTACCTAATATTATCTGCTGCTTGATGTTTAAAAAAATCAACTATAAGAAAAGTTCGGTTTCGAAGGATATTAAATGAAAAAAAAAATCCCAATGTAAATTCAATGTAATTTAATATTATATAAAAATATATAATGATAATATTACATTAATTCTACATAAATATAAATTTATTCTTAAATTAATATTTAAATTTAATCATAAATTGATATAAAGTTAAGAATACAACCATAATCAGTAATATTAGATCAATCAATTTTCAAATACATTAATAGAAGAAGATTTTGGTTTTCAATGCAATATTTTAAAATCATAATTGATATAAAGTTAAGAATACAACCGTAATAAGTAATATTAGATCAATCGATTTTCAAGCACATTATTAGAAGAAGATTTTGCATTTTGTATTAATCATTAACGATAAATAAAAAAGCAGATAACATCTCCAAAAAAACAACATGATGATATAAAAATTTTATATTTTTTATATACTTAAAATTGATAAATAATATTTTTTGTGAATGTCTTAAACTTTAATTATATGTTTGATTGATACTTCATGATTCATTGAGTCCCACAAATCATGATTGTTGTTGTTCATAATAAATAGAGTCATAATTCAAAATACAAAATTCTTGGAAGACGAATAGATTTCCATTTATTCTTTATATTTTTGACATTTATATTGGAAGACATAAGTGTTGATTGATAAAGTTTATTCAATAAGCTACATTAAAATTTAAGAAGATTTTTGAAACCTGTATAAAGCTTTCTTCAAAAGGTAGATAGATTTTTAAAATATTTTCCATTTAAAATTTTAATACAATAAATTCATATATAACATTGCAATGAGAAACACAAAAAGTTGTTGGTTTCTAATATTTAATGTTATTTAATGACGAAGACATATATCTTTGAGAAACTATTAACTGATTGGATTTTAAGAAAAGTGTAATATGTAATGACTATTTTTAGAATAAATTAATAAAATACATTTTTTTTTTTGTAGAAGATGAGAAAATATTAATACTTATATAAAAGTATTTGTTAGTTATAAATCTTTCTTCTTTTTTGAACTTTTCAAAAGTCTATGTTATCATTAATGAGACAAATTCATAGAGTGAGAAATTTTTTTTAATTTTGTTTGTTCAAAATTTTAAAAACTTGGATTATGCCTTTATAATTTGTATTTATTATAAAAATAAAATATAGTTTATGTTTTGCATTTACCTCACTATAAAAATTCTGAAATAGTAAATATTATCTTATTAAATAAGATTTACTATTAGATTTTAAAATATTTACTCTCGATGCTACAAAACATTTCAGTCGTGTAATATTAGTAAATTTCACACAAAATCCTAATTAATTTATTATATTACAATTTTTAATTAGATTTATTTTATAAAAATTAGCTACCTTCTCTAAGAAACTTTGTAAAAGTTTCTAAAGTTGTTATTTTGTAATATTTACTTCAAAATATTAATTATGAAGACCACTAATTATGTATTTTTTGGGACAATGCACATTAGAACTCAAAACAGTATTGTTAGTTTTGCAATTGTATATAATTATATATTAGATTAGATACTATTAGAGATTTTGGTCATTCAAAATGACTTTTACTCTCTGGGAAGGTGAGAAGATTTTTTGGAGCCAGTATAAAACTTTTTCAAGAAAGTATGTAGATCTTTTAAAACATTTTCCATTTAAAATTATAATACAATAAATTCAAATATAACATTGTATTGAGACACTAAAATTGGTTTTTTCATAATTAATGCTAATTAGTTATGTTGGAAGAACCAAAATTTTATCTTGAAAGTAGTGTTGAAAGAAACTGAAAAGTTATTTTTATTCTCCTAAACATCTTTTAATTTTTTGAAGATGAAAAATATTTGTTGAAAAGTATAAAAAACATATCCAGTAAGCCAAGTAAAAAACACAAAAGTCTTAATTTTTAATTTAGTAAATAAATGTATTTAAAGTAAATAATTTTATTTGCATTTATTATTATTATTTCAAATTTTAAATCCAAACATTATTATTTAATATGTTAAAAGAGATTTCTCACTGAATTAAAAAGCAGAGAACATCTTCGTTTCTAATAAACTAATTTTGAAATTTAGTTTCAACAAACATTTTATAATGCATTATAACATATATTTGAACATGTATTTGTGAATGTTGTATATATTTGAATATTTCAATTCAATAAATATATATATATATATATATATATATATATATATATATGCACACTTATTTAATGAAAAATAAATTTATTAATAAATGTGTGCAATGAGGTTTTTTACTTTTATTATTTATTTATTGACAAATTTAGAAAGTCTAAAGTAAATGTATTTCTTATATATTATATATAATAAATATTTATTTATTTGGTTATTTATTCTTTGTTATTTCTTTTTTTATCTTTGTTCTTTATTATAATTTAATTGTTGTTTACTATTCACTATTTATTCATTTATTTATAATATTTACGTTTAATAATGGTTAAACTTACAACTCAAAAGAATATTATTAGCTTTGCAATTGTATATAATATTATGTATTACATATTAGATTAGATACCATTAGATATTTGATAATTCAAAATGACTTTTACTAAATGGAAGGTGAGAAGATTTTTGAAACCGGTGTAAAACTTTTTCAAGAAAGTAGACAGATTTTTTAAAGTATTTTTCATTTAAAATTATAATACAATAAATTCAAATATAACATTGTATTGAGACACACAAAACCTCTTTGGTTTCTTCGTAATTAATGCTAATTAATGGTAAAAAGATATTGGAAGAGACCAAAGTTTACATTGGAGGTAGTGTTGAAAGAAACTGAAAAGTTATTTTTATTCTTCTTAACATCTTTTAATTTTGGAGGATGAAAAGTAAGATTTGAAACTGAAAAGTAGTGTTGGAAGAAACTGAAAAGTTATTTTTATTCTTCTCAACATCTTTTAATTTTTGAATAATGAAAAGTAAGATTTGAAAAGTATATAAACTTTTTTGGTAAGCTACGTAAAATAAAAATAAAAGCCTTAATTTTTAATTAGGTAAATAAATAACTTTAAAGTAAGTAATTTTTATTTATTTATTATTATTATTAATTAATTAATAAGAAATTATTAATTGATCATATTCAAAAAAAATATGTCATATTTAATGATTATTCTTAAAACAAAAATTATAAAATACCTAATTTTGTCTGTAGAAAGGAGAAATTATTATTATTTATATAAAAATATTTGATAATTACAAACTGAGTCATTATGTATTTCTTTTAATTTTAAATTATAAATCTTTTTTTACTATGAAATTTTTAGAATGTGTGTTATAGATTTAACCTATTAAACTTTAAGAAATATTTATTGGAGCATGAGCTTTATTTTAAGTTTGTTTGTTGAAAAATTTAGAAAATTTGGATTCTACCTTTATGATTTGCATTTATTTTAAAAATGAATTGTAGTTTATAATTTTCATTTACTTCACTATTATAATTCTCAAATAGTAAATATTATCTTATAAAATAACATTAAAATTATATTTGAAATTATTCACTCTCAAGGCTGCAAAACGTTTTAGTAAATATCGTGTAATATTTGTAAATTCCACACCAAATCTTAATAAATTTGTTTTATTACAATTTTTAATTTAATTTATTCTAAAAAAATTAGTTACCTTCTCCAAGAAACTTTGGATTTTATTAAAAAATTGATTACCTTCTCCAAGAAACTTTGAAAAGGTTTTTAAAGTGTCCTGGTATAATACTTACTACTTCAAAACATTAATTATGCAGACCACCAATTATGTTTTTTTTGGACATGACACTCCTTCACTAATTAAATGAATGTTGTATCTTCCCATGCAGACCTTCTTCAACATGCCATTTCCAACCTCTGTCAAACATAAATGTTCTACCCAAAGATTAAATTTTCTGCATTAGTTTGTGTGCTCTTTTATTCTTAGGAATTGCATAAATGTCTTGAGCACAGCTTTGCATCTTCAGCAAACATCTTTTGGCTCCCTCATTCTTCTCAAACACCCACATATTCATCCTTCCAAAAAACATTGCAGGTCTGTTATGTGAAGAATAAAATTTGGAAGAAAAAGACAAAAAAATAGAATGAAGTTTTAAAACTGAAAAATTGTTACTGACTATTATCAATATATTAAAGTCATTTAATATTATATATAAAATAATTTCATAAGATAAAATAATTAAATGTAAAAAATATATGTTAATAATGTTCAAAAATGCAGCTTTGAAGTATGTTACTACACTTTGTTAATTAAAGAAAAAAATAAATGAAGTTTTAAAAACGAAAGATTGTTAGTCAACTCTGTTAATAACAAAATAAGAGATTTTTGAAAGATAACTATCTATTAAACAGGTTTAAAAAATCTAAATCATCTCGCAGATAACTATTGATTCAACCAGTTTCACCTTTCTTATGTTGCTCAAGGAGTTCATTGAACTATTTTGCCCAAAATCTTGATGGATGTCCTTGCCTCAATTAGTTAATGAATTTGACAGAGAAAAACTTGATCCAACTGTTAAATACTACAAAGAAAATGAGTTAGATATTACATAGGGTAGAAGAAGAAAAAATCAGACAGAAGAAGAAAAGCATTGACCTTTTTTGGTGTTCTTCAATTAGTTAATGAATGACAAAGAAAAAGATGGGTCCAACAGAAGAATAATACAAAGAAGAACATTGGACAGAAGAATAATAAAAAGTTGTTACCTTTTTGGTGTGCTTTGTCGTGCTCATGAATCTGAGAGCAAAACATCCTCGAACAGATTAATACAACCAGGAAAAGTAGATTTGATAGCAAAACATTCATCCAACACAGAAATACAACAAAAATAAGTAGATATGAGAGCAAAACATTCATCCAAATATGGTAGAAAAACAAAAAAACGCAAAAAAGTTGCTACCTTTTTTTGTGTTCTTCACTGTGCTTGTGAATCTGACTGCAAAACATCCATCCAACAGAAAAATGCTACAAAGAAAAGTAGTTACATATGGTAGAAGAACAAAAAAATCACAGAGAAGAAGAAAAGTTGTTACCTTTTTGGTGTTCTTCACCGTGTTCATGAATCTCACAAGAAAACATTAATCTAGCAGAGAAGAAATACAGAGAAAAGTGTTTAAATATGGTAAAAGAACAAAAATCGCAAAGAAGCAAAAAAGTTGTTACCTTTTTGGTGTTCTTTGCCGTGCTCATGAATCTGAGAGCAAAACATCCTCGAACAGAAAAATACATCCAGAAAAAGTAAATCTAATAGCAAAACATTCATCCAACACAGAAATACAACAAAAATAAGTAGATATGAGAGCAAAACATTCATCCAAATATGGTAGAAAAACGAAAAAACGCAAAAAAGTTGTTACCTTTTTTTGTGTTCTTCATTGTGCTTGTGAATCTGACTGCAAAACATTTATCCAACAGAAAATACTACAAAGAAAAGTAGTTACATATGGTAGAAGAACAAAAAAATCACAGAGAAGAAGAAAAATTGTTACCTTTTTGGTGTTCTTCACCGTGTTCATCAATCTCACAAGAAAAAATTAATCCAACAGAGAAGAAATACAAAGAAAAGTGTTTAAATATGGTAGAAGAACAAAAATCGCAAAGAAGCAAAAAAGTTGTTACCTTTTTGGTGTTCTTTGCCGTACTCATGAATATGAGAGCAAAACATCTTCGAACAGAAAAATACAACCAGAAAGAGTAGATCTGATAGCAAAAGATTCATCCAACACAGAAATACAACAAAAATAAGTAGATATTAGAGAAAACATTCATCCAAATATGGTAGAAAAACGAAAAAATGCAAAAAAGTTGCTACCTTTTTCTGTGTTCTTCACTGTGCTTGTGAATCTGACTGCAAAACATCCATCCAACAGAAAAATACTACAAAGAAAAGTAGTTACATATGGTAGAAGAACAAAAAAATCACAGAGAAGAAGAAAAGTTGTTACCTTTTTGGTGTTCTTCACCGTGTTCATGAATCTCACAAGAAAACATTAACCCAACATAGAAGAAATACAAAGAAAAGTGTTTAAATATGGCAGAAAAACAAAAATCGCAAAGAAGCAAAAAAGTTATTACCTTTTTGGTGTTCTTTGTCGTGCTCATGAATCTGAGAGCAAAACATCCTCGAACAGAAAAATACAACCAAGAAAAGTAGATCTGATAGCAAAACATTCATCCAACACATAAATAAAACAAAAATAAGTAGATATGAGAGCAAAATATTCGTCGAAATATGGTAGAAAAATGAAAAAACGCAAAAAAGTTGCTACCTTTTTTTTTGTGTTCTTCACTATGCTTGTGAATCTGACTGCAAAACATTCATAGAACAGAGAAATACAACAAAGAAAAGTAGATCTGGGTGCAAAACATCCATCCAACCCAAAAATACAACAAAAATAAGTAGATCTGTCAGCAAAAAAATCATCCAACCAAGAAATACAACAAAAAACTTAGTTAAATATGTTAGAACACGAAAAAATGCAGAAAAATTGTTACCTTTTTGGTGTTACTCACTGTGCTCATGAATCTGAGAGTAAAAATTTCATCCAACCGAGAAATAAAGTTTGAGAAGAAGAAAATTGGTGTAAGGTAGATGGAGGACGAACACTGGTGGAGTAAGAGAGAAGAAGAAAAGTTGAGAGGTTGAGAGGAAGCTGAAGAGGCCGCTGCCAGAGAGAATGAGAAAGATAGAGAAAGAAGAGAGAAGGTGGTCGCAGAGAAAATGAGCAAGAGAGAGAAAGAATTGAGACAGAGGAAGCTGAGAAGACTCCGGAAGAGAGAGAAAGAAAATATAAACTTCAGATTTTCAGACGTTTTTGCAATTATTTTTAAAACTTGAAAACGCTGAGAGAGTGACACGTAAGCTCTTTTACCTTTTGTAGATAAAAATTTGAATTATGAAGAAGATCAGATATATTATTCAATGTAAAAAGTTGCCTTTTGTTAGTTCACAATTGTATAATAATATTGATACGTGTTTCGAAAGTCTAGGGTTCAGGAAAAGAAAGATTTGTCCCTGGGAGCCTTATTTTCATTTCTACATAAATGTCAATATTTTTCCTTTTAATTTCTTTGAGATAATATTATTAAAATTAATATGTTCGAGATACTGTCTATTTTGAAATTTGAAATTTTATAATTATTTTGTTTAAAAAGTGTTTTGGAGATTTGAAGGAGAAAATTATCTTTAAATTATTTTTTGTATCAATTCTCACATAGTATGAAACTATTTGGTGCACCGAAAGAATATGTTTTCAATTTTGTTATATATACCGTTATGTTTTTGTTCATACTAATATATATAATATATATTTTGTTAGATTATGAATCAAATCAAATCAATTATAAAAGAGTAAAAAACCTTAAATTAATTGAGTAATTCTCGATATTTAAAGAATGGAATGCGAAAGTATACTTATCATAGAGTACAATAGATGAAAGATTGACAAGAAAGTATACTTATCATAGAGTACAATAGATGAAAGATTGACAAGATTGGTACCTGATTCTCCAATTATAAAATACTTGAAGGTTATTTATTGATTTTCTCTTCTAATAAGGATAAAGAAAAAGGAACACAAATATAACAAAGATGAGGACCGTAACTTTTTATGCCCCTTCAACAACTTAGAATATAGTTGATATCTACACATTACATTTAATATATCATGTACATGTTCTTAGTCAAAGATTTAATTAATTAGATCATTTTAATATTTTGACTAATAATATAATGGTCTTAACACATTTAATTATTATATATATATATATATATATATATATATATATATATATATATATATATATATATATATATATATATATATATATATATATATATATATATATATATCCTAAATTGCTAACATATTTTACATATATGATTTGAGAAATATCAGTACCATACTCTTGAATTAATCTACTCTATATTGAATTTACTGAAATTTATAAAACAATATATATGGGTCTCACTTTATTAATTGATTGTCTTATTTATAATTTGTACATTTTAATAAATTTTAATTACTAATAATAAAAGTGTGTTAAAAAAATGAGACAAAGTTGCTATTATACCACTCTGTACTTGAATATCATAATAATTAGTCAACCTCATAGGATAGCGCGATTTATGAACATCATCAAAAGCAAATTGCACTATTTTGAAGCATATAACATTATTTTGGTTATTATATATCTTTGTTTCTTGTAGGATCTACGTGTTTCTTAGCAACAGAGTGGTCAAATTATAAATGGTCAAATTACAAAAACTAAATGGTCAAGTATTGCAGTAATTAAAATAGGAATTTAGTCGATGTAGATAAATAGAGTTTACCAACCACTCGGCCAAAAAAAAATTGCATCAAGTGTCCCCAAATTTTTATCAGAAAATTGACCTAGCTAGGAAGTACTATGCAAGAAATAATTGGCTCCAGTACAACAAACACGTTCAAAATTAGCTAGTTATGGCTAGGTAGATCGATTTTAGTGGCATATATTTAGAAAGTGCATATTTAATAGTTTGATTCAAGACCAAAAACGTTTAAGTCGCAATTTTTCTTTTTTACAAAGAAATCAACAATGCATACTTGACGTTGAAATATTGTTTATGACAAAAGATAGTGGGAAAGTAAAAACTACGCTGTGTCTTACTTTATTGCCATCACAAGAAAAAAATATGCTTCTTAGAAACTTTAATTTATGGGTCATAGTGAGAAGTTCGAGATTATGAGAGTGATGTTGGTTTTTTTTTTTTTTTCTCAACAATAACGAATATATAAATAAAAGAACAACGAGGATGTGAATATGAAACTTTCGAAAAATATTAGACACGGTGAAGGGTGTTTTTCTATTTAAATATTAGGGACTGGTTTTATGTTAGTAGTTGATGCTTTCAAGAAATCTTATATTGTTTATTCTTGGCCTTTGAGGATACATTATATTTCTGTTTAACCATTTGCAATATCTTAAATTATAATATGTTCTGCATATATATAGAAAAGAAAATAAGTGTGTTAATAAGTTAATATATAAATTGACATTAGAAAATTTTTTCATTGATCTGAAACTTTATTGTATTAGTCATCAATAAAGTAAAAACTAATTTAAGTTATTACAAAAATTTATATTTTCTAGATTTATTATGAATTTTAGTGGTCATTTTTACTTTCATCTCTTTTTATTATTCTCAACATAGACCCATAATTAGGGATGTCAACAGAGTAGGTAGAATACGGGTAGTAAATCTCTCGTACTTTACCCGTTGGATAAATATTCGTCATGTACCCGTATCGGGTATCTGTTATGTGAGTATCTGCATATTTTTTAATATTCACGGATATTCACAGGTATCCGTTATGTGAGTATCTGCATATTTTTTAATATTCACGGATATCCACGGGTACCCGTGGATATTTACAAAAGAAATATTTAATATTTAATAACATATTTTAACCATAAATTCAAATAAAAATACAAGACAAAATATTCATAAATGTCAAACAAAGTGCAAATAACCTATTTAAATAGTTTTGAATGACAGTTCACAAAGAAAAAGAGATTTTTTAAAATCAATCGATAAAAAATAACTCATTCAAAATCGATGTGTTAATGTTTTAATTATGTTTTTTTTAATTTAAATTAGAGTATATTCGGTATGAGTATCCACAAGTACGGATACTATGATATCTGTATCCGCTCCGTTAACATGCAAGTATAAAAAATATATGTATCAATTATTCGCGGGTATCCATTTACAATATTCACTCCCTATCTGTTGTGGATTTTGTCCGCGGATACCCATGGGTACAAATTTTGTTGACATTTCAACCTATGATTAATGAATTTTATATACCAACTTAACTAAGATGTCAAAATCATAGTGATATCCAGAATACAATAACTTTTATTTAAAAAAAAAAAAACTTCTTTTAACATAATTAAAACCTAAATATTACATTTTAATATATATATATATTAAAGAATTATAATTAATTGATAACGATCCATATGTTGTAGACAAGTTGTTCCATTTAACTAGTGTTTATGAAAACACCCAATGTCCCAAAAGTGAAAATAAAAAATATTAAAAGAAATTAATTAATGTGCCGGCAAAACTATATGCTTCCTTTCGTATGATAATAAACTAACCATATGATTCGTAATCGTATCCTTCCTTCATGGAATAACACGTAAATACAATAACCGCGAATTTAGCCAGTTTTACGCTTAATATTATTTTATTTCTTCTAACACATGCTACACACATGTGACACGCAAATATGCCGCTAAGTTTTATAATCAAAAATAAAAATAACAATACCTATTCATATTTAATAGTTATTTATTAACTCTAAAATTTCTGAGTCCATTTTTCAAACACAATGTGGGCATATTGATGAGGTACAACTAACCACACTCTATGCCCTACATAACCAAATAATTTTGCATAAAAAATTCTATAAAACCAGTTTATAAGGTGGGGATTGCACCCACTTTATATATTGTGAATTGGTCTTATATCTAGTCGATGTGAGACTTCCAACACACCCTCTCATGCCGAGGTATATTCATCTCGTGCATGGGACTAGAAATTAGTGGGTGGTCCGTTAGCGGTTCGATAGGGTGTGGAACAAAATGTCCACAAAATCTCGCTAGGATAGGCTCTAACCTGGCTTTGATACCATGTTAGAAGTGTAGTTTAAGCCTAACTCAACCCCACAAAATCGGCTTGTAAGGTGAGGATTGCACCCACTTATATATTGTGAACTGACTTTATGTCTAGTCGATTTGGAACTTCCAACATAACTCAATTGTTAAGAGAAGTTGCAGGGTGGGTGGAGGAGTACGAGGGTGGTCTCACTTTTGCCTCCATTAGAGGTGAAGGTGATCTTAGTGGTCCAACTTAAGTTGTGGTAGAGATGAATAACAATGAAACCACTTTTTTCTTTTCAAACTTTCCAAATAACTTTGAAGAGTATGATATGTGGAAGATCTTTCAAAGATGGGGGAGATTAAAGGAGGTATTCATCTCAAGAAGGTTAGACAGAAAGGGGCGTAGATTTGGATTTATTAGATTCTGGAATGTCAAACACAAGGGGCAACTGGAAAGTGAGCTAGATGCAATAAGAATAGGAAATATTAAAATGCAAGTAAACATAGCTAGATTTAGCAAAGAGAAAGAAAAAAGCACTCAAGCATAGGTAGCAACAGTGTGGAAAAGGAAGGATGATCACCAAACATATGCACAGGCAGTTAAAAGCCCAATAAAAAAGTACTACCAAGAGGAATGGAAAGGACATGAAATCACAACTATTGAGAACGAAATAGAATGGTTGAACATATGTGTGGTGGGAAGAGTAAACAACTACGATCTCATCGAATCAATACAAGAGCATTTCATAATGGGTGGAATGATATCTTTATCAACAAAATATATGGGTGACAATATGATGCTAATTTCAGGAGGAGAAGGCACCGAAGTAACAAAGGTAGTAGAAGAGAATAAGTCATGGTTTGAAACAATGTTTGACTCCATAATGCCATGGTCAAATTGTGAAATTGCAGGGAACAAAGTCATTTGGGTTAGATGTCGAGGGTTACCATTATCATGTTGGAATGAAGAATGCTTAAGAAAAGTGATGGCCATATTTGGTACCCTCACAAAAGTGGTCCAGATTGTGAACTCAAAAAAGGATCTCGAGTACATGAGAGTGAAAGTACGTGTGCCCACTGCTGTTCATATGAGATTACTATGGAAGGATATTAAAATCAACGGGCACGTATACCGCATTACGCTAGAGGAGAAATTTTTCAGAGAGGAGAAATTTGAATGTAGCTACGAAAAAAGGGGTTACACATCATCAGAAAATTCTTTTGCTAAGTAACCACAAATATGCCTATCATCACAATCAGAATGCTCAGAACTTTCAGAATCTGAAGTCCGATGGCCCGATCATCAAATTGTGGAGCAAACAGTGGAGTTGTCGAAAGAACACGCCAACAGGGAAGAAAGAGAGATTGGAGCTGACACCAGGCACCAGGTGTACAACACGTCAAACATTGGAAAATCTTTCACCAAAAAAGAAAGTTTCCACCATGACCAGAAACACATTACTCAAGGTACTGAATTAGTCACGAAAGTGGAAAGTATCGTGAAGACCATTTCGGATGGTAAAATGTCAGATTTGGGGGAAAAAGTTGATCCTCAATCTGTTGGTGTTGTGATGAGTCCACAATGTTGGCCCACTAATATGTCATTAGTGCAAGAAACACAACTGGGCCCAAATTAGGAGTTAAAGGTCCAAACATTCTCAACTCATCGCTCATCTACAAGTCCAAACACAAACGTCATACTCAGTAATAAAAATTCCAATCTAAAAATAGGGCACCAAAAAGAGGGAAGGGAGGAATGCGATGAAGAAAATATCAGTCGAGGTGATGATCGAGCCACACACATGGTATACGATTCGAAAAAAATAGGTCAACACTGTAAGACTCGAGAAAATTAAATAGTTAATTAAATAATTATTTAATAAATGCAGGTAATAGAAGCCTTTAAGACATTTAATGCGGAGTGCTATGACGTGGAAAAGTACTAGCTCAAATGGTTAAGAGTACTTGATTGTGTGAAAAGACTTGGCTTTAAGTCTTATATGTATGCCAATTGTGTGTTATTTTAATCTTTGCATTATTTGGTGGAAATATTTGGAATGCTAGACGTGATAGTATAATCCTAAAATTATAGGAATTATCACAAATATGAATTGGTTGGATTGGTTGAGCACTTGCTTTGTGGTTAAAGGGTTGTGGCTTCAAACCTTGCTAAGAACAAAATTGCTCTCTTTTTGCCAAATTTTCGTTTGGTATGATTATGGAAGGGTTTAGGAAGCCAAGAGAGGTAGATTAGAGGGCTGAAAACATTGCATTTATGAGTGTTGAATAACCATTAACCCATTTTTTTTATTTAATTTTCGTTTTGGTGGAGTAATTGAGTAATTAAGAGAGCATTAAGATTGAGAGAGGGAGAGATTAGGTAGAGAAAAGGTCTGGAACTGCGTGTGAACCCTTGGGTAGAAGAATTCCAGTGAATTGACACAGACTGCAGAGAAGAATTGGAGTGGAAACCAGTTTTTGGGGTGCAAGCAAAGAACAAGAGTGTTTTTGGGGTTAGAGACACATCAAATTCGTATTTTAGCAAGGAATCCAGGTAAGGTGAGTTGTTTTAAGCATTTTAATTTGTGAATAATTGTACTGTGAATTGGATGAATTGAATTGCATGAAAACCCTATTGAATCAAGTTGTTTTCGAAAATACTGAGTTCTCACCCAAAAACCGCATGGCGGGCATGAAGGTGTCGCCAGGCGACACAATAGTTTTAACCCAATTTCTGGGTTCTGTCTCGAGTTGCTTGGCGGTAGGTTGAAATCCGCCAGGCGGTACATGATGATTGTTGTTGTTCTGCTTTGTTTTCGTGATTTTTGTCCATTGGGATATGTTTGCCTAATTGAGTGTTGATTATGCTTGTATATTGTCACTTGGAGTGTTTAGAATTCAGATTGTGATTAGAAACTTTAAGAGCTCATTTACGTGAGGGAAGGATTATACAATCTGGAAAATTTGACGTTTGCGATGCATCAATTAAATTAGTATGAGGTTATGGAGTGGATTAGTAGCATGAAATTATATTGTTCTGAAATATTGACGTGAGGTGGTTGATGGAAAAATAGAGGAGAGGGATTGGGTTCGCAGGTGCATGAAAAGTTAGCTTGTCTGGAGGAAATATAGGGGAATAGGATGTGGTTATGGCTATATGTAGTGGATTGAGTGGAGTGTGCAATTGGAACAGTGAGTAGATAACCGTGGGTCTTGGCATGATGATTAAAAGAATGATTGAAGGATAAAAGAATGTATTAAATGGGTTAAGCGTAAGAACTTGAGCTAAATGGAATTATGTAACCATGGGGTACAAATTAATTTGGCACGAGTTTGTATAGTCTAGGATGGAGAAAGAATTATATATTTCAGAATTGAGTAAGTTCAATTGGATGGATTAGCCAATTTTCTTAAGTTTGATTGAACAATTATGGTTGAGGGGAGAAATTGGTGAATCAAATGGTAAGAATTAAAGAACCTATGAATGAGATATAGGAAATTAAAATGAGGGTGGATGGCTGGAAAACTAGTAATCCTTGAAAAGCAAAGGCACAATATATCATAGAGCAATTTGTATTATAGAACCAACCAAATTGAGTGCCAAAAATCACAGCAGAGTGCCTCTAGTATGGCGCTTAGCGGCCTGCTGATACCTGCTAGGCGATAGGAACGGCGGGAGAGGTCCCTGCATCGCGTGGCACCTGGCAGCAAGGTGTGCTCCGCCAGTCAGTGACTATAAGACAATGGGTCTGGGAAAACGCTGGCGCCTGGCGGTGGGAGGTTCCGCCAGGCGGTCTGGGCTAGTTTCGTCCGGCGGCGCTTGGGGCTGCGCCATGCGATAAATTTTGTAGTCTATGTGTTGTGTGTGTGTTACGTTTGATCAATGATGCTATACTTAGATCAGGAGATGATGTGCCATGAGCGGGTAGGTTCATGGATGGTGGTGAACATATGATGATATGAGCGGGGAGGTTCATATCCAGTTACTCTCGTGTGGGGATACGAACGAGGTAGGTTTGTATGTTCCGTGCTCACACTTGAGAAATGCTGCATGCGGGGAGGTACGTAGCTGGTGGATTACATGTGTAGGACTACGGGCGGGCAGGTCCGTAGAGTAGGACTACGAGCGGGGAGGTTCGTAGAGTAAGACTACGAGCGGACAGGTTCGTGTGAGCATCATATCCTGAGTCTAAGGCTAACCATTTGTATGATTTGAAGGCTGAAAAGCCTTGGGGTTAAGGTCTTGGCCAAGAACTATGTAGAGTGAATAAGATGGGTGTATTACTTATCTTGTGTTATGATATATGTTATTTTTATTTTTATCAGCTCACCCTTTCTGTTTCTGTTTGGTGATGATCGTGTGATTCGTTACACGGAAGCAGATGATGATACAGGTGATGCTGAGGATGCTCAGGCGACGGAGTGAGGGATAGTTGAGAATAGAGCTAGAAATTTTTACTATGTTTTCTTGTTTTATTTGGAACATTGGAACTTGTAATAACTTTTGGTTTAATTTCATTTGAATTTTGTCGTATTGGATATTAAATTTTAAATTTTTCCCGCGTTTGGGAGTAATCAAATTACGATGTTTTAATTTCTTTTTCTTATTTAATTATTTTATTATGTAATATTCCTTAGGGATGTTACAAACACTCCCAACAACAAGAAAGGGAAGTCGATGCAACTACGAACGAGAAAAGAAAGAAGAACGAACCCCAAACTAATTCAAATGCATTGACACTCATCAACAAGGCAACAATGGATTCAAAGACTTTTGCTGAAAGAAAGAGCTTCTGGGTAGGAGAATCGAGCAGGAGGGCTGAGTAAGATTTGTAACCGACAATAATGGGGCTATGATTTTAGAATCTGCCATGATTTTAGTTCTAGTAAATGGAAGCTCAACCAAACAATTCAATCCAAGAAGAGGGTTAAGACAAAGGAACCCTATTGCACCTTTTTTGTTCTTAATAGTTGCACAAGGACTATCTGGAATGGTAAACCAAGCTGTAAGAGAAAATTTGTATACAGGTATAAATGTAGGGAAAAATAGAGTCAAGGTCAATCTCCTACAATTTGCAGATGATACTTTATTTATATGTGAAGCAAACTGCTACAACGTTTTAGTCATTAAAAGTATACTTAGATGCTTTGAGATGGCTTCAGGACTCAAAGTCAATTTTCATAAAAGCAAAATTGGAGCCTTGGGTGTAGATAAAAATGCTTTAATGAGGTACTCACAAGTTTTAAATTGTAGTACAATGCAAATACCATTCAGATATTTGGGTGTGGTTGTAAGACGTAACCTAACAAAGCAATCTTTTTGGCAACCAATGATTACAAAAATTAAAAATAAATTGTCCACATGGAAAGGCAGACATTTATCATTTGCGGGACGAATTTGTCTAATAAAATCAGTCATAACAACCCTGCCCCTTTACTATTTTTCTTTTTATAAAGCCCCGATAGGTGTTTGTGAGATTATTAAGAACTTTCAAAGAAATTTTCTCTAGGGTTGGGGACATGAGGGTAGAAAGATTGCTCAGATAAGATGGAAAAATATTTGTAAATCTAAGCACGAAGGAGGAATTGGATTAAAAGATATCCATTTGTTTAATAAAGCTTTATTAGCCAAATGGAAGTGGAGACTAGGCACGAAGGAACATGGATTGTGGAAGGATATCTTAGAATCAAAATATGGATCTTGGAGAGGTCTAAGAAGACATACCAGAAAGCATTATACATCAAGGTGGTGGAAAGATTTATGTGATATATGTGGTGAAGGAGAGGAAGGAAAATGGTTTAACCAAAACTTGGAGTGGAAAGTAGGTTCAAGATGTAGGATTAAGTTTTGGGAAGATACGTGGAAGGGATCATTGCCTCTTTATATAAGATTCCCTAGATTATATGAGAACTCAATTAGTAAGGAGAAAACACTAAGGGAGTTCGGTAAATGAACTAACAATGGCTAGGTATGGTTGATGAAATGGAGAAGAGATTGGTTTGAGTGGGAATTGCCTCAATTAGAGGATTTTAAACATATGTTAAATCAAACACAAATTCTAAGAGAAGGAGAGGACCTTTGGGTATTGAAAGATGAGGAACACAAATTCACAGTCAAATCTACGTACTTGAAATTGAAAACTCTAATTATCGGGGAAAATTCTGATATGTTCAACATGCTTTGGAGTATAAAGGTAGCTCCATTATCACAATATTTTGCGTGGAGGGCAATATTGAATAAAATAGCAACAAAGGAAAACTTGAGCAAAAGAGGGTTACAATTAGCAGAAACATCATGTGTCCTATGCGGGTTAGAGGAGGAAAATACAACCCATTTATTCTTAACGTGTAGAATTGCAAACATGGTTTGGAACTTTTGTAATAAATGGGTGGGTATAAGTTCAGTGCAACATAATCAATTAAATATGCATTTCCAACAATTTTCTTTAATGGCCTTAAACAACAAAGAAAATAAAATATGGAAGGGCTTATGGATATCAATTATTTGGAATATTTGGAACCATAGAAATAAGATTGTGTTTAAACAAGGGAAAGTGGATCCAGAGGAAATCTTTACTTTGATACATTTAAATGCTTGGGCATGGATGAAATACAAAGTCCCACATGTTCATTTCTCTTATAATGATTGGAATTTGTACCCAATTGAGTGCATCAAATCAATAACGTAGAATCCTCCAATCAAAATATGATATGGAGGAAACATGTGTTATAACCCACTCAGACTATTCAGTCTAAAGGTCTCTTTTGCTTTATGCAGAATATTTCATAGGGGAAGTCTTCAAAGGTGCAATGGTTTACTGGATGCACAACACTTTGCTATTTAATTTTGAGTAATAGGTCAGGGAACAAATTGTTACACACATCTATTTACTAATCAGGAAGCTCTCAAATAGATCATGAACGGATTTGAATCTAGCACTGGACTAAAGGGAATGAATCCAATAATTGCCAATTGGTTACCAACTTGAACAAGTACCTATGAGTGGATATTCTTAAGGTGGTACTTTTTAGTTGCATTTTGAATATGCAAGGTCCTCTATTTGCCTTTAATCTTTTTGCTATACACATCTATTAGGTTGTTTTAGTTTATCTAAGAACTTCACGGATTTGTATAAGGGTTGAGGCACCCCTAAAGTGTCTCTCTCTCACCAGTACAGAAAGAGGATTTGGCCTCGGTTAATTTTGCATTTCTATCCCGGTTTTAGAACCGAAGCATATTAAGGTGAGGCAAAAAGGGTCGACTTATGGTCTCGGGTGTGGACCGAAGTCGTATAGTCGTTTTTCTGCCTCGGGTTGTGTAGTAACCGAGGTCATATGTAACCCAAAATCTCGTGAGTTCACTTCCGGTGTTCACTTCCTCGTCCATGCAAGAAAGATAATCAAATCTTCATACTTTGTTATGTTTTTGAGTTTTGGCATAAAAAAGGAAATGTTGAATATTTGTATCACTGCACATGGCAAGGCGTAGCATGGCAGTTGCAGTAGCCGTGGCTACTTGCTATTTGGTGACTTTCAAAAATTGGAACAGAGGGAAACGAAGAACACATAACCACGTACACCCACATCTTCTTCCTTGTTCTATTATCTGCAACCTGCATACAACAACATTCATCCTTAACCCATCATAATCGCTTCATTTCACTCTTTTTTTTTTCTCCACCAACAACTCATCCCACACGGTCACCAACAAGCATCATCACCTTCGCCTGCACAAACCTAATAATTTCCAAACTCCCGAAATCAAAACAGAGAGGAAAGAAAAATCGTCGGCGGCATCTCGAATGGTGGTGGTATTGGAAGTGAGCCACGTCGACGCAAGAAGAGGAAGAGAGGAACTCCATGGCAACTGGCGGGATCTGTTTCGGCATTTTGCACGGTGAGTTTCGTGTGTGGTGGTCGATGGTGGAGCTATTGGTTCGTTGTTGGCTGCTGGTTGTTCAGTTGCATTTCAAATCTGACGCAGTGGTTTGTGCAACTCTGATGATAGCTTGCGAGGTGGAATGACGAAGTGTTGAACTCGCGATTTAGGGTTTGATCTGCGTTGTGGTTGTTTTTTTTTCTGAAGGTGCGTGGGTTGTTGGTTTGTGGTGAACCAGTTCACTGTTGCGTTCCCCCTCCAAGACACCACTTCTTCTTCTTCTTCTTCTTTTCACCGGGACCCAGGAGCCAACTCTGCTGCCTCTCGTCCAAGGGTCGCGACAACACCGCCATCCTCCGTGACAGAGTCCGCCGCGTTGATCTCCAACAGACCACTCACAGATCTCTATCGTGGAACCAGGCTGGACGGTGCAGCGTGGATGGAGGAAAAGAGAGAGGCGCGAACAAAGGTATTCAACATAGAAGAGAAAGAACTGTGCAATCGTTATTTTGAAATCCCTAATTTGTCATATGGCCTCGGTTCAATAGCCACCCGAGGCCAAATTACATTCTCCCTGTGGCATTATTGCTTCGGGCCTATAAAACTGAAGCCTATAAGGCCTTTTGGCACCGGGTTTTCATTAACCGAAGAAAAAACCCATATTCTGCTTCGGGTTTTGGGTGAACCGGGGTAGAAAAGTTGACAATAATTACAAAAATGCCACCGCACCATTTTATGCTTCGGTTTTATAATAACCGAGGCATATAACGCGAGTTAAAATCCCAAAACTGCACTAGTGTCTGTGTGTGTGAGTGTGTGTGTATATATATATATATATATATATATATATGTATATATATATATACACTCTTTGCTGATAAAAAAAATACAATTCTTATTCCTGCCTAATCCATATCATAAATAAAATTCATACAAAACCAAGGAAGAAAGATCTTCTCAATCATTTTGTAGGATTCAGCACTCCTTTGTGGGACGTTATAAACCAGTCACCTTGGCCACCTATTGACTATCTCATCCTCAAAGCAACACTTGTCTGCCAATTTCTTATCATCACAATGTGTGACTCACCTCCCTTGTCTTCCAACCACCATGTACTTATGATGCAAACACTGTCATTACAACACCAGACTCATACTTAGATGTGATTAGGGGTTTTGGTAGCAAAATTAGATAAATCAATGGAATTAGAAGTTATAAAAATCACACTAAATAAAAAAAATGGTTTAATGAATAGAAAACTACCACGTTCTGTGAAGAAAGTAAAGAATATGCCACATTGTTTCAAGAAGATGGAAAATCTCATTTCACATGCTTTGAAATTTGAAGAAATTACCAACATATACTTGAAGATTTTCTAGATGCTATCAAAGTTTTCAGAACCTTATAGAATTTTTAAACAAGAAATCAAACAACATGTAATGTTGGAAATCCCCATTATGAGAGATAAGATCAATTTACAACATATAAGTAGGTCCAAACCTCACCTTACAAGTTGATTTTATAAGGTTGAATTATCTTTAAATTTCACTTCTTAACAAGGCATCAGAGTCATGAGTTACAGTCTATCCCAATGTTGATGCTCCAATTCAATCAATTTTTGAGCAAGTATATTGGATAATTGTAGTACAACAAGTGTCGTATCGACAAAAATTTAGAAGAATACACAACATTTAGGACATGTTTGATCTTAATAAAACAATGTTTGGATGATGTGTTGAGATCAGATTTCACCACTTATCCCTCTCTTGTACTAGTCCATTATTTACTTATTTAGATGCAATTATTCTTGTCTTGGGAGTGCTCTTAAATGTAACTCTAGATCCAATTCTGAAATCTAGAGCTTAAGATCATCAAACTCCAGTATGATTCCTTAGTGACTGTTTGAATAAATCACTGGTTTTATGTTCAAGACGCTATAAGTAGTTAGAGCCTTAGATATATTCATATCATCTAAAAGCAGGAGGATAATTAGTTTGACAAGTTCAAATCATTTCTCACTCAATCCCAAACTAGTAAGATAATATGAATGATCAGTTCATCCAACAACAAGTACAATCTAATTCACAAACATGCAAATAAAAGCAAACTTATTAGATAATAAATCGATATGAGAGAGTGCAAAGGGTTATATCAGATCTGAACACAAGAGAGTTTAACTCTTCATGGTGGTTATAAAAATTACATAACTTGGAGTAGACATAACTCTCTTATGCTCTCTAAAGATATACAATAAGCATCGAGATGGAGCCAAAAACTATCCTTAAAAGTTTGTTAAAAGGCTCTACAAAAGCTCTCTCTAAGATCCTTCTAAGAGATTTCTCAAACAAAGGTGCAACTCTGTTTTAATAAATAATCTAGGACGGTGCTCAATTGCACACTTGTGGCTCAACAGTAGAGGTATCCCTTCCTTGTGGGTTTGCTTTATGGCCCAACCTCATGTTCTGACGCTCAACTCTTGAGGTAACTTCTTTGAGAAGGAGTCTCCATGGCTCAACTACAGGTTTGGTGTTTGAAATTTCCTCTTCATGAGGGTTTGCTCTCTGTGGCTCCGCACAATTTCTACCGCCCAATGTTGTTGACTCAGTTTAACTCAATTTTATAGTATTTTTTGTCAAATCTTCTAATATCTCCACAATCCTCTCTTTTGGTACTCTAATATACAAAACAAACTAAATTGGAATGAATTATCAAAAAATTATTGTCAACACTCGGTTTTGTTTGAGTAATATCAAATATTAAAAATAATAAAATAAAATTAACATGAAAAAATGAATAATAAAAACATATCCTTTTGGTTATTAAATAAAAAAAGGTTTGTAATTTTTTTGTGTCTTTTTATATGCATCTTAATGTCATAAAAAAGAGAGAATTGAAAATAGAAGTATTCATAGTGGATTTATTTTTTTCATCTAATAACTCTTCTTTGTTTGCTTTTCTCTCACACACACTTACAATGATTTTCTTCTTTTATCAAAGGTCCTCTTACTTGCTTTTATTCTAATGCAAAAATTAGCACTCCTACAAGATTGCAATTTCTTTTATTCTAATACAACACTCAACGCTCCTACAAGATTGCACATTCTCTTCTATAAGTTACAAAAAAAAACAATCACTTTTGTTAAAAAAGATAGTTGACCCACATGCTCAAGACTTCACGTGCCATGAGACGCTTTGTCTATTGTTTTAAAGCAACCTACGAGAGGCAAAATGGTATCTATGAAAAGAATAACACAAAAAACAAAAGAAAGAGGGAGAAGAGTGAGAGTTTGCTCCTCCCTAAGGAGAGAGAAGGTGATTAGGTGCAGAGAAAACGTGAAAAAGAGATAAAAGTGAGTAAAAAAAGATTAAAATTTCTGATATACTATCTCTCGCCTAGTATTTTTGTTTCCCTTATCCATGCAAAAAAGAATGATCAACCTCCAACATTTTAACCATGCATTTGATTCCTATGTGAGAAAGGAAAGTGTATGAGTAGAGAGATATCTTCCTATCATCAGTGAGGCACTGCTATACTCAATTACAATGATAGCAAGTTGAATGACAGGGGAGGAAGATCATATCTTTATCCTTCTCTACTCAAAAAGAGCCCGATGAGAGTGTGAGGGGTACACAAAAAAAAACATAAAAGTACAGAAGAAGAGAGAAGTGGGGAAGGAATAGAAAGAGTTTGAGGAAGGTGAAGCTGAGAAAAGAGAAGGAGATACTCTTGGCACCGTGAAGAGTTTACTCTACAGGTAAGTTTCCTTTAACCTTGCTTTAAAATCTCTCCATGAATGTATTTGATTCTCTCTAGTGCTTAGCTTCACATTCAGAACTTGTCTATCAGTTTATATGTTGGTATGTTTTGGATGTTGTTGTTTCTTGTTTGTTTTCTTCTTTTATTCTTTATCTCATTTCACTTTTTCTCATTGCATGTGCACATTTGCATCTTCATCGTTTCCCTTCTAAACCATGTAACCATGGTGATGTTGTTGGGGATCGCTAACACAGCCAAAATGACCTACGTTCATGACGACTACATTAGATTGTATTTTTGATTGATAAATCTTTTTTATAATTACATGAGTATTTATAAAAATAAAGTAGATAAATGGGTTAGGTTCAATAAACCCTTCAAACTCCACATACTCAACAATCTTCCACTTAGAGGTTGATATCATAAACTGCACTCCTAAGTAAATCTAGTAAACCTCAGAACTATAACACTTCCAAACCAGTGTGATGCCTTCTCAACAATTAACCATAAAGGCCGAAGTTATGCAAAACTTTAACTTCTCATTAATAACCACCTTAGTTAATATATCTGTAAAATTCTCTGACCTAGAGATTTTCTCCAAGAACAAAGTATCATCATTGATTAATCTCTAATGAAAAGGTATCTCATCTGGATGTGTTTTGTCTTTGCATGGAACACAAGAATTTTAGCAAGATGAATGACACTCTCATTATCACAATAGAAAGTACTGTCACAATGCTTCTTGCACAACTCCTTAAGAAAATTCTTCAACTAAATTATTTCCTTACATGCTTCAAAAATAGTCATGTACTCTATTTCTGTGGTTGAAAGTGCAACATTTTTCTGAAGTCAAGACATCTAACTGACTATTGTGTCATCTACTGTGAAAACAAATCATGCTTGTATTTGAGCAACTGAGACGGTGGACAGTGTTGAGAGTACATGTTTAGTTTGGTTGTTTGGATTTTATTGTAGTGTGGGTTTCTTCTATTTTATATGCGTCGATTTCCCTTTTTAATATATTTAATACACTTTTTTTTTTCTCTATGAGTGTATCGTATTTTAGTATGTTGCAGTGCACTGGCAGATGATTGACACCTGAATCTTTCACCCTTCGAACCCAGTCATAGTCTTTTAAAATATATTGAAAAAGTATTATGCATGATATGTGGTTATATATGTTTTTCTCATGGGGTACGCAACAACGCCACTAATATCGAATCTGATTTGCATTTGGGTGTGTACCGTGTGCATTATTTTTCCATGTATGGAAGCTTCATATTACATTGGGTTTAGACTCTGCATGCATTGTTTTGCCTCTGACATTATAATGCATTTCCATAACCAACTAAGGCATTCGTATTCTTATCGTATAAACTAAAAGCATGAATAATATATTTGGACCCCGTAAAAGCTTTTTAAGTTTTGTATATTTACTTTCATATTTCATTATTAAATCATGATAATATGCTCTAGTTTTATCAGTTTTGTAACTTTGGTTGTCCGATTTTCCTGGCTCCAAATGGTTTTATTTGTATTAGCATAGTATATTTATTTACTTTTGTATTAGAGAAGTTTGTAATCTTTTTTATTAGTTCAATTAATTTTACTTATTTATCTGGTGTTTCATTAATAAATATATGATATTATATATTATCAATTCAACACCGTTTCTTTTAATTTTTGTGTGGTTTTCACCACCCTTTTGTATTAAAAAATTGTTAGATGTAGTGAGTGACTCTAATATCCCAATTTTAGCAGTTTTATAAAAATTAATAAAATAGGATTGTTTCACCATAGTAGTCAAAACAGAAGAACCAATATATAAAGTATATTAATACAGTCCTAGAACAGATAGGACTATAAAAATATAACATTTATACAAACTAGCTAAAAAGACCAATTCTAATTCTAAGCACAGACTACTCACTTACAATAGCTCCCACTGAAACCTTTTATCAACTTAAAAGATGACTCTTCAACCTTCCGAGGTGCCTTTGACATTACAACCACATATGCTCCCACCGAATAGGTGATCATCGCAAAAGAAAGACAAATAATACATAAACACAAAAGAAGGGTAAGCTAATATAAACAAAGAAATATTCATGTGAAAACTTAACTCAATTTACCAACATAACACACATAGGCATACATATAAACAAAGATATATTTGACACTAAACTCAATTATTTGGATACATGCAAGTGACATCGGATCTCTCGGTGGCTTGCACCTGTGTGTGGTTCCAAAACTCTGCAGAGTTTGGCCCTTAGGGGTTATCACCCAACCACTCACAAGGTAAATCCCCTTTGCGCCTAGGACTTGATCAAGTTTAGTGACTAGGATCTCCTGCTACTCCTCACGATATAACTCATTCTACTCTATTTGAGCATTAATGATTATTAGAGTGCCAGGATACCAACCAATACCAAGTCATTATGTCATTGCATACACTAAAACACCACCACAACCATCACCACTAGGAACTTCTCCTTGAAATTCTTTAAACATCATAAATTTGCATGCTCACACAACATTTCATACCAATTATCATCTTATATACCCACAATGACATCCATAGTAACCAAAACAACAAAAATAGGAAAACAGAGAATTGACGCCATACATGAAATACATCCAAATGGTGAAAATAATTTTTCTAACCACAGACTTCAAAACAAAGATCCTATCAGTAAAAATGAATATTCACGTGTCTAGGATCAGCTGTCAAAATTTCAGCTTAATCTAACAGTTAACGAAGCGGGAATCTTCATTTTACCAATAAGACACAGTGTTGAAAACTGGGTAGTGCTGAGCGCTGGAAAGTGGCGCCCAACGTTGATCAATTCGCAAAAACGAACTCTTAGCGCCACCTGGCTAGTGCTTAGCGCCAATCGATTCGTAAAAACGAGCGTTAAGCACTGCCACATGAGGCTTAGCCTTGTAGCAGATATCAGCAACATCAAATTAAGGTTTTTGAGCAAATCTGGACCCGTTTCATTACTCCAATTGGTACTTCTACTATAGGCAGTTGCCAAAAAGAGTTTTAAATTATAGTAGGTTGCACCAATTATATCCATGATCCAACAACTCCATCTTTCTCAAATACCCCCAATTCAAACAATACAATCAATTTCAATCCAATCATTTAAAAGATCAATATATCACAATCACAAGCATCAATAATTCATCATAGCATATTAGATACTTCATAATCATACAAGATATGACTCACTCACTCTAAAAGCTATTAGCTTCCCTTACCTGACAAAGCGACTCTGTAGACCCAAACTGCTCAAAGAACACCAAAATGCATCTAACTCCACAGGATGCTCTTTCTACACATAGAAACATCACAAGAACGATCAGGACCTACCATTATGATCACTGATCAACAAAGACTCATACTGATGATTAAAACAAGTCATGCAAGTGGAAGATGGCTCACATGTGAGAGAAAACATAATTAGACCAAAAAGAGACGGAAACTTAACTTACGCGAACGGAGAAATTGATCAGTCCAACTTGAAGAGCTCGCCGAGAGGATCAATCCTACGGTCACGGTTCTTCAATCAGATGACCAAAGAGACAGAAATCCTAGAGAAAAGTTAGAGAACTCTAGAAAAGTGATTTCTAGAGAGATATGGTGTTTTAAAATAATGAAACTCTTTTAGAACGATTCTATGTATATTAAAACCTTTAATATTAAAATAATCGAGTCTCACTACTTTTAAACCTCTATCACTACTAAAATGTCATTTTCTAAGGTTTCACAATGAAGGATCTTGATCAAAAAGTTTGAAGGAGCCAAAATAATATACTTAAATTTTAGATATTTAATTATTAGGTATAATTACTCGTATAGTACCCAGTTTGGGGCTAGTGTGTCAAATAGGTACCCGGTTTAAAAAAAACTGTCAATTGCATCCCAATTTTTGAAAAAATGCTTCAATTAGGTCTCTTTTAAATAGAGTTGACTAACACCGTTAGTCAACGTGCCACGTGTCAGACTGTGGTTTTTTAATTTTTTGAAAAAAAATGCCACGTGTCAATTCCCTGTGTGTGACACGTGGCATTGTCAGTGCCACGTGGCATTAGTGTCACTATCAAATGTCATTGTGTTGATTTCGATTTAGTCCCCATATATGTCTTTTTGTTTCAATTTAGTACCTAATTTTTTTAATAATTAAGTGCTAATATTTTTACATAATTAAGTACTAATATTTTTACATAATTAAGTACTAATATTTTTAAGGGTTAAATATGTTTTTGATCCTTCAAGTTTCAGTGAAATTTGGAATTAGTCCCTAATCGAAACTTTTGACCAATTTAATCCTTCATCTTTATAAATGCGTGAATTTAGTCCTTTTAATCAAATTTTGTTAAGTTTATTAGAAGTTTCAAACGTGTTTTATTATAATATTTGAGTTAACATTTAAGTGAAAATGGGTCAAATGATGTAAACAATTCAAATACTATCATGAAATGCGCTTGAAACGTTAGATAAACTTAATAAAATCTGGTTAAAAGGACTAAATTCATACATTTCTAAAGATGAGGGACTAAATTGGTCAAAAGTTTCGAAGAGGGACCAATTCCAAATTTTACTGAAACTTGAGGGACCAAAAACATATTTAACCCTATTTTTAATAATTAAGTACTAATATTTAATAATTAAATTAGATACACATAAGTAGGTACTAAATTGAAACAAAAAGACATATATGGGAACTAAATCGAAATCAGCACAATGGCATCTAATAGTGATACTGTCACGTGGCATTGACAATGCCACGTGTCACACACAGGGACCTGACACATAGCATTTTTAATTTTTTTTCAAAAAATTTTAAAAAAATAAAAAAATAAAAAAAGAATAAAAAAAACCATAGACTGACACGTGGCACGTCGTTAACGGCGTTAGTCAACTTCGTCTGAAAGGGACCTAATTGAAGCACTTCTCCGAAAGTCGGGATGCAATTGACACTTTTTTAAAATCGGGTACCTATTTGACATACTAGCCCCAAACTTAGTACTATACAAGTAATTATACCTTAATTATTATTACTAAGATAACAAAAGTATACATAATTTAGTATTGAAATTCTTGTATGTTTTTCCTTAAAAAAATTATAGTTTTGAAATTGTATTTGTATGAAACTCATTTTAAATAAGTTTTTCTAATTTCATTTATTTTCCTGAATATTTTCATATTTGAGAACGTTTTCTTATAATAAGTTCCAAAGAATTAATATGAAACATTTCGCGTATAATTCAAAACAATTAATATGAAACTTCTCATTTATTTATAATTTTTTGAATATTAAGAAATGATTCTCTAATTCAACAATTGAATCCCTAGTATCATGCTTGAAACTAGATGAAGAAGTAAATTTGTATTGCTTTTATCTTCAAGGGTATCTTCTTTTTTATGACTTAAAAAACATGAATCTATTATTTTATTTTTCATCAATATACCTATTTAAAAAAATGAAGACTAAAAAATAATTTATCAAAATTTAATAAAAAATTGATAGATGTAATTACTAAAAAAAATTATAATCAAGTCACATTTAAAAAATGGTTATAAAAAACATATAATACATAACTTCTCTTCTTATATTCATAAAAAATAAATATACAAAAAACTCATAAGATGAAAAAAAAACTAAATATCAAACTAATATTTTGCTATCAAGAGAAAGAAGATAATTGTCTTTTTTTATTTTAAAAGAGAATGATGAAAACTAAGAGGGAGAAAATGAATCTAAGTATAACTTATTATCTCTTTTTTAAAACAAAAAAAAAAACAAAAGAATATATATAAGAATTATAAATGAATACAATACGTAAAACTTAAAATGACAAAAAAGATATCTTAATAAATTTTATTATTTTTTGTTATGTTTAATTTTTATTTATATTAAATAATATATTTTATAAAAAAATAAAAATAAATCTAAAAAATTTTAAAAATACTTTTAAAAAAATTTAAAAAATCTTGGGGGCATGGCCGAGCGGACTCTAAGGTCCGTCACTAGATGTATGACCGCACGTGTCGCGTCATCTTACTCTTGTGTTTATTTAAATATTTTTTTTTAAGATTTCTAAAATGAGGCTTTTCTTTTGGATATTTATATGCCTGTCCATGATGTCTTATTTCTTCAAAATAAACGTAACTCGTGTGATTAAAGGCGTCATTCTAGTATTTTTTTTTCAATAATTCCAAAACCCTAAAATTAAATATTTCAAAATCAAATATTTATGGTTTCACACAAATTGTTCTTTTTTATAGAATTATGTAATCCTTTACGAGGATACACAGGATAAAAGTCGATCATTGTTAAATTCAAATAAAGGTTCCAAAAATATTTTATTTATTAGTTATTTTTGAATAGTCTTTTCTTTTATTTGGAAAAATAAATATTTAGAAAAGCCATATATTTTTTTTTTCATGTATTTAATTAAAGTTCTCGTTTTCGAGTTTTCGAATTAGCGTCGTAGAGTATTAATACATTCTGTATGTTTAACCAACTCTCAGACCCAAATTCAGTTTTTGTAGACATCACCATAATCTTTATATTTTTTCATAATTTTTTTAAAATAAATTATAATAGCAACTTCAAAACTTTTTTTTAAGTAATTTTTCTTGTTGACTCGTCGCTCTGTCACAATCTCTATTATAATAGTTATTAACTATCTAAGGTAGATAAGTACCGAAAACTCATCTAATTTTTCACTTAATTGAGCATTTATCACCTATTGAAGTTTATTGTTTAGTGAATCTATTATTTCACCCATTCTCAGTTGAGCTCAATAGATTCATAAATATTCAAATTTCACCCTAATAAAAGTTAAAATATTAAAATAATATATATAAATATTGTTGTAGTTAAAATATTATAACAAAGACAATATTCTTTAAACGGTTAAATATAACCAAAACAAAGACTCCACTACTGAAATTTATTCCTTTTGTAGTGTTTCTCCATTTCTTAATGTCATTCTCTCTTTAAAAGAATTTTCCCCTACCCTCTCATTAATTTCTTTTCTCTAGTCTTTTTTTTTTCAAACTTTGATCATACCTTGGAGTAGTTTGGGAGCTAGGAGTCATTTTCAATCGATCAATTTTTCAAACATATAATAACTTTTTATTTATGTTAAAGATAATTTGTTTTCTTCTTCTTATTTTGGATTTTTCATAAATTTTGGTGAAGTTAGTTTAGAAAACTAATTATCCTAACTTAGTCTAGTTTGTATTGAAATTTTGTTATGTTTGAATTTTTTTTCTTCAGTTTTTTAGATTTTGAATAAATTATTTTCTTGAATTAGAAGCTACTTTAGAGTTACAAAGAAGTTATTCATGTTTTTAGACTAAGTTATGAATATTTTTAGACAAGTTAGTTCCTATAATCTTCCTAAATATCAATTTACGAGTTTGACGTAAATAAAAGTGTATGCATGTTCACAATCACATTATTTTTTCCATGTAATAATAGTCGCATGAAGTGGAAAATCCTGAACTTATGAAAATTTTAATATCTTTGGACGATTTTCTTGGTACATTATACCAGCTTGCTGACATCATAAGTGATGAGTCAATGATGGTTTCATGGGATTATGATGTATTTGTGAGAAACAATGACATCCCATTGTACTTGCATAAGCAAGATGTCTTAAAACTTATGTCAGAGACATAAGAACTGAATATTACTATTATTCAATTATGGATGATATAAGCATCTAAACCATTATTTATGTTTAATTGATTTATCTAGTTACTTATGTTAAATAACTATTTTTGTCCAGGCATATGTTTGGTGTCAGTAACAATATAGGGTTGAGTGATGACCCCCAACTCACTCATTAATGCAATAAGTTTTATGATGTTCAAGCATACATCACCAAATGCTTTGGACGAGGGAAGGAAATATATTTTGTGCCCTATGTTGCTAGTAAGTGTAGTTTGTTGAGTTGTAATTATAATTTGTTATTCTAAGGTATAACAATGAATTTTGTTTTGGATTCAGGCGTCTTTGATAGTTACTTATGGTTTCCATGAAGGACAACATCGTTGTGTGACTTTGTTCCTTGCACGAGCCTCCCCCTAACCATCTCAGACAAGTAATATATATGTAAGAATCTCAATTTTATGAACTTTCTTTCTTATATAATTGTATCCTAAAACATTACTTTTTTCATAGTTCAATTATTGGACATAGCATGTTGTTAGGGAAATTAACTACTAAGACAAAAGGTTTAGATGTTTGGTCCTCTAGGTTTGGTATTTTGGTTTACAATATTATAATTGTTAGATTTATTTTCTTCCTTAATTATTTATAATTGTGCATTTATTGTAGTGTAATAAACAAACTGACTCATATGAGTATAGTTACTATGTAATGCAATGGATGTCAACCGTTGTTCGTGCTCGTATCATGAGTAGTTGAAAAATGGTAATAACTTCATTATATCAAATACTTATCTGCAATTTTGTCTTGGTTTATATACTAATTAAAATTATTGTCTTTATGTGCAGAAATTTTACACCACTACACCAATCCCTTAGAAGTTCATTAAATATTTAAGGATAATTTGTGTCAAGTATATTATACAAATGTACAATAATATTTAGTTCATTTATTTATGGTAGGATATGATGGTAATGAATAATATATTTAGTATTTTGCCTTATTTTACTTTGAACAGTATAATATTTTGTTTCTGGTTGGTTCTGGTTATTTTAATTTACAAGTTTAATGTGTAGGATTTTAGAGAAACAAAATCTGGATTAAAATAAAAAAACACCACCAGTGCAAGAAGGGCTTTTGGCAGCGGTTGTTTTTGATGTTCTGCACCGGTTCTCGAACCGAAGCATATTGGGGCGAGGCCAAAAGGTGAAGGTTTTTGGCCTCAGGTGTGACCCGAAGCCATACACGTATATGCTTCGGTTATCCTAGAAACTGAGGCCATAGAGTCTCTAAATTTTTAGAGATTCACCGTAGCGAACCTCACCACCGTTCGCCGCAAACGAACCTCACCACCATTTCGCCACGAACTCCACCGCAACAAACCTCACCACCGTTCGAAACCCTAATCGTGAGAGATCACTACGCTGCCTCCATCTTCAACGGAAAAGCAATCCAGATCGCGCCTAACAGAAGAACGCGAGTCATCTGCCACCAACATGAAACCCCAAAGCACGAGTGAGGCGCTGGAACGAACCAGAGTTCCTCCATAGCAGCACCTTCGAACCTTCATCGGAGCAACCGAATCAGACCATTGCGGCAACAACCCCTGAACTGCGTAGGACCTCATTCTTCTCCGCCACGAACACGAACTTGCTGGAACGAACCCACCTTCCTGCACCGTTGACGTATAGCCACAACGTCGCAACAAAGTGGCACAGAGCAGTGACAACCTTCGTCGGAGAACAGTGGTGGTTGTGGTGGACGGTGGCGCAATGATGCGATGGAGTGTGGTGGAGTTCGCGCAGAGAGGGACAACAGCTTCGAGTTTGGGATGAAGATGAACAATGCTGGATTCGCGAATTTGGAACCCTAAATAAGGGATATGGCCTCGGTTCAATTAATAACCGAGGCATAAAGTGGAATAGGCCTCGGTCCTATTCCACCCGAGGCCAAAGCCTCTGCTGTCGATGACAATTTTGAAAATTTGGAGAACTCTGACATGTTATAGGCCTCGGTTGAGTGATAACCGAAGCATAAAAGTCCTTATAAGACGATGTAAAAGAGTTCGAAAAATTTCAAAAATGCCACCGCATCCTTATAGGCTTCGGTTCCACAATAACCGAGGCCTATAAGACGATGTAAAAACACGATTCTGCACTAGTGCACCCACTTTATGCATTGGTTGTTACCAAAACCGATGTAGAAAGGAATATTATGCCTCAGTTCATACTAGAACCGACACAAAAAGATAATACTATTTAATTTTTTTTATTGTCCATCATGTCTCAATTGTTCTAGAACCGAGACAATAAGTCTCACATTTCTGTCTCAGTTGCAGCCAAAACTAAGACAAAAACACCATTTTTTTTAAATTTTTAATCCATTTTAGGCCTCGATTGTCTCAAAATCAAAACAATAAAGAGTAAATATGTCTTTGATATAAATCAAAACAGGAAGGTCACCATTTTTTACTTCGAGTGGATTGGATCTTAAAACAAAGTCAAATAGCAAAAATAATTGTGGCCATAACTTTTTGGTGATATATATATATATATATATATATATATATATATATATATATATATATATATTTATAAATATAAACAAACAATTTAATATAATTATTGATAATTACTAAAAAAAAATCCCCAAGTAACACAAATTAAAAGAGAGTGATCCTCGTTCAAATACAAAATAACATAAATTAAAAATTGTTGGACGACTTTACCATACTCCAGTCCAGTCCTAACCCAAAGTAGGAGACAAAAGAAGTATACTCAAACAACAATAAATGAGGCACAAAAGCTAACGACAAAAGTTTATTTACTTATTTCTATACATGAGCAAATTCCTCTTTTATCTTTCGTTGTTAGCATTCACGAACACAATTACTTCAATCTTAACTTCCTTGAATATATTTTACACTAGGATTCCAAGCTTTTCCCATTTTCTTTTACCGTCATTTCAATATCTTCGTTTCAGACAATAATAAAACTCATTTATTTCTTTCAATAATATATAATAAATACAAGAATAAATCAAATCATATTTATTGTGGTTAATTTTTATATAACGAAAGTCAAGGAACATACCATTCATTTCCACATGCATGATAGCTTTTACTTTGCTAAAAAAAAATAACAAATATAAACTTATTATATTAAAACTATTTAATTCAACCCCATCTCATACATTAGATTAACCCAATTTTATAAAATCAATTTATAAAGTAAGATTTGCAACCAACTTATATACTACAAAATTATTTTATTTTTAGTTAACGTCGGATCTCCAACTATTTCTTACTTATTTTACTGAAATCATGTTTTACCCTATGATTTTTCTTATAATAAAACTCAAAACATATTTTGATGTAACAAGAAACATGACCAAATACTTGCTATTAGTTTGAATAAAATTTGTTCTGTTGTTATTATGACAAGGACCAATAGACCCATTGCCCTCCATTCCTTAAAAGATATTGAGACGACAAAGCTTATAATAGATATCGCCTCCACCTTTCTGCAAGACCCACCATCATTAAATTCATGAACTATGCATTTTTAACCTTCTTTTTCCCATGTTTTCTTTGTACATCTTCGTATTTTCTATCATGACATTGTCCCTTCAAACATTCATTTCAATCTAGTTCGATAGGAATAAGATTTCTTCTATCCCTCCCTTCAACATCAACAACCACAGAAGAGAAAAAAGAAGAAAAAAAATATTCAAAATAAAAAAATAAAACTTTTTTTCCATTTTTAGTCACCCAAAGTTCTTCAGACATTTTCTTATCAGACTTGGTTCACTAGCGGTGGTGATGGTAGATTTCCTCATCCACCATTGGCACCTGCGAAGTTTGTTGATGAACTTTAATGGACTTGTTTCACTAACTCTAAAATCATAAAAAAAATATCCTCTTTATAGTTTAAAATTATATTTTTTACATAGTTAAGGAAAAGAAAACTGTTTAACTATATATACATGTCTCTTGATATTTTAGTTTTTTCTTAAAAAATATAAAAGTATATATTTTTCTTAGTAATCAAGATAGTAATGAAGTGATTGAAATGTTTTCGTTGAATGATAAACCGAGTGATTAAGAGGTCCAACACTTCATTAATTCAATCCATTTGATCATGAGAAAACCAAATTTATACGGTTCAAAAAAAATGTTCCTATTAACTTTTGTACTACTTTTCTCTATCTCTCCACCCTTTTTCAATCTATCAATGAATGCTATATTATTTCTCCCTGATTGTGAAGCCATGACAAGATGTTTATACAACGAATAAAAAAAAGTGAACAATTAATGAAAAATATATTTAAAAGAACAAAATTCATATGTTGCTTTATTTTTAATATACTATTTTTTATTTGCCAAATAATCTATTTTTATTTTTTATTTACTTAAATATACCATGTATTATTTATAGGTAAAAAATCGGTTATGTACAACACACATTTCTCACCTTAGTTTATCAACGTGTTTCAAATTTTACTGCAATAAATTGTTTATTCATTAATTATCTTTTTACTTAACATTTGTTTTCAAAATAATCTGAATTTCTATGTATCATTTTTAATTTTTAGTAATTTTCAGAGTATAACTATTTTCTATAATTTTGATATCGATAAATCTAATGATAGAAATCTATGTGTGAAATTCAAATCATTCTAAGAAAAAGTAAACAAAAAAAAAAAAACAAATCAACTGAAGATTATAAGTAATTTTGTAAATTTTCGAAAATTTGATAAAGTTAGGTAAGAAATCACATTGTAAATAACTACTTTCTATCTTAAGTAAATTTAAATAGAATAGATTATTTAAATAGCTAAAAAAAAACAGTATATTAAAAGGAAAAGTTTCTGTTAAGCTTGTTTTACTTTAAAAAAATATGTTTTTTATTTTTTTCCTAATTTTTACATTTAATATAAAAATTATATAATGGGGCCACTTTTGACTAGTTAGTTCAGAAAAGACAAGGAATTCTTCCTCTTGACTCTTTTAGCAAGCTAATTTCCACAAATTCATTATAGTGTTTCTTAATTTTATTATGAAAACTTTGAATACCACACAAAATATGATTGATTGAAAACAAAGCAGTAAAATATTTTCTCACATTAATAACAATTGATTGAAAACTAGAAAACTAAGGTAATTAATAAGAGTATTTAGTGAATAGATTCCACTACTAAACTGTTGTTTCCATTAAAATCCAAATTGAAAATGGTGTCAACTCTAGTTATGCCACCAATGAACATTGCCGTCAGATATCTCTAATCCCAACACTAATGATGCTCTTTGAGACCACTGCCTTAACACAACTTCCTCAACTTTTGCTCACTAAAGTCAATTTCTTGTCTGCTTCCACTTGTTCCTCAGCAAACTCACACACAACCACAACCCAACAACCACCTGAACAACCCTCTTCTTCTTTCTCTCTCTTCACCATCACCAGAACCAACAACATCAAGAACAAACAACAATCCAAGAAAAAAAAGGAAGAAGAGAAAGAAAGATTGGATTTTTATTCTTACTTCGATGGACCCGAAGTTCGTCGGAAAGCCGCCGGCGACGGTGGACCTTGAACGCATGCCGGAGCGTGGGTCCCACCACCGTCGCTCCCACTCCGACACGTCGTTCCGCTTCGCCGCGAACTTCGACGACCTGCTCCTCTTCGACGCCTCCGACCTCGACATCTCCACGCTCCCCTCGCCGCTACCTCTGCCTTCGCCGGGGGCGTCCGGCGCGGTGCCGATTGCGGTAGATTCCGACGAGTCTGGCGGAAGGCCAAGGCCGGCGGGGGCGGTCGCCGGCGGGCACCTGAGGAGTCTGTCGGTGGGCTCCGATTTCTTTGACGGGATCGGGTTCGGCGGCGGCGAGGAGAGGGGTGGCGGAGGGAAGGGTGGCGGTGAGCGGAGGATGGGGCACCACCGGCACAGCAACTCCATGGACGGGTCCTCGACGACGTCGTTTGAGGCGGACTCGGCGATGATGATAGATGGCGTGAAGAAAGCTATGGCGCCTGATAAACTAGCTGAACTCGCTCTTATTGATCCCAAAAGAGCTAAGAGGTTCGTTTTCTTTTTTCATTCTTGTGTTCTTGGTGTCTTTATAGTAATAAGTTTAAGCGCAATTTCATTCTTTTTTTTGTTATGTATTTCTTTTATTTGATAGTTTCGCATACGTTGTTTTTTGCTGAAAATAATATGGTTACAAATTATATGAAGTTTTATTAATTTGGGGTGCTGCAAGAAGTGCCACTAAATCCTGCACTGATCATTAGTCTTATTTAAAGGATTGAAACTTGTGGACATATGAGGTCCTACTGAAGAGTCAAGGCTTATGGTGGCTATGAAAACCGTGTTATTATTATCATAAAGGGGTGTTTTAGATTGTGAGGAAACTGGTTAAGAAATCATGGTTAGATGCACTGATTTTGGTTTTAGAATGTTTTATGTGTTTGCAGGATTTTTATCAATAGGCTATCTGATTGATGCAGTGGTGTTGTCATATTTTTTATTAAGTTGTTATTCTTGCCTTTTTTTGTAATGCACAATTTTCTGCTGGATAATTAGGTGGTGAGGAAATAGGAATTGCAGGATTCTTTATCTTATTTTTTTCTTACTATATTAAAAAAGTTTTGTTAAGGGGTGTGTGGATTGTGGAAAACTGGGAGAAAATGATTAGTTTGATGCACTGATGGTATGGTATGGATTTGGAATGTTGTTTTGTTTGCAGGATTCTTGCTAACAGGCAATCTGCTGCTAGATCAAAGGAGAGGAAGATTCGTTACACCAGTGAATTGGAGAGGAAAGTGCAGACACTTCAGACTGAAGCAACCAACCTATCTGCACAGCTTACCATGCTTCAGGTATGTCCTTTCTTTTCTGGTGATGGTTTTAAGCTCTTACTTTTGGTGGTGAATAAGATGAATAAGCATGAATTTGGTAACTTGTTCTTGTCAGTGTTTGATGGAGCCCCCCAACACAATAGCATCGATCTAGCTTTACTTTATGCTGATTTTGAGTTGTGTGGCCACAAACTCACAATAGCTTATGGATCCCACACATTATCAAGGGCCCTTTCTTTAAATGCAAAGTGTTTGCTAAATTTTCTGTTATATCTTCAAAATTGTCCTTGGTTTGGCAAAATTTAGATAAAATTACTATCTATGTCATCCCTTTCATATTGTTCTTATTACAGAACCATCCCTCAGTTTTTGAAGTTTACATGTGATTCCCTTACCCTACAGTAAAGTCCCTTTTCACAATTACACCATGCTCATCTGATTTTTTTTCATGTTTTTTGTCACATGGAAAGAATGTAGAAATTTACTTTTGCACTTTGCTCTTAATACATAAATATCTTAAATCAGAAGAACCAAATTACCAGAGAGCAAACCTCAACAGTGGATATATTGCTTGTTAGTATCTTCAAATGTCTTTTGAAATCAGTTGCATTTTTATCTTATACTTGTTTAAATACCTGATTCGGAGATAAACAAAGTAAGTTGAAAGTAAAGAAGAATTTGGTAATGAAACATATGCATAGCTGTTAGAAAAAGAATAAAAGAATTGTGATAGTAAAAAATAAATTGAGGACTGCAAGACTGATAGTTATGCTGTTCTGGTATGGTTTTGTTTTGGATGCACGCAACATATGTTTAAAGTCTGATACATCATGATGCATAAATTTTATTCGTGAAGATGTGTCTTTGGTAGAATGGATGCTCATAATAATAATAGAGGGGACATTTTTTCCACTTAACAACTGTGTAAAAATCTGCTAGGGGGCCTTCAATTCATGAGCTCTGCCAATTGCAGTCTTCCTTCACCGAACATTAACTCGGATAAGCATAACCTAGTTAACATCCTTTTCTTTGGTTCAAGTTTTCTATTGTGCTAGGTTGTTATGAAAAATTGGTATTTGATACTGCCCCAAGGCATCAATTGATCCATTTAGCCTACCTAAGGAGTCAGTTGGATAAGGCTTAATTGTTGTAGTTGTTGTTTGTTGCAGTGGTAGTTTAGATGCTTCCAAACTACTTGTACTAGAATATAGATATGGTAAACTGGTAATTCTCAAGGTATTTGACACTGCTAGGTTTCCCTGTTTTCTTTGGCTCTTACCACTACCTTACAGATTCAAAACTTAAATTGGTGCCTTTGCATTTGACTTTTGGATGATGAGTGGTCCCCCCCACTTGAACAAACCTGACAACCCCTTTGAAGCTTAACAAAGTTTGTCTGAATTCAATCAAACTATTTTTTACTACATACCATTACTCTCTTAGTACTTCAGTTAAATTCTATTTTGTACATAAGGGAAAGTAGAAACAAGCAGAAAACTTATCAATTTCTCATATGATGCAGAGAGACACCACAGATTTGACAGCAGAGAATAAGGAACTCAAACTTCGTCTAGAGGCTTTAGAGCAAGAAGCACAACTCAGAGAAGGTATGCATCACTTCATATTTACCATGCCTTTAAAAATGAACATGTGCTCTCCCTGTTTATCAGTTATTTCATACCAAGTTGGATAAATACACATGACTAGTTTGTTGTGTGAACATTGTCTCATGAATTTTTATGGGTTTGTTTCACACCCTTTCTTCAAGTTCAGCTATGATACACGGATACAATACGTGTATCGGATATGACATTATTTGATATGCCGATACGTCTTTTTTTTAAATAATAGGATAATCATATGTATTAAAGTTGTCACCATAAAAAAATATAAATTATTATCATTAAAATACTATTTCTTTATAGATTAAATACTTCATTAGTAAATATCAATAAAGTATCCTAAAGTATCAGACATGGATATATGCTAGACATGGTAACATAACTCAGATTGAAGTATTGGTGTATCATAGAAGTTTAGGAACAAAATTCCTTGAAATACGTTTAGTTGTAGATTTTATATTTGTTTATTCTAAATTTAAGAAATGAATACCAACATGGTAATTGCAGATCTGAATGAGGCATTGAAGGAAGAACTGCAGCGCCTTAGGGCACAGAGTACTCGTCTGGGTGCTATTGCAGGTAACCCTTCTTTTGGTGGGATATTCAACCAGTTGGCTTCCCAGTTAGCGATGCAACAGTTGAGTAATTCTGCACCACAGCAACCACAACACCAGCCACAGAACCATCCTCCTCCTCCTCCCTCTGGACAGAACCACCCTAACTTCATGGACTTCAATCAGCAGAAGTAGCTGACAACAGCTGTAGCAGTAAATGATTGGTTCATCACAAGTAACATCTTGTGCACATACATGTATAACCGGTGAGACTTGTGAAGGGTATATTGTGCAGTTCAGTGTTGCTGTTTATCTTTAGTTCTAGGATAGAACCGTTATGTGTACTTTCTGCAGTTGTAGGTTAGAAGCACAGCTTTTGAAATATGTGTTGTAGCTCTTGGTTGAATGAAGGTAACATAAAATATGTAGAAAGATTGATTCATAATATACTATAGATGGTGAATGAAGGCTATATGTTAGAAGTATACATAAAAGTGATTCAATTATTTGCTTAGAAGCACCAAAATAGAACTTATTTTGCGAATTGAATGGTGCTATTTGAGAAGAAAAGTACACTGAACCGAAATTTCTGGCTAATAATGGGACCTAGGTGACAACAGACACTAGCATTTATTTTGAACAAATATCAATGTTCTTGACTATTAACCATGGTTGGACTTTAGTGCAACTTCAGTTGAATCATTAAATATTGAATTTGTGGTTTAAGGAGTTTCAATGAGTGGTCTTGTTTTAAAAGCATTACCTTTTTCCTTTATAAAACACTAAAATAAAGTGATCATAGTGCATCAAAACTTTTGCAAGAATGAAATCCAAGTTCCAGAATAACTTTTCCCACAATTTAGTCAACCTTTTTGACATAAATAACAGTGTTTGCTAACGCTAATCTGAATTTTAAATCTATTTTGGGATGAAAGCAAAATAAAGTTGGAATCTTTTCTATCTTTCTGATTGATGACATAGGATAAGTATTGTTTTAAAATGATATCTTTAAAGTTCTCTGAAGCTCATTAAGAAATAATACAAGTTTAATATAAAATGCCATTAAATTCTCATACTTTTTGTTTTTTGTTTTTTTTTTTGTTTTCTTTTGGTCAGCTCATACACTTTTTTGTGGGCTTGTTTTTTCGATGTGAACGATTTTAATTTAGCTATATGTAGAGTATTATTTAGAAGAAGTTTAAGAAACTAAAATAACTTTCAAAAGATTGAAGTCTATTTATTTTTAAATTTAACTGATTTTATTTATTTATTTAATGTTCGACTTAAAAGACTGTTGTTTTCAATAGTACAATATTAATAGTACAATATTTATTGTAGGCTACCAGAGGTTCTCACTACCGTAAATACAAACCATCAATTGTAGAATCCAAGGTGTGAAAGAACTTTTAAAAATCATATATATTTAATTGAATCAAATTTATTTAAATATTTTGACTTAAATAATTTTAAATTCATATTCATTTAATCTATTTATTTTAAATAAATTTGGTATTAAAATCAAGGCTATTATATATATATATATATATATATATATATATATATTATTAAATATTTAACTTTTTACACACATAATATATTCAACAAAAATCTTTCAGAGACTCAAAATGACCCTATATCATTATAGGTCAACAAAAAAGACAATTTATAGAAAAAAAAGGAGAATATGTTCTCACTCCTAACATGTACAAGGTACATTTTCTTTTTCCTTTTTTTTCTTATTTAGTTGCTTTTGATTAGATGATTTGTTTTTCATTTTTGCATGTAAAAGTATCGGAGCTAACATAAAACTTAGATGTTATTATCTCGATAAATGTATCACATTTGAAAAGATCAGATAAAATATATCAATGTTGAACCAATAACTCATTTTCTAATGAAGTGATTTAATGTTTTAGCTTTTAGGACTATTTCAAATTTAAGTGAACATTTGCAGAAAAGCTTTGGAGGACTTGTGTTAAACATATATAGACACACAATGCCATATCTTAAATTAAACATAAAGTAATTATATATATATATATATATATATATATATATATATATATATATATATATATATGTATATATGTATATATATATATATATATGTGCTTTTTTTTCTACTCCAAAAGCAATAAAGTCCTGCAATAATTAAGGCTGCATAAATTATAAAACTGTGTGGAAAGGATAATCATTATTTATCAAAGAATTAGAACCAACAATCACACTGTTACAATTAACATTTATGAGAAATTATAGTTAGGACGAGGATGACTTATTTGGTTATTACAATTCAACTTTTGGTATAGTGTTACTTAGCGATAATGATTTTCCCTGAATTATGGGTTTGACATTGGAAAGTACTGCAGAAGCAACAGTTCCATTGAATTTTAAATCTATGTCAGTAAGCACCACATCTTCACATGGTACACCACTGCTACAAAGCAAAACAATTCCTTCTTTAGTTCCTGAAGTTCCAGTGATATTTTTGAATGAAACCTGGCTTATTTTAATTTTTGATGGATTCTGCAATCATAGAAGAAAAAAATTGTTAGTAAATTCTAGTCGATGGATGTGTGATCTTCGATATATTAACTTGTACTGGAAAGGGTGATTTTAGTGAAGTACCTCTTTGGTACATTGATTCCATGGACAATACTCTTGATCTATGATTATAGGGTTCCTGACATTAATCATTTCGATGTTTTCAAAATGCATACCAGTGACTGTAGTTGCTCCTGGAGTATCAGGCCAAGTCTTGATCCTGACACCATTATCTGTGTTGTTTATTATGCAGTTTTTTACTGAGAAATCTTGAACAGGTTCTTCTTCTGGATATTTTCCTAAGCTTCCTACACTAATACCATGTCCAGGTCCACATTTCACATTGAAGACATTAACTTGTTTGCTACCATCACCCAATGAGATGCAATCATCACCAGTTGCAAAGATAGAATTAGTAATGTTGACACCATTTGATCTTCCAATGTGAATTCCATCAGTGTTGGGACTATTTGCAGGTGCAATAGCGTTGAAGTTTGTAAATGTAATGTTGTTGCACCCCAAAACGTTCACATGAAAATTTTTGCTGTCTTTTGATGTTATGTCTCGAATGACGGTGTTGTTCAGGAAGCCAAAACCAAAATTCTATGAAATAATAGAAGAAAATTTAATTGTGTCATTGAAATGCAAAAGAAAAAGATAGAAAATTATTGCAAACATTTTTTACCATGGAAAGCTTCTTGCAAATCTTATTTTGTGCACAGTCATTCTGATTCCAAGCAATTGCACCTTGACCATCAAAGGTTCCACCACCAGAAATGGTTAAGAAATTAACATAGGTAAATTTAATCCATTGAGCTTCTCCATCGAACTGGTTTGGGTCTTGTGGTGCTTGAATTGTTCCATCAACTTGAACCTCAATAGGGGCCGTGCAAGGCCCTTTAAATTCTGTTTGTTTTAAGAGGAACGTGCCTTGAGGAATCACAATTTTGCTAGGGTTTGTTGATGCACATGCATCATTCCAGGCCTTAATCATAGCCTATTAGGGTTAAAATTATGAAAACTAGAATTAGATATAATCATATTTATTCATCCAATTTTGTATAAAAGACATATATGTTTTACATTATGGAAACTCAAAATCTTACTTGACTTATATCTCCATTAGTGGCTCCTCCATATTTTGATATATCAAGAACTCCAGATTGAGCTCTCACAGAAGAAGAAACTTGCAATATCAATAAAGCAAATGCGATCGTTTTCAATTGCAAACCCATTTCTGTGTTCTTCGCAATTTCCCTCTACATTCTTGCTTAAGGAAAAATGTGTATTTATAAATGATGAAATATTAGTTAGTATAACAATGCCAAAACTTGTAAATACTATATAAAGATTTTTATCTAATTATAAACATTGATTTCGTTGGAACAATCTTTTTTAAGGAGTTTACCAATTGGGGGTTTAGATTCTACAAAAATATGGCTTATTGTGAACCATCATTTGTAATTTTTTTAATAGTAAGTTCGTTAATTTACCTATATTCTAACCTTAGGACCTTTTGCGCAAACTCAAAATTTTTACCTAAAATATATTCACTTCAATCAACAATGAACTATTTATTTCGATGATGCTGTGCAAGTTCAACCTCCCAACAATCAAATATGCTAAGAAAAGGACTACTTTATATTTATATACATTTGTTATTTTTTTAATGATTTTATTGATCATTCATATAAATAAATTTTTATGCCATATTTTCATTTTAAAACTTCAGAAATTATGTAAATTTCTTAAAAATATAATTAACTAAAAGAAGTAATAATTTAAATCAATAATGTAATAACTATAGTAAATCAATAACTAATAAAATTAAGGGTTAAATATATTTTTAGTCCCTCCTGAACTTTGGTCCAAAATTGGAATTTGTGCCTAGTTGAAACTTTCATAAATTTTGGTCCCTAAACTTTAAAAATGAATGAATATAGTCCTTTTAACCCAATTTTGTTAACTCTTTTTTAAGTTTCGAACGCATTTCTGAGTAAATATTGGAGTTGTTTACGCCGTTTGACACATTCTTGACTCAATATTTATTGAGAAATGCGTTCGAAACGTAACAAAAAAAAGTTAACAAAATTGGGTTAAAAAGACTATATTTATTGATTTTTAAAGTTTAGGGACCAAAATTTATCAAAATTTTGACCAGGGACGAATTCCAATTTTGAATTAAAGTTCAGGGACTAAAAACATACTTAATCTTAAAATTAATCAACTTTGAATTTCGATATTGACAAAAAAAAAAGACTTTTTAAATGCATTTGCAATATTCTTCTCTAAGTTTACTTTTACGATGTTGGTCTCCACAATCACGACTCTCACAAAATATAGTCTATCGTCTATTTTCAGTCCTTTCGTGACAAATATGATCATAAATTAGATGAATGACACTTTGAGTATTGCAATGTATACTCATGTATTATAACAATGATGAGCTTTGCTATCACCCCATTAATCAGAATGCCTCTTTCACTCTTTATGAATGCGATATACTCATCCTAGGTATAGATCGAGTATAACTTGTTGGATTTTCTCATTCCAAAGGGCTTTTTAAGAAAATATTTCAAACCCAAAATCTTTTATGTGAGAATCTCCTTCCAAGAGAAATTTGAAATTATAGAGAAAAATTCAGAACATGACAAACCCTCCGAACTGATAAACCAAACCCAAAATGGAAAAGAGATATTGAATCCATTATAGCGAAAGACAAACAAACGATGAATTACTAGAAGAATAATCTTGTGAGACGATAAGAAACTTGCCAATGAAAGTGCAAAGAGAAAAACAAAAAGTAAACTGAAAACTTTTGTCTAAAAAAGAGAGAGAAGAGAAGCTTAGGACATGAGAATTTTATTTTTTTTTCAATTTGAAGGAAAAAGAGAGATAGTGATGTTATAAGGAAAAAGCGAGATATTTCATAGAATTCTGTAATTTCCTTTTTGAAATTTGCTTTTGGATGAAGGTATGGTTTGTGGTTTTGTTTTCTTAAATTTGTTTAATACCCATGTTTTCTTAAACTACGTCATTAGTCAATAAATATCTTCTCTTTTAGTCTTCATCTTGTTCTAGCTAAAAGTTTATCGAAAAATTATTTGAACTGAGCCAGAAATTCAAATCCAGTTGTTTTATTTCTGAGATTATTCATGGTTGTAGGAACAATTATAATCCAATATTTATATTAGTTGAAGGGACTCGTATGTTGTTACATTCTCTCTCCACACGATTCGGCGTCATGGTCTATGTTGTCTCATTTATCAAGGATTCTCTCCAAATGGTTACGTGCTCATGAGAGGACATAAAGGGTGCTGTTAGCTTTGCTTGAGAATATATAAAAAAAAAAAAACACTAAAATTGTTTTGACCAACGAATCCTAAAATTTGGAGCAGATAAGTATAGTCTTTTTTTTTCTTATTATTATAATACAACATGAAGATACCTATGCACTTCAAGCCAAAAAAATGAGTAGTCCAAGGACGGCAAATTGATAATATTGTTTGTTTTCAACGTAGAGAATGTCTAAATGGAGTGTTTGTGTCAACCTAGCAATCAATATCATAACACCTTCAGCAAGAGCAAAGAATTCCCTGAGATTCTACCAAAGAAAACTGTTGGATTCACCGCTTCAAAAATTGAGATACCAAAATAAAATTTAGGATTTACCATTTGAAAGTAACACATCGGCCTGCAGTTTAACTGATTCCAATATAGATATGAATACATACATACTCTTTGGTGTTTGTGTCATGTCAAAATCTATCACACACGTCCTAAGAAAAAAGGTGTTCAAAACAGAGAGAGATACAACTAATAACTGTAGCTTATAGTATAGATATACATGTATATATAGGAGCTTTTTCTTTGATTGTCCCCTACTACTGCAATTTGGTGGTGACTGTAAGTGAAAATGGAGGTGATCAATTTGCTGCTCTCACTGATCCTTTCAGTGTTAGTGTTATCAGTGTTGTTCTTGTTGTATCAAACTCGTTCTCCTAAGGCAATGGAAGGCATCCCTGGAAGCCTTGGTTGGCCAATTGTGGGAGAGAGCTTCTCATTCCTCTCTGACTTTTCAAGTCCCTCGGGAATCTTTAGCTTCATGAAGAAGAGGCAAAAGAGGTAACAATTTAGTAACATCAAAACATGGAACTGAGTTTAATTTTTCATTAGTATCAGCGAAGGAATTTTAAGGATGTTCTTTTTCATTGGTCACTTCTATTTTGTGACAGATATGGAATGGTTTTCAAGAGCTTTGTCTTGGGGAGGTTTACTATCTTCATGACAGGGAGGGAAGCAAGTAAGATATTGTTAACTGGCAAGGATGGTATTGTGAGTTTGAATCTGTTCTACACCGGCCAACAAGTTCTGGGCCCCACCAGCTTGTTGCAAACCACTGGGGAGGCACACAAAAGAATAAGAAGACTGATTGGTGAACCTTTATCAATTGATGGACTGAAGAAATATTTCCATTTTATCAACACTCAGGCAATGCAGACATTAGATCAATGGGAAGGAAGGAAAGTTCTGGTTCTTGAGGAGGCTTCTACAGTTGAGTTGCACTAACTTTTCAAACAAGGAAAATTTCATATTTGGTTATGTTATACATTCATATTCCATGCTAAGTGTTTGAAATTTTGAATATTGCAGTTTACTTTAAAAGTGATTGGGCATATGATCATGAGTTTAGAGCCTTCAGGGGAGGAGCAAGAAAAGTTTAGATCAAATTTTAAGATTATTTCTTCCTCATTTGCATCATTGCCTTTTAAACTTCCAGGAACAGCTTTTCATCGTGGCATCAAGGTAACAAAGTAGTTCAAGACTTTCCACAGAAATAAACTGGTGCTTTGATTCAATTACTATGATAACTTTACTATCCTTCACTCTGATTCATGCTATGAATGTGTGCAGGCTCGAGATAGGATGTATGAGATGTTGGATTCTACAATTTTGCGGAGGAGAAGTGGGCAAGACTTTCAACAGGATTTCTTAGGATCCTTAGTTATGAAACACAGCAAAGAAGATGGAGAAGAGGATGAGAATAAACTCACAGATAAACAATTGAAGGATAATATATTAACTCTGCTGGTTGCTGGCCATGATACCACAACTGCTGCTCTTACATGGCTCATTAAATTTCTTGCTGAGAATCCGATTGTTTTGGAACAATTGAGAGTGAGTTTTGAAGACCCTATACAGTCTTCTCCTTTCTGTGTTCACTGATTTTAAAATTTAACTTCCTGGATTTTGCAGGAGGAACATAGACAAATTGTGGCCAGAAGAAAAATTGGAACAGATCTTACATGGGCAGAGGCTAATAACATGCCCTACACAGCCAAAGTGAGTAACAATAATTTTAGCTTTTAGGTAACTAATATATCATCAAATTTTACAGGTCACCAATTTGTGATTCATATTTCAGGTCATCAGTGAAACTCTCCGAAGAGCCACAATACTACCTTGGTTTTCAAGAAAGGCATCCCAGGATTTTGAAATTGATGGTATGCCATTACAAAATGGTTATAAAGTGTTTTTCTGTGTGTTTATTCAAACTTTTGTTCTTTGAGTGAGAATGAAAGTTTATGTTAAATTTTGCAGGGTATAAAATTAAGAAAGGTTGGTCAATCAACCTAGATGTTGTTTCCATACACCATGACCCAGAAGTTTTCCCAGATCCTGAAAAGTTTGATCCCTCAAGATTCGATGTAAGTTTCTTCCTGACATGAGACATTGCTGATAATTTGTTCTTCTAAGGACCCCAAATTTGATATTTTCAATGAATTTCAGGAACCCTTGAGGCCTTTCAGTTTTCTTGGATTTGGTAGTGGACCACGTATGTGTCCTGGAATGAACCTTGCCAAGCTTGAAATTTGTGTCTTCATCCATCACCTTGTCAACAGATACAAGTAAGATTTTATCAGATTCTGAGTGATCAAGAGAAGAGAATCACATTGAACACAGAAAATGGACAATGCTGTATTTTCCAAAACAATAATTATTACATTTTGTTATGTAACACAATTTTTGTATCAGGTGGAGACCCCTGGAGAATGAAAATTCTGTCCAACCAACGCTTGTAAGGATGCCAAAGAACAAGTATCCTATTATAGTTGAGGCACTGTAACAAGTTTGCTGTAGCAACTACAAACAAGCAACAGAAGAAGAGACAGCAAAGAAAAATCTTGTGAAGGAACAGAATCGTTGTCTATTTGTTGTTACTTCACAGAGAGATCATGCTTTATGACTTCTGAGTAAAGAAACTCATCCTCAGAATAATTTGCATTTCGTTTTTAATATGTAAGCAAAGCTAGAAGGGAAAGTAACTACAAATAATTGGGATCATTTTCAAATTTACAAATTCATGTAGACTTTGTTTCTCTCCCTACTAATCATCATAAAACACATGCTAAGTGCCGTGTCCAATTTTTTTAGATAACGAAAAGTAATAAAATTATTAATTTTTAAATTATAAAAATTAAAATAAACATTTTTTATAATTTTATTATAGGTAATTATTTAAATCTAAAAGAATAGTTAAATTGAAAAAAATGGTGATATTCCATTTAATAGTCTAAACTATTAAACAAAACATTTCACAACTGATAAAATAAAAACAAAGAATATTAAGATGTACATTTTATATTATAGTCATCTTTATCCCATTTAATTGTTTAAACTATTAAACAAAACATTTCACAACTAATAAAATCAAAGCAGCGAATATTAAGATGTACATTTTATATTATAGTCATTTTTGAGATAATTTGAAATACTAATTTATACATGACAGGAAAAGATATCTAAAGCTTTTCAAAAAGATAATTATGCCACTACAAAAAATTGTGCTAATAAAGACGGTTTTAATATGGTAGTTCTAAAAAACTATCATAACTTTTTTTTATAATACGATAGTTTTGTAACTGTAATATTTTGTATTCAAAATATGACATTTCCAAACTCCATATAATATACGTATCATAAATATATTATTTTTTCTTTTGCTTTTCATTCTCTCATTCTTATTTTTCTCTTACTGACTTGAAAAGATACAAATCAATTTTTCTCTCTTTTGAATTTTAGGGTTCTGAGAATCCCATAGATATTGAGAGCATTGTGTATCCAAAGGCAAGGTTGAGTGTGTTGCCGTAGTCGTTCTCAACTCCTTCGCCTACCTCTGTGTGACGTAGAGCATTACTGATTGCCATCCCACCACCTCATCCTACACCTCGACTCCGATGTTGACACCGTCGACACCTCCCTCGTCGCTAACTTGGCCTCCAGCGCATCCACGTCCTCACCTCGCGTGTTGAGGAGATTGGCGCTCTTCCAGTCTCTCTACTACGAGATGTGTCGCTGCCCGACCTTGTTCTCAGCATCGTCGGAATCTCCAGGTTCGCTAGGTATTTGGCCATTCACAGCTTGGCCTTCAAAATAAGTGTGCTCTAATTTGATACTCAAACAAAACATATTTTTAATCTTTCTTTCATTGAGCGAATAACCTTTCTTCAATTGAAATTAAAATAGTAATCGATGTTCTTATGCTTTAATTTTGCGATCCACCTTTTAGCCTTTCCCTTCTTATCTTTATTCGATAAGATCAGTAAGCAAAGAGATATGATGATTTTTACATTGGTCCTCGTTTCTGAATCACCGTGACCGACAAATCTTACCAATTTCTGATCTCCAATAACAACTATAACTTTTATTTTAGTTGTATTGGTTTTTGTAATTGTTTTCATGCCTTTATTGTGTTCTGTTTTAAGTTAGTGACATTCTGCTTTATATGCAGTATACGCTATTCTGATTTATTATGCGAGTGGATATTTATTTGTAGATGAGAGCCAATTATTTGTTATTTTTTGAAGTGTTTTTATTGTTAATCACGTAGTTTGAACTGAAGTAAAACCTTTTTATATTAAAGTTTTTGTTTTGTATGTCTTATTCTCCTGTGATGATTTTAGAATAAAATTCACATGTAAGTAATTATGGGAAAATTAAGATATATGGCAGTACTCGTACCCGCCATATGCGCAAAATATGGCAGTCAAAACCGCCATTTTATACCCCAAATAATTGTCGTATTTAACAAATTTTTTTGTGGTGTGTACACCAGAAATTTAGATGCTAACAAAACAACCGCATCTTCATCTTTCTCTCCTTGAAACTGACCAGCTGCAGCTTTCACGTTTTCTCACACCAATCAAGTGATCATTACGAAGAAAAAAGCAAAACAAGACATACAAAACACAGATACAAGGATAAGCTAATGTAATAAAAGATTTAATCATTCAAGAATCCAATTAATTAAGTCATATAATTCAATCATCCTATTTCATAAATATACCTAAAGATATGACTCAATGTTGGGATTTTTAGGGTTTTTGAAAATATGAGAGATATGAGATATATGAGAGATATATGTGATATGTTATACAGAGGAACATGTTGTTGTATTTTATTGATATACCCTATATATAGAGCAAAATATAACACATATCAAGTATAAAATATTTAGAATATCTCACTCCTATTCTAAAATAATAACTAATTTATAAAACTGAAACATATATCTAAAACTGAAATATTTCCTAAAATCTAATTTAAATAAAAAAGATATTATGTAATATTCTCAATATTCCTCCTTGCTTAATATCTGTTTATTTAAATTTTATATCTTCAAATTTGATTCTCCATCTTTTGATGCTTGATTTTCTCCTCTTTTGATGCTTGTAATTTTTGTTTTTCTCTTTCTTTCATGGCATCACATCTTTCTGCAAATTGACACACTCCTACCAAAGTGGGTACCATCCAAGTAATTAAACTTTCTTCTTATATCAGCATCATCTTCTTTTTCTTTGTCTGGTGTAGATTTCATTGCAGTGGCATTGGACCTTTTGTGAATATTAGAATGTGAATCTCCATCTACTTTCTTCACTTGGACATCTACTTTCTTTCAAAGATATTTATCTTCTGATTTTGATCCTTCTTTCATACTCACTTTATTTGTAGCACATTCCTCCTTCATAAAATTCAGCGCAAATCTTTTGTCTTTCATGTGGACTTTGAATACCTCTATGTTGCTAGCATTTTTTTATCACACATATTTTATCTTCAAAGAAGACCTTATAACCTTTCTCTAACAATTGAGAAACACTTAACAAATTCTGGGTAATCTCAGGAACATATAAGATATCAAAAGTTAATTTGATACCTTAATGAGGTTTAATTGAAACTGGTCATGTACCTTTTACAGCAAGTTATTCTCCATTCCCAATTCTTACCTTAGAAATATTTGATTTATTGAGCTCCTTGAAAAGTTCTCTATAATGAGTCATGTGGTTTATGCAACCACTATCTATAATCCACTCTTTTGTAGATTCGTTGGTTGTGACACATGATGTTGTAAGAAGTAGTTCTTCCTCTGATTTATCCTCTTCTAATTTATTCTCCACAATCTGAACATCTTCTTGAGAATCTTTAGATTTGCATACCTTTTTTCACATGTCCCAATTGACCGCATTTGTGACATTTGACATCTGGCCTCCACCAACACCAGTTGGGCTGATGACCCTTTCTCTTGCAATGGGGACAAGATGGAAAAACCTGTGTGTTGTTGTATTTGCTCCTTCTATTTTTGTTGACTATGAGAGCATTCTCTTCAGTGTAGTTTAAATTACCTTCAACCGCCTCATGATCTTCTCTCATCAATCTTTGCTATTCTTGTGCTTGCAAGGCATGTATCACCTCTGTAAAGGTAATTGTAGACAAATCTTTTGTGTTTTCTAAGGAAGCAATAGATGCCTCATATCTTTCCGGCATCGTCACCAGAATTTTCTCAACGAGTCTGCAATCTGGAAACTCTTTTCCCAACAATTTTATCTTGTTGGCAATACCCAACAATTTGTTTGAGTATTCTTTAATCATCTTCGACTCTTTCATTCTTTGCAACTCGAACTCCCTTATCAAGTTCAAAACTTTCATGCCTCGAATCTTCTCGTTCCCTTCATATTCTGCTTTCAAGTATTTCCAAATTTCTTTGGGAGACTTTAGAGTCATGATCCTGGTCATAATCATTTGTGAAACACCTGTGAACAAGCATGATTTTGCCTTTGCCTTTCTCGTTTTCTTGTCTTTATGCGCTTTTATTTGAGCCACGGTGGGATTTTCAGACAAGGAAAATCATTTTCCTCCACGACTTCCAATAGATCTAACCCCTCTAGATATGTTTGCATCCTTACCGCCCATAGATCATAGCTTTCACCATCAAAGAGTGGAATAACGACATGTGACATATTTCCTTCCATTCTATCGGCAGTAAGAACAATGGCTCTGGATACCACTTGTTGGGATTTTTAGGGCTTTTGAAAATATGAGAGATATGAGATATATGAGAGATGTATGTGATATGTTATACGAAGGAACATATTGTTGTATTTTATTGATATACCCTATATATAGAGCAAAATATAACAAATATCAAGTATAAAATATTTAGAATATCTCACTCCTAATTTAAAATAATAAGTAATTTATAAAATTGAAACATATATCTAAAACTGAAATATTTCTTAGAAACTAATTTAAATAAAAAAGATATTAATTAATATTCTCAACACTTAATTATTCAGATACTTGCATTGATATTGGATCTTGATAAGTTGTGCACTCATAGTGGCATCCAATGTTTTGCAGAGCGATAGACAAAGAGTTATACTCTACTACACACAAGGTTAGTAACACTTTTGGTCAAGGTAAAACCCCTAGACTAGGTATTCAACCAACGACTCCTAAGTCTGTGAGCCCTTAATTTTGGGTTCGCTCAACGACAACCAATTCAATGAACCTCTAACTCTAGATTTGCTGAGTGAGCTATCCTTCAACCTAAGAGTTTGTATAATTCTGCAGAACATGATTTTGCATAATTATGCATTCCAAGTCAAGTTTAATCAGCTCAAGGACCTTCACAGTTATCAAACACATACCAAACTTAAATTAATCGCAACCAAGAGTGCCAACAACTATCAAATACTAGAATTTCTCCGTGTTCATTTATTTCACACACTTAAACAAAGAAATTAGAGGTAAAACAAAAATAAAACAACCAAAATACAAAACACTCTAAACTTGATGATAAAATAAGATAAAAGTTAGGAAATAGTTAATTTATTGAAAACAATAAACACACACAAATAGGTGAAAATAAACGTTATCAAGTGTCATAAAATATGTGTATAATACATTCAATGATACAACAACTATTGCAAGTCATACTCCACGAGATATGTACGAGGTTCTTTTAGTTTGTTACTAAATTTATTTTAAGTTTGTTTTGTTTTTATGAAATATTTTATTAAATGTTCTCAAAACATGTGAGATTATTAACCGTTATTTAAATTCTTTATTTTAGTTAGCTTACCTACAAGTCTTATTTAAAATAATTGTATGACAAAGTACATCTTATTGAAAGAGTATTAAACAAATTAAATGCATTTCCAAGTATGAAAATAGTAAAGTATTGTTATTCAATTTTACAAAAACAGAATAGTTATATTAAATTTTAATTATATCTCTATATACTTAAATTTCTATAAAAAAATGCATTTTATAACTTTTTAAAAAGCTCAAGGGGATGCACAAATACAATCGATAGTATGTTACAAGTTAATATAATTTATGTTATTTTTGTCAATGTTAAGAAGAAAAAAAAACAATAGTCACAAGATATTTATTATCCTAATAATGAATTTGCTCCACTCTGACTTTGTGATAAGTATATGAGATACCTTTAATTAAATATCAATGTAGATACTTATCATGCATTTAATGAGTTTATTTAGAGAAAAAGAAATCCATTTTAGCTTAAATATGTACACTACGTACACTAGTGCAGTTTTGGGATTTTAACTCGCGTTATATGCCTCGGTTATTATAAAACCGAAGCATAAAATGGTGCGGTGACATTTTTGTAGTTATTGTCAACTTTTCTACCCCGGTTCACCCCAAACCCGAAGCAGAATATGGTTTTTTTCTTCGGTTAATGAAAACTCGGTGCCAAAAGGCCTTATAGGCTTCAGTTTTATAGGCCCGAAGCAATAATGCCACAGGGAGAATGTAATTTGGCCTCGGGTGGCTATTGAACCGAGGCCATATGACAAATTAGGGATTTCAAAATAGCGATTGCACAGTTCTTTCTCTTCTATGTTGAATACCTTTGTTCGCGCCTCTCTCTTTTCCTCCATCCACGCTGCACCGTCCAGCCTGGTTCCACGATAGAGATCTGTGAGTGGTCTGTTGGAGATCAACGCGGCGGACTCCGTCACGGAGGATGGCGGTGTTGTCGCGACCCTTGGACGAGAGGCAGCAGAGTTGGCTCCTGGGTCCCGGTGAAAAGAAGAAGAAGAAGAAGAAGAAGTGGTGTCTTGGAGGGGGAACGCAACAGTGAACTGGTTCACCACAAACCAACAACCCACGCACCTTCAGAAAAAAAAACAACCACAACGCAGATCAAACCCTAAATCGCGAGTTCAACACTTCGTCATTCCACCTCGCAAGCTATCATCGCGATTTTTCTTTCCTCTCTGTTTTGATTTCGGGAGTTTGGAAATTATTAGGTTTGTGCAGGCGAAGGTGATGATGCTTGTTGGTGACCGTGTGGGATGAGTTGTTGGTGGAGAAAAAAAAAAGAGTGAAATGAAGCGATTATGATGGGTTAAGGATGAATGTTGTTGTATGCAGGTTGTAGATAATAGAACAAGGAAGAAGATGTGGGTGTACGTGGTTATGTGTTCTTCGTTTCCCTCTGTTCCCTTCGTTATGTGGGTGTACGTAGTATACTAAAAAAATTCATATTTCCTGCCAATTTTGTTTTGAAATTTTTTTTTAGGAAATACTTATAAATTTTGTTATGAAAAAAAGATTTGTAGGAAATTGCTACCAATTTTTTTGCAAAATATTTTGTATAAAACACTTTTTGCAACAAATTTTGTAAGAAATACTTGCGAATTTTATAATTTTGTAGGAAATAATTACTCACGAAGGAATTACCTACCAATTAAAATTCTTAGAAAAATAACACGAAAAAGCCTTTTCTTGCAAATTTTTTTAACAAATTTGCAAGAAAATTCTCATGTAATATGAGAATTTGTAGTAGTGGTAGAATATAGCACGAAGAAATCAAATTGGTGAATTTTTTTTAATATATTATATTGTTTTGCATTGAAAATAGAAGAAAATATCATGAGATTGAGCAACATTTATTAGCGTTAAGCCATGAAAGAAGGAAATATAAGACAATTCACTTCCTAGCTTATCCTAATAAATGGAGTTAAGCCATACGAGAAAACCTTCACCACAAAGAAAGCTAAAGCACCAAAATGTGAAGCTAAGTTGTCAAGGAAACCCCTTCAAGAGGGAAAACTCATGTATCAAGCACCATGCAATGGGGTTGAGCTAACAGAAGATCTAACCCATGAAAAAACCTCTATGATTGAGCGTAGAAAATATGGTTGAGAGCCGCCCAAACTGTTCTATAAAAACAAGGCTCTACCTTTGATCTAGGCATCCATTTTCTTTGCAGCTTTAGGCCGTTTCTCTTTGTAAATACTTGAAAATATTGAAAGAGCTAAAGAGAGGCATGGGAGAAGATCAAAGAGTGGGTGATTTCTTCTTGTGGGAGGTTGGATTCTCTGTATTGATTCTTCTTTAATGCTTAATTGTGTTTTGTTTTAATAGTTTGTGGTTTTATTCAATCTTTTTTTTTTCTATCCCACTTGTTTGGATTGAGTTAGAAGACTAATCCTAAATCGTGGTTCAATCAAATCATCACATTTTAGTTAGAGGCTTCCACATGATTTTGAGGGAGTGCGAGGTGAAAAAGTATTTCACACTGAAATAAAGATTCATTTAACTAGGAGTGTAGGAATCACACTGAATTTGAAGTCCTCGGCTTTTAGGTTACAGATATGGGTATAGATTTACACTAAAAGAGTACTTCCAAGATTTTGAAACAGAACATATGTACCGTAAGAAAGAATGGTATCAATACAGCTGAAGAAAGGAAATGAAATCCAACCTCAACACGCAATTTAACTATTGTTTTCACAAAATTATGATCTTATTCAAGTGTTCAATTAAACTCTCTTTATAAAAATACTATTCCATTGAATCTAGGGATAAATAGTGGATAATTTTAATAAATTCTTGTTGATACGACACTTAATTGATATTATAACAAACCAATACACTTACCAGAATTGATTACTATAATTTATAGTGTCTTTCAACACTAACACAAAAAAGTCTTTTAACATCTAATATTTTCGACCTTTGACGTCTGCCCAAACACCGACGTCGTACTGGGTGACGTTAAAATAACGTCGGAAAACAAAACAGACGTCACTTAACGTCGGGGTAATAGGGGTCCGACGTTATCCAACGTCGGGGCCAAAAGTAGCAGACGTCAATTTTCGCGCTAAATGGAACCAAAAAACAGAGCAATTTGATTTCTGTTGGGCTCTGACAGACGTTAAATAACGTCGGCCACAGTAAGCTCAGACGTTAAATAAAGTCTGTCAGAGCACCACCAGACGTCAATCTGCTCTATTTTTTTTTTAATTTGATTGTTTTCACAACATTCCCACACCTGAAAATCAGCAAATTCCCAGAACAGTTTCATAATAATTTCAGCACAATTATGGAGTTACAGTTATATCTAATAACACTTAAGTTTCAACATATATTCTAAACTAATATACACAATTCCCATTAATCTTCTTGCTTGTTACACTAAACATTACAAATAAAATAAACACATATCAAAGTCATAAGTTGACATACAAAAATTAATAACTTTAAACTAAATGAGTTCTAACCTTTGAATATAATACTTTAAGTTGTTGGCCTCTAGGCTTACTCACAATTCTAATGAAATTTTGGAAACATAAAACATATGTTAGTTTTTATAACTAAGTAGATAAATAGGTTATTGAAAAAAATTAATACTTACTCTTGTAACATATTTTTCAAAGCAGATGGAATCTTCCTATGGCATAAATAAAACCATACAATCGTGCATTGTCTTGGAATGATGACACATAGTTGCCAATGATACCTACCGTCAATCACAAGTACTTAGCAGAAATAATTAATAATACTTCATAAAATATTACTAGAAAAAGAAACATATGCATCAATGTATGGCGCAAAGTAGATCTCTCTATTTGACTCAACCATCCATGTTTACAAATAAAGTTTGATGTGGTCATGTGAGTTTCCCGAAGGTTGAATGGTTTGAGGTTCAATGAATCCATATACGGCAGATCGACCTTGGTCCACAATGAATCTATAATAAATCTACATACATAAAATAAAAATTAATGCAACAATAATATTAAAAAATCAAATACAATTAGTCCAATTTTACAAATAACAATAAATATAATTTTATTTCGTAATTTTACAAATATTATTATAAAAATTCAATTAAAAAAAGAAATAGGCCAAAAAAACTAAAAAAAAATAGTCTAAGATAAAAATTATAATTGCAAATAAAAAAATACAAGCAATTACATACATACAATGAAAAAGAGATAACAAGCAAACTAATCTCAAAACGATGCAAATGGGGATGAAAACGCATAATATTCGGTTGAAAACGCCTAAAATCAATCCACAATCAAATATCAACTAGTTTGGTGGTGAAAAATGTTCGAAACTCACCAAGAGGAGGTCGAAATAATGGTCACCGACGGGAAGGATCGCGAAACACTACAAATGAGGATGAAAACGGAAAATATTCGGTTCAAAACGCCTAAAATCAATCCATAATCAAATCCCAACAAGTTTGGTGGTGAAAAACGTTCAAAATTACCTGGAGGAGCTCGAAATGGTGGTTGCCGACGAAGAAGCTTCGCGAAAATTTGGTGGCGCGACGAAACAATTAGGGTTTATGCGTTTCGCGTATAGAAAACCCAAAAATTGACGTCAGGGCTGCGCGGTCAGACGTTACTTAACGTCGGTGCAGAGGGGGTCAGACGTTAAATTAAGTCGGGGCAGAGTGGGTCAGACGTTAAATTAAGTCGGGGGCAGAGAGCTCAGACGTTAATTTTTACATAACGTCGGGGTACTGTGGGTCAGACGTTAAATTACGTCTGTGTTGGAATGGGCAGACGTTAAAAAAGTCAAATAATTTACAAAAATGCCACCGGTCATTTTTAACGTGGGACTTTTTCTAGACAGACGTTATATGGGTGACGTTATAGGGCTTTTTTGTGTTAGTGCAAGATTAAAAAGAAAAGAAAAAAAGCAATTTTCAATATTTCTATGTTTTGTTCGTAACAATCAATATGAACAAAGGTCAATCACTTTCACATGTCAACTATATGCCATTGTTTCTAGAATAAAAAGCAAGGAAATAATTGAAAATATTGGATGAATATGGAAACATAACCCATAAGCTAAAAATATGATGTACAAAAAATTGTTTGAAAAATATTTGAAAATAAGAAGATCTAACACTTGATAATAATACATGGTTTATCTGTTATTCTATTTATAATATGCTTATTTATTTGTTGCGTATCTCTTTCTAAAATCTAAATCCACTCTTTATTGAATGAAATGCACCTTCATATGAACTTTATAAATTTTTACAAGATATACATAATTTCTGAGTTATACAATGATAAGTTCAAGCAAAATATTTTAAATTACAACTAATTATAATAGTCTATATACATTATTTTGTATATCATTTTTAATTATTTATTTATTTATTTAAAAAAATTATATTATTTATTGGGAATAAATATTGAATTATTTATTATAACTAATATATAATGATTTTCACACTAAATTATTTATTTGATTAATCTATTCTAAAAATATTTAAGGATAAATCAAACTAATATATATATATATATAAGTTTAAAGAAAAATCCATTCTTATTGTGTGAAAGTGTTATAGACTAGACGGAAAGGAAAGTCTCAAAAGACAAGATCAAATTCCGCGTTAGCCACACTAATCAAACATAAAAAATAAAAAAAACAAAGAAAAACAAAAAAAAGTAACGATAGAGGAGCAAAATTCTTCACCGTTATGACCAAAAACGTTTTGTTAGGTTGACCTCCAATACAAATTTATCCACTAAACCAGTAATCCCACTATGGTGACTAATTTACTTCAAACTCCTTTTTAATCTTATATTAATATAATTAAAGTATATTTGTATTTAAAGATTTGTTACATTAAACATAAGAAATCTCTATACTTGAGAAGGATTAAACAAAATAATAAAATCTTAATGGTTCAATTATAATACAGAATATAACATTATTGTTTTAACATCTAGAAATGATGATATTAGGTATATATTTGTTGTTTATAAGAGTTAATCCACCGAATGAGTTTCAAGTCAAAAGTGGAATGGAAGCACTTAAAGTTTTCATGTAGTGGGTTGTTGAAGTCTTGAAGGTGGAAGCAGTGTCAGAGATTTACTTTTGCCACAAGTTCCATATATGCATCTTTTTCCCTAACCCTTTCATTACACTAAACACTTTACACCGAGTTAGAATGGAGTCTTGTATGAAATGGTTGCTTATCTTTCTAATCTCTCATTTTTCACTATGTGTTGTGGGTCCACAACACAATCAAAGCCTAACTTTGCGGATATCTTGTTTCGTATTTGGGTATAAATGTTGATGATCCCCCGTACAAGTGTTCAACACAATCAATCAAAGCATAGACTTGAAAGAGAGTTACAAGTAATTATGGAGTTATGGATGAGATTGTTTCTTCTGTTTTTACATTTTAATTTTTCATCTTCTCATTCCTTATGCCACCCTTATGACAACTTTCTCTTGCAGCAGTTCAATAACTCTCTTACTGTTACTTACGGTAATGAATGTTATGATCCAAAGAGAGCAACATGGAAAAATGAGTCAGATTGTTGCTCTTGGGTTGGAGTCACCTGCCACCCCATCTCCGGCCATGTGATTGGCCTTGACCTTTCCTGCAGCGGGCTTTATGGCAAAATCCATCCAAACAGTACTCTTTTCCATCTTTCCCATCTCCATTCACTTAACCTTGCTTTCAACGATTTCGATGAATCTCATTTTTCATTTCACTTTGGTGCCTTTGCCAGCCTCACCTACCTAAACTTATCTAGATCTTACTTCCAAGGTCAAATTCCTTCACAAATCTCACACCTTTCCAAATTAGCCTCCCTCGATCTTTCAGATAATCCTTATTTAAGGTGGAAAGAAGACAGTTGGAAGAGACTACTCCAAAATGCAACACATCTAACGGAACTTGTTTTGGATTATACAGACATGTCTTCAATTTCGATTAAGATTCTCAATTTGTCTTCCTCTTTAGTCACTCTCAGTCTTCACAATACTCAGCTAACAAAAAACTTGACAGGTGGTATCTTTTGTTTACCAAATCTTCAATACCTGTATCTTTCATATAATTTCTACCATCAAACCCAGCTTCCAAATATTTGTAGCACTACTTCTCTTAATATCTTAGATCTTTCATTTTCCCACTTCCAAGGCTCAATCCCGCCATCCTTCTCTAACCTCTCACATCTTACTTCACTAGACCTCTCATTTAACTCTTTGGACGATTCAATCCCATCCTCTCTCCTAACTCTTCCATGTCTCTCTTTTCTCAATCTCTGTGGTAATAGTCTTAGTGGTGAAATCCCAAATGTCTTTCCACAGGCAAACCAATTTAAAGAATTGCATTTCAATGGTAACAACTTAGGAGGTGAGCTGCCATCAACACTTTCAAATCTTCAACATCTCACTCTCTTGGATCTTTCAGGAAATAAATTCAGTGGTCAGATCCCAGACGTGTTTGTCGGGCTAACCAAATTGAGTTCTCTCGATCTGTCAAATAACAATTTTGAAGGAAAAATCCCATCTTCGTTGCCCGACAAAATATCAGGATTTTCAAGTCTAGTTAGCTTATCATTTGATAACAACTTGCTGAATGGGTCAATTCCTTCATGGTGTTTATCTTTGCCATCTTTGAAGTATTTAAGTATGTCAGAAAATAAGTTCACAGGGCTTATCGGTGCAAACTTATCATATTCTTTGGAGACTTTACAGTTGTCCTACAACAAGTTACAAGGTAATATTCCAGAAACAATTTTCAACCTTGTAAATCTTACTGAATTAGATCTATCATCCAATAACTTAAGTGGATATGTTCACTTTCCACTTTTCTCTAAGCTTCCAAATTTGGGATATCTTTACCTTTCCCATAATGATCAATTATCCCTAAATTTTGAATCCAATGTCAACTATACTTTATCCTGGTTAATCACATTGGACTTGTCTTCTGTGAGTTTAATTGAATTTCCGAATTTAGCAGGAAAAGTACCAGCCTTACTATATCTCTATCTATCCAATAACAAAATTGATGGAAGAGTTCCCCATTGGTTACCCAAGATTACCTCATTATATTTATTGGACCTCTCTCACAACCAATTGGAACAATCACTGGACCAATTTTCATGGAACCAACAACTCCAATATCTTGATTTTAGTTTTAACAAAATCTCTGGTGTCATCTCTTCCTCAATTTGCAATGCAAGTTCAATTCAGTATATTAACTTGTCTCACAACATGTTGACGGGCACCATTCCACAATGCCTTGCTAACTCATCATCATACCTTGAAGTTTTGGATCTACAACAGAACAAACTTCATGGCACTTTGCCAAGTAGATTTTCAAAGAATTGTGGGCTCAATATTCTGAATCTCAATGACAACCAATTAAAAGGTTCTTTGCCAGAATCTTTATGCAATTGCATTTGTCTGGAGGCTTTAGATCTTGCCAACAATGAACTAGAGGATACCTTTCCCCATTGGCTTACCGGTCTGCGAGATTTGAGATTATTGGTTTTGCGAGGCAATAACTTTCATGGCCCCATTGAAAATTTAAAGACCAAACATGGATTTGTGAGTTTAGTTATACTTGATATCTCTTCCAACAACTTCAGCGGCCCAATACCAAAGGTCTACATAAGAAAGTTTGAAGCCATGAAGAATGTTGTTCATGATGACGCTAGGGAATACATTGGAAATTATCCACCTATAGGAATAAAAACTGACTATTTGAATATAACAACAAAATCCATTGTTGTGACAATGGACAATATTTGGACTGACTTCGTGATCATTGATTTATCAAAAAACATATTTGATGGAGAGATTCCAGATGTGATCGGAAAGCTTCGTGCTCTTAGAGCGCTAAACCTTTCTCATAACATACTTAAAGGTCCTATTCCCCAATCCCTGGCAAATTTGACAAACTTAGAATCATTGGATCTGTCCTCAAATATGCTTACTGGTATGATTCCTACAGAACTAACCAATTTGAACTTTCTGGAAGTTCTGAATCTTTCCAATAATCACATTGTGGGAGCAATACCTGAAGGAAAACAATTCAATACATTTTCCAATGATTCCTATGAGGGAAACTCAGGGTTATGTGGGTTCCCATTGACAAAAAAATGCAGCAAGGAGCCTGAAGAACATTCTCCAACTTCATTGCCCTTCAAGAGAGAAGATGGATTTGGATTTGGATGGAAAGCGGTGGCTCTGGGATATGGATGTGGAATGGTATTTGGAATGGGAATGGGATGTTGTGTGTTTTTAATAGGAAAGCCGCAATGGCTTGTGAGAATGGTTGCATGACTTGGGGTTTTCTAGTTGTACATCTTGTTCAAATTCCAAAGCCTTCATGGAAAACAAAATAAGAGCAACAACCTTGTAACTTTGCACTGCATCGGAGATTTGGTTCAAAGTTTAGTTGTAATATGAATGTGTTGTATGTCCATTATGAATATTTGATTCCAAGTTTAGTTGTAATTCATAAACTCTTCTCTGTTGGCTAAGCAACCTTCTGTTCTACTCGGCTTTTAGTTTCTGTTTCTTCTTTCTCCTTTCTTCTCTTTCATTTTGCAGCCACGTTCTTTAGCCATGGGTTCTAAAACTCTGTGAGTAATATGAGTGTTTGTATCTAATTATTTTGTTGATAGAAGGGTGTGATGATGCATTTCATTTTGTAACACCCCAGATGGATATTACTAGATAAAATTGATTTTTCATAAAATATACTTTAAGAAAATCAGTCATTTCAATAAATTCCCAAGCGCGGGAAATTTCAAACTTGTCTCGCTATAATCCATTCGTATTGTCTCATCTTTATTACAAGTTCATAATGGATAAAACATCATAATGTCTATTACAAAAGGTAGGAAAGCATAGCATAAAGTAAATCCCCCATCGGTAGCCCCACTCAGTTGCTAAGCATCAGCATGATCACCTGAATTCACATCTGCTCCCACGTAACAAGTCACGTGATCATCGCCAAACACAAACACACAAACAAGCAAGGGTGAGCTGAGAAAGAAAATTATACAAATAATAAGATAATAAGAATTGACCCTCACCCAATCTAACTTAGTCATTTTTTTTTAGTTTATCGACCTTTTTATAACATTATACCCCGATCTCATAACCTATATGAGAAAGATCCATGCACAACCTTGGTCCTTAGGGATTATCATGCTCCCACGAACCTACCCGCTCGTGGTCCAACTCTACGGACCTCCCCGCCCGTAGTCCAACTCTACGAACCTGCCCGCTCGTAGTCCAACATGCGTGAACACCTACTATGAACCTCCCCGCTCATAGTAGCCTCAAGTGTGAGCACGGAACATACGAACCTCCCCGCTCGTATCCCCACACAAGAGTACAACAGATACGGACCTCCCCGCCCGCATCAATCACGCATCTCAAATCTCCGTTACGAACCTCCCCGCTCGTAACTAATCCAGCATATCCCTGACCAAGCTATCAAACCTATCCATGCAAATCCATCTGCAATGGATCCATGCCCATGCACTATTGCCTGGCGGTGCCTGTAGACCGCCTAGCGGTCCAACCCACACCACTAGACACTACTCTAGTAGCATAAATTGACTGGTTGTACTAGATTCTGGCATACCCCAATCATCATGTGCAACCATAAAACACCCAACAGAAAATACAAGCACTTCCATTAAATTCCTATCGCACCTCACAGATCATATTCATAACATGAATAAACACTTATACATTCATAAATTTAAACCCATTACATCACTTGAAATTTGTGGTTAATAATATACACTGCACATATAAGTTAAAACAAAACAACCAATCATGGTTTTCTTACCATTATATTAATATCTATAATATAAATGTTAATTAAAGCGGACCATGAATTCAAACTTGAATTCCCGTAACTCATCACATAAAACAATATATGCTATTGTTTATTAGGCATTTCAAAGGTTATAAACAACACACATATCAAGATACCACATTAACACTTAATGCATATTAACCACCACCGGGACCCGCGGCTAAAATAAAAGGAAGAATTTATATACATGGCCACTCAAAGAACACATACGCACTGCAACTTCCATGATAAAATTCCAAGACCCCACTTTGGTATACTGAAGTGAACCATTGAAACAAAATCCTGCCTCCATTTTTCTAATATACTATTGTAATACTAATACTACAAAAACAGTTTAACAATTCACAACCCCAACATTTTATTTCCCACCCAATCCTTATTTACTTAATGTTAAAAGTATATAAAAAATCAAAGCTACAACTAACCCATAAAAGGATTTCATCCACGTCAGTAAAACTTTATTCACAATAATCCATTTTTCCTCTTTTTTTTCTAAAATACTAACATAATATAACTAATTGGATATCCATATAATTTATCAAGCCCCAATTTACATCATCACCCCTGTATACGTCAACCACCTATAAGCACATTTATTTTATTATATAAAATTCAACTACCAATGCATGAATCATAGTAAAAACAAAGACTAAATCTATGAAAACCCTTTTTAGCCAAACTTTAACTCATAATAAATAAAAAATACTAAAAAGATATTTCCAGCGTAATGCTTTTGCCACTTTATAAGAATTCAACCCATGCTTTTTAACATCCATGAACTTTATATAATAATAATGAACCAATATGGCACAATACTACCTTAGACTTGTGAGTTAAAAATAATAATAATATCTTATAGAATATTCATATTATATACTATACGTTCATTGATACCAACATCACAAATCAATACTAATTCACCAGGCAACATATACATGAAATCAAATATTTCCATATCCCCCAATGCCAATTATGCATAAAGTGAGGAAAGACCAAACCAATTTTCAAAACTATCAAGTTTTTCTATATTTATACATATTCTTATGATTTCCATCCATTACTACTGCAATCTCTTTCTAATTCCAGATTATAATACAATAATTAAAAAAAGAAATTGTACCTACTGATGCAAAATTAAACTCAAAGATCTTCGATAATTATTTTATCATGATCATACCTAACCATGATTATCTTTATAATTTCAATCAAAATTCCAACTGGCTAAAAAATGCAGCATAAACAAAATATATGTTATTTATGCTTAACAGTCCCACCAATTTTCTTTTATTATGAGCAATATGTAATTGGAAAGGAAACCCAAAACTCAATAGCACAAATTGGAACCCGTCTCAACAAAATTCCCCACCCAACTAAGTAATTACCCAAACAGCACATCAAATCCATCATGAAATACAAGATCTTGAACCTCAATTTCAAGACACCACGAACATTGATTTTTCACAATTCTTCTCCATCCAATTATTTTTCAATGCCAACGAACAAAAATCAAACAAAATCATAATATAAGATTAGCTCCCCTTACCTGGTGTTTTAGCTTCAACAATTCCAAATGAATTCTTCCTTGTTTCCCAAAGCTCCCCTCCTTGCCTCCACTCTAATTCCCTCTCTGGATTGCAATTTCTCAGAACTCCCTAGCCACACAATATGACTCTTTGTTTTCTCACTCACTCCTCCCCCTCTCACCAATTCAGCCCAAAATAAATAAAAAAATTATAAAAACGAAAATTAATTTAAATTTAAAGTTTGATAGCCATTACTACACCTAAACTGCTACCTTTTTGATTTCTAGAGCCGAGATTCAAACCCATATCCTTCCTACCCATCAAACACATGCACACCAACAAACTATCACATGATTCCTGTTAATTCACACATTCGTATGAACCTAATTCATGCTTTCACGTTCACGATATAATTGCGAAATAAAACATAATTAAATAAATCTACTAATGACATACTCAGGACTTGAACCCAAGTCCCCTCAACATAATCAAGTGCTCTAAACCACTTAGGTTAACATTGTTTCTTATCTAGGATTTATCAAAGAACTCTCTTATTGTAGTCTCAACCCCTCATTTCTTATACTCTATTAATTATTAATTTTTATGAATTTCTTGGATCTCACACATTTCCCTTGAGCTAACAAATTGTTTTACTTAGCATATAATGTTGTATTGGTTATATTAATAGTTGTTGTATTGGTAATATATTAATAGTTGTTGTACTCCTAAAAATAATTGTATATTGACTCAAAAAATAGTAAAATTGTACCTGTGTATTTTAAAAGAAAATGCTATGTATTGGTCATTGTCAGAATTTTATTTCTATTAAATGGATTTAGTTCTGTCATATTATTTTACTCATTATTATTCGATGCATATTTTCTTCATAAAAGTGTTTAAGAACTTAATAGTAATCTCATTAACCTAGCAAGTTACACTACAAATTGATATGGTTAAAAGTGAATGTTCTGAATGTTATAGCAGCTTTAACTAATAATATATATATACCAACATAAAACATTAACTATGCTTTTATCCAAAACCCCACCATTAACAATTTTGATATATTACTAGTCTTTTTACGTTCCAAAATAGTTTCGAGTTTGATTTTAACATTCTGATTTCATTCCAAAATAGTTTCTAGTTTGATTGAATATATTTGTTTTTTTACATCCCAAATCGTTTTCTTTTCTTTATGCCTGTGAAATAATGGGGAAATTTTTTATTATATTAATAAAATATAAGGTAAAGATTTTAGATTCCATCTTTAAGAATTCTAAATGGTGGAGTTATGGGAATAATGACTGGAGTAGAAAAATGGTAATTAGTTTTACATATTGATTGAAGAGATAGAAACTTAGATTTGATAGTTGAAAAATCAAGGCATTCAAGTATTTATGTCATCTTTGTAGTGAGTGACTTCCAAGTCAATGTAAATGGTCCCATTGGCACTTTAAATCAAATAACACTCTTTCCTAAGAAATTTTCTCTACCCACAATGACATTGATTGTCATATACTACCAAATAAACAATTTAAAATAAGTTTAAGTTTAAAGAAAAAATCCATTCTTATTGTGTGAAAGTGTTAAGACTAGTCGGAAAGGAAAGTTTCAAAAGACACGATCAAACTCCGCGTTAGCCACACTGATGAAACATAAAAAAAGTAAAGATAGAAAGTAAAATTCTTCACCGTTATGACCAAAAATCTTTTGTTAGGTTGACCTCCGACCATTGACGAACCTTCTCAACGATGGGGTCATGGCCCACAAACTTTGTTTAAATTTTTAGAAATATTATAAAATTTTTAAATTATATAAACATATATTAAAAATATTAAAATTAAATTAGGTCAATTTTTATTTATTTTATAAGGTATAACATTTAATATTAATAAATTAAATATAATAACAAATAAAATAATCTATGAATATTTTTTTTCTTTTTTGTTATTTTTTTTTTAGTTTTTTACTATTATACTAATTTTTTACTTTTACCTTTTTTTTTTGTTATTGAAGAAAAAAAAATTAGACGTAAATTCGTTATTTTTGTTCTTATTTTTCATATGTTTTCTTCTATTCTTGTAAAAAAATATTTTTTTGTCTCATTTGATAGCAAAATATTATTTTAATAGTTAACATAATTTTTTATTTATTTCAACAGTCTTTGTATATTCATTTTTTATGAACAAGGAATAAAAAATATACATTTCAAGTGTTTTTTCATAACTAGTTTTTAATTATGGTTTGATTACCAGAGTTTTCTTTTAGTAATTATTTCTCTAAATTTTTATTAGATTATGATCAATTATTTTTTAATTTTATTTTTTTAAATGGTTATATTGATGGAGAATAAAAGAATAAATTAATTTTTTTAAAGTAATAAAAAAGAAATTACAGATGAAGATGAAAATCAAAATTCAACTTCCTTACATCTTCCGAAACAGGATACTAAAGATCTAATTAGAAAACTTAGAAGCGAAGGGTTGATATTAATTATTTGGAACATGATACAAGAAACATTCCCACATATGACAGTATTGAATGAATGAATGAAAAAGAACAAATTATAAAAACTTATTTAAAATGGAGTCCATATCAAATACAACTTAAAAGCTATAAATTTTGAATGTATTATTTTATCCCTCTTAAAATCATAGGTCTAGATCTGTCACTACCTCGAACACAAATTTATCCACTAATTCAGTAACCTGACTATGGTGACTAATTTACTTCATACTCCTTTTTAATCTGATATCAATTTAATTAAAGTATATTTGTAACTTAAATACATCATTGGTCCCAATTTTCGTAAACTTTGTTCACTTTGATCCTATTTTTTTGAAATGTTCAAAACGATCCTAATTTTTGTAAATTGTTGTCAATTTGGTTCTTTTTATAAACACAGTTTAAATTATTAACATAAGGTGAATAGTAACTGTCACGTGTCACTTCGTGATTTATTAGTCTTTTTAATTTTAAAAAAATTATCCATATGTCAAGTCAACATTATGACACATGGTAGTGTCAGTGCGAAACCACCACGTGTCAATTTAATATCATTGTCACGTGTCAATGTCTCGTGATTTATATTCAAATCAGTCTCAATTTTCGTTATTTTTGTTCAATTTAGTTTCAAGTTTTGTTATTTTTATTCAATTTAGTCCTAATTTTGTCCCTTTCCAATTGACCAAATTTAATTTTTATATAAATGTTATACTGAAATTTTTATGTTTATTAAAATTTACATTTATATTAAATATTTCTTTCATTATTTTTATACCAAACTGACAAAACTTTTGAAAGAAAATTATTAGATTTTTGTTTGATTTTTCGCTATATGTAACAAATAGGGTTAAAGTTAGAAGAAAAATTCTTCATTGTTTTTAAACTTAGAAGGAAAATTTCTCATTATTTTTAAAATTAGACGAAAAATTCTTCATTATTTTTTAAATGATAAGGAAAGTTCTTAATTATTTTTAAAATTAGAAGGGAAGTTCTTCATTATTTTCAAAATTAGAAGGAAAGCTCTACATTATTTTTTAAAATTAGAAGGAAAATTCTTCATTGTTTTTAAAAGGGTTAAATATGTTGTTAGTCCCTGAACTTTGACCCAAAATTGGAATTTGTCCTTGTCCGAGAATTCAAGGACTAAAAACATACTTAATCCTTTTTAAAATTAGTTGAAAAATTCTTCATTATTTTAAAACCAAGTCTAAACCTATTTTTTACATGTAACAAACATCAAACATAAATATAATAATTTCTTTCCAAGAATATAATTATGGCTGGTTTAAAAATAATGAAAGAAATATTTAATGTAAATTTTAATTTTAATAAAAATAAAAATTTCAGTATAACATTTATATATAGATTAAATTTGGTCAATTTGGAGATGGACAAAATTGGAACTGAATTGAATAAAAATAACGAAAACTAAGACTAAATTGAACAAAATTAACGAAAATTGAGATTGAATTAAATATAAGTCACGGGACACTGACACATGGAAATGATACTGACTTGACATTGGTGTTGTCACATGTCATAGTGCCGACTTGACACTGGTGTTGTCACGTATCATAGTGTCCGACTTGACATGTGGCATCGACACTGTTGAGTTGACACATGACACTGATATGTCATGTATCACAATGCTGACTTGACACGTAAACAAATTTTTTAAAATTACAAAACTTTTAGAAAAATATTAAAAATATTTAAAAAAATAAAAATAAAATTGCAAAATAAGTAAAAAAATTACAAAATGACACACGAAAATTACCGTTAATAATTTAATCAACATCTAGAAAATGACCGAATTGACATAATTTAGAAAAGTCACGATATTTTTAAATATTTTAAAAAAGTAGAATCAAACCGAACAAAATTTAAAAATATGAGACTAATAATATATTTAAGTAACTCTCATAGACTAGACGGAAAGAAAAGTCTCAAAAGACTAATCAAACTCCGCGTTAGCCACACTAATCAAACATAAAAAAAATTAAAGTAAAGATAGAGGAGCAAAATTCTCCACCGTTATGACCAAAAAAGTTTTGCTAGGTTGACCTCCAACACAAATTTATCCACTAAATCTGTAACTCCACGGTGACTAATTTACTTTAAACTCCTTTTTAATCTTATATTAATTTAATTAAAGTATATTTGTATTTAAAGATTTGTTACTTTAAAAGTAACAAATCTCTATACTTGATAAGGATTAAACAAAATAATAAAATCTTAATGGTTCAATTATAATACAGAATATAACATTACTGTTTTAACATCTAGAAATGATGATATTATCTATATTTAAGAGTTAATCCACTGAATGAGTTCAAGTCAAAAGTTGTATGTAAGCACTTAAAATATTCATGTAGTGGGTTGTTGAAGTCTTGAAGGTGGAACCACTGTCAGAGATTAGTAATCAGTTCCATATATGCATCTTTTTCCCTAACCCTTTCATTACACTAAACACTTTACACCGAGTTAGAATGGAGTCTTGTATGAAATGGTTGCTTATCTTTTTAATCTCTCATTTTTCATTGTGTATTGTGGGTCCCCAACACAATGAAAGCCTAACTTTGCGCATACTTTGTTTTTGATTTTGGGTATAAATGTTGATGATCCCCCATATAGTGTTCAACACAATCAATCAAAGCATAGAGTTGAGAGTGAGTTATTAGAAGTAATTATGGAGTTATGGATGAGATTGTTCCTTCTATTCTTTCTTTTTCATATTTCATCCACTCATTCCTTATGCAACCCTTATGACAGTTTTCTCTTGCAGGAGTTCGGTAACTCTCTTACTATTGATAAGCCTACTATTTATAATGATAGTTATTATCCAAAGACAACAACATGGAAAAATGAGTCAGATTGTTGCTCTTGGGTTGGAGTGACCTGCCACCCCATCTCCGGTCATGTGATTGGCCTTGACCTTTCCTGCAGCGGGCTTTATGGCAAAATCCATCCAAACAGTACTCTTTTCCATCTTTCCCATCTCCAATCACTTAACCTTGCTTTCAACGATTTCGATGAATCTCATTTTTCATTTCACTTTGGTGGGTTTGCCAGCCTCACCTACCTAAACTTATCTGCTTCTTACTTCCAAGGTCAAATTCCTTTACAAATCTCACACCTTTCCAAATTAGCCTCCCTCGATCTTTCAGATAATCCTTATTTAAGGTGGAAAGAAGACAGTTGGAAGAGACTACTCCAAAATGCAACACATCTAACGGAACTTGTTTTGGATTATACAGACATGTCTTCAATTTCGATTAAGATTCTCAATTTGTCTTCCTCTTTACTCACTCTCAGTCTTCACAATACTCAGCTAACAAAAAACTTGACAGGTGGTATCTTTTGTTTACCAAATCTTCAATACCTGTATCTTTCATATAATTTCTACCATCAAAGCCAGCTTCCAAATATTTGTAGCACTACTTCTCTTAATATCTTAGATCTTTCATTTTCCCACTTCCAAGGCTCAATCCCTCCATCCTTCTCTAACCTCTCACATCTTACTTCACTGGACCTCTCATTTAACTCTCTTGTGGATTCAATCCCATCCTCACTCCTAACCCTTCCACGTCTCTCTTTTCTCAGTCTCTATGATAGCCATCTCAGTGGTGAAATCCCAAATGTCTTTCCACAGGCAAACAAATTTAAAGAATTGCATTTCAAAGGTAACAACTTAGGAGGTGAGCTGCCATCAACACTTTCAAATCTTCAACATCTCACTCTCTTGGATCTTTCAGGAAATAAATTGAGTGGTCAGATCCCAGACGTGTTTGTCGGGCTAACCAAATTGACTTCTCTCGATCTGTCAAATAACAATTTTGAAGGAAAAATCCCATCTTCATTGTTTGGCTTAACTCAACTTTCTGAACTGAAATTTTCTTATAATAACTTAGAGGGTCCTTTGCCCAACAAAATATCGGGATTTTCAAGTCTAGTTAGCTTATCATTTGATAACAACTTGCTGAATGGGTCCATTCCTTCATGGTGTTTATCTTTGCCATCTTTGGTGAATTTAGATCTATCAGAAAATAAGTTCACAGGGCTTATCAGTGCAAACTTATCATATTCCTTGAACTATCTATTTTTGTCCTACAACAACTTACAAGGTAATATACCAGAAACAATTTTCAACCTTGTAAATCTTACTGAATTAGATCTATCATCCAACAACTTAAGTGGACATGTTCACTTTCCACTTTTCTCTAAGCTTCCAAATTTGGAACATCTTCTCCTTTCCCATAATGATCAATTATCCCTAAATTTTGAATCCAATGTCAACTATACTTTATCCTGGTTAATCACATTGGACTTGTCTTCTGTGAGTTTAATTGAATTTCCGAATTTAGCAGGAAAAGTACCAGCCTTACTATATCTCTATCTATCCAATAACAAAATTGATGGAAGAGTTCCCCATTGGTTACCCAAGATTACCTCATTATATTTATTGGACCTCTCTCACAACCAATTGGAACAATCACTGGACCAATTTTCATGGAACCAACAACTCCAATATCTTGATTTTAGTTTTAACAAAATCTCTGGTGTCATCTCTTCCTCAATTTGCAATGCAAGTTCAATTCAGTATATTAACTTGTCTCACAACATGTTGACGGGCACCATTCCACAATGCCTTGCTAACTCATCATCATACCTTAAAGTTTTGGATCTACAACAGAACAAACTTCATGGCACTTTGCCAAGTAGATTTCCAGATAATTGTCGGCTCAATATTCTGAATCTCAATGACAACCAATTAAAAGGTTCTTTGCCAGAATCTTTATGCAATTGCATTACTCTGGAGGCTTTAGATCTTGCCAACAATGAACTAGAGGATACCTTTCCCCATTGGCTTACCGGTCTGCAAGATTTGAGATTATTGGTTTTGCGAGGCAATAACTTTCATGGCCCCATTGAAAATTTAAAGACCAAACATGGATTTGTGAGTTTAGTTATACTTGATATCTCTTCCAACAACTTCAGCGGCCCAATACCAAAGGTCTACATAAAAAAGTTTGAAGCCATGAAGAATGTTTTTCAAGGTGACAATGAGGAATACATTGGAACTTATGATGGATATTTTCCAAAAGTAAAAACTGACTATTTGACTACAACAACAAAATCCATTGTTGTGACAATGGAGAAAATTCGGAGAGACTTCGTAAGCATTGATTTATCAAAAAACAGATTTGTGGGAGAGATTCCAGATGTGATTGGAAAGCTTCGTGCTCTTAGGGCGCTCAACCTTTCTCATAACATGCTTAGTAGTCCTATTCCCCAATCCATGGGAAATTTGACAAACTTAGAATCATTGGATCTGTCCTCAAATATGCTTACCGGTATGATTCCTACAGAACTAACCAATTTGAACTTTCTGGAAGTTTTGAATCTTTCCAATAACCATATTGTGGGAGAAATACCTGAAGGAAAACAATTCAATACATTTTCCAATGATTCCTATGAGGGAAACTCAGGGTTATGTGGACTCCCATTGACAAAAAAATGCAGAAAGGAGCCTGAAGAACATTCTCCAACTTCATTGCCCTTCAAGAGAGAAGATGGATTTGGATTTGGATGGAAAGCGGTGGCTCTGGGATATGGATGTGGAATGGTATTTGGAATGGGAATGGGATGTTGTGTGTTTTTAATAGGAAAGCCTCAATGGCTTGTGAGAATGGTTGCATGACTTGGGATTGTCTTCTTTTAAATTCAATTATGCCTTCATGGTAAACAAAATAATCAAAGGCAAGAACCTTATCACTTTGCACTGCATGGGATATTTTATTCAAAGTTTAGTTTTAATATGAATGTGTTGTATGTACTTACTGATATTTTTTAATCCAAAGTTTAATTGTAATACTATAGTGTTGTATTGTATCTTATTATTATTTTTGGAAGAAGAGTGTGATAACGATGTACTTCATTTCTCTTGAGCTAAGAAATTTGTTTTATTTAGCATATCTTGTTGTATTGATTATATATTAACAGTTGTTGTACTCTAAAAAATATTATAAAAAATAGTAAAATTGTGGCTTTGTATTTTAAAAAATGTTATGTATTGTTGTTCATTGCAAGAATTCCATTTCTATTAAATGTATTTGATTCTCTCATGTGTTTTTTATTCATTATTCAATGAAGTTTTTCTTCATAAAATATGTTTATAAAATATGTTTAAGAACTTACTAGCAGTGTGCTCGAATTATGCAATACCTCATTAACCACAAACCAATTGAAAGTAGTGAAAATATCAGTACAAATATATATTTAAAAAAAATATAAATTAAATTTTAACGTGTAAAGTCCTTAATTTCTTTTCGTTTAAATAAAATATAAAGTATTAGTGTGAAACCGCCGCACATACTTTTCTCTTTCATCTCTTTTTTCTTTTATTTTTCTTTTCCTCTCTTATTCTTTTTCTAAGTCTCATCTTCCTCTTTCGACGTACCGGTTGAATGTAGTCTCAACTCTTTTTCACCCAGCATAAAAAGGAAACAACTTAAAAGCAAATAATCAAACAAAAATAATTTTATAATAGTTCGTCCCAAATCTTGGGTTACATTGAGTTCTTCCTTTTAAATTAAGAGATTTCAACTCATTAAATCGATAAAACACTAATAAAATATGAGTCTAATTTACACATAAAAGACTAACATCATTCTTAACCAAAAATTTTAAATTAATAAATTTATAATTTTTATTTTTATATAGTGTTCAACTTTTTTATTTTTACTTTATATAAGACTTAAACTCAAAATTGAATTTTCAATAAAAAAAAAACACCGTCCATAGTTGACAGTGAGAATATGTTAAGATCACAAGGAATAAATTCACAAGTTAAGAATAAATAAAAGGTCTCACACTGCCATTGATTAGACCATATATCTCAATGCTACAGACAAGCAGTATTGGACATCGTAAGCACAAAGTTGTATCTCTTTCTTTCTTATATCTCTTCTTCTTTCTTTCTTATTGTGTTTTTTTATTTTTCTCTGTATTTTTGTATGTTCTCGTTGTTTTGTATCTTTGAAATCTTTTTTTTTTTAATAACTGCACAGTCATTGCTGTTCTTAAAAGTGAAACGAAAGATCTTCCAAGACTATGTATTAGAGTCTTTAATATGAATAATCAAATCAAGAAAGTTCTGATAGTATCTTCAAACAAGTTTTTAGAGATTTTTCTTCCTTCTCGTTATGGAACCAATTTGAAAGAATGTTTATTTAGATACATTATTTTATATTAAGAGATAAAATGACGGTTAGTAATTTTAAATCATGATGTTTATTATTTTCCAAATTTTGATTTAGAATTAATTTTGACATTATTTTCTCATACGTTAAAGAAACTTAAAATAACAAATATACAAACTTGTCTGATTCAACATATAATCAGGTAAGAACGTATAAACTAATTCGTTTTCAAGAAAAATTTAACGTAATTTAAAAACCTTAATTTGAAGATAAACTATTAGTTATGATTATTTTAATTTTTATTCTCAAAGTAAATAAGTTCTAAGCTGGAATGATCGATATGTATTCCCAGCCAGAGAGGTATCTCAAAGTAATTAAATTTTCTTTTGAACCGTTTGTTCTATGCTTTTGGACTATCAGTTCTTATGGTCCTTTGTATTTGGACCGCTATTTTTATTTTATTTTTCATTCCCTTATAATCTTTTGTTAAATTATGTCTTTCCTACATGAAAATCTTAAATAGGTCTTTTTATTTTTATTTGTTTTAATTTGACTTCTATTTTGAACAATTTCATACAGTTAGAGCCTGTATGAATAACATTGAAGAGTATCGGTTCATGATTTTTTTTTCTTACAAAATTTTAAAATAATTATTTTATTTTATTCTTTTGAAAAAAATAAAATTATGTCTTGAGTTGATGTCGTGCTATGTGACAATAACAGTGTGATGTTCCAATAATAATGTCATGTGTCATTGTTACACCAAGTGTTTCTAAATCTCAATTTGGTCCGTATATTTTTTATTTTGTCTCAATTGAATTCCAAATTTTCTTTTTTTAAATTGAACTACTTTGTACACTACAAATTGAAACTAAATTTAATTTGTATATAAATGTTACACAAATATTTTATTAAAATTGATATTTCTATTAAATACTTTTAATAAATAAGGTTATTTAAATTATATTTTATATTGAACTTTATTTAAAATTGTTTTCAAATTTTTAATTTATTTGTTTTAAATTGTTACAAAGTTGTTTTAAATTATGTAAAAATTTTACATTTGAATTTATAAAATTATAAATTTTAAACCAACTCAAACATTTGTATAAAAAATTATCGAATTTTATACATTTTAATATTTCATTTGAAATATAAATTCTAATAAAAAGTAATATTAAAGTATAATGTAATAAAATATTAATACTAATACAATTCAATGTAAGATATAAATTTTAAAAGAATCGAAGAAGTTGATAATTTATATATTTTAGGGAATGCAGTTGATTAACAAATTAGTTAGTCGAAATTAATTTTAATTTTTTTCTATTAACAACTTTCAAAAAAAATAAATAAAATTCAATGTAAAATATAAATTTAAATAAACTTAATTTTTTTAAAAGTATTTAATAAAAATATCAATTTTAATAAAAATATTTATATGATATCTATATAAAAGTTAAATTTTATTTTAATATTTGGATAGAGATGAAATTGGTCAATTTAATAAAAGAAAATTGAGTCTGAATAGAGATAACAGTGATGATACTTGGTGTGACAGTGACACATGGCAATGTCATTGTCACATCATGTTGTTACTACCATGTGACATGATGTCAACTTGACATGTGACAAATTTGTATTTTTTTTTTAAATTTAAAATTAAAAAAAATCATAAATAGACATGTGATACATCTTTAACATTATTAGTACAACACTTTATGTGACAGTGACACGTAATACTGTCATTGTCACATCATGTTGTCACTACCATATGACACGGTATCAACTTGACATGTGACAAATTTGTATTTTTTTTTAAATTTAAAATTAAAAAAATCATAAACCGACTATGATACATCTTTAACATTATTAATACAACACTATTAGTAAATATATGATTGCATCAAATATCTCAAAATAAGAATCAAATTTAAATACATACAAATAAAGTGACATATTTAAAAAATTTCTATAAAAATAACACAAAAGATATAATTTAACCTAAATTTTTGTTTTTCTTCTATATAAAGGCATCAATTTCTTTTATAGCAGCGTTCCAGTAACTTTACAAAAAAAACATATAGTTTCTTTTTTATGCATAAGCTTCTATTTCCTTTCTCTGTCACTTTTCTTTGCTATTGCCATGTTTGTTTTCAACATTTACACCACCATAAATACCATTTTTATATTAATATTATACAAAATATATTAAGTAGAAATTTAAAAATATTATTAACATGGTAAAAAATACAAATATTACTACTAATAGTTTACAAATATGTTTTAAAAAGTTATAAAACTAGGTAAGTTATTATAATATTATTATTTATTTTTAAGTTTTTTGTGTTTCTCCACTTATTTAATGTTATTTTTCTTAAAAAGTTTATAACGTGGCTTATCCTACTATCTAATTTTCTTCTTCCAAAATTGTGTTCATATTAATATAAATAATTACATTAATCAATATTTATTTTAAAATTATTAAAAATATTTGTGGATTGCGTGAATTAAATAGTATATGGAGTTCTTAAAAGGTATTGAATTTGTCGGACATAAGCCCATCCATGCTCTTAGTCATCATCCTTTCAAGTTTTGTGTATGAAATAGCATTGGGTGATTTATTTAAGATACAATTCTCGGACAATACTAATTAAGATAATAAAACTGCAAATATAATATCAAAACAAAATCAATGTCCTACTATTTCAGAATTCTAAAATGTTAAGTCATGGGAACAATGATTGAAGTGAAAAATGATAATTAGTTTAACATATTAATTGAAGAGATAGAAACTTAGATTTCAGAGTTGAAAAATTAAAGCATTCAAGAAGTACTTATATCATCTTTGTATTGAGTGATTTCCACGTCAATGTAAATGGCCTCATTGGCACTTTAAATAAAATTAAACTCTTTTTTCGGGAAATTTTCTTTTATATATATATATATATATATATATATATATATATATATATATATATATATATATATATATATATATAAAGTTATTAATATATATTGGCTCGAGTTTACTTATTATGATTACCTTCTTACTAAAGTTTTTCAAACAAAATATTATTCTTTTTTATGTGGTTATATATTTCATTACTATTGTAGTGTCTTGACGCAACTTCATCTTCATGCTTTTTCTTCATTCTATGGGTAAGAATCTCTATAAAGAAAAGAACTTTTCAATATTTAGTATGAACATTTTATTTTGTCCATATTTCAATTGAGTATAAATTTAACAACTCAATTTCCATCTAAAAACATGTCATAATTTCCATCATGCTCCTTTACTTGTGAATGTTTAAATTTAACAACTCAATCCATCTATTAATGATTTTTTTTTATAAAAAAAAACGGGGAAAAAATAAAATAAAATAACTTCTAGAAATGAATTAGCATATAAATTAGTTTTAACTTGGTAAGGATTTTTGTTTTACTAGTTTATCTTGTGAGAAGTTTTTGGGAAGAAAACTTTTCAAAAATAATCTAAGAGTCATTTAGGTTGACAATTAAAAAACAAGAAAAAAAAGCATTTGGCCTGAAAAAGTTGAAGGGAATTTGTAATATCTTAAGCAGGGTTAAATATGTTTTTAGTTCCTAAATTTTTAAGTATAAAATTGGAAATTTCAAATTTTGATACATTTTAGTCCTTAAATTTTACAAATAAATGGACATGTTTTTTTAATCCAATTACATTAAATATTTTTTATATATCTAACGCATTTCCTAGTTAATATTAAAACGGAAATGATATAAAAAACTCAAATGCTAGCCTAAAATGTGTTTAACATATCAAAAAAATTAATGTAATTGAATGAAGATGACTATATTTATTCATTTTTATAATTTGAGAACCAAAATCTATCAAAATTTTATACAAAGACGAATTCCAATTTTAGTCAAAATTTAAGGACTAAAATCATATTTAATCCATTTTATTTATTGGAGTCATTTTATCATCCACTCAAAACAAACGGAGAATTAAGACATGAAGTAGAAAAATCAAGTTGACAACGTAACTAAAGAGTTTGAAAAGGGATGTTTGCGTAAGAGATGTGTTGTTGAAGTTTCAAGTTTATTGAAATGGCCAATTCCAGTCGTTTTTTTAAGCTATGAGTTGGTTTTTAAAACTTTAATATCTTACGAGCAAATGCTAATCAATTATCACGTTTGGGAAATCAGTTTTTTTTTTTTTTTTCAAATTGTAGCATCTTAGATTCAAAACTATCATCGGGTATCATTTGTTAACACATTATGCACTATTCAATCTATAATCAACATGTCTACATATCAAAACTCAATTTTTATGATGAAATGACTTAATCTCTTCCTCTTTCATAGTGCTCAGTTATTGAACATTCTCCCTATTTGTATACTTATCTTTCACAACCTTGCTAACAACTATTTAAGAAGAATGCAATTAGATATGCATATTCATACGTGTTGGATCATTTTCCTTACTGTAGAGGCTACAATATAACTATTATCAACTCGTTGTCTTTTAATGTCATCATAAGACTCTTTTTATTGGATCATCTATATCAGCGGCGGAGGATACAAGAGACGGGGGCCACGGCCCCAAAACATTTTGAATATTTTTTTTAAATTATATGTATTTTAATTTTGTTTTTAAAGTATATATATTTTGAATTATATGTATATATAGGCTTAAATACCTTTTTGGTCATCATTTTCGTAATGTTTGTTGCAGATAGTCCTCATGTTTAACAAATGTTTAAAATGGTCCTCATTGCAAAAATGACTAAATTAAACACAAATTGCGAAAATGAGGACCATTTTAAACATTTGGTAAAAATGAGGATCATCCGCAACAAACACTACGAAAATGAGGACCATTTTAATATTTGGTATATATATATATATATATATATATATATATATATATATATATATATATATATATATATATATATTCTTGTTATTGTTGGATTAGTGTTGAATTATATATATATATATATATATATATATATATATATTTACCAAATATTAAGGTTTTGGGTTGAGAGTGGTGTCAGTGTCTTATGTGGTTAGGCTCAGATCTCATTGGTGTTGTTCTCCCCAGTGAAACCCCATCTGTAAAACCTGACAAGTGGTATCAGAGCCGATGGTTAATATCGGCTCAGACGAGTGCAGTACCAGTATAGTCCTAGTATCGAAAGTCTTCCTGACAAAGGTCTCAGGTAAGGGTTCCAGGTAAGCATGTCCCGTTAAAAAGAACGGCGGTACAGAAAAGGGCAGAAAAGGAGTACTCGTGGTTGGGCAGCTTCCGTTGGAGGGGGAGTGTACCAATGTGGTTGAAGGGAATCACCCTTGAGGGGGAGATTTGTGACGATAAAAAAAATATTCTATTTATTTATTTATTATAGTATACTTATAAATATTTAGAGGCGAAAATTTATACACTAAGATATAATTATATTTAAAATATTCACATTTATATATATATTTACAATACTATATACTTCCTATATCCACATTGTTTAGTACATTTTATATTTCCTATACTGGAAGAGGAAGAAGGATTATTTATTTACAGTTTCCCCCTCATATACGGTTTATCAAACAGGTGGAGGGAAAAGGTTATGGATAGGATTCACTTGGACTGTTGGGGGTAAATAAAAGGTAACTCCGATTTGTCCTTCGATGACAATCGGTGCATTCGGAGCAGAGAGAAAAGTAATGGTAGAGTTTCCCGTTCCCTGAAATGTTACAGAATTATTCACTACATTGGTTTGCCATGCATTTCCCGGAAAAACAGCCACAATGTCGGCGAAGAAGGGATCAGGCGTGTTTGGAGCAGCCATCTATGATAATGTTATAAAATTTTGTTTTTCGCACACAATCAAAAGAAATAGGGAAGTGAGACAAATATCACCAAAAAAAATAACATATCATAATAAATAAAATGAAATGAAAATTCTTCCAATTCCATAAAACGGGATCTTTATTATACTTTTATAAAGATATTGATTAATTTTGTAGTGACTAGTCAGGATAAATGAGTTCATGGCCAACAAAGTAACTCAAGAACATCTCATCTTGAGTAATACTAACTCGTTTAAATCCCCAAGGTCATACCTCCAACTACAATAATCAAATCTTCATTTATCGTAAAATTTATTTCAATATTAACCATTTAATTATTTAATTAAATAAACATGATCGATGCATAATTAAAAAGAAAAATAATATATATAAATAATTGAAGGGGACCAGTATATAACTGGAGATATAAATAAGTAAATGGAAGTCAATATAAATAGGATCAGTACTCAATTAGAGATGAATATAAATAAATAAATAGGAATGAGAACTAAATATAAACTAGAATGAGGTTAGGGACACCTCACTTAAGGTAAATATAGAGATAAAAATAATTATGAACAGATAAAAAAAATAATTAAAGTAAAAATAAAATGATAGATATCTCCTTCCCTTACCTTAATTATTGCGAAAGATATATCCCAAAACTTTGTGAACGTTTTAACTCCTTCTTCTATTTTCTTCACTGTCGACAAATTCCTCTTCTCCCCTTTTTTTTTCTTTCGTCTTAGTGTCTACCACTACTCCTATTTATACTATGCACCTAATCATTACATTTAGTTTATTTGGTTTGTAACACTGTTCAATTCTGTTTCAAATTCTAGTCACCATGGTTTGTTATGGATTAAGTTTTCATTTCATCTTTCTTCTTTCTTTAACATGTGATGTTACATGCATTTATTAGCTTATGAGCTCATCTCATGACGTAGGGTAATTGAACAGATAATGGTGAAGGCTTTTTATTTTTTTTTCTTTTTCTTTTTATTTTTATTTTTATTATTATTATTATTATTTTTTTAACCTAATATGTTCAGTTTACCTAACCATATTTAATTTCATACTTACGTAACTTAAGATATTAATTTTACGTTTCTTCTTTTTTTCTTTTTTTAAAAGTATTCTTTTTATTAACATTCTAAAATATTTAATATATATATTTGTAATAATAATAATAATAATATATAATAAAATGCTTATAAAATAATACATTATTTATTGATTTATGGATGTTACAATTCTCCCCTACTAAAAGAAATTTCGTCCTCGAAATTATTTATTTATTTATTTATTTTTGAAATAAATAAGGATAAAGGTTTGTTATTTTCTTTTCTAATTCCCATGTAATATCTCCATTAGCTTCATTCCACATGACCTTCACTAGAGGGATTTGTCTGCCTCTCAATTCTTTGACCTTCTTGTCCATAATCTGTACAGGTATTGCATCAAATGTAAGGTTATTCTTTAATTGTACTGTATCAGGTCTTATCACATGAGTTGGATCAGAAATATATTTTCTTAATTGAGACACATGAAAGACATTATGAAGGTTGGAAAGGAACGTATGTAAGCAAACTTGATAAGCAACAGGACCTATTTTTCTAAGAATTTGGTAAGGGCCAATAAACCGGGGAGTGAGTTTCTTTGATTTCATCACTCTACCAATTCCAGTGGTTGGTGTTACTTTCAAGAATACATGATCACCTTCTTGAAATTCAAGAGATCGTCTTTTCTTGTCAGCATAACTTTTCTGTCTACTTTGGGTTGCTCTCAATTTGTCCCTGATCATCATGATTTTCTCTGTTGTCTGTTGAATCATGTCAGGACCTAATACTAAATTATCACCGGTCTCAAACCAACACAAAGGTGTTCTACATTTTCTCCCATATAATGCTTCATAAGGTGCCATACCTATGCTGGAATGGAAACTATTGTTATAGGTGAACTCAATCAAAGGCAGGTATCGATCCCAACTATCAGAATTTTCTAACACACAAGCTCTCAGCAAATCTTCCAAAGATTGAATGGTTCGTTCAGATTGTCCATCAGTTTGGGGATGATAAGCTGAGCTAAGGTGAAGCTTGGTACCTAAAGCTTGATGTAAACTTCTCCAAAATTTTGAAGTGAATCTAGGGTCCCTATCAGATATAATACTTATTGGAACCCCATGTAACCTGACAATTTCTCTTATGTATAAATCAGTCAATTTTTCCAACGAATACCTAATGTTAATGGGTAAGAAATGAGCAGACTTTGTTAACCTATCCACGATAACCCATATGGAATCAAATTTTTGAACGGTTCGTGGAAGGCCAACTACAAAATCCATTGCTATACTATCCCATTTCCATTCAGGTATATCTAAGGATTGTAGCATTCCTGCTGGCTTTTGGTGTTCTATTTGAGCTTTTTGACAAACTAGACATTTTGCTACATATTGCGCCACTTCCTTTTTCATTTTGGGCCACCAAAACATTTTCTTGAGATCTTGGTACATTTTTGTTGTGCCCGGATGTATGCTTAATTTGCTTTTATGTGCTTCTTCTAGAATCATTTCCTTAATTTCCTCATTATTGGGTACACACATCCTGTCCTTAAATCTTAAAGTTCCGGTTTTATCTATGCCAAAATTCTCCCCACCCCTTTGACCTATCAATTTCTTTTTCTTATTAATTAACTCATCACTTTCTTGTGCCTCATGGATTTGCTTTTGTAAATTGTTAATGATCTGAATGGAGTTTAATTGCATTTTATCCTGGCTTAGGGTGACCGACAAATTCATGTCTCTAAATTTTTCTAACAAATTCATTTCATGAATCATTAGTGAAGAGACATGTAAAGATTTTCTGCTCAACGCATCTGCCACTACATTTGCCTTACCTGGGTGGTACTGTAATTCAAAATCATAATCTTTCAGAAATTCCATCCATCTTCTTTGTCTCATATTTAATTCTTTTTGATCAAACAAGTATTTGAGACTCTTATGATCACTAAAAATTTCAAACTTTCCACCATAAACATAATGTCTCCATATCTTAAGTGCAAAAACAATGGCAGCTAGTTCTAGATCATGGGTTGGGTAATTTTTTTCATGTGTTTTCAGTTGTCTGGAACTATATGCCACTACCCTTCTATCTTGCATAAGAACACAACCTAATCCCATTTTGGAAGCATCACAAAATATAACAAAGTGTCCAGTAGGATCAGGTAATGCTAAAACAGGAGAAATGGTTAATCTTTTCTTGAGTTCTTGAAAACTATTTTCACATTTTTCTGTCCACACAAAAGCTTGGCCCTTTTTGGTGAGTTGGGTTAAAGGCAAAGCTATTTTAGAAAATCCCTCAATGAATCTCCTATATTATCCTGCCAAACCGAGAAAACTGCGAATCTCAGTCACTGTTTTTGGTGGTTCCCATTGTAAAACTGCTTCTACTTTGGTCGGATCCACTGACACTCCGTTATTGGAAATCACATGTCCTAAGAATTTTACTTCCTCTAACCAGAATTCACACTTAGACAATTTAGCATACAATTTCTTTTCTTTCAAGATTTGCAAGACAATTCGAAGGTGTTCCTCATGTTCCTCAAGAGTCTTAGAGTAAATAAGAATGTCATCTATAAAAACAACCACAAATTGATCTAAAAATGGATGAAAGATCCTATTCATGTAATCCATGAATATTGCAGGAGCATTGGTCACACCAAAAGGCATCACTTGATATTCATAATGACCATACCTAGTTCGGAAAGCAGTTTTTTGTATGTCTTCTGCTTTTACTCTAATCTGATGATATCCGGACCTTAAATCTATCTTAGAAAATACAGAGGCTCCTCTCAATTGGTCCATCAAGTCATCTATTCTAGGAAGAGGGTATTTATTCTTTATGGTGAATTTATTTAATTGACGGTAATCTACGCACAACCTAAAACTTCCATCTTTCTTTTTAACTAACAAAACAGGGGCTCCCCAAGGTGACACACTAGGACGAATGAACTGTTTTTCAAGTAACTCTTCTAATTGTTTCTTCAATTCTGCTAATTCAGAGGGTGACATCCTATATGGTGCCATAGATTTTGGTCCAACTCCAGGCATCAGATCTATGGAAAATTCAATTTCTCTATTAGGTGGTAAACCAGGAATATCATTGGGAAAGACTTCAGGAAAATTTTGAACAACTGCTATATTTTTCAACTCAACTTCCTCTTTTATTTCCATAAAAGATAATAACAAGTACCCTCGAATTTCATTCCTTAAAGGCTCACTTTTGTAATTGGTAGGTGATTTTAGAAGATTCTCAGAGTTTGGAAATATCACTGATTTCTTAGCACAATCCAAAAGGACTTGATTGGAAGATAACCAGTCCATACCTAAGATTACATCTAATTGAGATAAAGGTAGACATATTAAATTTACAAGGAATTTTGTATTCTCAATGAACAGTGGACAGTCTAAACAAACTCTATTGGTTATTACTGAGTCATTTGTGGGAGTTGAAACAACCAAACTAGTTTTTAGAAAAGAGGTCGACATATTAAGATGTTGAACACAATGATTGGAAATGAATGAGTGAATTGCACCTGAGTCATACAGTACATTTAAAGTTTTTCCTTTAATAAAACACATACCTTGAATTAGATCATGGTTTTTAGCAGCTTCAGCTCCAGTCATGGTGTATACTCTTCCTGTTGTGGTAGGTCTTGTCTTGGTTGCAGTTGGATTGAAATGTGGCTTCTGTTGTCCACACTCAGAGAATATGTGACCAGATTTCCCACACTTGAAACAGACTGGTCCTTTAAGGTGACAATCTTTAGCATGATGACCTTGTCCGCATTTAAAGCATCTGATATGATCATATACAGGTCTACTAGAATTTCCTGATGAAGATTGGTTGGATTGGGTCCTCCATTGTGGGCGATTGTAAGGTTTTCCCTCATTGCGTTTATTTTTATTTATCTGGGGTCCAAAATACTTTGGTTTGATATTTTGGTTGTTCTCAAAATCTTCCAAAAATCTACACTTGTGAATAAGCATAGGAAAATCAGCAATTTCTAGTATCCCTACTGCTTTTCTCAATTCATCTCTAAGTCCATTTTCAAATTTTTATACATTTCATCCTTTCCTCTGGGTGATAAAAGAAAGTAGAGTATTTTCCTAATTCTTCAAACTTGGAAGCATATTCCCCTACAGTCATACTTCCTTGCTTCAACTGCATGAACTCTATTTCTTTTGCTCTCCTCACATCATTAGGGAAATATTTTTCTAAAAACCTTGTTCTAAATACATCCCAGGTAATAATTATTCTTCCTCCTTCAAGTAATCTCCTGGTACCATCCCACCAATATTCGGCTTCTCCTATTAACATAAATACAGCATAATTCACCTTTTGGTTGTCAGCACAGTTCATAACTCGAAATATTTTCTCCATTTCTTTAATCCATAATTCAGCCTTTTCTGGATCATATCCTCCAGAGAATTGTGGGGGTTTGTTTCTCCTAAATTCAGCTAATCCTTGTGATTCAGGGTTTCCTTCAGGTCTTTGATTCCTCATTAGAGCAGCAGCCATGTCTCGGATAGCTTGCATTGCTTCAGTTAATTCATTGTTTCTTCTAATGTTCGCCATCTGGAACTGTATGAGTTAGAAAGAAAAATATATATATAATGAGCACATTTCACAGATCTCGCATGAAACGTCGCTCTGATACCATCTAATGTGACGATAAAAAAATATTCTATTTATTTATTTATTATAGTATACTTATAAATATTTAGAGGCGAAAATTTATACACTAAGATATAATTATATTTAAAATATTCACATTTATATATATATTTACAATACTATATACTTCCTATATCCACATTGTTTAGTACATTTTATATTTCCTATACTGGAAGAGGAAGAAAGATTATTTATTTACAGTTTCCCCCTCATATACGGTTTATCAAACAGGTGGAGGGAAAAGGTTATGGATAGGATTCACTTGGACTGTTGGGGGTAAATAAAAGGTAACTCCGATTTGTCCTTCGATGACAATCGGTGCATTCGGAGCAGAGAGAAAAGTAATGGTAGAGTTTCCCGTTCCCTGAAATGTTACAGAATTATTCACTACATTGGTTTGCCATGCATTTCCCGGAAAAACAGCCACAATGTCGGCGAAGAAGGGATCAGGCGTGTTCGGAGCAGCCATCTATGATAATGTTATAAAATTTTGTTTTTCGCACACAATCAAAAGAAATAGGGAAGTGAGACAAATATCACCAAAAAAAATAACATATCATAATAAATAAAATGAAATGAAAATTCTTCCAATTCCATAAAACGGGATCTTTATTATACTTTTATAAAGATATTGATTAATTTTGTAGTGACTAGTCAGGATAAATGAGTTCATGGCCAACAAAGTAACTCAAGAACATCTCATCTTGAGTAATACTAACTCGTTTAAATCCCCAAGATCATACCTCCAACTACAATAATCAAATCTTCATTTATCGTAAAATTTATTTCAATATTAACCATTTAATTATTTAATTAAATAAACATGATCGATGCATAATTAAAAAGAAAAATAATATATATAAATAATTGAAGGGGACCAGTATATAACTGGAGATATAAATAAGTAAATGGAAGTCAATATAAATAGGATCAGTACTCAATTAGAGATGAATATAAATAAATAAATAGGAATGGGAACTAAATATAAACTAGAATGAGGTTAGGGACACCTCACTTAAGGTAAATATAGAGATAAAAATAATTATGAACAGATAAAAAAAATAATTAAAGTAAAAATAAAATGATAGATATCTCCTTCCCTTACCTTAATTATTGCGAAAGATATATCCCAAAACTTTGTGAACGTTTTAACTCCTTCTTCTATTTTCTTCACTGTCGACAAATTCCTCTTCTCCCCTTTTTTTTTCTTTCGTCTTAGTGTCTACCACTACTCCTATTTATACTATGCACCTAATCATTACATTTAGTTTATTTGGTTTGTAACACTGTTCAATTCTGTTTCAAATTCTAGTCACCGTGGTTTGTTATGGATTAAGTTTTCATTTCATCTTTCTTCTTTCTTTAACATGTGATGTTACATGCATTTATTAGCTTATGAGCTCATCTCATGACGTAGGGTAATTGAACAGATAATGGTGAAGGCTTTTTATTTTTTTTTCTTTTTCTTTTTATTTTTATTATTATTATTATTATTTTAACCTAATATGTTCAGTTTACCTAACCATATTTAATTTCATACTTACGTAACTTAAGATATTAATTTTACGTTTCTTCTTTTTTTTTAAAGTATTCTTTTTATTAACATTCTAAAATATTTAATATATATATATTTGTAATAATAATAATAATAATATATAATAAAATGCTTATAAAATAATACATTATTTATTGATTTATGGATGTTACAAGATTGTTAGAAATCCAAGTGTGAGTCTAAGTCTCACATTGACCAGAAATGAGAAAGTAGAGCACTACATAAGAATCAAGACCCATAAACCCATTGCCTTAAGGTTTTGGGTTGAGAGTGGTGTCAATGCCTTATGTGGTTGGGCTCAGGTTGTCAATGCCTTATGTGGTTGGGCTCAGGTCTCATTGGTGTGTTGTGTCTCCCCAGTGAAACCCCCTCTGTAAAACCTGACAAGTGGTTGTTAGGAATCCAAGTGTGAGTATAAGTCCCACATTGACCAGAAATGAGAAAGTAGAACACTATATAAGAATAAAGACCCATAAACCCATTGCCTTAAGGTTTTGGGTTGAGAGTGGTGTCAGTGTCTTATGTGGTTAGGCTTAGATCTCATTGGTGTTGTTCTCCCCAGTGAAACCCCCTCTGTAAAACCTAACAAGTGGTATCGGAGCCGATGGTTAATATCGGCTCAGACGAGTGCAGTACCAGTATGGTCCTAGTATCGAAAGTCTTCCTGGCAAGGGTCCCAAATAAGGGTTCCAGGTAAGCGTGTCCCGTTAATAAGAACGACGGTACAAAAAAGGGCAAAAAATGAGTACTCGTGGTTGGGCAGCTTCCGCTGGAGGGGGAATGTACCAATGTGGTTGAAGGGACTCACCCTTGAGGGTGAGATTGTTAGGAATCCAAGTGTGAGTCTAAGTCCCACATTGACCAGAAATGAGAAAGTATAGCACTATATAAGAATAAAGACCCATAAACCCATTGCCTTAAGGTTTTGGGTTGAGAGTGGTGTCAGTGTCTTATGTGGTTAGGCTCAGATCTCATTGGTGTTGTTCTCCCCAGTGAAACCCCCTCTGTAAAACCTGACAAAAATGGTCCTCATTTTCGCAATTTATGTTTAATTTAGTCCTTTCTTGTGACTGTGACGTCGTTTAAATTAGTAACGGAGCACTGTACAGGTGACACTATTTGTATTACATTATACTGGGGTGTACTGTACACCCCAGTACAAATGTAATACAAACAGTGACACAACGTCACAGAAAATGACTAAATTAAACACAAATTGCGAAAATGAGGACCATTTTAAACATTTGGTAAAAATGAGGATCATCTGCAACAAACACTACGAAAATGAGGACCGTTTTTAAACATTTGTTAAAAATGAGGACCATCTGCAACAAACATTACGAAAATGAGGACCAAAAAGGTATTTAAGCCAAATTGAAATTTGAATTGAAGATGTTTGAGATTCGTTTTCTGGTTTTAAACTAGTTGCATTAACTTTATATATTAAAGGTGTGAATTAAGTTAGATAGTTATTTTGAGTATGTAAGAGTTGTTATGTCTACATGTCTTGCTCAAGTAAAGCAATCCCACTATAGTAGACAGAGGTTGAATATAACACTTTCAAATTTGAAATTCCTTGATCAAGCGACAAAGTATTACTCAAGTGATATGTCTCATCGTTAAAATGACAACTTGTTAAAGTATGGAGATGGTTGAACACATCTTCTATTTTGTATCAGTATACCAGTCAAGTTGAGTTTCATTACTTAAATGATAACTCATCGTTCAAGCGAGGAAAAGGCCAACTGGATTCTTTATTAGTATGGATTATATCTTTCAAGCGACAACACCTTACTCAAGTGGTATTCTCTTCTATTATACAACATGTTTTAGTGTTCAAAATGTTTTTAAATGTAATGAGTTGTGTTTATTTGTATTATAATATAGTACAGTCATTGATAATAAACTACAATCTACAAATATTTTAATGATGATAATATAAGGGTCATAGTCAACAAAGAGTAAATGTCTTTGTACAATTATAGTGAACTTTACAATGATGATTGGCCAATAAAATGTCATCAAAATTGGAAATGATAAGAATTGACTAGGAAACCATGCTTGGAAATCACTTTACAATGATGATTGGACATGTAATTGTAGTTTGTGTCCGTCTATCAAGAATTGATTAAATGAATCCATTTGAGGCACATGAAAACTTGATGATGATTAATGGGAGAAGACTTGTAAATTATTTAATTATAATTAGGTTCATACAAATGTAATGAAGTTTGTTAATATGTTAAAAAGGGTTTTTAACATATTAATTGTTTCCTCCAAATAGGATATGTGATGATCATATCAATCAGTTGAATTATCTAACAATTAACTAATTCCACTAGTTAAATGAAATCAATCGATTTCTAGTTAAAATTAATCGATTAGATATGTCAACCATCATATCTTAAATCAGGACTTTGGCTCAATGAAAAGTGCAGACTTTTGAGATACATTTTGAGTAATTCTGAAAAACACTTTTCATGTGAAAAACCATTATTCTCTGATCTAGAGGTGTTCGTGACGTTCTGAGGTTTTGATTACTTTCACATTTTTGTTTTCTTTGGACAAAATCACGTATCTTGAGAAAGCTAAGGGGAGCCTTTCAAGTTTGATTGTTTCTTGTCTTGTAAGTTTTCGTGGTTCTAGAGAGTGTCTAGGTTGCAACAAGGTGTTGTAAGGTTAAGTTGCTTCTTGTAGGTTTCAAGAAGTGTGTTTGATATTACAAGATTGTGTATAATTGTAATATTGTGATTATTATTAGTGAAAGTTATGCTTAGGTTGAATATGCTAACTAGATGTAGTTCGCAAGAGTGAACCAGTGTGAAAATTCACGTGTCTTGATATTTTGTTTGCTTTTGTTCAAGTTCTTGTTTCATATTTGTTTTAAATCAAGATCTTTCGTATACAACATTCAAATATGATTATGGTAGTTGTTTAAACACAAATCAAACAATCAATTTATTCATTGTGCTAATTTTGTTTGATCTACATTGAGTGATACTACTTTGAGTGTCTGTAATTTGAATTACAATATATGTGTGTTAATTGCCCAACATTTTAATCAAATGCATTGTATAATTGGTCGAAATGTTCATGTCCAATAATAAGGATTTTGCTATTCCATATGTCATATAGATTTAACGAAAGTTTGCAAAACCTTACTACAAATTCTCATATTACATGAGAATTTTCTTGCAAATTTGTTAAAAAAATTTGCAAGAAAAGGCTTTTTCCTGCTATTTTTTCTAAGATTTTTAATTGGTAGGTAATTCCTTCGTGGGTAATTATTTCCTACAAAATTATAAAATTCGCAAGTATTTCTTACAAAATTTATTGCAAAAAGTGTTTTATACAAAATATTTTGCAAAAAAATTGGCAGCAATTTCTTGCAATTTTTTTTTTCATAAAAAAATTTATAAGTATTTCCTACAAAAAAAATTTCAAAACAAAATTGACAGGAAATATGAGTTTTTTTAGTAGTGAAAGTTTTCGAAAAACAACTGATTTTATGATGTCCAATCCACCCTTTTTTCTTGGCCTTAATCATTTTAAGTCAACATAGCTAAAAGTTGAAGTGACGACAATTGTCTAAGAAATTATCATCGATTTTTATGCCAAAATTTCACTAATTCATTTTCTTCTCATCTTTGCATCATTACTTTGTTAAGACATAATAGTGCCACTCAAACCCCAAAACTACCTCACCATTGTCATTACCATTGTGACTGCCACACACACTCACTTTTCTCCTCTTGCGTATTATTACCACTACGAACCCATTTTCCTTTTCTCCCTTTGCATGTTATTGTTATAGAAGAAGACTATGTCCTCTCTTGAATCATTCAAAGCATCTCCATCTTCTATCCATTTGTATAATCTTATTAAATTTTAAAATTATATTAATTTTTGTATATATAAAGAGAGGATTAGTAGTTGTTAATTAGTTATATGTAATAAATATAATGGTTAAGTATTCTCTTATATTAGAAATATAATTGTTTTTTGTTTGAAATATGTAGGTTTAAAAATTGTTATTTAGTTATTACTGATGGATATATCAGTACAATATCATCATAATTATTGGTTGTCTCACTCTATCGATAAATCTATTGATAATTTGGACAATAAATTTCCCGCAATGAAATTTTTTAGGAGGAGGAGGACCTTGAGATGACAAGGGTGGCATGATGACCTGACAATAATGAAGAGGGCAGGAGAGGAAGATGAAAAAATAAAGGAAAAAAAAAAGAAATAAAAGAGGAAAGAAGGTAACTCAATTGTGTATTTGATCGACAGATATTTTTGAGAGTCAAAATCCGTTAATCATTATTAACAAATATTTATCGATAGACAATTACTAACAAATTTGTGATTGTTAGTTATTGTTAACAAATTTCTATATATTTTGGTAAAGTTTATGAATAAATTTGTGCTCCTCCATAAACATTATTTACTTACGAATTTTTTTTATTAATAACTCATTGTATTAGTGGGTAATATATAATTTTCTTATAATATCATATATAATTAAAATTCAAGAAAAAAATAGTACAATAAATATTTTAAAAATCATAATTATTATAAAACTTAAATATATTTTTACTCTAATATTTTATTTTAATTCTTAATAACTGTTTTAACCTTCCCGTTAATTTTATCCTAAAACCGTTCAAATAACATAAATCTTAAATATTAAAATGAAATGACTTAAACTAAACTTTTTCAAAAAATTTCCTAGATAAGCATAAATATTGTTTGAGAGACAAAAACATATATTAAGTCTGATTATAATTTTTTTTTTCTTGAAAATAACTTTTTTTCATCCAGAATCAGAATGAGGAGTTAAATAATGCAAGAGAAATTGGCTTTAGAGTGTGGGAAACTCAATATATGAAGCAAGAAGAAGCTTGAAGCAAGTTTCTCAGTTTTACTAATCTTCTTAAAGCAAACAAAGCATTTTAGCATATTGTATTCCCTATTCTGACTGGAACCATCCCAACCACCGCGCCCAACCACCGTCCAACAACCCTACCGCCGTGGTGTGATGGAGGAGGAGCCCCCGATCTACCGTCTCCCCCACGACACGCTCCACCAGATCTTCTCCTCCCTCCCCCTCCGCCAAATCATCCTCTGCCGCTCCCTCTCAAAGTTCTTCCTCCACCTCCTCTCCGCCCCCTCCTTCCTCCACCTCCTCTCCATCTCCCACCCTCCCCTCCACCTCCACCTCCTCGCCCTCCGCCACCGCCACACCCCTCACACCTCTCACACTTCTCACACCTCTCTTTCCCTCTTCGATCCCGACCATAACACATGGCTCCATTTTCCCCTCGATTTTCTTCCCTTCCATTCACCTCTCCCCGTTGCTTCCTCCCACGGTCTCCTCTACCTCTGGGCCCAGCCCAAGCCCAAGCCCAACGCCAACCCTTCCCAGCCCGACACCACCGCAACCAAATCCCTCATCGCATGTAACCCTCTCACGCGCACCTTCCGCGTCCTCCCCCACCTCGGCTCCGCCTGGTCCCGCCATGGCGCCGTCCTCGTCGACGCCGACCACCGCGTCATGGTCCTAACCGAACTCGCCGCCCTCTACTGCCACCGCACGCCGAAGTGGCTCAAATTCTCCTCAAACCTCCCTTCCAAACCCCGCTCCCCTTTACTCATCAACCACTCCGCTTTCGCTCTCTGCGACGTCGGTTCCCCCTGGCGCAGCCAGTGGAAACTTTTCTCCTGCAACGTCGCCGCAACTCCTTCGCCTTCGTGGTCGCGCCTCGAGCGCCATGAATGGGGAGACGTCTTCGACGTCCTCAAGCGCCCCCGCCTCGTTCGCGGCCACGGCAACCGGATCCTCATGGTCGGCGGCCTCAAGTCCTCGTTCGCCCTCAACGCGCCCTGCTCCACCATCCTTGTCCTCCGTCTCGACCTCGACAAGCTCGAATGGGACGAGGCAGCGCGCATGCCGCTGGAGATGTTCCGCGCCTTCCGTGAATCGACCAAGTTCAAAGTCTTCGGAGGCGGCGACAGGGTTTGCTTCTCCGCCAAGAGGATCGGAAAGCTCGCGCTCTGGGACCGGTGTGCCGCCGAAGGGGAGCAGTGGCGGTGGATCGATAACCTTCCCGGTAATGGCGACGGACTCTACCGCGGGTTTGTGTTTGAAGGGAGGCTCAATGCTGTGCCCTGAGGATTTAGGGTTTGTGGTTGGAAACTGGTAATTAATTGGTAATGCTGTGTTAATTGATATTGTTTGTTGTTTATTTTTATTATCAACGAGTAGCAAGATTATGAAACGTGCTGTATTGTACCATTAGTTTCTCAATGCAAATTTTAACTGATTTGTGGGATCTTGTGTTTCCAGAGTCTTGCTATTTGTGTAAATTCTCCGTTTGTATTTGTACTCTTATCTTTTGTTGTATCGGTCGTAGACATGTGTAATGTTTGGTAATGATCTTGAAAGTTGAAACATAGAATGACCCCTAGTCAAACTAGTGAACTACTTGTAAGCACAAATGTATAATAAGTGAATGCTTCAATTGAATGAAGGGTGGTAGACACACAAATGCTTTTGGCCATGTTTAGATAAAGTTTTTCAGGTAAGCATTTGTAGAAGAAATAAAATAAGAAAGAAAGGTGAAATAAGCTTCTTCAATAAGCTAAAATTAACTTTTGCACAAGTATGTCTAAGTAAAATTAGTTTTTTGGAGAAGCTAAAATCGCTTAGGTTTTCACAAAAGCTGCTTTTAAGTTACGCATAAGCAATTTTTACCTTGTGAGAGATGTTTATTTCACCTTTTTTTTTTCTTTCATAAATATTTATGAAGAAAATTCTCCATTCAAGACTTTAATTGAGAGAAACAAATGTATAGGTTAGGCTCTTTGTATTTCCTACGATTATAAGGCCATTGCATTTTCCTGTGAGTTTCTGCTGGAAAGTGGTGGGATTGAACTGTGGTACTACTGATCTAGGAGGGTAGTGTGGGAAAGAAAACTTTAATTGCATGACCACTAGAACTGATTAGCACAATTTCCTATAGATTTAGGGAGTCAGCATTTTTTTGTAGTAATCGAGTGAATTTAGCTTGATGTGAATGAGTAGAGTTGAGCACGTTTCCTTTAAGTTAATACAGATTTGATTTGTTTGTCATATTGTATTGGAGAATCAGAATAGCATAACCTTTTGTGTAGGTCTTCTGTTGGTTGATTTTTAGTCAAAATGCACAAATCATCAAATTAGAAGATCGGGATTTCTGTCACCCTTCCGATCCATGATTTGCACTACCCATTCTGAAGTTATTTGGAGCTAGTTTAGATTTCTTCTTTCTAGTTGAAAGCATGATTCTCCTTTAGCCAATTTATGCTCACTTCTGTTTTTCTCATTTACAAATACAAATACAATTAGCAAAGGAAAATGATTGACTGAAACAGCTCTATTATAGGACTAGATGCGTGCCATGAACATTTTTTTCTTTCTAGCATTGGTCGCCCACGAGTTTTCAGCTCCCATGACTAGAAATTTTACATGTAAGATACTGAGCCTATTCTTCCATCTCTTGAATTTCAGCACATAAGATTTTAAGTCGTATTAAAGAGTCTATAGAAGTTTGTTATGGATTTATAGAAAAAATGATAGGAATCAATTTGGTCCTATGATTTAGATGTTTTCATGTGTAATGCATATGAATTATTAATATGACATTTTAGCTGTTGTATTCAAGTATGGAAGAAAATCTTAAAGATGTTTAGAATTTAATAAATTTTCCTTTTAAGTTAGAGATGTTTACTGGAACAAAATATTAGAGAATCTGGAGAATAGTGGAAGAAAATACTAGAGATGTTTATAACTTTTCCTAATTTTCTTAAGCTTGGTGTGTTTCCTTTTAACTTTACATCTTCAAACTTCAAATCTGAAGTTGAATACGGAGACTAAACAACATTGCTTGCACTAGAAAGAAGTGTGATTTGTGTTTTGCCTCTGACAATCTGGATATAAGCTGCTGTAATACGCGGAGAAGTTTCAACTTAGTTGGTCTTTCACACGTCGTCATATATGATATTCCTTGAATTGTTTGTTGAGCTTGTAAACTGTTTCTCTTTGGCGAGGATTCTTTTTCTTCATTGTACGGACCATCCTCATGTCTGCTTTCATATATCTGTAACATTACAATTTGTGACGCAGAAACCTCTGCAAAAGCATCACTTTCTGAGAAGTCATCTGAATAAATGCAAAATGTTAACTTAAATCTACACCGAAAGAATTGACCTCAAATTTATATCTAAATAATTGTTTAAATGTGAACATGTAACACTCCTATGTTTGCTATCTGGGCCTTTGACTTAAGTTACATCCAGAAAATGTTGAAGAACCGATATGTCATCCTTCTCCATCAAAATATTATAAAAGGTCTAATTTACAACCATTCTTATAGGATTTGGGAAGCTAGAGATTGGCCGTTGAAGCCGCCGGTGTAGTGCGGAGAGTAGGTAGTAGGAACATCACGCCGGCCTCTCACCCAAAAGAAAGAGCTAGCCTAAGCAGCATCTAATTAGATAGGAGTGAAGTCATCATTTTCTTTGTTCTGTTTTGTGCGTAAGTGTAATTTCCCTCTGTTTCACCAATAAAGTGTGATTTGACTTTGAAGTATATCTATTTGGTATTTAAATGTTTGGTAGGATTTTTGGTTTTAATCCACTATCATCATTTTGGAATCACCAAAAAGTATTTCTGGAGCAAACAGAAAAACCAGCTGTTTCTACATGTAGAATAATATTTTCATTCCGTTCTTTTTTTATTCTGTTTTACTTTTAAATCCATGGAAATTAGTATGAGTAAAGCCTATGAAAGAATAAATCATGTACTTCTCTGCTTACAATCCCCGAAGGATGTATAATTCTTAATAACTTCATAATATGGAATAGAGGTGATTATGCAGTGTACTATTTGATGGTTGCTAAGTTATGTTGGTCCTCCACATCCAAACTAAAGGGATTGAGCGAGTTAAGATTTCCATGAATTTTGAGAAGTTCTGACCTAGGTCTTCCACACCCCACCCCAAAATAAACTCTTGGGAACCTAAACCTGATTCAGAGTATGCAAAACTAGTTTCAGAGTAAGCCTATAAACTAGTTCAGGTATGGTTTCCAGTAGAATGGTACTAGGAAGGAACACAATGGTATTCCTATCTAAGGAAAAGGGTGAGAGGCTAATAAAATTAGAATCATGATGTTACCTGTGACTGATAGAAGTAAAGAATCCTGTGAAAGGAGACGTTCTTTTAAAAAAATATCGGGAAGGAAACTAATGTTTGTAGAATTTGAGCTGTTAGGATAATAGTAGGGCCGAATTGTTATTATCTAGATGTCTGAAAAAAAATGGCAAGGAATTTGAGTGAACCACTGATTACAGATCATGAGAAATGGTCCTAGGCATCTTTTCACTCAAAATCTCCCTAGCTTCCTTTTGAAATTATATTCTATATTCATTTCTTGAGAAGGAGCTTATCTGCACAATGATAATTTGTTTTGTTTTGTAACCTGGTGGTAGGTTTGAATCCTAGATTTAAAATTGCCAATGGAGACAGCATTGGTTACGTCTATCCTTCCTACTTTTAGGATGCGTTCTTATAAGACCATTGGTTTGAGGAAAGGAGAGGGAGATTATTAATTTGAGTGGATTTGAAAGTGAAGTTTGTGTTATTTTTTTTCAAGGGATTTGGAAGTGATAGTGGAGTAGATTTGAGAGTAAATTTTGTGAAAGTTTGTATATGATTTGAGTGATGTATGAAAAAGTTAGATTACCAAATTGTCCTTAGTGTTAAATATAATATAAAATAATAATTAGATAAGTTATAATTAATTTTGAAATTTTTTCTACATAAAATTAAATATTATAGATAAATATTAATTGAAAAAATATGGATAATCTACCACAACGTAACACAATAAAAAATCTAGATACAAATGTGGAATCAGATACAACTAACATGTATTTAGATATTGAACCATTTGTAACCAGATACAAATTTGATGAACCATTTGTAACCAGATACAAATTTGATGAGTGAAAAGCTGGAATTGGATACAACTATTCTATTTGTTCCAATATTCTTCATATCTCATTTATGGAATGGATGGAAAGTATATAAAATGTAAAATCAAACACATAAGTGAAGCAGCGAACCTGGTTTTTTATCCAATATAATACCATGATAACAAAGATAGAGTGATAATTTGTCATATTTATCTCATATAATACCATGATAATAAAGATAAAGTGATAATTTGTCATATTTATCTCGCAAATCTTTTTGAAAAAGAGAGATCTACCCTAATCTCGTAATAGATCACCTTTCTTTCGCTTTCTTTCACCAAAAACTAACAATCATTTCTCCCCCATTCATTGCTTTCAATTCTTTTACTATAGTACATCTATGCATGAGAATACTTTCTTAAGGAAAGTTTTAGATGATGTATGAAAATGGTTCTCAATAAAGATTTTTAGAAAATAAAAATGAATTTATGTATAAACTAATTTATAAAAAAAAATTAGGAGACTTTCTAAAATTTTTATTTTTTCACGTGATTAATCTTATAAAAAGTACATTTGTTCTTTTCATATTTTTTTTCTTGATATTTTTATGAAAAAGTTTGTAGTGAGTATATCTATCTTCTCTGCACTTCAATAATTGAAAAAGCTACATATTAAATTTTCTTTTTATTTTTTTATATTTCCAATTTTGACATAATCACCTTTATTTAGATAAATTCACAATTTTTATTTGAGACTTCGAGACATTTGAATATATTAAATTAGAATTCATCTTATTTTAAATTGGTTTATTTTTCAAAAGTTATTGTTAAAATAAAACAATTCAAATTTATTGAATTTTAATGTTCTTGTATTTCAATCATTACTAAATATGAAAATTTGTTTAACTACCAAACAATTGTTGATAGTTAAAAATATTAATATTAATAGTTTCTTTCACTTGATTTCTCTTATATTATTTTTTGTTTAAAATTCGTTTTTAATATTTGTCAACTAATATTCACAGCTTTTTAACTTTTTTCTTGATATATGTTGATTGCGATTATTATTTTTTTTCAATGTCAATCATAAATACTTATATTGCATAGATTAAGATTGTTTTTACAATGTTATTGGTTGGGTATTTATTTTCTGACTTTTTTATTATCATTGACTAAAAAGATATCATTGCATACGTCAACAAATCAATAATCATGACAAATATTCATAAAAAAGAAAAAATCTTAGTTTATATCTATAGAAAAGTAGTCTTCCCGATATCAAAAAATAATCCAGCGAACATAAAATAATGTGTCTACAACAACAAAAATTCAAACAAATTTAAATAACTAATCAAAATCATTTAAAAAAAAAATAATCGACATGAATCAAAGAATAATTATCCTAACATCGATTATATATTATTAAAGTTGATACTCAAACAAAAATAGAGTTAAGGGGAGAATGTAAAGTGAAGACACGTAAATTTGAGAATATGGAAATGTTTTTATATTTGGAATGAAATTTAAAATGATCCAATTTTGAATAACTAAAATAACCCTTATAAAATTTTAGAATTTTATTTAAATTAATAAAAATATATATTTTATCATAAAACCTTTTAATTTTTTTTATAAAAATAAATTACCTTCTTCCATTACCCTACTAAAAAAGAAAACAGTACTAACGTATTCAATATTGTGACTGTAGTCAAAATTCCCCTGCCTTTGTTTAACGGAATAAAAAAAATTGTGATGATAAACCTTTGGGTCTGTATCTGGCTGGCGATTGGTCTGTGGAGATAGGAAGGTTAGCATGTACATTTCGCATTTTAGAAAGAGAATCTTCGGTGACAAAAGGAGAAAAAAAAAGAAGAAAAGAAATAGCATCTTTGAACAACGATGTTACTTATCTTCTTCTTCTTTTTCTTATCATGATTCTTGTGAGCATCTATAATGCGTGTCCAGCTTCAGTGGAATATTTGGGATTGTTTAGGTTTAGTGTGTATGAGAATAGGATATGATTTCCCTATTTCACGCCCCTTTCACAACTGGATTTGCAAACCTTCCACAAACTATCACTCATTTCTTGCTATCATTACATTTACATGTGTAGGATAAGTTTCACGTCGGAACTAAACTCTTTAAGAAATTTTATGTTACTATAAACATCAATCAATTGTGGGAAACAGTAGTTTGACATGTTTTTGTTTTCTGTTAATCTCTTCAGGAGTGACATTTTTTTTTTCAATGGGTTGGTCTACTCAATTAGACCGAAGTAGCAAATTTTTGTCGACTTTTTCTTCCTGTACCACGTGTTATGAGCAAAAGGCCTAAAATACATTCTATTGCTGTATTACATTGTCGCCGATGTTACGATCATTATCACAAATGTTGGTTGGATATATTCGATTGACTATATATAAAATAAATTTATAGTATATAAATAGATGTAAATTTTATCTTAAAAGTTAATTTTGTAAGATTAAATTAGATTTAAAATCTATTTCTTAAGATGATATTAAAATTATTTAAAGTAGACCATAACAAGATTTGTTATTCATTGGATCTGTTATGTTGAGTCGCTATCCATTAATGTATAGTTTTAGTTTCATACTTAATATATGTATGTTTCGACATTTGAAGATCTTACTTGAATTAGATAAGACGAATTTATAATATATAAATGTATACAGATTTTAAAGATCGTGGGAAGAGAGATTAAAATGTTGGGTTTGTGAGTTTGGTGAAGATTATATATTTTTGGAGTTTTCTTTCTCATTCCAGAAACCTAATCTAGATAACTTTTATTACACAATCCGTAATATTTTGTAATTGCTCAGTCCTTAATGTTTATGAATTGCTTAAACCTTAATGTTTCCTCATTGCTCAATTCAAAAAGAGAAGATGGATGATTATGTAGTGTTCTAGAAAATATCTCATATATTCTAGAAAATTTATTTCAGAAAGGTTGATCTAAAATTCTTGTTCTTAAAGAATTGTTTTGGAAAATTTCAGACAGGGGTGATCTGAAACATTGAAATGTATAATGAAGGTATAGGGGTGCAGGAAGCAAACTCTATTCTTATTTCTCTTCTTATGGGCAAGAGGCCCATGAATTTTGATATTGGATCAGTTTACGGAAACCTTATTTCGTCTCACAGTGGCTTAGTTGAAATTCGTTATGAAAAATTGGCAATCAACAATTAGCTGTAATTGTAAAGTTGGCTTATTTTTATGAACTAAATCTGACTTCAGCTTCACTGAGAATTAATATTGTTTTTTTTTTTTCATGCGTATGGTCTATCAATGTTCTATTGCCTTAATTTAGACTAATTAAAAGTTGTTTCTGTCAAAGATAAAATTGGAGAAATACCCAAACAACACTTAAAAATCAATAGTGTATGTAGCGAGATTAAGTTATGCTAATAACAGTGATATTAGCATTATCTATAATCTTATTACATAATTAAAATACTAAACGACTATAACGAAGGCGTAGTCTATAATATATTTCATAACAAATAATATAAATATAATACTTTTCAAATAAAAGTATTATCTTTGAAATCAGTAAATTATATTTTTAATACATAATTATTCAAAATTTAAAAGACGACGTATGATATTAGACTAGAGTAGGAAACTTAGAATATAGTTTAAATTCCTTCTCAAAATATACTTATAATTTTTAAAAAAAAAAACTATCCAAAATTAATTTTGACTTTGAGTCAAATTAGTGGGACTTATGAACACCGCAAACTAATAACTTAATCTCACATTTCTTTCTTTATATACACATATCATTAATAAATTACTCATTCTAATCAATATGCACTGGAATATTACTAGCCTAATAGCTGCATGACGTAAAGTATTGGCATAACGCTTTTTGTTTGGACGCATAAATAAATTGTATTAATTCAAAATAAGAGTAGAAAAAAGCCTAATTGAGTATTGTCGATAATATTTTTTAATCACAATGAAAAAGTTTGTTTAATTTTTTAAAGATTTTTCTCAGATACATGCACACTAACAAATATAAATAAGTTTGTTTCAAAATCTATTCATGTTTAACGTGCCCTTATTGAAAATAAAATAGAAAAGAAAGTTGAAAAGAAAAAAGACAATATTAAAATCAAATATGAAGCTTTAAAAGTTAATAAGCTAATAAGTTAATTAACATGAAGTTTAAGAAAATACATAAAGTTTTTGGATACAAATGTATGTATGTGGGAAAGAAAGTGATTGAAGAAATGAGTATAAGATGACGGATTACAAAAAACCGTGTGTATTGTGGGTTTGCAAGAAAAAAATTGTAACCATGACAAATGATGGAACAGTGGTTTATATATAGCCTTAGTAGTTGAAATAGAGATGATCAAAACTATATTTTACTACCAAACATTGCAAGTCTAGAGTTAGAAAGTTTAGAAATTAAACAAAAAAACAGAATAGTATTTTTGTTTATTATTATAGCCTTTTTTTATCTGTAAAAAAGAATAAAATAAATAAAGCAGGGCACTTGGAGTGTCTATATGTATAGTTGTAACACAATATTAAATACTGAGATTAAGTATGTTTTTAGTCCTTGAACTTTGATCAAAAATTGGAATTCGTCCCTGTCTGAAACTTTAATATATTTTGGTCCCTAAACTTTAAAAATGAATGAATATATTCATTTTAACTCAATTACGTGAACTTTTTTTGAGGCGTCGAACATATTTCTCAGTAGATATTGAACCAAGAATATGTCAAACCGCGTAAAAAACTCCAATACTAATATAAAAAGCGTTTGATACGTCAAAAAAAGTTAACATAATTGGATTAAAAGGATTATATTCATTCATTTATAAAATGTATGGACCAAAATGTATCAAAGTTTCAAACAAAAACAAATTCCAATTTTGGATCAAAATTCAGTGACTAAAAATATACATAACCCCAAATACTAATAAAAAGTACCCATAATTTCAAACCTTTAAATATAGTACAATATAGTATAGATTATTATAAACTTTCAAATGAATAACAAAGTTAAATGCCAACCAATCTCTATTCAGAAAACATTTCAAGTAACGTACGTTCAACCACTTTACATTATTACTTTGCCTCACGATATTAATCCCTTACATGTAAAATAGAATAGCACTTTTCCAAATGCTTACCTATCCGCCTATATTCTTTCAAGATTGTACTCATACACACTTGTCCTTCTTTTGCATGCTTAGTATCAAGGGTGGCAAAAAAATTGGTTTCCTCAATCTGATCCAATTTTAAACTGAACCGATCCATTGTAAAACTATTTTACAGATCCTGCTTTTTACTTTTTATCCATTTTTTATATATTTTTTAGATCAGATTTTTATTTTATTTTTATAGATTTTAAAATATGGGAAATCTAAATTTTAAGGTTGGATCATATTTTTATCTAAACTTATCTGAATCGTTTCCCCTGATTTCAATTCTTTCTGAACCTTAAATTTCTTCTCTCTTCTTTTGGTGCAGTTGATTGATTCAAGGTATATGAATCTCTTCTCTCTTTTCCAATTCAACGATGTTTCTTGTTTCTCCTCTGTTATTTTATCTAGTTTTAAGTTTGATTCATTGTTTTTGTTTTGGAGAACGAATTGTTGCGTTTTGCTGTGTTCGACACTAGTTTTGCTGCATTCGACACTGTTGCGTTCGACACTACTACGTTCTACTGCATACGACACTGCTGCGTTCGACACTGTTGCGTTTGACACTGTTGCGTTTTGATCGATTCAAGGTCTATTTTCCTGTTTCTTCTCTCCTTTATTGGTGGATCTGTTGAATCTGTTGAACATTGACGACAACATTTTTTTTAATTCACTAAAAGATTATAAGTCTATAAATTGGGTAAAGGTTAAATATCGGAATTCCTGAAATAATTGAGGTCTAATCTCATGCTTGAGGTATAAACCTGACACCTCACTTCTCAAAACATTTTCAGAACATTGTGTCCCTCTATATTCTCTCGGTGATTGGAAGCTACTTCAACTTTGTCAATCTGCTATATATTGGTTATTCTGTCAATGATTGGAAGCTATTTCAACTTTGTCAATCTGCTATATATTGGTAAACATTTTCTTTAAGGCCTTTCAGTGCAATTTGGTTTCCTTGTTTGAGATTAGTTAAATTTTGGTCCTCTTGTTTCAATTGCTTTAGTTTTGCTCACATAATTTGAAACAAATGCACTTATTCATCAGACTGCCTTAAATTGAAGGCAATTGGACTAATGTGGATTTGTTCTATACAAGCAAGGATACAATCGTGTCATTAAAAGAAAAAAAAGAGGGCTCTTCCATCTCCTTATCAGCAAAGTGTAATGGCCATGCAACCTTGACTAAACCACAAACTGATAAAGGAACATGATTGAATTATTTTAAATACTTGGGAAATATTTCCAGTTACTTGGGGGCCTAGCCAAGCTTATGTTGAACTAGGGACTGAATGTGCAATTAACTTCCCATGCATTTTAAATGGAAATTCCACAATTGTGTGCTTGGATTTAATAAAGTTGATTTTAGTTAAAATTGACTTTCAAGTGAAGTGGTTTTATTCTGGATGTTTTTATGTTGAAGGCAATGTGAGAATAATTAGGTGGTGAGCCCTGATGCAATGGTGAAGTTGTGTCTTGGTGACCAGTTGGTCATGAGTTTAATTCTGGAAACAGTCTCTTTGCCTATCCAAGGTAAGGTTGCGTGCAATGACCACTGGGGTATGTTAGGCTTTTAAGTGTCAATGATTTGGAGAGAAGTATGATTGACTTTCTGCAAGCTGTCTCTTGAATAGTTTATGTGATACAACATGTAGTTATATTAAGTTAGTGATAATTTTTGTGATCAAATTACTCTCTTTAGTCGGTGTTTTAAGAATCCACATCTTTGACTCTTTCTGCCAACATACTTGCATAATGATTTGGTTGAAAAAAGGGTTCTATTGGTTTATTAGATCAGAGAAAGAGTAATGGCAGTAAATGAATTCAATGTAAAGACATTTTATTAATCTAAAGATCAGAGAAGTTTGACCCTTCAAGATTCGAGGTAATAAAATATTTGTTAATAATAATATTTGAAGAGCTTCAATCATTTGACCAAGGTATGTTGATGTTTAAATTATGTAATAATATTATAATTAAATATGTATTAACTAATGATAATTTTTTCTTTCATTTCTTAAAGAGTTAGTTTCCCAAGATGATGACCACAGTATAATTTCTTTGAGTTAAAGCCCACGCCCAATGCCTCTTGCAATTAGTAGTAATGAATGGACTTCCGTTTTCATGTGAATAACTTCTCTTTCTTTGTATTCTATTGTTTAGTGATTTTCTTAAAACCTTAAGTTGTTAATGACAATTAAAACATGATTTTATTAATATGGATTTGTTATTATATCTATCATTGGAATAGATTATTTAAATTTCTTTAATAATTCGTTCATGTTTCAGATAAATCACAAGTTAAGTGGATTGATGCCAACTCCAGTTGTTTCATATATAGATGGTTGTGAAGATATTACTAATGAGTTTGAGTTAATGAGCCATGGAAGAGATGTTGAACTTTGTAATCGAATAGGTGCTGGTGCATTCTATTTGAAGAGACTGTTAAAATTACCATGAACTCTAGAGTGTTTTTGGATTTGTTATTTTTTAATGTTAGTGATATTGTATGAAGATGTAAGACTTTATAATCATTTTCATTACTAAAAGATTAAATGACTTTATATGGACAGTTATATGATTTTAATTTTTTTGAATGTTAATAATTTAAATAATATATTATGTTTAATCTTTAATACTATTAAATTTATAATATTTTTATATTTTTATTATTTTATATATTATTTTACTTTTTTAAAAATATTTATGTATTGGATGAAATAATTATTTTATTTTTAAAATATAAATTTAAAATTAAAATTAAATTTATAAAAAGTTAAGTTTCATTAAAAATGGATTTAGAAATGAATCTAGATTTTTAATTGATTCAAATATTTAGATATGGATATCTAACTTGATCCTAATATTTGGATATATATTTCAAAATATCCAAATTGTTTTTTCAAAAAAAAGTGGATATGGATCAAAATCTGAACCATATATTTGGATTCAAATTAGATCTGGAGCGGATATCTAAATATCCAATCCATGCCCACCCTTACTTAGTATAATTCTCCATTGTGTATTTCTTCTTATAACCTCACTTTTTTGCTTCTAACAAGACTTTTAGGTCATAAACATCCTACCATCCTTCACCAGTCAACTTTGTCAACTCTCTTACTACCCTGTTACTACCGTATTGATCTTATTTAGGGCATAAAAAATGTACCTTATTGAATTTATGTGTTAATTAACAAAGCTCAAGCTTTAATATGCACCGAACAAAAGATTTATTTTGTATTCACACAAGCATTCTTAAATATAATTTTGTTTTTTTATATTTTAAATACCTAAAATATCCACATATCACTACTGCAAGAATGTTGTATTACATTAAGGTTGTTTAAAGATATGTTACATCAGTTTTAAAATCGATATAGATCTAGTTGATGTAATAAATTAAAAATATTTTACATCGGTTAACTCACAATCGATTTAATATTTCAAAAGAAATTTGCTCGTCCATGAAGTTGTCTACAAAACATTTTCTATGAAGTTTTTCCATCTCATAGTGGAAAAAATAGTTGAAAACACCAAAGACAAAGCCATGTTGTTGTTTGGATTTCCCAAAATTGTGGCAAAGTGAAAGAAAATGCAAGGAGCTATGGGGATGCAGAGGTTAGGGCTCACCAACACTGGATGTGTAGAGATTAAAGATTTGTTCCAAGAGCCACTGGATCTGCAACAACGACCACCAGATCCAATGGCGGAGGATCATTGGGGCAGGGGTGGCCATGCCCCTCAATTTTTAAGTTTTTATATTATATATATATATATATATATATATATATATATTAATTATTTTCAATTTTTTAAATTTTTTATCAGATGTAACATGGAAATTGATAGAAGTTAAATGAGGTATCTTTTTATTTATTTTATAAGGCATAACATTTAATGTTAATAAATATTAAAATATAAAATCAAATGTAATAAAGAATAAAAATATCTATTAAGATATTTTTTATTTTCTTTTTCATTGTATTTTTAAGTTTTCCACAAATTATATTGATCTCACATTCTCACATGCTTTCTTTTTGTTTTGAAAAAAAAAAAAGTTAAATACAAACTTATTCTTTTTGCTTTCATTTATCATTTGTTCGCTTTCATTTGTGAAGACAAAAGGTAACTCTCTCATATTACTTGATAGTGAAATATTTGTTTAATAGTTAACATTATTTTTTACCACATAAGCCTTATATTCATTTTTGTATGATTATAGGAAAAAATGATTGTACTATGTGTTTTTTCATAATCATATGTGTTTTTTCATAATCATATTTTAATGGGACTTGATTGTCATTGATTTTTTTCTTTTAGTAAATCTTCATTTTTATTTTTTAATTAAATTATGATAAATTATTTTTTAATCTTAAACTTAAAAAAGAAATAGGTATATTGATGAAGAATAAAAGAATAGATTTATTTCTTAAAAGTGATAAAAAGAAAGCTATGGTGAAGATGAAATCAATATAAATTCAATATCTTATTAGCTTTATGTATCTTGAATCATGATACAAATGATCATATTGTTCTATTAGAGGAACATGTTTTATATTAATGTTTTGGAACATGTTTATATTTACATTGAAAAAGAAATAGTTGAAAATTTTAGTTTTGACTCAATTATGGATGAGTTCAAAAATCTGAAAAACAAAGGACAATCCTTTGTATATATATGATTTCTTTTGTAGATACACTATTATACTAAATTATTTATTCATTTTTATTGTGTTAATGACAATAATTAAATATATAAATTTTGAATTTTGAGTATATTATTTTGGCTCCCCCAACATCAAGATCCGCCACTGACCAGATCTGCAATGACAAGCCACCAGCTATGCAATGGTGCACCATCGAATCTGCAACGACGAGCCACCATGAGACACCCAATTGCAATGGTGCATCACTACAGCTGGCGTGAGAACAAAGCGAGCCATTATTGTTGAAACATAAAATGTGCGAGGGAGCCATTATAGCCCAAATAGAATCGAGAACTAAGAGCCAAATGGGGCCACTACAACCCAAACATAATGGAGAACTAAGAGCCAAATGAAGCCACTACATCCCAAACAGAATGGAGAACCAATAGACACCAAAGTGCAAAACATGAGCTCCATTGGAAATAGGTATGTACGACAAGGAAAAGGTGCGAAAAAATATAGCCAAAGTATAAGCGGGAAGATGAAAAAAATTGAGTTGATTATACTGATTTTGCTTATAACCGATGTAATGGCCTCCCGCTTCCTAATATTACATTGGTTACTTATTTAACCGATGTAATATATGTCCACATTATTACAAAAAGGACACCGCCTCTATGAGGTTTGAAAGAAAATAATGTAAAATATTGATGTAAAATCACTAATTTGCACTACTATACACTTCCAAATGATATTATCTTTGGTACAAAGGTCTAAAATGCTAAATTGTTTGAAGTGATTCACTGCTTGTCTATGTTGTATTGAACTTGTACCACATGTGTTCCACGCTATAGTTGATATACTACAAGTGAAAAATAGATGACACTTTATTTCATGCACCTCACCATGCATCATGCATATATTGTTGCCTCATAGGATTTCCTACATCTCAAGTTTTTCTAATTTGTCACTATACCCATAATTACCCTTCATGTTAAATGTTGTGCAGATGATAAAGCCTTAACTTTCCAAAATAGTCTGAAGAGTGCAGTATTGTCCCCTTGTTAACTACTATTGCAGCTTTTCATAAGCTGATCTAGTAGTATAGACATCCCCCACTACATAACAACTCTTCCATTCAACCTCCCTTTCCATATTTAGATATTTTTGTTTTAACTCCACCATTAGGGTTGGGATACGTGGTTTTTCCTACCCAAGCCAAGTACTCCTTCATTCCACACACCATTCCCATCAAGCCACTCAATTATCTATCTTCCCAAAATATAATCTTACAACTTGTCCCTAATTTCCATTCCACATCCCTATCAAACCACTTCTCATCTGTCTCATTTCCACATACTTTCCTCAAATCACTCCACCACCTTAATTGTGTGTAGGTTACTGTTATCATTCAATTTTCTCCAAAACCTATATTTGAATTCTAAATTTCCTTCCGTAGTTCCTCATCTTCCATAGCCAACCTCCATTTGCACTTGATTAGTAAAATAATATTAAATGACATACACTTCCTCCTTGTTTCTAAGGTTTGCATATATTCTTGACTTTGTCCATGTTATGTTCTTACTTGTTTGTGTGTGTGTGTGTGTGTGTGTCACATTAGTCTAACACATGTAAGATATTTGACACCACTTTTTTTTTGTGTCACGTTAGTCTAACACACATAAGATATTTGACACCACTTGTGTGTGTGTGACATTAGTCTAACACACGTAAAACATTTGACACCACTTGTGTGTGTGTGTGTAGTCTAACACAAGTAAGACATTCGATACCACTTTTAATCCAAAACATTAAGGTAATGCGGGTTCATAAATCTTTCCTCTTATATAATGTTTAATTTTGTCTTTTCTATCCAATATGGGACTTTGACTCACACTTGAATTATTCTCAACATTTATTAATGACATGTGTAAACCCGATTTAAAAAAAAAAAAATTAACAATTGTTAAAGGCTTTGTTTACTACAACGTAATCTACGTATGGCTACCCAATTTGTTGATCCTCCAAACAAAATTATATCCTCATGCCTTCTATTAAAGTTAGAAACATGCCTCAAATTCCTAAAGTAATATTATTAATCATATCACATAAAGATATTTGAAATGTAGGATCTATCCCTTATGTAGGAGATGGAAGGCAAGGGAAAGAAAAGTCATGAATTCGATCTCCTTCCTAATAATTTAGAGAAATAAGATTGATTTGGTCTCTTAAAAGGAATGAGTGGGAGAGGTTGTGGGTTTCCATTAACAAAAACTAACAACTAACATTTAAAAAAAAATCTCTTATATTGTTATTAGGTTATAGCTACCAATGACCCACTTCACGTATACATGTATTTTATCATCCTAACCAAAGTCTAATTTAACATCTAAAGAAGTTCTCCATTGCTATATCCAAAATCTAAAGTATTTTAAGATTTGATATATGATTCTTCAAACTCGTGTTATTATTGTATACCATGAATGCATGTTTTTGGGCTTATACACTAGTTTCCAAGTGTATTGCACATGGTATTGCTTTTGTCTTCCAATTTAAAGAAAAAAAAATCATTATATTTCCCACTAATATTATTGTAGAAAATTTTATGTACATATTTTACTGTATATTTTTCATACTTGTATCTTTTCCACACTAAGTATCTTGACCTTACCTTCTTGATATATTTGCTGATAATTCTATTATGAGTTTAGTTATATGAAAATTTTTCCACTCGAACCATTCTCCCCTCAATGTTATGTTCCCTTTTCATGTATTATTATTTCGTCCACATTTCCGGCACTACTTCCTGCTAACAAATAAAACTTTATCATAAAAGTGATGCACGACTAATCTTGAATTTTAGAAAAGAACACAAGATATATACGTATTAGAGGATTAACATTTTAAAATAAATGAAAAATAAATAATCTTAAATTTATTTACAAATATTAAAAGATATATTCATTTTCCATTTAATTTATCATCATAACTCTAACATTAAAAACCTAATATTACAATTATCAAGATTTTACTATATAAGTACTTACCTATAAATATTTGTAAACGTCCTCTTGTACAAATGTTTATGTATATATAATTAAATTTCTAGTTTTATTGAAAAATAATTGTAATACATATTTCCATATGTATGATAGGACGTGTATAAAATATTTGCAAAATGTGAGGTACACATTTATTATAGTAGTTCGTGTTTGGACCAATATAGAAAAATAGCCGGTTAATAGGTAGTAAATAGTAATGTTGACATTAACCTTTGATGTAAACAACACCAAAAGCTTTAGTTTTATATTTTGAGAGCTATAAATATCACTACAAACAAATTTTTAATTAGAAATCAATTTTAAAAATAAAAAATAACTAATTACTATAATAATCAATTTAAATACCAATTTACAAAATTAAAAATTATTAGTTACTATTATAAACAAAAAATTATAATTGGTCATTAAATTGGTCATTAGTTAATAGGAGATTAATTTAGAATCTAATTCATTTTGGTAACAAAAAATTAGGTAGCTAATTTTTAGTGACTAATTTTCTTTGTTATCCAAAACTATGATAGCTAATTTTAAAGACTAATTTAGTGACCGATTATAATTTTTTATGTATAATAATAACTATTTTAGTAATCAACAATTTTTAGCTTTATAAATTGATATCTAAATTGGTCACTGTAGTTAATAAAAATTACTGGCCACTAAAATTGATCGATGTTTACAAATTTTCTTATTAAATAGTCGATAGTATGTGTTTTTAATTGTGAAACTTTGCCTTTTTATTCGTTTACAATAGCAAACTTTATTGTTACCTAACTATGACATTTTTCACTTTATTTGGATTCCCATATTATTAAATGTTATAAAAACTCCACTCAGAGGAGCGTATTATTGTTCTAGTGATAATTGTGATATTGTAAAAATAGTCGCAAATCAATCTAATTAAATCAAACGGTATAATTAATAAAAATTATATTTTTATATAAAGGACAATCATTATACCATCATAATTAAATATTTAATATTTTAAAATTAAAAGATGATAACAAACTGTATATACTATAATAAAAATATTAAAAGTCAATATTATGAACAATAATAAGGATTTGTGTATAACTATATATAGATAAACGTAAATTAGTAATATATATATATATATATATATATATATATATATATATATATATATATATATTGATTTTTTTTCCTTTTCAAATTTTTATTTTTTAATAAATAATATACCCAATAATTGAAATATAACCATTTGTTAGTTTATTTTAATTTGAACAATCTGCAAACTATTACCTTTGGAGCATTTAATGGATTTAACAAATGAGAAAGATAATTTGGTTGCGACAAGTGGAAAATGAATACGCCTAACAATTAGAGTTAATAATGCTAATAATATTCAATTAATATTTAATGAAATAAAAAAAAATAGCGCATTTATAACCTTATTTAAGTTTATTACTTAAGCATGGTATCCGGAAAGTTGAATTTTACGAATATACTACTAATCAAATTAAAAAATGTAGTTGAAATAACGTAATATGTTAAAAAGAAACTCGAATATTACAATGTAGCATATCAGACCTACTATTAAGTTGTCATAAACCGCACTCGTCCAGTAATTACAGCTTTTGCATGTTTACTTGCTTCCGAGAAAATATAATTAAGAATAAATTTGGTATACTTCATATATATTTTAATTGTTTGTTAAATTAAATTATATCCAAACAAAAAAAAATCAAATTTAAATATGAACTGTATTAAGAGTATTACATGACAAAATATAAAATAGTTACAAATCAAGACATCACAACATTACATTTAAATTGAAATACGTAGAAACAAGTGAGATAATATGGCTAGGTGTGACTTCAACGATTAAGGAAAGTAGAAAAGTTTTTGGAGAGTGATCGAAATCGAACACAGAAAATCTCTTATGGAATTTGGGTAACATTTAAGCTTGAGTATCGCGAAAGGAGAAGAGCTTCTTATGGAATGTTTGTGTAGGAACAAATTAAATTTTTATTAATACATTAATAATATTACATTTTTGAAAGTTTTGTATATATTCTTCTTATTGAAAGGAAACCATCTTTCTTTTCTTTTCTTTTCGTTTCACTATTTTTTCACTTTTTAAATTTCATTAAAAAAATTATAGAAAAAAACCTATTTATTTGCATGTAAGTGTTTGACAAATATTTGATATATGATTTGTAAACAAATTTTTTATATTTAATATGAAAAAATGAGATATAAATAGATAATTTTAACACAGATTTATTTACTTAAATTTTTAAAATTTTTAATAAAGAGTACACAAATAATCATATTTCTTTTTCCGAATTTACTATTTAAAATATTTCTTTTTCGGTAAATTGGTCTAATTTTTAAATATTATCATTATACAAAAATCATGTATTACTGACGAATACAAACCATCGGTGATAGAAAAAATTTGTCAAAATTTCAATTTTACTAAGAGATTATCCATGACTAAAAATCCATAAGTTGTTTTGATCTTGATAAAAAATTTTAAGTTCGACTAAGTACACATATAAATAATGTTCAAATTTTAAATTGGAAATGGAAACCGAGATGAAAAAGTATATGTCTATTCGTCCTTGTTTTTTGTACTTATCCTTGTATTTATCTCCATAATTGTTGTTGTCATATATATATATATATATTATTTTAAATTATTAAAATATCTTTAATTTATTAAGTAATATAACAAACTTATATTACCTCACTTAGTTTCGTGGTTGCATGTTGGAGTTTGGTACGTAAGGATTTAACTCAAAATTCTCTTTGTAATATCATAATATTCCATCTACCTCAAATTTAGTGCAGGACCATTAATGTCCATTCAATATATATTTTTCTTTATCGTTATTATTGTGATATGAAACCCACGTGAATAACAAAATTACATTGACTTCCAAGCTCCTTTCACCTATATAACCTATCAATGACAATGCTCTAGAAACCTTTGAAGCTACCTTCGCATTGATTCACCCTCAAATTACATTGACTTTCGCATTTTATATCATAACACATAATTTTACACTTTGCTAACTAATAATGATTCACAACTATTATACTCAAATGACTAAAGGATGAGAAAGGAAAACCATAACCTAAATACCATTGTAGTATGATGAATATTATGCAACAAATTCATTTCATGCTTAAGTATAATTGATCTTAACAATAGAAGAGGACGAAGAGGAAGTGGAGAAGGAAGAGATTAAAAATAGTCAAAAGTGTGGTGAACGGTGACAACAAGTTTGGACGATAGTGATGAACAACAATAATAGAAAATGAAAATGAAAACGAAGAATAGAAAAAAAAAATTATTAATATTTACGACGAATTTTCTGATTTGTCGATAAAATCAACTATAAAACATCAATAAATTCAGACTTTTGACTTTTTTTTTGTAGTTAACAAACAATGATACAGAAAATGGAGTGTCTGTGTACTAATGTGATTCTATTGTTAGACAGTGAAATACAAAATTCAATAGTACCAAAATAAAAGCAAGGAGAAAAATAATAATTGTGATGAATAATATAATAAACACCTCAGATATGTGTGGTTAATACGTTTTTTTAATTTGAATTCAACTTTTTTTTGGTAATGTGTACATTAAAAAACATCATGAACTATACTGATATTAATTTAAAATTTTGATTGAAAAGCAGTACCGAAAAACTTTGTCCTTGTAAATGTACGATAAGGAAAGTGGAATATAGAACAAGAGTAAAAAGTGTGGTACTTTTGATCATGTTTCATGTTTAGGCCAATGTTGATGCAAATGGTGATGAAAAATAAATAGTTAAGAGTTGGTAATGTCAATTTTACCCTTATTTACTTTGTAGAAAAAATCACCAACATAATTTAACTGTTTCGGTCTTCGCCATAAGAATTTTTCATTTGTGGGACTTTGCCTCTTTGTTGGGTTGTCATTCTGTAGGAAACTTTGAAAATCGGGTATGTTGTTACCTAACTATGGCATCCTTCACTTTATTTGACAAATGAATGTATATTAAATATGAGTTAAATATATTTTTATTCTTTTAATTTTAAATAAGTGAAAATTAGAATTTAATTCTTTTTTAAAATTTTAGTCCTATTTAGTCTCCTAATTTTGTAAATGTGTAAGTTTAGTCATTTTAATCAAATGTTGTTAAATTTATTTGACGTTTCAAATTTATTTTTCAACTAACATTGAAGCGAAAATGTGTCAACAATATAAACAATTTATCAGCTAACATTGAAATGGAGATGTGTCAAATTATGTAAATAACTCAAATATTATAAGAAACACGTTTGAAACTTCAGATAATCTTAACAAATTTTATTAAAATATTAAATCTATGCATTTATAAAATTAGAAGATTAAACTGATCCAAAATGTTGAAAAGAGACTAATACTAATTTTAAGTTAAGAAAAAAAAACATATTTAACCCATTAAATATTTTTGCTTAAAAAAATTGCAGTATATTACTATATGTCGAGAATGAAATAATTTACATTAATAATATTTACGATACAAGTTTGTTTGCTAATTTTAAGTATATAATAATATATAATTTAAAATTAAGATATGATAAATAAAAGGTCACCATTATACATATTCCAATATACATTTCTATTTTCCATTTTAAATAATCTTTTACAACCTAACTTTATGATAAGTAATAATCGCAATAAATTGCACATTAAATTAAACTATAATGTGGAGCATTGAATGAATTTAGCAAAAAATAAATAAATAATTTGCGTTGGGACAAATAAAAACGATTACACCTAATAATTAACTGTCCAAATTATAGCATCTTTAGTAAAAAAAATGTTTTCATCCATTTTAATTGTTTTCAGAAAAAAAAAAACTATCCGAGATATAAACTGAAATGTAGTACACTTTTTCTGAAAATAATAAGTTATTTTTCGTGCATTATCAAATTTGTAGATTGTGATTATTTTTCGTTTGTTATTTTTTTTTTCTCTTTCAACATCATATACAACATTTTTCTTACGTAAATCGTTTTTTCGTAAAATATATATTAAAATTATTTTTCAATAAACTTATAAAAATAACTAAATTTGTTGTTATAATTAGTTGCAGATATTTCAAAACTTAAACACATCAATGAAAAAAAAATATTAATTTTAAAATAAATTTCATGAATCTCATAGAGTTGAATTTTGCAAATATCCTTTTAATCAAATTCAAAAAGGATTGAATTAATATAATACATTGCTGAAGACTTAAATCTTATAATGGTCGTTGATAATATGTCAAATAAATTTAATAGATCCAATAATTTTAAGTTAATAATATATATTCTGAAACCAAAACATGACATAAAAGAATAAATATGTAGATAATACTATAACAATATCATTACATTTTATATTAATTTTAAGAATATATACATAATATATTTTTTAATTTAGATACTTTAAAATATATTTTGTAGACACTGTATTATAAAAAATCATTTCGTTGATGTTTAGTTATATTAATTAATTGATTATAAAAATGACCAGAAAATATTTTTATTGCCAAAACTATCAAACTCTAGTTTTTTGGTTTTTCAGTTTTGTAAGGGTATTCTAGTGTTCAACTTTTACCAAAAAGTCATTGGTAAGATCAAATAAGTTTAATAGACTTATTTATGTTTAATGGAAAATTAAATATACTCATTAATGATATTTATTAAATAATTTTAACAACGATAAATTAAAGTAATAAGTTAAAGTAATAATATATGTTTCAAAACGAAAAGATATTGAACAAAGTAAACTATGTGAATACTATAATAAAAAAATATTTTTTTTTGGAATCAGCTCTTCAAAGTGTATTTTGAAAAAAATAATATTTAAAAGTGGTTGTATAAAATTGCATTTTAAATATTTGGATACATTTTATTTTAATCAATTAGTAGGGACAGGAATTACGAAATAAATATTTTTAAAAAATTTATAAAATATATTAAATGATCAATATAGAGATGAAAAGTAAAAAATATTTATTAAGGATAGATGTTAATGAATAAATAGATAAATCTATAAATATATGCAATACACAGTCTATTTTATTTAAAACTCTTTTAGTGGAAATAATTTTTGACAAGTTTTAATGGTAAAAGAATCATCTAATATTAATAAGCATTTCACCCAATTATATCTATGGAAAAACAATTCATAAAGTTTTTATAAAATAATATTAAAATAAAAGCTAATTAATAACCAAAGTTTGTCGATTATCAAATAAGTTTATTAACATGATGATTGATTTAGTAAAACTTTGTTAAGATTTTTAGATAATTTAATTGTATTAGAGAGAAGTCATTGGAGTGAGGTTTTAGTAAATAATGTTTGTGAGTCATGTAAACTAGTTATAATAATATTTGTATATAAATAGGAACTCGTATTGATAATTACTATTGATCAAAGAACTGTTGTTCAATTAAATAATATAAATTATCAAAGTTAAAAAATTTACTGACAGAAAAACTCTCACTAATATACGTCTTGAACTAGGTAAGGTTCGAAGTAAATTTGATTTTTTTTTCTTTAAAAAAATCAATTGGTTTTGACTTAAAATAAAAAATTGAAATAGAAAACAATACCGATGTTCGTTTACGTAATATATGTAAAACATTTCAATAAGTGCATTAATGGCTGGTAACCAACCTATCTCTTTCAAAGTTCTCTTATTATTACTATGAGACAAGTTTCATACATTGTAAATAGTTTGATGTAAACAAGTTTCACTTTACCTAAAAAAAGTTTTACCCTACATTTTTTAGTTAGGTTTAGTTTAGTTTTTCTACACCTTTGTTAGGTTGTATGTTTCTTTGATAGTCTCAATTACATCAAATGAAGATTGGACCAATAAAACTAACTGTAAAATAAATTATTTAAATTTATGCAAATTCTTGGTTACCCTATCAACTTTATCATTTTTATTTATTTATTAAAATTAAAAATAAAATTTTGGCATTTTTAATCAATTACATAATCGGTTAAATTATTTTTTAGAAAGTTATAAGCCCAATAATAATCGATTATGCAGGAAAATAGTTGATTTAAAATATAGCGCTTCTCAGTTTTAATATTTTCAAGATTTTGTTTTTCTTATAATCTATGATGCACGGATACTTCAATTTGGGTGGTCACGTATCTGTAACCGACACGTATTGTGTCCGATACTTTACGATACTCTAACGATACTTATCAATGAAGTATCTAATTTATAAAGTAGTAGTACACTATAATAAAATATTTGAATAGTGACCAATTTTAATGACAAAAAGTAATTAGTCACTATATAGTGACTAAATTGACAACTAAAATAGTTCCAAAAAATTATAGTCGGTCTCTAAATTGATAATTAAAACAGTTTCAATAATAAATTGACTTTTAAATTGGTCACTAATATTAGCTACAAGGTTTTGACTACCAAAATAATTGGTCTCTAATTAGAAAATTTGGATTCCCACATTAACAATCATATATTTATTATGTTTGTAAGAATTATTATATATTTTTCATTATTCATATATCACATATCTATCACGTATGGTATCCTATTATTTTAAAAATAAACGTATCGACGTATCAGATACGTGTCATATCCGATACACGTATCGTATCTGTGCATCATAGCTTATAATCAATTAAATTAGATTTTACATATAATGGGAAACATGCTTAATCAATTAAATGATGTAATGATCGTTTATTTCAGATATATATTAATGTATATTTTTAAAATTATGTTGAAATAATCAATTATAAAATAATATAATCGATTATACATGTCAATATTTATTTTATTATTGCGTTTTTAAATCACTATAAAGGAGTATAAATCTCAATCTTTGCAAGAATTTTTGCAATCATGAAAAGAGAAGTATACAAACATTTTATGAGATCAAAATGCAATCAACAAATGCTTAAAATGATTTAAAAAATTATCGATTGTGTGTTTTTAGGTTCGTTATTATATTGTAAATTGTTGAGTGTGTTTCTTGCTTGTTGATTATACAAAAATTTTCTATTAAAATTCAAATGAGTTTGGACATTTCTCGTAAAGAAGAGTTCATTTGTCACTCTTAATAGTGATTATGTGTGTGGAAGAATAACCTAAAATAATTTAACTAAGTTTTAAATAATTATTAGTAATTTATTTTAAATAATAATTAAAAATTAAATTAAAGAATAATATGTACATATATTAAATTTAGGAATACTTATTATTCAATTTGACTAAATATCTATAAAATTCATTAACGTTGGTTTATTTTCTTTAAAGAAAAAGGTTAATGTCAACTTTACTATTAATTTACTGCCTATTAACTGGCTATCATTTTACATTGGTCCAAGCAAGAAACTACTATAACCAGTCTACCTCACATTTTACACATATTTTACCATCTACAGGGATAAAATCTATTTACACTATTTTTCAATCAAAATTATTAACTTATCTCAATAACTCACGAAGATTTTTAATACATTTGTTACAAAAAAGGACAAATTTGACTAGAAAACATTGAGGAAATATAGATATCATATTAAAAAGTGAATTTTAAATTTAATTAAATCTCAAAACTAATTTAAGATGATGTTTATATCTACTTATACACTATAAATTAATTTTATTTATAATTAATATAAGACTTTCGACAATCATATATAAATTAAATCTACAAATATTAGATATCATATTTGCATGCGTAATTAACTTTTTAATTCATTTAGTTAGGGGTTGATAATTATACTTTGTGCTTATTTTGTCAATCCAGAGAAGTTGTACATACCATGATAATGTAATACATTATCTTTAAATTATATATATATATATATATATATATATATATATATAATGTACATTTATTAGCCGTCTTAAAAATTATATTAAAAGTTATCTAATCAATATTTGTAATTTTTGGGATGTTACACTATAATATAAAAAAAATTTGATATTAAATATATTTAACTAAGCATGAAATTTAGTTTCAAAACTATTTATAAATAAAAAATATCATCGTACTTTTTAGTTTAGAGTAAGTTATATTGATATTTCTGTGTTTTCTCCACATTTCTTGCAATCTCTCTCTTTTCTTTTTCGTATGTAATTCCTTTAATTATGTTAAACAAATAATACACTAACATGTGTTATTTAGTTACACTAAATCTGTTTAATTTGCTTGATAAAATTCACTGTACCTTAAGAGAGATTATGGAAAGAATGAGAAACCTGTTAAGTGCAACGTGAAAACACATAAAAGGGTTTGTCAGTGTAATATATTATTTAGTTTATTAACTAAGAGTTTTAAATTGGTATTTTGTAGATATTTTAACTGCGAAAGAGTAAATTTATATGAGAAATGATAGTTTCACAAATTTTTATTTAATAAACTTTGACAAGCAATCATTTTTGGTAAAAAATTTCACAAATTTTTATTTAATAAACTTTGACAAACAATCATTTTTGGTAAAAAAAACTCTAAAGTTTTATTATTTTATTTTATAACTTTAATAAAAAAATTATATTTAATAACTTTGTCAACTTTATTAAATTTGTCAACAAAATATTTGTCAAAGAATCATTTTTCAATTGTATATACATAGTAGCAATAGAGTATTGGAAGATGATGCATCAGACAACTATATAAGGGAGACATAAGCTTTTGTAGTAGCACAATCAAAAAGCCTTTGGCAATAGGAATAAGTTTGGGAGAAAATGAAATCACTATTTACCTTGGTCATTCTCACTCTTCTCTTAACAATGAGCTCTCTCACCTTGGCAACTAATAGGGATGACAGGGATGATAGGGATGACAGGGATGATAGGGATGATAGGGATGACAGAGATGATAGAGATGACAGGGATGACGAAGATGATAGGGATGACAAAGATGATAGGGATGACAAAGATGATAGGGATCACCATCATCGTCGTTCTCCTCCACCTCCACATCACAAGTATAGGCCACCGCCCCCACCAATTCCTAGGCCACAGAGATCACCACCCCCACCACCTCCCAATAAGCCACAAAGGTCACCACCCCCACCTCCACCACCACCACACTATAACTCACCACCCCCACCCCCACCACCACCCAAAGACTCTTCTCCTCCTCCACCACCACCATACTATAAATCACCACCCCCACCACCGTACTATAAGTCATCGCCTCCGCCACCACCTCCTAGGAACTTCTCTCCTCCACCACCACCTCCCAAGGACTCCTCTCCTCCTCCACCACCCCCCAAGGACTCCTCTCCTCCACCACCACCTCCCAAAGACTCCTCTCCTCCTCCACCACCCCCTAAGGACTCCTCTCCTCCACCACCACCTCTGAAAGACTCATCTCCTCCTCCACCACCTCCCAAGGACTCCTCTCCTCCTCCACCACCTCCCAAGGACTCCTCTCCTCCTCCACCACCCCCCAGGGACTCCTCTCCTCCACCACCACCTCCCAAAGACTCCTCTCCTCCTCCACCACCCCCTAAGGACTCCTCTCCTCCACCACCACCTCTGAAAGACTCATCTCCTCCTCCACCACCCCCCAAGGACTCCTCTCCTCCTCCACCACCTCCCAAGGACTCCTCTCCTCCTCCACCACCTCCCAAGGACTCCTCTCCTCCTCCACCACCCCCCAGGGACTCCTCTCCTCCACCACCACCCCCCATGGACTCCTCTCCTCCACCACCACCTCCCAAGGACTCCTCCCCTCCTCCACCACCCTCTAAGGACTCCTCCCCTCCTCCACCACCCTCTAAGGACTCCTCTCCTCCACCACCACCTCTGAAGGGCTCCTCCCCTCCTCCTCCACGCTCTAAGGACTCCTCACCTCCACCACCACCCCCCAAGGACTCCTCTTCTCCACCACCACCTCTCAAGGACTCCTCTCCTCCTCCACCACCTCCTAAGGACTTCTCACCTCCTCCACCTCCTCCCAAGGACTCCTCTCCTCCTCCACCACCCCTTAAGGACTCCTCTCCTCCACCACCACCTCCTAAGGACTCCTCTCCACCACCACCACCACCTCCCAAGAACTCCTCTTCTCCTCCACCACCTCCAAAGGACTCCTCTCCTCCTCCACCCCCCACTAAGGACTCCTCTCCTCCACCACCTTCAACATATTATAAGAACCCACCACCCCCACCACCCTCAAAGGACTCCTCTCCTCCACCTCCTTCACATTACTATAAGTCCCCACCACCCCCACCACCCTTCAAGGAATCATCTCCGCCACCTCCACCACGAGATTACCAGTCACCACCACCCCCACCCCATCATGAACTATATCCACCACCTCCATCACCATACTATAAGAGGCCACCTCCACCACCACACTACCCATACCATTCTCCACCACCCCCAGTTTACCACAAGTCACCTCCACCTCCATACTATCACAGTCCACCTCCCCCTCGTCGTCGTCACCACGACTAAAATGTTATTTGGTAGGGCTTCCATGAATCCCTATAAATCTTTATCAATTTAAGATGCATTCATATATGTAACGTGGTAACTTTCTCATTTTCTTAATTACATATTACAAACTAATAATATAAGCTTATGCACATGTACATGTGGTGAACTTTTCAGGAAATGAAGAACGTGTCCAAACAAAGGAGATCGAAGGACTTCAAGAACCACCATCTACTGAAGAATGGAACACGTTTTATGAAGCTAGCATTGATTTGGTTTCACTTTCTTTATATATTTAAGTATTTATCTTTTTATATATTTCAAAATTTAAGGGACAGTTCAAATCTGATCCATGTCTACTCCTTCTCCTGCATGCGTTGCGGTTTTCTAACTGCTGCCAATGCACTATGTTGTATTATGCCAACTTATATTATATATATAATAAATAAATACCCTAAGTTTATGACTTTGACTTCCCATTAATTAGATTTCTGTATATTTGGTATGAGAAATGCCAATGGAAGCGAAATATTCTTCGTTAAAATGATGTTCAAAGGATTTATAAAGCTCCACATGCAAAGAAACGTGGAAGAAAAATGATGCACGTGCCTCGTTTTTCTTAACATTATTTCCATATTAGTACAAAGGCCGAACATAATAACTTAAAACTGTATTATATATATATATATATATATATATATATATATATATATATATATATATATATATATTATTCACCAATTAATTACAAGCTATTTAGTATTGTAAGGTGCAAGAAAATGTTGTTTTACACCAAGTGTGTATTGTAATTTTAAAGGTATTTTATTCATTACAAAAATTGTTTATAAAAAAACATAAATTAAAAAGTAAAATAGTGAATATAAAATAACTGTAAAAATTTATTAAGTGAAGTGAGAAAGTATAAAAAAAATATGTAGAATCATCTAATTCTATAACATTGGTTTTAACTGGAATAACTGTAGATATTAAATATTGAATGTAGAGGAATAATCCCTTTTAGGTCATAGCAGAATTGTACGATTTTTGGTAGGCAGAAGGCGAAAATTAAGCTAAGCCTTCTTAATAATGGCTTAAATGCCTTTAAATGGAAGATGGTAAGTAATTTTGTAACACAATAATTTGTGGTTTTCGGACTTTTAGTTTCAAGAAATTAATCACACATATCATACTTGTTTCGGGGTAGGGGCCAAGAGCCTACTAAAAGAACCTCTTCGACTTGCGCTGCCTTTCTCCACTCCTGTAACTTCAGCGAAATCCACTCCTTAGCTCGATCGGTTGGGGAGACGATCGGGGTACCTGTCTAAAGTACTCCGATGCTTAAGTCAGAAAGGACCGATCGGTGTATAAGAATATCTGTTGTAATAAATGCGAAACTCGGATAATTCGACTGACCAGGCGATCATTCCACCAGCCAAGTCGGGCTTCCGGAGTATCTTGGCAATGGGATGATCGGTGCGAACAATCACCTGATGACTCTGGAAGTATTGGCGTAAGCGGCGTGCAGCCGTCAATAGCGCCAAGGCTATCTTCTCTATCAGCTGATACCTCATTAATGCGCTCTGTAATACTCGACTGATGAAGTAAACGGGCCGCTGCTCCGAGGCTCCCTGTACCAACGCTGCGCTGATCGTGTCGTCTGATACCGACAGGTATAGTTGCAGAGGCGATCCTTCTATCGGTCGGCACATTATGGGGGGACTGCTAATCATCTCCTTTATCTTCTGAAACGCCGCCTCGCACTGATCGTCCCATTTTTCTGCACTTTGCTTCTTCATGATTTTCAGTATCGGCCTAACCTTCTCCGTTAGCCTGGGTAGGAAACGTGCCAGAGAAGTCAGCCGCCCCATCAACCGTTGAACCTCCTTCAAGTTTTTGGGACTTCTCATCTCGACAATAGCAGCGCACTTGTCTGGATTTGCCTCTATGCCTCGGGCAGTCAGCATGAAGCCCAGGAATTTCCCTGCCGGCACCCCGAAGACACACTTCTCTGGGTTGAGACGCATATTATATTTGCGCACCTGGTGGAAGACCTCGCCGAGGTCGCGCACGTGATCTTCGACAGTCTGCGACTTCACGACCATGTCGTCCACATACACCTCCATGGACCGACCGATCTGCCCACGGAAGACCCGATCCATCAGCCTCTGATAGGTTGCCCCCGCGTTCTTCAGACCGAACGGCATAACCTCGTAGCAGAAGTTTGCTCGATCTGTTATGAACGCCGTTTTGGATTTGTCTGGGCCAGACATGGTGATCTGGTTGTACCCAGAGTACGCATCCAAGAAGCTTAAATAATTGTGCCCAGAGTCTCCATCCACCAGCCGATCGATGCTGGGCAACGGGTATGCGTCCTTCGGACAGGCTTTATTGAGATCGGTGAAGTCCGTGCACATCCTCCACTTCCCGCTCGTCTTCTTCACCATGACCACGTTCGCCAGCCATGTAGTATACTTAATCTCTCTGATGAATCCAGCTCCTTCTAGCTTTCTCACTTCTTCCTCGACCGTCTTCCTTCTCTCTTCCCCCATCTTTCTTTTCTTCTGAGCGACCGGGCGGGCTTCCCGGAAGATGGCTAACTTATGGGACATCACGTCCGGATGGACGCCTGATATGTCGGCGCTCGACCATGCGAACAGATCTTTGTTTTCTAGGATCACTGTGCCGAGGAGTTCTTCTTCTTCCGCGCTCAGGGCTCCCCCGATCTTCGTGAGCTGTCCAGGTTGGCTTCCGATCAGGATCTCCTTGGTCTCTCCTTCTGGTTGCAGCCGATCCTCTGTGTTCATTCGGGGGTCTAGGTCTGTCATTGCTACCTCCGATCGGTGTTGTTTCCGCGGACGACTGTAAGGACTGATCCTCAATCCTGCAGCATAGCACTGCCTGACGACTTGTTGATCTGCATGCACCGTGCATATTGTCCCCTTGTCCGACGGGAACTTCATGGCCAGGTGCAGGGTGGATACGATCGCTCCGAAGGCGTTCATACACGGTCTCCCTAGCAACACATTGTAGAAGGTGTTAGCTTCAACCAAAAGGAATCTAACCCTTACCTCTCGACCGTCCTTCCTTGAGTCGATCCTGGTACGAAGGTCCAGGTAGCCCCTTGTGTCGACTCGCTCGCCCGAGAAACCGACAATCTGCTCGTTATATGGGACGATCAGGTCCTCAGACAGGTTCATCTTCCGGAAAGTCTTCCAGTACAAGATGTTGACGGAGCTTCCCTGATCAACCAACACCTTCCCGATCCTGTACTCGGCCACTTATATTGAGATGACCATCGGGTCGTCATGATCTGGGTCGGGCGCTTTGAAGTCGTCGTCTGTAAACGTGATGGGGGGCATCGACCGGATCTTCCTCTCGACCAGATGAACCGACTTTAACGCCCGAACGTGCCTTTTTCGAGCTGCGGAGCTCGATCCTCCTCCGGCGAAACCTCCGGAGATGGTATTGATGTAACCTCTGAGGGGTTTATCGCGGTTCCGACTGCGGCTCCTCCTTGGGCTTTTGTACGGCCGAGACGGTCCTCTACCTCGTCTCTCGGGTTCGGGCTCCCTCCGCTTCTCCCGTCGGGCCGGGGTGGTTCTTCTTACGGGACTTCTGTGCCTCACCGGGCTCTGCGGGGGACGATCTTGCCGGATGTATTTCTTCAAGTGCCCTTGCCGGATGAGATCTTCTATTTTGTCACGGAGCGTGTGGCACTCTTCGGTGGTATGCCCGATCGTGCGATGGTATTGGCAGTGTTTACTACCGTCAGCCTCGGGCGGGGGGTGTTTCTTCCTCACTGCCGGGAGCGAATCGGCGCTGAAGGCCTCTTGCAGGATCCTGGCCCGGGGAACAGCCAGAGGAGTATAAGTTGTGAACTTTGGTGGCTTCCTTTCGGTGGGTCGGGCTACGGGTTTGCCCGGTCTAGGCGCGATCGGCTTTGGGAGTGCAGCATCCTCCTTCTCCCTCTTCTTTACCCTAAACTCCTGCATATCTTCCATTTGTATGAATTTGGCCGCACGTTCCCTCATCTCTTCCATCGTCTTTGGTTTCTTACGGCTGATCTTGTCCGCAAAAACCCCCGGCTGGAGTCCATAAGAGAAGTGATGTCTCGCGATCTCATCGCTGAAACCTTTTATCTTGACCGACATCCGATTATACCGATCAAGATAACTCCTCAGCGATTCCCCATCCTCCTGTCGGATGTTCACCAGATTATCGACCGTCAGAATGGCCGGTTTCAGAGGTGCGAACTGTGTGCTGAACCTCGCCTTCAAAGTGGCAAACGAGTCAATACTACCGGCCGGCAGCTCGGAGAACCACTCCAACGCCTCCCCAGTCAACGAAGTTGAGAAGACTCGGCACCAGATGGGGTCGCTGACGGCGTGAAACATCATCTGATGCATGAAGACCCGCATGTGATTGTCTGGGTCGGTCGTGCCGTCGTACTTGTCAAATGTCGACATTTTCCACTTCTCCGGTAGCGGCTTCTCCAGAATATACGACGTAAGGGGGGAGGATCCCGATACGAGGATCGGTTGACGCACTAGGCGGCTCCCATCATTCGCTCCTGAGCTCTCTGCCACCGTGCGTGACGGATTTTCCCTTGAAGCCTGTGTCTTTTCAGCCCGGCCTGGCTGTGATTGCTCGTGCCCTGTGGGTGGAAGACGACTCTCCACTCGTTCGGCATCCCGATGTTGCTGTACCCGACTTAACCTGTTCGGGTCGGGTACCGTAGGGGTCGATGGGATTCCTTCTTCCTTCTGCCTTAGGATGGCATTCTCCTCACGTAAAATCTGCATCTGCGCTTCATAATTCCTCTGCATCTCATCCATCCTCTACTGCATCACCCTTATCATCTCTCTGGTGTCCGCCTGATCATCTGCTATTCTTCCTCCGTCCATATTGCTGTTTCGATTCCTCGTGGTTACCATATGGGTATATTCTCAAAGGAGACTGATCGGCCCCACGGTGGGCGCCAAAATGTTTCGGGGTAGGGGCCAAGAGCCTACTAAAAGAACCTCTTCGACTTGCGCTGCCTTTCTCCACTCCTGTAACTTCAGCAAAATCCACTCCTTAGCTCGATCGGTTGGGGAGACGATCGGGGTACCTGTCTAAAGTACTCCGATGCTTAAGTCAGAAAGGACCGATCGGTGTATAAGAATATCTGTTGTAATAAATGCGAAATTAAGATCCTTACCAACCTACCTTTGGGCCCTATTTATAGTTTTCTATGTGGGCCTGTGATTAGGGTTCCTTAATGACGGCCCAATGATCTTTTAATCAAGATTATTGACTTGTTTAACGTTAATTAACTCGACTGATTGGCTGTCTGATTAGTGCGACCGATGGCCGCTTGGCCGGGTTAGTTATGATGTTTTCGATAAATGAAGCCTTTCATGAACGTCTGGCCGACCGACAGAAACATGCGAGGGACTCCAGAAGTCTAAAGAGATTGATCGACCGAGGGTTGGTTCATTGGTTGTGTTATAGTCAGGTACTACACGTACTTGTTCGCTCGACCGGTATGCCATTGAGGGTTCGTGTCGCTTGACCAGATGCTACCGATGGACCGGTGGGCATGAACATGATTGGCTCATGACTTACTTGTTTAACCGTTTGACCGAGAGTCTTATAGTTTATTCGTGATCCGTTCGACCGATGGTCTTATAGTTTAATGATCGCTTGGCTGGTTGATTGAGTCGAACCGCCGGTGGTTCTGCAACTTAATCTTAGGCTGTTCGACCGTTCGGTGTAGTAGTTTTCCAACATTGGCCTATGCGCCCAAGAATTGGATTTGGCCGCTTGACCGAGGGGACATATAGTACAATACTCATCTTTAAGGATGTGTTTGGATTAAGAGATGATTTGAGAGAGTGAATGGATAAATTTGAGGTGATGAAGAAAATATGAAGAAAGTACTGTGATGTTATTTGTTTTAGGAGATAAATGAAGAGATTTGAAGGTAAAGTTGATAAAAGTTTATGAATGATTTGATGGATAATAATAAACATAATTTTTTTTCAATAGATTAAGATGTAAGATTACAATTTTGTCCCTATAATTTGAATTATTATAAAATAAAATTTTATTAGTTGAATTTAATTTAAAATAGAATTCAGATGATTAGTATTTTAATAAAAGAAGTTAATAGGTATAACTAAGTTAAAATACAATGTCAATGGTTGAAAATGGTTTTAATTTAAATATTATATTATAATAAAATAAATAGATGTTGTATTATTTTTCAATAATATTATTCTTGAAATGTTTTATATTTAACTATTATTATTAATATTATAATAATAATTATTATTAAGTATTGTAATTATTATTTAGTGGTGATTAGAATCATCACTATTTTCTCTTTTGTCAATCAATTAATTGTCACAAAATTTAGTGTCACAAAACCATACTAATGTCGGTTTATTATAACTACTGGGACAACCGCCACTAAATTTGTTAAAGACAGTATTAACTGTCTCTAAATTAATTTTTTAAAAATATATTAAATACTTGGCGGCGGTTGTAACCGCCGCTAAATTTAGGAACTTCAAAATGTTTGTGACACTTGTAATCAAAATTAATTTTAAGAATTTAAAAGATTTAACGACAATTTTAACTGCAAGTAAGTTTAAAAATTAAAAAAATATAGTGACAATTACAATTGTCATGGAGTCTAGAAATTTAAAAGATTTAATGGCGGTTGTAACCGCCAGTAAAGTTATGACTTTTTAAAAATAAAATAAAAAATATTGGAAAGCCTAAAATCTATTTAAATATTGCTTATTTAAATTATTGAAGGTAGACTCTAATAATATGTCTTGGTTTGCAATTACACATCTAACACTGAAACATTGTTTGAATTTTAAACAACAAAGGTTTGAAGCCAAGTCTATGACTATCATTTTAGTGTCCTAAATTTTCATCATTATGTTCCCAAATTTGGGTTGAAAAACCGTATGAACATAACAACACCTATAGTTGCTCTGAGCCTTCTTAAATAGACAATTAATTGCATAATGGACTTGTGGGCTAGGTTCCATGTTTCAATCAAGAATGTTCATTAACGATATCATATTGGCATTAGCTAAGTATTTTGAGGATGAATTTAATATTAGGGTTACTAATACGAATTTAATATTGGGCCTCCATAGAAATGAAATAACACGTTGCTCTAATAAATTGTGTGACTACTACTGTTACATCAAGGGATAATGATATTATGACTCCCATTTTTTGACTTCTATCCTTTACTCCTTAACATGGCTTATTGTGGGTCATTGATTAATGTATCATTATTCTTTCCTTTCAAAGAATCAATGGTCCACACTAAACCACGTTAGGGAATAAATGGGAGTAAAAAATAGGAGTCAAAATATAATTTTCCTACATCAAGTGATTATAAAAAATTAGGGTCGCATAGGCTGTGATCCTATGATCAATGTTAAATGTGCTAGACAATCATAATTCCAAAGTTAAGGGGTTTCCACTAAAAGGATACTAAACAATATTTTTTTTTTCTTAATTGAAGGGTGAACAAGGGATAAGTTGGGATAAGTTTACCTATGTCCCTACCTGACCTAAAAGTTCCACCGAGTCATTCGTTTGAACCAAAACTTAAAAGGTATAAAGCTTGAATTAAAGTATGTAATATTATATTTTTAAAATAAAATCTGCATTGTAAATTTAATATTATCTCACAAAAAAGAAAATCAATACACGATTGTTTAAGAATCTTATATTTTCTGAGAAAATAATACATCAAATTGAGTTAAAATGACTCCAAATGTAACCCCAACTCATCCTTAAAATGTCTAATTTCAAAACTCAAACCCGTCAAAATAAACCTTGAACCAAGCCAGATTGGTGGGATGAGTTGGTTCATGCTCATCTCTAGCCCATTTATCTGTATATGCTCATGGATTCAATAATTAGATGGGGTGAGATTAAGAAGCATAAGAATATTGAAACATTTAACAAAAAATTGGCATGCCATATTGAGACAAACCACAAAGGCATGCACAAAATCAATACTGGCCTTCTGAGCCTTGGTATACTATATCTCAGCCTATAGTCTTTTTGCAGCTTCTTCACTATTCTCTTTTTGCTTTAAGAGTTGCACATGGCTTTCTTATTTCTTCTTGAGGTGTAAAATCAGATGTTTTAATATTAAAAGAAGGAATAGAAAAAAGTCTTGGTCAAAGAATGACAACCTTATAACTCAAGATTGACATTAAGGTGAGTAAAAATATCATCACTTGTGCTTCAAATGCTTTCAACTTTTGGCCATGAACATCTTGGATTTTGTGTGCTAGCGCATCTGAATTAGTAGTACGATTCTCTACCTTATGCAATAATATGTCCCTCTCTTCTGGTTATTGTTAGTCCAAAATCCATCACTAGGATAAAAATAAACTTCTAATGTTGCACTTCATAAATATTTAAAATTAAATAAGCTCAGTCTAACTTGTACTTTTCTTTTCTATTCCTCAAGTTCCAAAATTTTCTTCCCGAAGTGCTGTTTGAGTGCCTTAGTATCAACTCCAGTGAGCTTCATCTTAGACTACAAGGAAAAAGGGGCGACAGATTGAGAAAATCAGTAGAAAATCCATCACTCTGTTTGAACATGATGCAAAATGGTATGGTGAAAAAGCCATAATGTTCAACTGCACATGGAAAATCATAAAGTTGAACACTTATTTATTGATGTATGTTCTCTGTGGCCCTTGTGATAGTTGTAACGTCCCTAAGGAAATTACTTAATTAAATAGATAAATAAAAGTTGAAATGCAAACATCGCAATATTATTATTCCCAAACGAGGGAAAAAATTTAAAATGTTATTCAACGCGCCAAAAATTATGAAATAGTAGTAATAAAAGTATTACAATTCCCAAAATCCAATATAGTAGTGAAAGAAAACATGGTAAAATCCCTAACTCAAGTCCCCAAGCTAGCCCTCACTCCGTTGTCTATGCATCCATAACATCACATGTATTATCATCTGCTCTCGTGTAACGAATCACACGATCATCGCCAATCACAAACAGAAAGGGTGAGCTTATACACAAAATAAAATATATGTCAATACAATAAAAGTAATTCCCCCATCTTATTCATTCTAGTTAATTCTTGGCCAAGACCTTATCCCCAAGGCTTTTCAACCTTCACAACACACAAATAGTTAGTCTCGGATACAGGGTTTATGATGCTCACACGAACATGCTCGCTCGTGGTCTTGCCTCTACGAACCTCCCTGCTCGTAGTCCTGCTCTACGAACCTCCCTGCTCGTAGTCCTGCTCTACGAACCTCCCCGCTCGTAGTTTTGCTCTATGAACCTGCCCGCCCGTAGTCCAACACGTGATCCACCAGCTACGTACCTCCCCACACTCAGCATCTTTGAAGTGTGAGCACGAAACATATGAACCTACCTCGCTCGTATCCCCACACGAGAGTAACAGAATATGAACCTCCATGCTCATACCATCACGTGTTCACCACCATCCATGAACCTACCCGCTCATGGTACAACATCTCTTGATCCAAGTATAGCATCATTGCTTAAACGCAACATACACAACTCACATACTGTAGCATTATCGCATGGCGCAACCTAAGCGTCGCCAAGCGAAACCTGCACAGATCACCTAGCGGAACCTCTTCAGTGCCAGGCGCCAGGCTCCAGACAGACCCACTGTTGTAGGGTCTATCGCCTGGCGGATTCCACCTCTCCGCTAAGCGCCACACGGTGTAGGGACTCCTCACGTTGATCCTACCGCCTAGCGGCCACACTCGTGCCGCCAGATGCTATACCACAAGCACACCTATTACTATTTAACACCTCAACTAGATTATCCTGCATTCCACCAACACCTCCAAAGGTGTCAATACCCTACCATCCATCAGAGTCTTATGCTTGGTTCACTATTACTCCACACGTGACTCCATTGCCTATAATTCCCATTACAAATCTCCATATTCAAGACCTAACATTTTCCAAGTTTCTCCACCACTATCCATTGACTCAATTTACCCTATAATGATACCACATAGTATAGTACCTCATAGTACACCACCTACCTAATCACATTATATTAGTAATAAGAATCCAACTCAACCAACTTCCAATCTATACCATACCATTCATGATTTAATATGTTAACTCACTGAGGCACAACTATCTATTGTCCCACTTGTACACCCCCAAGCCTACCTATGCTTTTCAGAATATGAGACTTTTAATAAGAGTTAACATTCTTCCTTTCTTTTATCAACGTCCCTACAACCATATATTGTTATAGACAAAATCTCAAACAATCTTAACTATTCTCATTCTCAATTACTATATGTATATTGTTCCTTCCCATTTTATCACCTAATTCCTATTTCCACTCACTCCCATAGGTCTCTTCCTCATCTCCTACTTACCTAAACTCGCAAAACAGTGCCTGTGCATCGTCATCGCCTGGCGGCAAGCAAGACGCCGCTAGGCGGCATATCAGTACCAAGCCAAAAACTAGGTTTTTCCCTACCTGCGAGTAAATTAGCCCCTTTCTGGTAGGTATCCCTGTTGCTAAATGAACCAAAATACAAAGATTCTCATATAATAACTGGATTTCTCTTCCCAGTTCAATTCTTAAAATTCACTTGGCCCTTACTCTCTGGAATCAACCCCAATTCACTCCCTCCCAAAATTTGAATATATGATCATGGATTATCATGCACGAGTGTTTCCAACATTTTGACATGCCCATAATTTTAAATAGTTTCATAGAAGCAAGGCACCTAATAGGGTATACACACCTCAATTCCAGAAATCACATTGATTTCCGCACAAACAGCATCAAAACAACCAAGAAAACACGAATAGTGTCGCGTCGCCTGGCAGGTATTCATCGCCGTCAAGCAGTTCATGCCAGAACCAAGAACACAATAAAAAATCTGATGAGTCGTCTGGCAGCTCAGGCTTTACCGCTAGGCGGTTTCTGGGCAGAAACCCAGAAATCTCGAAAAACAGTGCGAATACATAGAATTTTCATGCAGTTATCTCAAGCAAGGTTCAATACAACTTATGCGAATTTAATACATATACAAACAACTCCCCTTACCTAGATTCCTTGCTAAAAAATCTAATTGGATAGGTGTCCTTAATTAAACTCTCTTGACCTTTGCTTCCACTCCAACAATGGCTTCCACACTCAATTCTCTCTACAACCCAGCACGATTCCTATGGTAAAGCCTCTGCTCAATCACCCACATGCACTGTAGTACCTCTCTATTCACTAATTCTCTCCCTCTCTGAATTACTACCACTCTAATGACCCTTTACTCCACCCAAACCAAAAATTAAAATAAAAAGATGCTTAATGGCTATTCAATGAGTATTAACCTAGTGTTTCCCAGGTCACTAGGTTGTCCTTCATGGCAGCTAGGGTTACTCTGTCCTTTCATCTTCATGCCAAAATAAAATTAAGCAAAAAGAAAGTTTAGTTTCGTTCCCAACAAGGTTTGAACACACAACCACTCAATTGAAAAACCAATGCACAACCAATGCACAACCAATTCAACCAATCCATGTTTCATGATAATTCCTATAATTTTAGGATTACATTATCACTAACCGCATTCAAACATATCATTAAAATAATGCACAAATTAAAATAACATACAATTGACATACATAAGACTCGAATTCAAGTCCTCTCACACAACCAAGTACTCTCAACCACTTGAGCTAGTACTTTCTCAGGTCTTACAATAATAGCATATGAATCAATTAAACCAACTGGCACACTCCAATACATTTCCTGGTTTGCTTTTTGAGAGGTGCTGACTAGGCTAATACTTTGAAATAATTTGAGTTGACTTCTTAACGCTAGATAGAAGCCAGATAATTGCTTGAGTCATGTATTTATATTATACACAGATTCACGAGTTTGATTAATGTTTAACAACTCATCCTTGGAATTTTTGTAGTGCTATCTCCATTCACTAGAGACTAGATTAATGTTGTCAAATAGATTGTAAGTCTCTGGTGCTGGTTGCATGAGTAAAATCTAATCAACTAATCAAATTCACCCTACGTTAAAAGAATTCATTACTAGCATTAATAAGATAAGCCAAACATGGAAATCCTAGTTGCAAGGATATATTCACGCGGATGAAGCTTATTCATTGCACTGATCGTTGTGATATTTTGGTTAATCACTTCAGCTACAAATTGCCCTGTACTTGTATCTAGAAAATCAATGGAATGTGGAGCAACTCCATTATAAAGGGATGATCCAAATAATAGGATAAATATGTAGAGGTAACTGCACGATTGTGCTTAAGGTCATAAAGGGATGATCCAAATAATCTCCCATGTATTTATAGATATATAATAATTAACTAATAGAAACTTTTACTCAAGTTTTCAGGAGACATACCTTTTAATATAACATTTCCAACAATGGTATCAGCACAAACCTCTAGTCCCAAAATCTACAAATGCATATCCAAGAAACAAGAGTCTTGAATTAAATAATTAACTTATATTATAAAATATATGCACCAATATTTATATGCAAAATATAGAATAATGTACAAGATTTCAATTGCATATGAGAAATAACATAAATGCGGTGAAAATCCTAATTTGCCATAGTTATTAAGAAAGATGAAGAAAAAGAAGAAAAACGAAGAAAAAAAATTCATAAATGATAAAAGGAGCTAGTTTTGGTTTTGGTTATGTTGAGTAATGAAAACAATCAAAACCCTAAATTTGAGAAAAACTTGCAACAAAAGTGAAATAAGCAAAGAGAAAAACACTTATCCAAAGCTAAATCCATAATGAGAAGAAGAACAGGAGAATGGCTTTGGCGAAGAGAAAATTGAAGATGATGAAAAGATTGAAGAAGATAAAATTGAAGAAGGGAAGATGATATGAAGCGGAGCAGATGAGAAACGAAGCTCCATATTACTCAAAGCTGGCAAAATACATATTGGAATGTACCATCAGTTTTAAACCGACTATAAATATTATACAATTTTTTTTCTTTTAACTATAGTGTCATTTTATTATGACCGCCACTAAGTTACAACCACTAAAATTTATTGTTCTACTAGTGACTCTTATAGTTTCCTAGACCAACCTAATTTTCAATTACAAAGGCCTCACTCACCAATGTTCAAACATCTAAATTCATGGTTAAGGAACACAAATAATTTGTACTATTTTGGCAAATGCACGCTCATGCGCAAGCTCGGTTAAAAGAAAAAAAAGGACACAATTGTAACTCTACCTTGCATGTAGATTAAATCACCCCAAATCTTTTTTATTTGTGAGAATGGAGATACTAACTAAAATCATAAATGCACTCTCCCAAATCACTTCAAATACATTAAAACAAACACAATGAATACTCTCACTCGCTCATCAACATTAAATTTGTTGAAACAAACACATGTTAAGTGTGCAATTTTTCTTCACAAGTCACCACCTTTTATTTATTACATTATTTTTAATATAATATTTTAGTTTTTTTTTTCTATCAGCAAAGAATAATAAACATAATAAGGGAGTACTTGGGATGCTTTAACTTTTTTTATAAAAACACAATATCAACCAACTTGAGTTATACATTTATCTAGATACCGACATATGATAATAACTCAATTAAAACTCAAAATAGAATAAGTTAAGAACTGGTCTAAAAACCCAATTATCTGCAAATAAGGTCTAAATCAAATATCCTATATCGACCATTTACAAGATATATAAATGTCCATTTATGAGATTTGTTGACATTGGGATGGGTTAGTGTCTATTGTGCTTCACCATAATAGATTTTTTTCGATCTCTATGATAGCTTAAGACACCAAAGATCCATGATGATTACATTCATAATATAGATTCTAACTGTGTTATCCACTATCAATACAAAACAAAAAAACCATTTTAGTGACCATCTTTTTCAGTCGCTAAAACCCATAAAATCAGTTACAAATATTTTAGTAGTAAAAAATATGTGGTAGTGAAAATCCTATTTGCCAACCAATTAGTGATCGAATTGAAAGTTGTTGCTAAATCGCCACTGAAACTTTGGTCACTAATCCATTGCTAAAATGATTGACCACCTTCTATTACAGGGTAAAAATTTAACCACCAAAATTTTGGTGGCTAATTCAGTCGCAAAAATAAAATAATTAACTCTTTTTTCAGTCGGTAACGTGAAAAAATAATAAATTTAAAAAATTTGTGAATACTAATTTGGTCGCATATGTGATAATGTAGCAACACTTATTTAATGGAGAAGAATTGTAGTGTTTTATATGCATGAGAGTGAAGTCAGTGAAATCTAACCCCAACAATATCAATCCACTGCATTTCTAGTCTTTTTCATATTTTAGAGCTTCAAATATCCAAGTTCACCTTTTACTTTTTTATGCAATATTTACTTTCTTGCACAAAAATCCAAATTATGGATTCATTCTTTAGTTTAAATTAGTTATTAGTTACACGATTATTTAGTATACACGAGTCTCTTAGGAAACAATATATCGGTCTTATCGGTTACTACTTGTTCGATTTGGTACACTTGCCAAAGTCATAACAACAAGAGAGTTAATTTTTTTTCTTCAAAAATAGAAAATAATAGATGAGAAAATAAGAGAAAAAATAACGAATTTAAGTCTAACTTTCTTTTATTTTTTTAAACAAAAAAAAAAAATAGGTAAGAGTGAGAAATGAGTAAAATCTATGGAAAAGACAATGAAAAAAACAAAAAATATCTTAATAAATATTTTTATTCTTTATTACGTTTATTTTTATGTTTTATTATTTATTAATATTAAATGTTATACCTTATAAAAGATATAAAAAGATGTCCAACATCATCTCCATAAATTTTCAATATATAGTACATATAATTTAAAAAAATTAAAAATTTCTAATATATATATATATATATATATATATATATATATATATATATATATTCAATCTTTTATTTCTTCTTATTATTTGGTTTGTTGATAAGTATCTAGTATTAATTAAATTGCATATCATTTAGACAATTATCTTGCATTAATTCTAGGTAAAAATTATTAGAAATGTTCTAATTGCACATAAATATAGAATGTGGTGATGGAAAAAGTATAAAAAGTGGAATTTAATAAATTTTGTGTTATTTTGCAGTTAAAATGAAAAAAAAATTATGAAGTTGGTGTTAAGTTCCAAAAGTTGCAGCTCAAACCAGAAATACGAATTTAGAAAAGTAAAATTGAAGTCTTCGGCTGAGCAACGATTTTGGTGGTTAGGCCACAATTTAAAAATCATTCACCGTATGGAAACATCAAGTTCCAGATTTGAAGTTGAGCATCAAAGAAAAACTCTCATGACAGGAAAACCTCCATTGGTGATCTCTAAAAGATGGATGCCCAAGCTTGGAAGAAAAACCCACTTAGGATAGAAACCTTCATGACTAAACTCCACAAACAAGCTTTCTCTCATCAATGGTAGTGTTTCCCTACCTCCTCCAACAAATCCCCTATTTGCTACTTAGTCAAAAGCAAATAGTATCGTCATTTCTTGGTTCTAAAATTCTATTTCCAAAGATATTATTGCTAGGACCCTTTCTTTGTAATAAATTATAAATGTTTAATTTATTCAAATTTCATATTTAATATTGTGCAGTAAATAAGATTTAATTATTAAATTATTGAAATGATATATACATTTACACACATATGAAAATGATTCATCTTCAACCTTCATTTTCTAAAATTTTATTAATTAATGTTAATTGAACAAATAATATCTCTCTCAAGTCTTTTTTATCGTAGTTTCTTCTTGTAAGCTGCAAGTTAATTATATTGTCGATTGAAAAATAATACTAAAATTATTTCAATGTTGCACGAAAGTTCACGTTATTACTGTGTGGTGGAAAAGCAAGGCAAAATAGAAAATAAACATAGAATTGAGGTGTAGAAAAATTTACATTGACTATACTATATATGTGTTTGGCAAGCAATTAGAATTTGATGAGAGATTGCATTCTAATTGAGCAGGAGAATAGGCACTCAGTTGGTAATGTTGACATTACCCTTATTTTCTTTGTGGAAAGGGATACCAATCTTATTTAATCATTGAAATTTTGTAGTTTGTGATCAAAGTTCAAACACAAAAGTCTTCATAATAAGTATTTGTTATTAGCGTAACATTGCCTCTGTATTTGCAATTTGCAAAGGGAGAGTATATTCTTACTTACATATGTAAGATTTGTTTAATACTTTTATTAACTCGACGACGTTTTCAGTATTTACATTATTATTTTCAAAGATGCTGTTTTCTAACCAGACACTCCTCATGATGCCAAACTGCACAAACCCTAAGCCTGTATTGTAGTTCTTTCTATGTCACACTATGTTGCAAAAAGTCACACCGTGTATGTTCCAAGTTTAATAATTTTTTAATGAATAATTTTACAAAAAGAAAATTTACACATATTTTGAAAAATTCTCACTATAAATTATTTATATATTTCCTGCAAAATACATTGTACATGAAAAATCAAATGAATTTTATGCCAAAAGATTTCAAAACATATGCACGAATTTCCTGCCAAAATATTTTCATAAAAATATATGCAGATAATAAAGATTGTTCTAGTATGGTAGTAAGGAGTTTAATTTTGCACTCCTCTCTCAAACTTTCAGAATATTAATTTAAGTAAAAATTAAAATGAGCATAACATTAAAAATATATTTTATTTAACTTCAACTTAACTTACATTAGTTTAAATAAAAATAAAAATAAAAGGTATTAACATCAATTTGATTGAAATTAAATTATTTGAACTGAAAATTAATTCAAAAATTAATAATAAATGAACATTTAATCAACACTAATTCGGTTTTTAAAAGTTCACATTAATCAGCACCACATGTACATAGTTGATAGTTGAAAGAAAAAATATCTTGAAAAAAGAAGAAGTTTATAAGTATTTTAAAATGGTGTAGAATCTATATTTTGCACAATTCAAAGTATCTAGCAAAGTTAAGTGGTTTTCCTTCCTTACTTAGGAACACATCACCCCATACCTTTCTTTCCAAGTTTTGAACTATTTTCTCCAACGGTTTCCTCCCAAAGTTATTAACAGAATTTGCATAATAATATGTCACGATTTTGATATCATGAATTAGGTCAAGGTGGTTTGTGACTGAACAAAGAACAATGCGAGAGTTTTCAAAAAGCATATGTGGTCAAATGTACTTCGATGAAAGTTCAGGCCTTTGGTTATAAACTATCACAGGATAACCTATCATATCAGTTTACCAGTAGGAATATACATAATTTGTTACGATGAATCGTAAGTCTATAAGAAGTGCCTAGATATCAAATATCTTGTATATACGAACTGGAACAATATATTGAAAAATAAATTTTAATTTAAACTCATATTTAAAAAATTTACTTATAAAATGAGGTTTGTATCCATTGATATAATGTAAATTTGCTTTAATTGATGTGAACTTCAACACATCTTTCTTACTCTGAGACAAATATATTATATAGGATTCATTAATAAATCATCTGATAATAGCGATGACATGATAGACTGCACAAACAAAAAAAATACGATGAATTTTGGGTTAAATATGTTTTTGGTCCCTTAATTTTTAGTGAATTTTGGAATTAGTCAATTTCGAAACTTTAGACCAATTTAGTCTTTCATCTTTCGAAATATGTGAATTTAATCCTTTTAATCAAATTTTGTTAAGTTTATTTGACATTTCAAGCGCGTTTCAATATAGTATTTGACTTAAATTAAAGCAAATATGTATTAAACAATATAAACAACTCAAATACAATCCTGAAATGTGTATGAAACATTAGATAAACCTAACGAAATTTGATTAAAATGACTAAATCTACATATTTCGAAAGATGAAGAACTAAATTGGTTCATAATTTCGAAATGGAATAATTTCAAAATTCACTGAAAGTTAAGAGATAAAAACATATTTAATATTTTTTTTCTTTTATCAGCCAGAACATTGAAATATACAAAATTTATACATGAAAGAATAAAATTTAACAGCAGTAATTGCAACACATAATTGGAAGGTTGCAACTGTTAAAAAGGTTGTAGTCACACTTTGATAATACAGAAAAACAATCTTAAAATATGAGGCGCGTCATTTTGTTTTCACGTTCGTGTTTCTTGCATGAGAAACTCTTGGTGGAGGCTATGCCAAAATATACAGAAATTTTAAATGGAAATTTTCAAAGTGAAAAAAATGAGGGTATTTATTTATTATATGATATGATAACTGGGGCAAGACCACGTGGATCATCAGATCAGAACAGTGCCTAAAAACATTGAATATTTAAAATACAAAATAAAAAACAAAGCGAAACCAAATAAACACAACTTTCGTAAAACACGTTCCTCTCTTCACTGCATAAACCCTACGGTGCTTCTTCCTTCCATCAATCCATCCCCTTTATTTGCACACGTTATTCTTCAGATCCTGAAAAACCACACGTCAACATGTATGTCATTAGTTTATCATAACATGCGTGGAGAAAGTTTTCACATTAGGTATATCAATGCATCCTAAATTGAACAAGTTTTTTTTCCTTACACAAGAAAAAAATATGAATAAATCAGAACATATCTACCAAACGAGGAAAATATAAAAAAAAAGTACATGATAAATGTAAAATTTAGAACAAAAAAAATTTAAGATTGGGATAAGATATTCTTAGCCGTCCAAAATTTAACGTTTTTTTTTTTTTTAATTTATGATTATGTTCAAGGAAGGGCCAAAATGCAACAGTGAGGATGCTATTTATAAATAATTAAATATTTCACAACTTCATCATTTTAAAATTTTAAGAATTAAATATGTTTTTTATTCTTGTAGTTAATTTTCAGTAAAAATTAAAATTAGTATCTTTTCAAAATTTTGACTAAATTTAGTTTTTTTATTTTTAAAATATATGAAATTAATCATTTTAACCATATTTTATTAAATTTATTTAACATTTCAAACGTGTTTCATGATTTTATTTAAGTTGTTTAAAATTTTAAGAATTTAATATGTTTTTTATTTCTTTAATTTTTAGTAAAATTTAGAATTAATATATTTTCAAAATTTTGACCAAATGGATGAAATTAATCATTTTAACTAAATTTTATTAAATTTATTTGACATTTTAAACATATTTTATGATAGTATTTAAATTGTTTACACCGTTATATATTTTTAGTTCAATATTAACAAGAAAAATGCAATTGAAATGTCAAAAAAAATTGAATAAAATTTGTTTAAAATAACTGAATTCACGCATTAATAAAGATAAGAGATTAACTATGTTCAAAGTCAGAAATTAGTTCTAATTAGAAAAAGAAAAACATATTTAACCTTTTAAATTATAATTGTTACCGACATACTAAAATTGTAGAAGTTTACGTATACTTGTGAATTAAAACCTTGATTGAAAGAGAATGGAGAGCAAATAGGTTTTATATATAACTTGGCTTACCATGGGTTGGTATAGTAAATGATGCCTAGTAGTGGTGAGGGGGAGGTGGTGATGCATAGACATAGTGTGGTGGTGGAGGAGAAGGGTACTTGTATGGTGGTGGTGGAGGAGATGGGTACTTGTAAGGAGGAGGAGGAGATTTGTACTTGTAAACTGGTGGTGGAGGAGATGGGTACTTGTATGGAGGAGGTGGAGGAGAAGGGTATTTGTAGGGTGGTGGTGGTGACTTGTACTTGTAAACCGGTGGTGGAGGTGACTTGTACTTGTAAACCGGTGGTGGTGGAGATGGGTACTTGTATGGTGGGGGTGGTGGAGAAGGATACTTGTAGGGTGGTGGTGGAGACTTGTACTTGTAAACTGGTGGTGGAGGTGACTTGTACTTGTAGACTGGAGGTGGAGGAGATGGGTACTTATATGGTGGTGGTGGTGGAGAAGGATACTTGTAGGGTGGTGGTGGAGACTTGTACTTGTAAACTGGTGGAGGAGGAGACTTGTACTTATAAACCGGTGGTGGTGGAGATTTGTACTTATAAACTGGTGGTGGTGGAGACTTGTACTTGTAAACTGGTGGTGGTGGTGAAGGGTAGTGATAAGGATGGTTGGGTGGTGAGTATTGTTGTGGTGGTGGTGAGTGGTGGTAGTAAGGGGTTGGTGGAGGAGATGGATAGGGGTAGTTATCAGCAGAGGTTTGGGATGGCAAGCTTAGAGACACTAATGCCAACACAAGAGTGAGAGTAATAGAGGCCATTAGAGACCCCATTTTCTCTGAACTTCAAAAATGGTTTTCTTGTGCTGTTAGCAGAGGTTGTAACCCCTATATATAGTTTTTTTTTTTCACCATGCTAACATCAACTCTTTAATCATCTTGGAAGCAGTACCTTTGACTTGATCTATTCAACTTAACCCCATTGAAATTTTGGAATATTCTACTGCAAATAAATTTTTACTATATAATATGTATAAGACAGTAAAATACGAAACCATAAATAAAAAGTGAAATCTCTCTTACAATTTTATTTTACAAAATAATTTTATCAAGTTAAATTAGATTTAAAATGTTCTTCATTACAAATATAAAAAAAAAAAAGTTTAGTTCATTTTTATTTTTTTATAAAAGTTTGTGGAAAAAACTCATTCAAACAAAACCAAAGTCTACATGATCAATAAATGAGAGATGTGATCGTGTTTTAATAGGACTTTTTATTGTGGTTACCCGTACAAGAAAGTGGTTAGAGTGCATTTTGTCCTTGTGTACGATGTAAAAGGCAAAGAAATACATAATAAAATAAAGTTAAAAGATTGAATAAAGAAAAAATATAGATTAGTTATATTATTTCGTGTAAGAAGCAATGTAGATTTTGATCGAAGGAGAATAGTATCTAACTAAACAGCTGGTAATGTTGACGTTATACCCTAATTTGTTTTTCTGTGTAGAAAAAGACACCAACCTTGTTTAACTATTTTAGCTTTGTTAGTCTGAGAAATTATTTGAAGACTCAAATATTCAAAAGCAAAAGAAGTCTTGGAGGATACTATTTTTCAATTTCTGTCACTTTGCTTCTTTATTTGTTTGCAATTCATACCAAACTTTGAAAAACCAAGCATATATATTGTTGCCTAACTATGACATTTTTCACTTTATTCAGAAAATCAAATTTTATTAAATACTTTATCACAACCAATAGGAGCACATTATTATGGTTATGTTAATTATGATCATGACATGAGGAAACTACCCTGGATATTAAATATATATATTATAATATAGTTTGAAGAGTAATATACTTGTCGTCTAGAAGAAATGTTGATTTGTTTTACTTTAGTTTATGAAATTTTTAAAATATCGAAGACGGTAGGGCATTGAAAAAACACTTATAATAAGCTAGTCCAACCTTGAGTTAGTTAATAATTTGTCAAATTGAAACACGTTAGTCATGAGGGACGCATAATTACATGTATTGCTTTGTAGCAATATGCATGGCCATCTATGTTATAAGGTCCATGCTTAATAAATTAATGTTGGAAATTAAGTATGTTATATGTATGAGTGAAAATAGATTGGGTTAAATAGTATCTACATCGTACTTATTTTAGTTTAAGTCTAATATTTATCTATTATTTTTAAAATTTGGTTGTACCTAAGTTTGTGATAACTGATTTATATTTTTTATTTGTTTTTATAGATAATAAAAATAACATTAGAGATGTCAAAATGTATTTTAATAATGGAATCAATATGGTTTAGCACGATTTTGAGCTTAAGATAGATTAGAAAATATTCGATTTTTATAAATATGGATCAAAATGAACTCAATTCACTTAACCATGCTAGCAGGGCAGCTCAAGAGTTTGGAAGACCTTAAACAAACTTAAGAAAATTATATCTTTTATATAAAATTTATTTTTTGACTTCTTTTGATGCAAATTATTTATTAAATTGTCATAATTAATTTCATTTAACATTTATTTTTCGATAGATAATAATGTTAATCCATTTAATCTTTGTTGAGACATTGTTGACACTAGAATTGTTACATTATTTTATATGTTATATATGCATTTGGAAAAGAATATACTAATTAAGAATGTTAATTGGTTTATCATTTTTAAATTTATAATTTCTCTTAAGATATTTAATTATTAAAAAACTTAAATTCATTATTATCCAACAAATTATCATCTTTTAGAGTTTTTTCAAAAGCATTTTTCTTTCAAATGTACAATCTAGTGACTTTATTTTTTTAACTCTACATAAAAAAAAATATCTTCATATATTTAAATTGTTCAAATCTACTTTAAAGTGTTTTAATTTCTTTATCTACAATATACAAAAGTAATAAATTCTAAACAATTTTTGAAGAGATTTTACAATTTCATTCTCAATGTTTTCATCAAATTGTTTCTTTTTGCGTTTTTTTTTTACAAAACTTAAGTTCTTCTAAACACGATAGTAAGTATTTTTTTTTTTCCTAAACTTGAATATCTTTCTACAAAAAACTCAACTTTCTAATTAGTTTATTATCCACCAAAAGACTAATCGTTATTCTAATTAATAGTTTTGTAGAAAAAATTCATTTTTTTGTCAAAATATATGCTAAAAAACTCTTAAAATTTGTAAATCGAAAAGTACCAAAAAACAAAACTGGATAAAAGAAACGCATTTTTAATTTTAGTACAAATCCAAAATAGAATAAAAATTACAACAATACAAATAAAAAGAAAAAACATACTAATAAAAAATGATGATGAAAAATTGGTACACACAAACAATATGAGATTAAAGGAATGTAATTTGTCAAGAGCTTAAAAAAATGACTATTAAAAGAGAAGAAAATTAGGACAGACAAGAAAAATCACAAAGAGATAAAAAAAATAAAAGAAGAAAATAAAATTATAAGAGAATAAAAATAACTCATCATTATCTTCTTCGTAAACAAAATTATAATTTACTAAATAAATGTTTCAACTCATTAATTGTCATTTTTAATACCAATAAAAATTAACATACACAAATAATAATTTAATTAAATTTTATTCTCAAACATAAACTTATAATTAATGTAATAAAGTTATATTAGTAATAAAATATTCTTTTGAGGCCTCTTTTATCTCAAACATAATTTTATAATTAATTCAATAAAGATATATTAGTACAAAAATATTTTTTTAAGTTTTTTTTCTTAAAAGTAATTTTATAATTAATTGATAGGAAAACAGTAGTAGTAAAAAAAATTGAAATCTTCTTTGACCGGAGATCTAAAATGATAGTTTTACTTGTTTTACCCTTAAGTCGTCCGGGAATGAAACAAGTTCAAACTTTGAAGGTGGGCTAACTCCAACAAAAATTATTTATTAGTTTTTTTGCCATTTTTTCATAAGTTTACATTATAATTATTTTCTATTTTATGTAATATTTGAATGTTTAATTTATTTATTTATCAAGTTATAAAGATGTAATATTTTTATTTTTTAAATAATATCATTATAAATATGTTTAATAAAATAAACCAAACACTTGTAAGATTATAAAAGAAGAGTCTGTTAATTCACTTTTATTGTTTTAAAATAAATATATAAAATAAATTGAAAAAATAAAATATTTTTTACTTATTGAATTCACTCACTTTTCAATATGGAGTGGGTTGAGTCTGAATTACAAAATGTTTTAGTCAATAAAAAAACAAATTGAATTGAGTTAACTCATATTTAAGTTAACCACCATAAACCAACGCGTTTAACACCCTTAACTTTAACATATTGTTTCAAAGAATTTAAAATGAAATAAGAAGAAAAGACAAATTTAAGGGAAGAGGCTCTGCACAAAAGGATCTTTTGTCCATTTGGCAGCTTATGACAGAGTTGGTGGAAAAATAGTTTATCATCTATTTCTATTAAATTTATTCAGAAAAAGATTGATGATAAATTGACTTTTTTTTCATCTAAAATCTTAAACTTGTAAGATTTTAAAACAATTAATTCGAAGATTGAGTATCAACCTTGCTTGTAGATACACTGGAAGAGGTCAACTCCTGCATACTTGAGAAAATCCCATTAAATATTCTTCCTTTTTTAATTGATGCTATACAAATACACACTGTATATTAAGTATTTTAATATATTATTTCATATATTATATCAAAATTTTAAATTGATCATAAATCCTAATCCAATATCTTCACTGCTACTAACATCATTCTTACTGAACAAATCCTTTTCCCCAAACATGTTTATGATATTTTTCTGAGCTCAAATTCAAATTAAGTTAAAAAAATAAAATCATTGTTTAGGACCGTTTATCTTTACATTCCCATATTTTTCATCTACACTCTCTATTTGAGTGGTTAAAAGATCAAAATATTCCTTTGTTCTTTTTTTTTTATGAAAAATTAACATTATAAAAATATGATCATCGGATTGTACATTTTAAAGTTTTCTGTGAAAATGTTACTTTTGTATTACAAGATCTGAAAGTAAAGAAAGTTCTAATTACATAATTCGAAGTGATTTCTAAATTATATAATCTAGAAGTTTTTTTATATAAAAACTATTTTTTACAAGTAAAATAAAGAAAAAAAAAACTTCTGTACATTTTATAAAAGCTTTTAACATTGTGAGCAGCTCGGTGATTTCTGCTCTGAAATTGATTACATAAATTCATTTCTCTTTTTGTCCTATGTTTCATTATTTTAATAGAAAACGTTGTTATTAATATTTTATTTGATTATTTAATATTTTTAAAATAAAAAAAGAATATTGTGATCCAAAATTTAATTTTATATTATAATATGAAAATTTATTTCAGTTTATAAAATGAGTTCTTAAATTTATAATGTTATCGTGATAAGAAAAAAAATTAAAAAGAAATTACAGTTTTTTCTACATGTTTGTTTTCTTGTTAGAATATTGGACCGGACTTCGTACAATAGTATACCTTATTCTGATATCAGGCTTTTATTCGGTCTGTTTTAGGCCCTTCTAGAAAAGTAAAAGAAAGTTCATACTTCCTTCGTATCTTGGGCTATTTTCTAATGCACCCCATAATTTTTATGTGTATCTCATCAAGTAGTTGAAAAAGTCAAATTGTGCTTCTTATCACCCATGGTGTTGACATTGTACAATTTGAAAATAAAAATAAAAAATCTGGATTTTATGATCTATAAATAAAAATTAATTTTGAGATTATGCAATCTAAAATTTATTTTTTACACAATAAAATTCTAAATTTCAAAATACCAAAATGAAAAAAAAGATTTCGAATTATAAATCTTGCAATTTTTAGAACAATGTGAAAAATTTTATATTTACGAGAATTTAGGAAAAGGTGGAAGGTAGATTGATGTTTTCTTTTTCCTTTTTATAGCACTTTATTATTATTTTTTATTTAATTTTATTTCTCTCTAAACATGCTATTTACTTTTTCTGCAAATTATACAATTTTTCGAATTGATTGTTAATTTATTTTCAATTGTAACAAAATTGATTATATATGGATTTGAGTATTTGTTGAAGGTTTACGACGGTTGGTATGGAGAGGGAGGAAGGCGAAACATTGCGATGTGTTTCATTATTCACTTTTTCTCACCAAGTTCTCTGAGATTTGCTCGACTGCTGATATCTTCTTCCACAGACTTCATAACAGAGTTGTAAAAGTGTCGAGTACTTTAAGGTATGTCATTTAGCGAGTCAAACATAAGTATCAGTGAGAGGTTGGGTAGTAGCCAGTCCTTAGGGTTATCAAATGATTCACTATCTAGGGTGTTAGGAGTAACTATGGAGGTTACTAGGGAGTGTAGGGAGGACCCTCTTGAGGAGCATACTCAGAGTTCTTTTCCCAAGAGGACCGGGTAAAAGTGGGTCCATGAAGGGGTTCAACTTGCATCTTTTAATTTAGGTGGTCACGATTAATAACTTCTTAGTTAAACAATATATATATATATATATATATATATATATATATATATATATATATATATATATATATATATATATATATCTTTGACGGGGAGTGAGTCCTGACATCGTCTCTCTTTAGAAGGTAAGCGGTAAAGACAGTGTGTGCCATGGCCGTAAAAAGGGGACGAAGACGAGTTTTTTTCTTTTTTTGTATATATGAACTTTTTTATTCAGTTTCATGTTTGATTCCCTTTTGATGAGCTCACCATGGGTATTCTTCATCTCTTAAATGTTGCTCTTATGCAACTTCATCCCAATAGTTAGGGGTAGTCTGCAAGTTTTCAAGCTTATTTGCTAGGCTTCATATCTAATCCCTACCCTTGAGAGTTTCCTTTATTTTTACATTACTCGACCCAAGGGTCCGGTTAGATGGTTGTCATTCGTGGGTAGGTCAAAGTCATATGTTCTTGATGAATTTTCTCAATCTTTTAAGAGGTTTAAAGATGGATTTTTTAAGGTAGTCATGACCTCGACTGAGAGGTCGCACTTTTATTATAACAACAGTAGGCCAAAATTCCCATTTTATTGGACAGTTGACCGTTATAGTTATGAGGAAATTTCCAAAGGTTATTAGTCCATTGATAGTAGGCAAATAGTTGAGGTGTTGGAGCAGCTTCCAAAAAAGATACCTGACGAAAGATAGTGCATTGTTACCTTTCCCCTAACTCGACTATTAACATGTGTGGAAGTTTAACTTTGTCCATGACTTGTATGATTTGGCTAATATGAAAATTTTGTATTGTTTTACAGGTTATATGGCTCAACACGCTACGAAGGTGGGTGCTGAAGAGGATGTCTTTATCAAGCTAAGGAAATAAGTGGCTAAACACCTTATCCATCAATCTTTTGTGTGTTGCTCCAACGTTGTTTATATCAAAGGACATGACTTCATAGTAATAATTGGCCTTCTCTATAATTAAAGTGATTTTCATTTTATCATGAGAATATGATTATAGCTTGAGTAGGTGTCCAAAAAGCTCATAATGTTCTGGTTGGCGACACCATGTACTAAACAGTCAATGTTATGTAAGTGGTATGCATCCTTGGGACACGCCTTGTTGAGGTCTGTATAGTTTACGCACATCGTCATTTTTCACTTGATGTTTTAACCAGTATGATATTAGAAGGCCATGTTGTATACCTCACTTCCTTCACAAATCAGGATTTTAACAATTTGACAACTTCAACCTTCGTAACTTGTCTCCTTTATTCTTCCAACTATCTTTTCATTTGCAAAATTAGTTTCGCTTCTTTGAAAACGGATAGATGACATGACGCTATTCTAGGGTCGACTCTTAGGAAATCAGTCGTTGTCCATACGAACAAGTCAACATTGACGCTTAAAGCTTTGTCGGTGGCTTTTTCTCCATTTGTATCAATCAATCCAATCTTTAGATCTTGTCCCTCTTCTTGCAAGGGAAAGGCTATGGTTTCTCCAACAAGCTCTATCCGTGCATCAATATTTATTCACGGATCGAGGTCCACTCCTCCCATGGCCACGTTGCTTACTTGAACCTTTTCGACATTGTTAGTATTTAGTGGAGGGAAAGGTAATTTCAAACAGGCTATACAACATTCTTTAGCCGTCTTTTAATCTCCATGCACTATTATTATATCCCCTGAAGCTAATGAGAACCTCATGGCAAGATGGTGGGTGGAGACTATTGCTCCCAAGAAGTTTAACGAAGACTGACCTAGTAAAATGTTGGGCTCTTGGCAAGCGTACCAAAAGTCAACTGTAGTATAATGATTTGAAGTAAGAGTGTCGAACCCACGAGGAACGGGTTCAGTTAAAATAATTAATTATCTCGATCAGCATATATATACAAAGATTTTAAATTTGATTTGACATTAACTTTTGCATAAAATTAATACAGTAAAAGCGGAAAAGTTTAGAAAAATACAGTAAAAGAAACTGGGATTGAATTTCATCTATCTCCCTTGTCTGTAATCTGGATGAATATAATATATAACATCTGAAAATACCAATATTGATGCACACTCAAAAATCATTTATACCGATCCCTCGTGTATAAAATTCATAAGATTAGTTTCCTGAATATTGATTCCTCACATATTCAACAAACTATCCAGCATTACAATCGAGTGTTAAAAGCAATTGATATATTGAGATCTATTCCTAGCATCACAGTATATCAAGTATCATTGTTCAAATCAGATTTTCAGAAATACTTTTCAGTCAGATCTAAAAATCAAAATCAAAACATCTATTGATCAGATAGAAGTAAGCATTAAGAGTAGAACAATAATACCAATACTGAGTAAAACAGAAATGCTATATATAAATATCACCAGATTACATCCAAGTTCGAGTAGATTACATTCAATCCCACGGAAAGAGATTAGCCACTCATGGTAGCTATCAAAATCCTAAGAGCTAAAGAAGAAGAAGAAGAAAATGTGAACTCTGTAGCTCGTGGTCACAGCTCCAGCAATTCTGCAGTTTTTCTCTCCACCATTCCAAGCTGTTTTCGCAATTCTGAACCTCCAAATATATATACCCACGAAGTCTCGCTCAAGCTACCAAAGTCTCGCTTGAGCGAGACTGCATTCTTCATCCTGAAGAAAGCCTCTCGCTTGGGCGAGATGTGCTGAAGCCAACATCTCGCTTAAGCGAGCAGAGTACTTCAAGCTGAAGAAAGGATCTCGCTTAGGCGAGAATGGCGGCCTCTGAACTCGCTTGGGCGAGAATGGCGGCAAAGGAGGGTTTTGATTGCACGAACTCTCGCTTAAGCGAGAGTTTGCGTCGCTTAAGCGAGAATGGCGGTTGTGGCTTTGGCTTAAGCGAGAGTTCTTAAATTTTGAGCGACCTTGACAGCATATTTTTCCAATTTTCTTCCTTTCTTGCTTTCTCCTTCACTCTTCTTGAATTCTCTTTGATCTTTCCTGAAAAACACACAAAATAGGATCAAATGATTTCTTTAAATCAACACTTGGAAGCATGTGATTGAAACTTAGATTTAGGAAGAATCAATATGAAATGAGCATCCATTAAAAGCATAAGTGCCAGATTTTGTCATGAATCTTTACTGAATTTTGGCACTTATCATAAAACATTATAGGATGTGTGCGCATCAATAACCAGATATCAGACATGTATGGTCTTGGTCAAGTTTCCTACTCCAAAGGTGGTGTGGAAGTCAATACCTCAGCTTCTTATATGTTTTCCTGTAGAGTATTTTTACTGAACTACCCTAATGTAAAATTCTTCATTTCTATTGTAATGACCATTGGGTAATCTTGATATGGGTCTGTAAACAAGATTGTGGGCATCCTCTTCATATACCTCTATGATATTTCATGTATTGATCGTGGGAAAACATTATTTATAGGTGCGAGTACCTTGTCGATTTCTTTCTTTTCAACTGGTGCGGTATCAACTTTAATGTTATCTTTGTACTTTCTTATATCTTTTACTCGCACGAACTTGGCGACTTACTGCCTCAACTCATTGATGTTGGCAAGAGGGTTCATGCGTAGCTCATCAATAAACGACTCTACTTGCAAGTTGTTAATCATATACTGTAATATGATTTCAAGGTTCAAATTCTTAATCTTGAGGGCGACTATGCCAAATCTGTAAATAAAAGTTCTCAAAGACTCACCATGTTCTTGTCTTATGTTAAGGAGGGAAAGGGAGGTAATTTCATGTTGGCGGCTGGTCTCAAAGTGTGTTGTGAAGGATGAAGTCAGTGTATCGAAACAATCAATAGAGAATTGTGGTAGGTTGGTGAACCAATCTAGAGTTGGTTCTCTTATAGTGGAAGAGAATGCCTTGCACATGACGACATCATCAATTTAGTAAAGCTTGTTCTTATTCGTGTACACAGACACATACTTGTCTGGGTTCGAGCTATTGTCATAACATATTATAGGAGCTTTCCATTGCTTGGGAAGGGGTTTTCGATAATTCCATCAATGAAAGGATGTTTGTGGTTACTTCTTGGTGTTGAGAAGTTGTTGGTTACACCCCTAGTTTTTGGGATTGGGTTATATTCACTTTCTTCTTTTGTTTCATTAACGGCCTTGCCTCTCGACAGAATTCTCGCCCTACGTGCATATACATTCCTACACAATACTAAAGAGTGAATTATGATACTCAGCCCTTCTCTTCCTTAAGTTCAATTCTACCAACCAATTACCCTTACAGTTGAAACATGCACCTATGCTCTCTATCCCTAAGTGTGCAAAGGGAAAGGATAATAATTCAAGTTAAGGTTAAGGTGCATAATTCAAACAATTAGGCTCAAATGGGCTATCAACAAAGGATGATTATTTACAGGTTGGCTATTTGGCACTGAGTTATAAATTCAACAAAATTGCCTTAATCATTTCCATGCTTCAAATGTGATGTTATTAAATGAAAACTCAAGCAATATCAATTTGTCAACAAACAGTGGAAACACTCAAACTGTTTAAGGATTCACACACTCACTGGGTTTTCTGGTTTATTTCCTTGGTATCTCACTTGTTGTTACAACTGATTATCTTGACTAACTATACAGCACTAATATCCTAATTTTGTCTAATTATGAATTCAACAAAAATTTCCTTTTTTCACCTCTGTGTTCAGTTCACTCAGTTGTTCAAGACTCAGGATACTTACTGAAATCAGATTTCTTTTTAACCAATTTTCTCAAGAAAGATTTTCAAAATGATTCCCAAAAAATTTTAGCTGTTTCTAAGTATTATGCACAAAATACTGAGCCAAAAAGTAAAGTTAAACAGTTAATCAACTAGAAAATATAACATTCTAGCCAAAACAACTAAAGCAAAATAGTAGTAATTACATAAATACTGCAAAATACTAAAAGAAAAAGAACAATGAAACCGTATTTATAGAGTTTGACGGGTGGAATGGTGATGTGGATCAATCTCCTCCAAAATCAATCTCATCCTCAATGTCTGCTCCATCTGTGTCAGCAGCTCCTGATGGTCCCTCACCTGCAACAGGTCCACCTCCCCCTAGGAAAATAGGACTGTCCCTAGGCCACTGTAGATAAGTGAAAAATTCTGGTGGAGTCATGCCTGGGTATGGTCCGCGGACATTCTGGTGGAGGTACTCCTGAAGATGGAGTTGTCCTCTATGAATGGAAGCATTTTGCTGATGAGTGTGCTCCATCTGCAACCTCAGATATCTCATCTGCTCAAGCAACTCATTATTCATGTTGAGTTGAGGTTGCTGTGTGGGCCCTGTTTGCTGTTCTTCCATTGCTGGTTGTTCTGCAGCTGGTTGATCTTCAGCTTGTTGGTCCAGCTGGGGCTCTTCTTGCTGCTCCAAGTCCTCTAGGTGAGTACAATAATGTTCAATGAATCTCTTGGTAATTGCAGGTCTTATCTTCTCAGTTAGGTCTACCTCCACCCCTTGTTCCTGGCAAAGAGCTGTGATCAAGGCCGGAAAACCCAAAGCACCTTTGGCCTTGTCATTCCTACTGTTGACTTCGTATCTCACAAATTTGTGGATCTCTTCAGATATAATCGTAGCGATGTCAACAGTGAGATCCTCCCTCATTATGCAATAAAGGAGATGACATCTAGGCACGTTCAAGTCTGACACATGACCAATAGGCACTATGTTTGCAAGTAAAAATGTGGTCCAGACTTGGGCCAAGGTTTTCATATCCCTTCTTAGAATTCTGAGAGGATTTCCAGTGGGTCCGACTTGATAGGATCGATTTGCAGCGCATATAAGGAGGGCCACTTCATTTTCATCATAAGGTTCATGACTCCTCCTTCTTGTTGTGAAGTCACAGCGTTGCCCTGGTTGTAAAGGTAGTGGGTTACCAAGAAACTCACTGATGGCTGCTCTATCATAGTTTATCCACCTCCCCCTAACTTTAGATCTTTTTTCACCAGGATTGTCCTCAGAGTAAGCATTTGCATAAAATTCCCTGACAATTTCTGGGTCAAATTTGGGAAGTGGATCAGCCAACTTCATCCAGTTTCTCCTGATAAGGCCATTCAAGAAAGGATCATATTCATCTGGAAGTAGAACCACCTTTCTTTCCTTGATAAAGACCCAGTTCTTTATCTTTTCATAACGTTCTTCTCTTTCGGGGTCCCTAAAACGGTTGATTATTGGCCTTTCAGGAGAAGAGCTACTTGCACGTCTTCTCCTTTTCCCTTTGCTAGGTTCAGCAGCGGGAAGTCTAGCTGTGCTCTTTGTTCTAGCCATGGACCTGCAAGTATGAGAATTAACCCACCAAAAACATGACCAATTCAGTTTTCACAACTTAAAAGACCAACCAATACGAAATTAAGTCACACATTTTGTCAAACAGCTTGAATGCACTCTTAAAATATGAAATTTTTGAACCAATTCGTGCATAAACAACCCACATTATTCTGCTACAGCATCAATTCATATTAAAACTCACAATATAACACAAAATGCAGCAAACAGAACATGGGCACTCTCCTAGGGTTTGGAGCATGCAAAACCGTGACCATGCTTGGTGAAAATGAAGAGAATGAGAAGTAGAACTTACCTTGAAGTGAAATTAGCAGAGGAGACCAAATTTGTGAGTTAAAATGCAGAAAATTGAGTGAGTGAAGGCGCGCTCAAGCTGAGGAGGGGAAAATTCTGGGCGAGCAAGGGTTTGGGGAAAGAAAAGTGAGTGAATTCTGCCCCTGAACCTCACTTAAACGCGAATTCTCGCTTAAGCGAGACATTCTCGCTTAAGCGAGATGAGCGTGAGAGGAAAAATTAAAAAGTCTCGCCCAGGCGAGGCTTTGTCGCTCAAATCACCCCTGGTGCAGGGCATTCTCGCCCAAGCGAGCCTCTACTCGCTTAAGCGAGTATATCAGAAAAACTGGATGGCTCAGGTTCTGCATATCTCGCCCAGGCGAGACATGTTTAGCTTGGGCGAGATTTTGTGCAGTTTTGGAAAATTCTGATTTTGCCACTTCTCAAATTTTTGCTCAACTTTCACACACTCAATTCATGATCCTTTCAATCCAATTAACTCATAAACACACACCAAACCATACTTCAATCAATTCTTTATCATTCCAAAAGGTTTCACATCAACAAACTCAAAATCAAGCTTTTAAACTCAAATTTCACAATTTGGCCAAAACAAGGCACTTTTTAGCATTTGATGATCTCAATTCTGGCACCAAAACTCATTCCCATGCTTAAAATACCAGTTTTGTTTGAAAACAACCAAAATTGCATGGTTTGCCTTATTGAGATGATTGGATGCTAAAATTCACCTTTTTACACATAAACATAGAACTTTAAACACAAATACATACTTACATACACAAACATATTTAATCACACAAGATGAAATTAAAGTGCAAAAACATAATTAAAACACTGGGTTGCCTCCCAGGAAGCGCTTGTTTAACGTCACGAGCCTGACGCCTGTTTAAATTAAGGTTCATCAAGTTGAATGATTGTGGCGAGCCTATCAATCTCACCACCAAGATAGGGCTTCAACCTTTGCCCGTTTACAACCCAGCTCCTTTTAGATTCAGGATCCTCTAGTTCAATGGCTCCATAAGGTCTCACATTCTTGACAAGAAATGGTCCTGACCACTTTGATTTTAGCTTTCCAGGGAATAGCCTCAACCTGGAATTGAACAATAACACTGATTGACCAAGATAAAATTCTCTTTTGAGAATTTTCTTGTCATGATAAGCTTTCATCTTTTCCTTGTAGAGCTTAGAGGACTCATAAGCGCTGAGTCTCATTTCTTCCAATTCTTGCAGCTGTAGTTTTCTCTTTTCTCCTGCTGCCTTTGGATCAAAATTCAAGAATTTCAAGGCCCAGAATGCCTTGTGTTCTAGTTCAACCGGTAAGTGACATGACTTACCATATACCAGCTGGAATGGGAATAAACCTGTGGGAGATTTATAAGCAGTTCTGTATGCCCAGAGTGCATCATCCAACTTCATTGACCAATCTTTTCTTGAAGATGCCACAGTCTTCTCTAGAATACGCTTGATTTCCCTGTTTGACACCTCCGCTTGTCCATTGGTCTGTGGATGATAAGGTGATGCAATTTTATGCCGCACTCCATAATGTTCCAAACATTTCTGAAGTTGAGCATTGCAAAAGTGTGAACCACCATCACTAATCAACACTCTTGGAGTACCAAACCTGCAAAAGATGTTCCGCTTGAGAAATTTGATTACAGTTTTGGCATCGGCCTTAGGAGCTGCTACTGCTTCAACCCACTTTGTCACATAATCAACTGCCACCAAAATGTATTCATTTGAGAAAGAAGATGGCAGTGGTCCCACAAAGTCGATTCCCCAACAATCAAAAGCCTCAACCTCTAAAATGATATTCAGTGGCATTTCATGTCTTTTTGAGATCCCCCCTATTCTCTGACAGCTATTGCAGTGTTGCACATATTTGTGTGCGTCTTTGAATAAGGTGGGCCAATAAAATCCAGATTGGAGGACTTTTGCAGCTGTCCTCTCTCCATTAAAATGCCCTCCATATGGGGAACTATAACAGTGCCACAGAATGTTTTTTGCCTCATCATTGGATACACACCTTCTCAACAATTGATCAGCTCCAATTTTGAACAAATGAGGATCATCCCACACATATTGGTGTGCATCTCTCAGGAATTTCCTCTTCTGGTGCCAATTAAGATCTTCAGGTATAACCCCTGCAGCTTTGAAATTTGCCATGTCAGCAAACCATGGCCTTTCTTGCACCATCATCAATTTTTCATCAGGAAACTCCTCCTGCACCTCTGATTGAGTGTTGGTCACCTCAGTATTCACCAATCTAGACAAATGATCAGCTACAAAGTTTTCACTTCCCTTTTTATCCTTGATCACCAAATCAAATTCCTGCAACAATAAGATCCATCTAATTAGTCTTGGTTTTGAATCAGATTTGGTTAACAAATATTTAATTGCAGCATGATCAGTATATACAGTGACAGATGAACCAATCAAATATGCTCTAAATTTTTCCAATGCATAAACTATAGCTAGCAATTCCTTTTCAGTTGTTGCATAATTAATTTGAGCTTCATTAAGGACTTTGCTAGCATAGTGTATAGCATGAAAAACTTTGGATTTCCTCTGTCCTAAAACTGCTCCTATGGCATAGTCACTTGCATCACACATTAACTCAAAGCCTAAATTCCAATCAGGAGCAATTATCACAGGAGCTGAAACCAATTTTTGTTTTAACAATTCAAATGCATGCAAACATTCAACATCAAAATTAAAAGGTGTATCCTTGTTGAGCAGATTGCTGAGTGGTTTGGCAATTTTGGAGAAATCTTTGATGAATCGTCTGTAGAATCCAGCATGGCCTAGAAAACTCCTGATACCCTTTACGTTTTTGGGTGGTGGCAGCTTTTCAATGATCTCCACTTTAGCTTTATCAACTTCAATACCTTTAGCAGAGATTTTGTGACCCAGCACCACACCTTCAGTTACCATAAAATGGCACTTTTCCCAATTCAAAACGAGATTAGTATCAACACACCGCTTCAGTACGGTGTTTAAGTTTTCCAGGCATTGATCAAATGAAGCCCCAAATACAGAGAAGTCGTCCATAAAGACTTCTATGCATTTTTCCACCAAGTCCGAGAAAATTGCAAGCATGCATCGTTGAAAGGTTGCTGGTGCGTTACACAATCCAAACGGCATTTTCCTGTAAGCAAACACACCAAAGGGACAAGTAAAAGCAGTTTTTTCTTGGTCTTCTGGATCCACTGCAATTTGATTATAACCAGAATATCCATCCAGAAAACAATAGAAAGCTTGCCCTGCTAACCTTTCTAGCATTTGATCCATAAAAGGTAAAGGAAAATGATCTTTCCTAGTGGCCTGATTTAATTTTCTATAATCTATACACATTCTCCAACCTGTGACTGTTCTAGTAGGAATTAATTCATTTTTATCATTACAAATAACAGTCATACCTCCCTTTTTTGGAACTACCTGGACCGGGCTGACCCAGGCACTGTCGGAGATTGGATAGATCATACCTGCATCAAGTAACTTCATTACTTCTTTCTTGACCACCTCTTTCATGGTTGGATTCAATCGCCGCTGAGGCTGTGCTACAGGCTTGTAGTCTTGCTCCATATGAATTCTGTGCATACAGTAGGATGGACTAATTCCTTTAAGGTCAGATAAAGTCCAACCTATTGCACCCTCGTTGGCTTTAAGAACTGAAATCAGCTTTTCCTCTTCAGAAGCCGTTAAAGCATTACTGATCACCACTGGTTTATTACCTCCATCTGCAAGAAAAACATATTTTAAATGAGGAGGTAATACCTTTAGCTCCAGCTTCTGACTTTCAGTTCTATTTTCTTGCTGCAATTTCTCAGGTTGTATATCATTTGATGCAATTTCTTTTGCTGAATTTAGATGTGTCATGTATTCATCAACTTCCTTTTCTTCATCTTCCTCCAGATCATCACAAGCACCAATCAAAGCTTTTTCCAATGGGCTTGCCTTTGCTAATTGCTTCCTGGATGACAGAAAAAGTTCATCTATCACATCCATCCTGAAGCATTGTTGCTTGTCCTTCGGGTGCTGCATTGCTTCAAATACATTAAAGTTGACTTCATCATCTTGCACCCTGACCTTCAATTTGCCATCATCGACGTCAATAATGACCTTGGCCGTCTTCATGAAAGGTCTTCCCAGTATTAGAGGAACTTCAGTGTCTTCCTCAATATCCATTACTACAAAATCAACTGGGAACATGAATTTGTCAACCTTAACCAAGACATCCTCTGCCACACCATAAGGATACTTCATGGATCTGTCAGCTAGCTGTAATGTCATCCGTGTAGGCCTCACTTCCAGATCTCCTATAGACAAAGGCATCAAATTTATACTGGCACCCAGATCAAGCAATGCCTTTCCCACTGGTAATGTCCCGATTGTAACTGGAATAGTGAAGCTCCCAGGGTCTTTAGATTTCTGAGGTAATGATTTCTGAATTATAGCACTACACCCTGCTTCAAGCTCCACTGTCTCTTCAGAGAATCTTCTCTTTTTTGTTAGGAGCTCTTTCATGAATTTTGCATATGTCGGCATCTGCTCCATAGCTTCCACAAAAGGGATGTTAATCTGCAGTCGCTTGAAAATGTCCATGAATCTTGCAAACTGCCTTTCCTTGTCTTTTTTGGAGGGATTTTGAGGGTATGGTAGGCTCTTCAACTGAGGCACCTGTTTCTCACCCTTCTCCCTCTTTTTCTCCTCACTTTTATTTTTTTCTTCCTTTTCTTCTCTCTTATTTACAAACTCTCTTTTATTTTGTTCTTCCTCTCCCTCACACTCATTTTTTTCATTCTCTCTCTCTTTTTCCTCCAACACCTCCTCCTCTACACCCAGGTTGTCTCCAATCCCTCTTCCCACAACTTTACCACTTCGGGTGGTAATAGATTTACACTGCTCCTTGGGATTAGTCTGAGTGTTGGCTGAAAATTGACTTGTCTGCTGATCTGATAATTGTTTCGCCAACTGTCCAACCTGTGTTTCGAGATTTCTGATTGAAGCTTCTGTATTTTTCTGATTAGTCAAAGAAGCTTGCATAAACTTTTCTAAAGTATCCTCCAGTTTAGATGTTCTGTCATGCACCGAAGGATAATGTTGTTGTTGTTGTTGATAAGGAGGTTGTCTGTTTGAAGGACCAGCATCTTGCTTCCATCCAAAATTCTGATTTGGATTGTTTCTCCACCCTGAAAAGTTGTTATTGTTGGAGAAATTTCCTGGTCTTCCTTGGTTGCTCACATATTGAACTTCTCCTTGTGAGCTACTCTGATAAGAACAATGACCATTTGGATGATCTCCTCCACAGAAGTCACATCTCATGGGTTGTTGACTAGGAGAAGATTGCACAACTTGCAACTGCTCTGGTAATTTAGACATTTGCTTTGTCAGTGCTTCAATCTGTTGAGTCAGAATCTTATTCTGAGCTAAGATCGCATCTGTAGTACTAAGATCAAGCACTCCCTTCCTCTGAACAGTCTGCCTATTATGTTGAGCTTGATGATCTGTGGATGCCAATGCCTCAATTATTCTTGTTGCTTGCTCCGCATCTACACTCATCATTGTTCCACCTGCTGCTGCATCTAATATCATCTTGGTGTCAGGCCTCAGACCATTACAGAATATGTTCAACTGAGCAATATCCTCAAATCCGTGATTTGGGCATTTCCTCAATAAGGAATTGAACCGCTACCAGGCTTCACAGAATGGCTCATCTGGTCCTTGCCTAAACGTTGAAATATCAGCTTTGGCTTTGATGTAGCGAGATGGTGGAAAGAATCTGTTCAAGAATTTCTCCTCAACATCCTTCCAACTGTTCAAACTCTGATTTGGATGTGACTTAAGCCATTCCTTTGCTTTACCTGCCAAAGAAAAAGGAAACAACCGCATGTATACATGCTCAAGATCTCCTTCTTGAAAGCCCATGGTTCCTATCAATTCATAGAATGTAGAAAGGTGAGTGTATGGATCTTCATTATCCATTCCAGTGAATTGATGAGAACTGATCAAGCTGAGGAAAGCTGGCTTCATCTCCAGAGTTTTAGTGGTGGATGGTATTGCTATGCTAGAAAAATATCTTGGCCCTTGTTGCATAGCATAGTCTCCAAGTGTCTTCCTGGTTGGAGCTGGTCTTTGATTCTCCATGTTTTCTGATTGAGGTGTGATGGAAGTACTGGCAGATTCTTCCCTTGTCTTTCCTTGCTTCTTTTTGCTTTTGCCTCTGTTCCTTCTAGCTGTCTTTTCTATCTCCGGGTCAAATGCTAATCGATCTTCAGGAACCTGACCTCTTAAGAGCATAAATCAAACAGCTCAAGCAAGGATTAGTACAAAGGAAAAATTTAATAAGCTATCTAATAAAGAAAAATATACACAAAGCTGGATGAGATAACTAGAAATTTCAAAAGAACACCGTTCCCCGGCAGCGGCGCCAAAAATACTTGTTGGGCTCTTGGCAAGCGTACCAAAAGTCAACTGTAGTATACTTGTTGGGCTTTGTCGGTGGCTTTTTCTCCATTTGTATCAATCAATCCAATCTTTAGATCTTGTCCCTCTTCTTGCAAGGGAAAGGCTATGGTTTCTCCAACAAGCTCTATCCGTGCATCAATATTTATTCACGGATCGAGGTCCACTCCTCCCATGGCCACGTTGCTTACTTGAACCTTTTCGACATTGTTAGTATTTAGTGGAGGGAAAGGTAATTTCAAACAGGCTATACAACATTCTTTAGCCGTCTTTTAATCTCCATGCACTATTATTATATCCCCTGAAGCTAATGAGAACCTCATGGCAAGATGGTGGGTGGAGACTATTGCTCCCAAGAAGTTTAACGAAGACTGACCTAGTAAAATGTTGGGCTCTTGGCAAGCGTACCAAAAGTCAACTGTAGTATAATGATTTGAAGTAAGAGTGTCGAACCCACGAGGAACGGGTTCAGTTAAAATAATTAATTATCTCGATCAGCATATATATACAAAGATTTTAAATTTGATTTGACATTAACTTTTGCATAAAATTAATACAGTAAAAGCGGAAAAGTTTAGAAAAATACAGTAAAAGAAACTGGGATTGAATTTCATCTATCTCCCTTGTCTGTAATCTGGATGAATATAATATATAACATCTGAAAATACCAATATTGATGCACACTCAAAAATCATTTATACCGATCCCTCGTGTATAAAATTCATAAGATTAGTTTCCTGAATATTGATTCCTCACATATTCAACAAACTATCCAGCATTACAATCGAGTGTTAAAAGCAATTGATATATTGAGATCTATTCCTAGCATCACAGTATATCAAGTATCATTGTTCAAATCAGATTTTCAGAAATACTTTTCAGTCAGATCTAAAAATCAAAATCAAAACATCTATTGATCAGATAGAAGTAAGCATTAAGAGTAGAACAATAATACCAATACTGAGTAAAACAGAAATGCTATATATAAATATCACCAGATTACATCCAAGTTCGAGTAGATTACATTCAATCCCACGGAAAGAGATTAGCCACTCATGGTAGCTATCAAAATCCTAAGAGCTAAAGAAGAAGAAGAAGAAAATGTGAACTCTGTAGCTCGTGGTCACAGCTCCAGCAATTCTGCAGTTTTTCTCTCCACCATTCCAAGCTGTTTTCGCAATTCTGAACCTCCAAATATATATACCCACGAAGTCTCGCTCAAGCTACCAAAGTCTCGCTTGAGCGAGACTGCATTCTTCATCCTGAAGAAAGCCTCTCGCTTGGGCGAGATGTGCTGAAGCCAACATCTCGCTTAAGCGAGCAGAGTACTTCAAGCTGAAGAAAGGATCTCGCTTAGGCGAGAATGGCGGCCTCTGAACTCGCTTGGGCGAGAATGGCGGCAAAGGAGGGTTTTGATTGCACGAACTCTCGCTTAAGCGAGAGTTTGCGTCGCTTAAGCGAGAATGGCGGTTGTGGCTTTGGCTTAAGCGAGAGTTCTTAAATTTTGAGCGACCTTGACAGCATATTTTTCCAATTTTCTTCCTTTCTTGCTTTCTCCTTCACTCTTCTTGAATTCTCTTTGATCTTTCCTGAAAAACACACAAAATAGGATCAAATGATTTCTTTAAATCAACACTTGGAAGCATGTGATTGAAACTTAGATTTAGGAAGAATCAATATGAAATGAGCATCCATTAAAAGCATAAGTGCCAGATTTTGTCATGAATCTTTACTGAATTTTGGCACTTATCATAAAACATTATAGGATGTGTGCGCATCAATAACCAGATATCAGACATGTATGGTCTTGGTCAAGTTTCCTACTCCAAAGGTGGTGTGGAAGTCAATACCTCAGCTTCTTATATGTTTTCCTGTAGAGTATTTTTACTGAACTACCCTAATGTAAAATTCTTCATTTCTATTGTAATGACCATTGGGTAATCTTGATATGGGTCTGTAAACAAGATTGTGGGCATCCTCTTCATATACCTCTATGATATTTCATGTATTGATCGTGGGAAAACATTATTTATAGGTGCGAGTACCTTGTCGATTTCTTTCTTTTCAACTGGTGCGGTATCAACTTTAATGTTATCTTTGTACTTTCTTATATCTTTTACTCGCACGAACTTGGCGACTTACTGCCTCAACTCATTGATGTTGGCAAGAGGGTTCATGCGTAGCTCATCAATAAACGACTCTACTTGCAAGTTGTTAATCATATACTGTAATATGATTTCAAGGTTCAAATTCTTAATCTTGAGGGCGACTATGCCAAATCTGTAAATAAAAGTTCTCAAAGACTCACCATGTTCTTGTCTTATGTTAAGGAGGGAAAGGGAGGTAATTTCATGTTGGCGGCTGGTCTCAAAGTGTGTTGTGAAGGATGAAGTCAGTGTATCGAAACAATCAATAGAGAATTGTGGTAGGTTGGTGAACCAATCTAGAGCTGGTTCTCTTAGAGTGGAAGAGAATGCCTTGCACATGACGACATCATCAATTTAGTAAAGCTTGTTCTTATTCGTGTACACAGACACATACTTGTCTGGGTTCGAGCTATTGTCATAACATATTATAGGAGCTTTCCATTGCTTGGGAAGGGGTTTTCGATAATTCCATCAATGAAAGGATGTTTGTGGTTACTTCTTGGTGTTGAGAAGTTGTTGGTTACACCCCTAGTTTTTGGGATTGGGTTATATTCACTTTCTTCTTTTGTTTCATTAACGGCCTTGCCTCTCGACAGAATTCTCGCCCTACGTGCATAACATCATCAACCTCTTTTTCTTTTCCCTTGGCTTGCATTTGAACTTCAATCTTCCTCTTCAACCTTGCTTTTTCTTCTCTCGGGTTATCTATTTCCTCAACATTCTACTTCTTATAGTCAACGAATTTTTTTTGCATCTTCGCTTGCAATTCAAGGATAGCGAGTATATCAGTTGAGGGCCCAACCCCTCTTGCTCATACCACTTTGCTCCTAGTAGACACCATCATTGCTTCTTCCTTTCAAAATATATGTCGGTCCCTCGGTGGGTGCCAATTGTTCTTGCAAGAGTGAGGTATATCTTGTAAAGTCTCCTAAAATGCTTTAACTGCCACAACTTCAAGGGGTCCATGTCCTCGATCTCTCAAAATAATCGTTCTTAAACATCCCACAGGAGGGGGATATGCCTGCAAAAGACACACTGATGCCAAAATCAATCTAATATGTAAAAGTGTAAATGCTAATGAATAGTAATCAATGTACTTCGTAAAATGTGCCTTTTATACCAATATTCATAGGTCTTACCTGGTTGTGCTTTGGTCTAAGTCATTAATTACTTGATAATTGGATTAGGGCAATTAACCTTAGACTTAGTTGTTCTGAATGGTAGTGGTGACAATGGTCTCATCTCGATCTGTTATTATGGACCGTGTGCATATCGTCTTAGAGAACCGACATGTACTCGACCAAGCCGTGTACCCCATAAAGACATTCTAACCTTATATTGTATATACATTGTGTTTGTTCCACATTTCTAAATATATTCTTTTGATTTCATATGTTTTATATAATTATCTCCCACATACAAATCCAAATCCTATTTTATTTATTATTCAAATCCAAAAGTCTAAATTGTTAAAAATGATGTTTTTCTAGATATACTATGCTAGGTCATGATATATTTATTCCTCTATTTTTGCACACTTTCCTATCTCTATCCTCTATTGCACAAAGTATCCCTCATAATTATCACTCTCCGTGAAAAGAAATGAGCAAATAATAAAACATTGATTTTTCAAAAAGAAATCATACAACTTAACTTCTTCACTTATATCTTTTGTAATTTTTTTAGACCGACTTAACATTATATATTTGCATTCATCATCTTTCTAAGTCTATTCATCCTTCCTCTTCGTGTTTAATGTATTTTCTTCAAATTCTTCCGTCAAAATATAGAAACCTATAGTATCTCCTATTTAAATCACTCCCTCCTTAGATCACTCCACATTCATGGGTTATCTTTTCATCTTCCTAGTTCCCTAAATGTTGCTTCCTTTATCGTTTTTCTATTGTATATATACAAGTAATAAGAAAATAAAAAATGAATAAGTACACACCAAAAGTAATACAATTTCACATTAGTGCTTTATCATTTGAAAAATCACCCTTTAAAAAGTAGCTATCAATATATAAAAGTTCCACCGATTATCGATCTTATACTACTTAACGTGAAACTTGTCATTTAGACTTGTCTAAGGCTGTGTGAAACCAATTCCAGTAGATGAAGAATAAATTCTTGACATATACTTTGGTTGTTCACACTGACTTTTCTAAGTAATATAATGTATCCGAAAATGTAATATTTATTTCAATAAAAGAAGCTAACTGCTTCATTTTACTAACAAAAGACCAAAATGTTCTCAAATTTTTCTTTATGATTAATTTGCTTGATGGAGTCAGCATTCGTAGTTAGTACAAACAATATTATAACATTATTTCTTTTATTTCTCATATTATGCTTCGTTATCAATATTCGACCTAACAAATCTTCTAATCGAGCTTTCGTAGATGTTCCATATTAAATTATACAATTAATCATGTACATTTGTTTGAATATCTTTGGCTTCTACTTTTCAATGTTAGAATGTTAGGAAGAAAAAATGAATTTGATAGAAAAAGAAAAAAAACAAGATTGTGTTTGCAAGCATCTCAGATTTGGTAAAAGGAAAAAATAATAGCAGAAACAATGTTGGGTTTTATGTTTTAAATATATGTTTCTAACTTCTTCTTTTTTATCAGCAAAAATAAATAAATATAAAATAGAGTAGTTGGGTGCTCTAACCTTTTACAAAAATATTTTTCTAATTTAATAAAAAACATAAATAAACTTTGCATCATCATAACTAAAGATAACAAAATGAATCAATTTGGTCTATTGTGATGGATTACACCACCAGTTTATAAAAAATAGACAAGAATAATTTGATTGAAAATCATGATCTGAGAGTTGGAAAATGAAAGAAAAGACAAAAGGAAAAGGAGATAACTTTAATTTTTAAAATTTTAGTAAATTAATAAAAAAGAAATAAACCTTTACCAATAATTTATAAACCTTTTAATTTAAAAAAAAAGTAATTTAAGATATTAATCCCTTTTACCATTTTATTGTTTCATATATGAAATAGAAATAGAAAGTTAAAAGAAAAAAAAAAAACTCTTTCTAGAATATAAGAAAGCAAAAAACGTGCACACGAAGTTCATTTCATTTGCAAAATAGAATCAATGAAAATGAAAGATCATAATAAACCCAATTCTCAGTACCCAAAGGGTGAAGTCCCAGAAATAGTTATAAAGAAAATATTGCATGACAGTGCATTTGTCACGTCTCAATAATGATCGTTATTGGGGTCCAAATATGTTAGGAAAACGGAGAAAAAACACACAAACTTTTTCTCAGGACATTAAAATAGTTCAAATCGCTTTCCAATTTGTTATGATTATAATTAATATATTATATTAATGTATTATTGATTTTGATGAAAAATTGATTAAGTAATTTAATTAAAAATAAATAAAAATTATGAATCGAGTGACCACCTCAATGATTTGTTTGAGTGGGATGAAAATATTATATAAAATCTCTTTAATTCATATAAACTAAACACTTATATAAAACATATTTTGAAAAGAAATAGTATGTTGATATTGAAAGGAAATTGACTTGAACAAACGTAAAGAAGAAATTCAAATGTATTTTATTATTTAGTTTTGAAAATGATGGAATGAAACTAAAATAGTAATACTAGAAAAACCATTTGCAAAAATTTTGAATGTTTTGGAATCATATATGCAAAAAAGTTTCAAAATAGCTTAAATTAACAATACGAGGTGGGTCAGACATACCAATATGCAGGCCCAAGGTACAGAGGAGGCTAAATATTTTAGTTCATTGATTTACTTAGGTCTACTCTGCTTAATCTGTAGCTCATGCAGGCCAACAACGAGTCGGCCCGCATTGGTCCACATAGCCCGCACTGACTTACTCTAAAATTCAGTAGCACCAACCCAATACACTTTTTGTGTTTCTTATAGAGTTTTTTCTCTATCCATCAAAAATCAATTCTATTGTTCGCGTTTCTTTCCTTATTTTAATCTAGATCAATGTCATTTTTATTTTTAAAATACTTGTACTTCAAAATTAGAAATTATAAAATTTGAATATTGTTTTTTTTAAGAAATAACCTTATAGAATTTTTTTTACTAAGTTAATTAAATAAAAATAAGGTTACTAAAATCCTAGACCTTGGTGAAAAAAAATACAAAAGTAAATCATTTCTCATGCGGGTTGACTTGCAAAGTCGTAGGCCAAACATTATGCGAGATGAGCTAGAGAAATTAGTTCACATTTTTTATGTGAGGTGAATCGGCTGACCTACTTTTAGCCGCCAAATGTGGGGTGGTTTCCTTTTTTCCAAATTTTAGAGTGTTTTATTTTGTCTTTTTATGTTCATGTAGTTTCCCTTTTTCCAAATCTACTACCATTCGTGCAACTTTTGTTAAAAATTACCCGTCCATCTTCCTTTTTCAAACGATCCCTTTCCTATTTTGTTTAAGCATTTCATATCAATGATTTTATGCAATGGACAGGAGATAAATACCAATCAGGGTATGGAAAAATTGATTTTTTTTTTATTTTTTACTTTTTCTCCTTATCCATGCCCAAGTTTTCATCTAGGCCATAGATTTCCTCCTCATCAGGTCTGAGCTTTCTTAACACAATACTATTTTTCTAGTTCCATATACTTCATATAATAGTTATCCACATCCCCTAAAATCATATTTCCTTGTTTATTTAGCTCATGAGATGAAAGTGTTGGAAATGTATTCTTGCTTGATTATGATGTACATTATTAACACCTAGCCAAAGATTTCACATGCTCCATACTGTTGCAGTTATCTTACATTCAAAAAACAAGTGATTAGTTATTATATCCAGCCTATATCCTCCATGCTTTAAGCTATCCTTAGTTGTTAGTCTATTTAGTGTAGTCCTCTATACAACATATTGGGCAATGGATAATGCCTTTATAGCCTATAATTTTGTAAAAAGTATATCTTCTTCCTTATTTCCCGTGTCTTGCACCTTGTTATAAGCATCTTTAATTGTATAGAAGTCATCATCTTCTTCATCCCATACCCAGGTGTCCTTCCTTTCCTTACTCGGTGAGATTTTGGAAATTTGTGTCATTAGTATTAGTAATTGTGGTTTTTTCCATTCAAACCATTGTCTCCTCTAACTCATGTCCCACTCTCACTTGTTTTGGCTTCATTCTCCTACCTCCTCCAATGTTACTTGTTTCATATTTGAATTTTGTATATACTCTAGGATATAAGCGTTCTAATGTCATTTCCTCGAGTCATCTATCCTCCCAAAATTTTATCATAGTTTCTGATCCAATCTTCCATTTCACATTCCTGCCAAACCAACATTGTTTTGTATATCCACAACTTTTTCTTAGGTCTCTCCACCACCAAGATTCACCTTTACAACTTCATTCATTATTAAGACTTCACCATCATCCATACTTGGATTCTATTATAACCTTCCATAGCCCAACTTTTTTTGCCTAATCTCCACTTCCATTTCCCTGGTTAAGCTATATTAGATAATTTGATATCATTAATCCCTACTCCACCTTATTCTTTATCATGACACAACTTTCCCCATTGAAACCAAGCTATATTTCTATCTTCACAAGAACTTCCTTTGTATTCTCATAATCTCTTCACACACATAAACATGCGCCATATATAGTGACATATAATACAAAGGTAATGTTGTTATTACACATTTAATTAGACATAATCTTCCTGCAAATATTGCCGACCCTCCCATTTTGTTAGCCTAGTTTTTATTTTGTTGATCATTGGCTACCAAAAGTTTAGTTTTTATTTCACTCTCCTTTACACCCATTCCTTCAGTTTTACTCTTATGAAAATTCATTGTAAGTGTAACATCTCAAAATTTATACCACAATGTTTTCAATATGAAAAAAAAATCGTTAAATAGTTATTTTTTCCTTCTTTCAGTTATATATATATATACACGTTTAAATATTACACATACATATATTTTTATATATAAAATTTATAACATTATGATATTAAATAATATATATATATATATATATATATATATGATAATGTTATAAACATCGTATAATAATAGATTACGTTTACATTTTAAAGTATATGTATATATATAATACAAGTTTATCTTTAGAATAAATGGGGCAAGGATAACATTCAGAAAGAGATAGAATTTCAATTAATAAGATTTCATTCCTGTACTGCAAATCTAAGAAAGGAATTTAATGAGTGAATCTTCAAGCCTCTATATAGAGAGATGGTGCACTGAAAGCCATACGAGGAAAAGCAACAAGAGAAAAAAAAAGATATCTGAGAGTTAGAGAGGCACATCAGAATAAGGGAAATGTAATGATGAGACTCAAAGGAAAAATAAGAGTTGAATCGTGCATTTATTCAGACCTTTTTCAATCTCTAAGGTAAGGGAATGAGACATTTATCATTCTATCTTTTAACTTTTATTTTTCTTATCTCCTTATAATTATTTTTTTTTATATTTACCTTTTAAGTGAGGTGTCCGTAACCTCATTCTAATTTATATTTAGTTCTCGTTCCTATTTATTTCTTTAATTATATTCATCTCCAGTTATGCACTAGTCCTATTTATTCAATTTATATTTATTCTCAATTACTTATTTATATTTATCTCCAGTTCCGTAATGGTCCTTTCTATTTATTTATATTTATTTTAATTATTCATTGAAATAAAATTTATGATAAATAAAGATTTGATTATTGTAGTTGGAGGTATGACATTGGGGATTTAAACGAGTTAGTATTACTCAAGATGAGATGTTCTTGAGTTACTTTGTTGGTCATGAGCTCATTTATCCTTACTAGTCACTACAAAATTAATCAATATCTTTATAAAGTATCATAAAATCCAGTTTTATGGATTTGGGAGAATTTTCATTTCATTTTATCTTATTATGATATGTTATATTTTTTTTGTGATCTTTGTCTCACTTCCCTATTTTATGATTATGTGTGAAAAACAAAATGTTATAACCTCATCATAGATGGCCGCTCCCAACATGCCCGATCCCTTCTTCGTCGAAATTCTGGCTGTTTTCCGGGGAAAGCATGACAAACCAATGTAGTGAATAAGTCTGTAACATTTCAGGGAACGGAAAACTCCACCATTACTTTTCTCTCTGCTCCAAATGTGCCAATTGTCATCGAAGGACAAATCGGAGTTACCTTCTATTTACCCCCAACAGTTCAAGTAAACCCCATCCATAACCTTTCCTTCCACTTGTTTGAAAACCAGTATATGAGGGGGAAACTGTAAATAAATAACACTTATTCTTCTTCTAGTGTAAGAAATATAAGATGTACTAAACGGTGTAGATATAAGATGCATACAGTATTGTAAATATGTATATATATATATATATATATATATATATATATATATATATATGTGTGTGTGTGTGTGTGTGTGAATATTTTAAGTATAATTAGATATCATCGTATAATTTTGCCTTTAAATTTTATAAGTATAATGTAGACAATAATAATAATAATTAAATAAAAAAAAATCGTCACACTAAGCCCTTACATTAACTTAAAACATCTTAGTATAGTCTTTATTACCATTATGCTTATACATTGTGGTCTCTTTTCTCCGTACTTGTACTCCTTGAAAAAGTTTTTTTCTATGCTTGTCTAACCATCCCTACTAAGCCTTCTGCAACTATTATTAGTAAAGAAGGTGTTAAAAGGTCTCCTTGTGTAAGGCCTCTTTTTGGATTGAATTCTTGTGTTGGACTACTATTGACTAAGACTGATATTGTTGATGATGCTAAACAACCCTTTATCCACCTAATCCATTTCCCACACAATCCTAATCTTTGTACCATATAACATAAGAAATTCTAACAAACTGAGTCATATAATTCTTCATAATCTACTTTCAGTATTGCACATATGTATCTTATCAAACAACAATAGTACTAGTCTTAATATTCTCCTTCTTTTATCTTATTACTTTTTTTTCTCAATGTCTTTTTAGATATTAGAAATCAACACAAGAGCTAAACGAATTTTATATCAATATCTCATCTTCTTAGTTTTTATTTACCATTGAGAACAAAATATTCCTTAAGAGAATGTTATTAAAGAAATAGTAACAATATCATGTTATTTTATTGATATTATGATCATCATTTTAGTAATAGCTTTTATTTTTATAAATTTTACCTTTTTATCCCATTAAATACCTCCAATGCCTATGCTAATTTTGAAATTGAATTTAATCCTCATGAAAATTTCAAGAAAACCTCAAAATAAATTTTAAGAAATATTTCAAGATTTTATTACCAATTAATCATGACTAATTATGGATTAATATCACGCGTCAAATGTCACATGTAGGGATGGCAACAAAGCGGACAACAAGGCGTTTCCTTATCTCATATTCATCCCTAAAGAAAAAATTCATTTACATCCTCATACTTAAATCAAACGAGTATTAAATTCTTTTATCCATTCCCATCCCCATCAGTTAACGGATATATACTTGTACTTGTACCTATATTCGTACCTAATTTCTTATTATTTCAATATTAATTAATTAATTTTTATAAAATAATAAAAAATTACGGTAAAGGAAATATAAAATTTTTAAATTTTTAATATTAAAAATATGATATTCTTGTTACTTTAATATCAAATATTTAGAAGTAAAAAAATGATAATTGTATACATTTAAAATTGGAATACCAAATAAAATTTTGTGAGAATCAATACATTTATTAAATTTGCAAATGTTAATAAAACTTAGTTGAAAAAATTAACAAATATTTAAAAAATAATAAGAGAAAAATAAATATTTAAATTAAAAAATATTTTAAATGTCTATTTACTTCAAATTTTTAAGTTCAAATGACATCTCTTTTTTATATACTAAAAAATTTATAATACATAACTTGATCAAAAAAACTTGATCAAAATTGTGAGGATAAATTTTTTTCTATTTATTTATTTATTTAGTTATTATTATTTTCTACAATATACTTATAAAAATTTAGAGGCAAAATTATACACTGATATATAATTATATTTAAAATATTCACATTTATATATATATATATATATATATATATATATATATATATATATATACCTATATATATTTACAATACTGTATGTATCTTATATCTACACCGTTTACTATATTTTTATATTTCCTATACTAGAAGGGAAAAAAGTATTATTTATTTACAGTTTTTCCCTCATATACTGGATTTCAAACAGGTGGAGGGAAAATGTTATGGATAGGGTTCACTTGGATTGTTAGGAGTAAATAAAAGGTAACTCCGATTTGTCCTTCGGTGACAATTGGCGCATTCGAAGCAGAGAGAAAAGTAATGGTAGAGTTTCTCGTTCCCTGAAATGTTACAGAATTATTCACTGCATTGGTTTGTCACGCATTCCCCGGAAAAACAGCCACAATGTTGGCGAAGAAGGGACCAGGCATGTTGGGAGCAACCATCTATGATATGGTTACAAAATTTTGTTTTTCACACACAATCATAAAATAGGGAAGTGAGACAAATATCACATACAAAAATACAGCATATCATAATAAAATAAAATGAAGTGAAAATTCTCTCAAATCCATAAAACTGGATTTTTATTATATTTTTATAAAGATATTGATTAATTTTATAGTGACTAGTCAGGATAACTGAGTTCATGGCCAACAAAGTAACTCAAGAACATCTCATCTTGAGTAATACTAACTCATTTAAATCCTCAAGGTCATACCTCCAACTACAATAATCAAATCCTTATTTATCATAAATTTTATTTCAATATTAAACCATATAATTATATAAATAAATAAATAAATAGGATAAATGAATAATTAAAATAAATAAAAATAAATAAAAAAGACCAATACATAACTGGAGATAAATATAAATAAGTAAATGAGAGTAAATATAAATTGAGTAAATAGGATCAGTGCATAACTGGAGATGAATATAAATAAATAAATAGGAACGAGAACAAAATATAAATTAGAATGAGGTTAGGGACACCTCACTTTAGAGATAAAAATAATTGTGAATAGATAAAAATAATCAAAATAAAAAAAATGATAAATGTCTCCTCCCCTTACCTTAGTTATTGTGGAAATTATACCAAGGTTGTACTGAGACTTTGATGATATATATATATATATATATATATATATATATATATATATATGTATATATATATATATACATATATATATATATATATATATATATATATATATATATATATTTTGTTGCACTCGCACTGCCTATTTCTATTTCTGAATGAACTTCACCTTACAACCTCTCTCTATTTTTTTTTCTTCCTTTGTCACGTTTCACCACTTTCACCCTTTCACCCATTCATCTCTCACCCCTACTTATATGTATTAATGTAATGATTACATGTAGTTTAATTTTAACTATATTTGTAAACACTATTCCCTTTAGATTGGCTTTTAACGTTTGGTTATTGATATTTGTTTCTTTTACATTAATGCTCATCAGAATAGATAAGGATTGCACTTATCATGTGCAACTTTATCACTCTTTTTTTTATTATTATTAACTGTACAAACTAATAATTATGCTAAAATTAAATTTATAATATATATATATATATATATATATATATATATATATATATATAATGTCACTGAATTCTTTATAACAATGGAAACTTTGAAGATATGTTAGCCTTTAAATTACTTCTATAATTAAAACAATTGATACCTATTAACATAATTAATATATATATATATATATATATATATATATAGTATTAGTTATTTAATCCTGATTAAATATAATTTCTTTATTTATATACTTAGTCATTATTATTGTTATAAATATATTGTTATTAATAATAATAATAATATAGTATATATATATATATATATATATATATTATTTTATTTTATCTTTGGATGTTACAATTTTCTGTAGTTTACGTCACTGAATTTTATATAACAGTGGAAACTTTGAAGATATGTTAAACTTTAAATTACTTTTATAATTAAAATAATTGATGCCTATTATTAAACGTGTAATATATATATATATATATATATATATATATATATATATATATATATATATATATATATATATTATTTTACTTTATCTTTGGATATTACAAAAATCACACAAAGAACAAAGATTAAACTAATAATAATTAAAATTGAACATAAATATTACATATTTTGAACTTTAATATTTGTTGGATGGTGATAAAAAAGATTCAGGGCAATTACATTAAATTATTATATTATAGTAAATGAAAATTATTTATATAATTAGAGTGATACTTACCTGTATAATAATGAGTTAGAAAACAAAAATAATTATATTAAAAATATCAAAACGGTATTATACCTGATAAAAGTAAAAACCAATTGAAAATATTAAAAAAAAATCAAATGTGTGTCTTAAAAACAATTTGATAGATCATTAAAGAAAATCGAACAAAGAAAAATAAATGTATAATTAAGGATATGATAAGGTGAAAAATACTTTAGAGATTTAAGAAAACTTTTCAAATATACTATAAATATATATATATATATATATATATATATATATATATATATATATATATATATATATATATATATATATATATATATATATATATATAAGGTTACTTAATAAACTATGACATTTCAATAATTTAAACGGGAATGGGGATAAGAGTGTCATATACCACAATGCTACTATTTTATTTACACTCTCTCTTTCGAACATAAAAGCAGGAAAAAATTTGAACTTTGGTTGCCATCTATGAATCAACTTTTAATTTGGACAATCTAGAGTATGCGAGAGTGATAGTCAGAATACAAATTGGAAATGGTGGTACAGTGCAAACGAAGATCAAAATAAATGGACGGATCTATATGGTCATGTTTCAAGAGGAATCACAACCAGCGAAAAGTAAACGATGCAACTACACATGTGGTGTTTTAGGGAGCATAGCCTAACACCTTCAACGAAGGAACCAGGGACATTATCTGAGAGGTCTAAACGAGACAACTTGGGAGACGAATTTGTTGGAGAAGGTCATCAGTGGGGAAAATGGTTTCGAAAGAAGTGAGAGGAAATCATTTCACACCTCATTTCGAAGGAGGAGACATCTCAAACAAGGAGTGAGGCAAGATCATTTGAGAAGACAAGGCAGAAGATGTTAGAGTGTTATAGGAACATCTTTGTCACACATAAGAAGAACTTAAAAAATTTGTAATTTGGTGTCCTTCATTATCTATTGTTGGATTTTCCTCTTTCTCTCTCTTCTCTCTACATTGTTTCCTAGAGTTGTCAACTTGACTCATTACCCATGGGACAACCTTAGCCCACTTGAGGGGACCGAAAGAAAGCTTAAACTCTCAAAGCTCTCTCTCAAGTGGGTTAAGGTCCTAGGCTAAAGTGAGATTGATCCCACTATAAGAGTTTAACTAATTCTTAAAAACAATAACCACAGCTTGTGTCATATATTGAGTCAGGTCGTCTTGGATTGAAGTCTAAGACCGGTCAAAGTCCAAGACTGGTCGGCCTAAGCAAAAGTTTGTGATGGGCCGTTTTGGGCAAATATTTGAGACGAGATCTCTCGAATCGTTTATAGATGGTCAAGAGGGTCTGTCGGAAGAAAGGTCGTGAAAAACCAACCCAAAACGAGGGTCAAGATGGGTCGGTCCAGGCCGAAGGTCAAGACTAGACAATCTAGGTCCAAGGTCGAGAAAAGCCAGTCAGGGCCAAAAGTTGAGACAATGTCAATTTGGGTTGTATGTTGAGACAGGCCAACCTAAAGTGATGGTCAGAACAGGCCAGTCTACATCGATGATCGACACGGGCCTCGACAGAAATTCGGCTAAACTCGCCAAAGTATGCCCTAGTAAAAATTCGATCGAGTTGGCATTGTCAAAATTTGGAAGAATTTGGACAAGTCGGCCTCGAGCGCATTTTAGTGGAGTCAGCCCTGGCCAAATTTTTCCAAAATTCAACAAAGTTTGCGCCAACCAAACATCGGCTGAGTCAGTATCTACCAAAATTTGGTTGAATTCAGTTGAATCTAGTGGCAGATAGAAGACCCTAAGTAAGTGGGGGCAAGTGGTGTATTTGTAGAATCTCAACTACACTACACACATGTCTATCATAGAGCAAAAACCATTGGGTTCAAATATATAAGATTAAGGTGGGAATTTTTTTTTTCATATACTTAGTAATAATTTTAACAAAACCAAGGGTGCACCTTCGCACCCTCATGTACACATGGGTCCGCCACCAATCGAGCAACCCCAATCAAATTTCTTCTGATCATTTGAGTCAAAATTTTACCGAATTTGTCCAAGTGTGCCCTTGTTGAATTTTGACCGAGTCGACTCACATGAAATTTGAAATTTGACCGAGACGACCAGGGTCCGATCGAATTTGACCTAGTCGGCACTAGATGAAATTTGGTCGAGTTTGCCCTAGCCGAAATTTAGTCAAGTATGCCCCTTATGAAATTTTACAAAGTTGGTCCAGCTTGAAATTTGGTCGAGTCGGCCCTAACCCAAATTCGTCCCCACTGTTAGCCAAAGGTCGAGACGGCCCGAATCGGGTCAATTGTCGAGATGGATGGACTTGAGCCGAAGGTCGAGGTAGCTGACCCAGACTAAAGGTCAAGACTGGTGCGACCTAGGCCAAAGGTCGAGACTAGTCAACCTGACTTAGGCTGAAGGTTGATTGGGGTCGACATAGCTGAATTATGGGATGGGTTAGCCTATGTCGAAGGTTGAGATTGATCGAACCGAACTGAAAGTCCACCCTGCCCAATTTAGTTAAAGATTGAGGCCTGTTTAAACTGAAAGCCAACACGGATTAACCTAATTGAAAGTCTTATAATATATTAAAAAAATAATATTTTTTTAATTTACAAAAAGAAAGTCCAACAAGACATTTTGTGGATATTTTGGCTCTAAAAACTATTTTAATGAGAGTGTTTTATTCTATAGACTTTTTTTGGCTCAACCCAGGTTAGGACCGAGCACTATTTCCTTTCTTATGTTTTGTAATAACATATCTTTTTAAAACAATATCGTATTATATTGTTCTATTTAATATCATTTCATAAAAACTAATTGGATTTAGATTTTTTATGAACAGCTGAAGTTATAGGAGTTTCAACAACTTGTTCGCATTCATTTGAGTCATTCTACACATGTGGCTCAATTTCATTCACATCTATCGTCAAAGAAAACAACATATATCTATTTAACATAATAAGTTCGACGTACCAAAGAGTTTGAGTGCACAATCATTTTTACCTAAATTATAAAATGCTTTATTTGATATCATTTTTTCAAATTGAGAAGATCAAAGGATTCGCCCTTTAGGGGAAACCAAAGGTTTGCTCTTTTACATTTATAATTTTTTACAGATTACTATAAATTTACACTATCCCAATCTTTTTACAACATCATTTTGCAATACTGTTCAAATAATAGCTATCTTAATATACTTATTGTTAACTTGTTGTTATAATATTCAAATTTCATATTAAATATAATATCTTTTCTTGTTGAAAGAATTGCATGCATAATTAATACGGACAAATATGTCAATGACAAGATGACAAGTCCACGCATCGTCATCATGCTTGTAATTGATCCTACTTTTTATTCGTGACCACAAAATTTAAACGTGACCAAATGAGAAGATTCTAAACATTAAATTTCGAAGACTTCATTTAATCTAATAATAAAACCATAATTATTAGCATAAGAAGTTGAATTAAATATAAACTACCATTTAATTATCTGTAAATCAAACTATAGTACTATTGGAAACACCCTAAAAATATATTAATTGTATAATTTATCTATAAAACATACAAAGAGCGAGAGAGAAAGCATTCTTTTTTATTTATTATTAAATTTCCGTCACAACCAAAATGCATTCTTGTGATGTTCAATTACAGAAAGCAAAAGAAGTGCCTTACAACTGTATACAAACACAATAATAATGGATAAACAATACAAACGAAAAAGAAAAGGATTGACACGTCTTTCTTCTTATGAGACAAAACGCTCGGAAACTTTGCTTCCGTTGTTTTCCTTGTGTGAATGCAAAGTGCATCTTCTTTCTATCAACAACGTTCTTTATTGGCACATATTCTTCATAAATAACCTACAAAGTACATGCACATGGTTAGCATAATAGTCTACAGTCCCTTTCACTGCTTATTCCCTCAATAATGTCAAGAAAAATGAGGAAATATTTCTCCCTTATATACTAATGCAGGAAAAATGGTTGTAATTTAGATTATTAATATACTTTTTTCCCCTTTGGTTTTGGATTTTTATCCTTAAAACATTTATGTATACGAAGAAAAACAAAATCTCTAACACTCTTTAGATATATCTACATAAAAAAAAAAAAGAGAAATTTGTATCTAATGTAATTAATAATATTGTGTGTGAAAAATTGGTAAGTGTTGATAGAGTATTTATAACTATATACGCAAAAGGTTATATGTATGGAAAAAATTTACGATATATTACTTTATACGGTGTTAAATTCGAGTAAGAAATTGTAGTACTATGGTTGTGTTATATTTATACCCTTGAAAAAGGTGAGTCGCCATCAAAGCTTTGAAAAAGATAAAAGGTTAACATCTTTTAAGAATAATAAAAGTACGCTTAAAATAATATGCTTAATTTGTTTCTAATAAACTTGAAATAAACAAAACAATGGCCTTAAACTTCTCAAAAATTTCATTAAAAAAACGGAAGTTGAAAGCGCCACGATTACTATGGTCAACAACCTAAAGCATTTAAAGTTTTGAAATTTAAAAAAAAAAAAAATGAAAGTTTTGTTCGACCGAAACGAATAAGAGCGATAACATCACATACTTCGTATTATTAGTTTACTTTCTGAACTGTCAACTAAGGCCGAGCATTATTAACCTAATAGCTTAACGTGATTGCATGTAAAGAGAATGTTAACGTAAATATTATATGATTATGACGATAACATAGGTTTTGTAAAGAAGATTACCACGAGGGACACTACGCAAAAGCACTATCTAGTAGTGATATGGAGGAGGAGGGGATGCGTAGATGTAGTGTGGTGGAGGTGGTGAATGAACAGGAGGAGGAGGAGACTTGTACTTGTAAACTGGGGGTGGAGGGGATTTGTATTTGTAAACTGGGGGTGGTGGAGAGGGGTACTTGTATGGTGGTGGTGGTGGAGAAGAATACTTGTAGGGTGGTGGTGGAGACTTATACTTGTAAACTGGTGGTGGGGGTGACTTGTATTTGTACACTGGGGGTGGAGGTGACTTGTATTTGTACACTGGGGGTGGAGGAGATGGGTACTTGTATGGTGGGGGTGGTGGAGAAGGGTACTTGTAGGGTGGTGGTGGAGACTTGTATTTGTAAACTGGTGGAGGAGGAGACTTGTACTTATACACCGGTGGTGGGGGAGAAGGGTACTTGTATGGGGGAGGAGGAGGAGATGGGTACTTGTAGGGAGGAGGGGGAGACTTGTACTTGTAAACTGGTGGTGGGGGTGACTTGTATTTGTACACCGGTGGTGGTGGAGATGGGTACTTGTATGGCGGTGGTGGAGGAGATGGGTATTTGTAAGGAGGAGGAGGAGACTTGTATTTGTAAACTGGGGGTGGAGGAGATTTGTACTTGTAAACTGGGGGTGGTGGAGATGGGTACTTGTATGGTGGAGGAGGAGGAGATGGGTACTTGTAGGGAGGAGGAGGGGACTTATACTTGTAAACCGGTGGTGGAGGAGATGAATACTTGTATGGATGCTTTGGTGGTGGTGGAGAGTGGTAGTAGTAGGGTGGAGGAGGAGAGTGCTTTGGTGGAGGTGGAGAGTGGTAGTAATATGGGGGAGGAGGTGAATGCTTTGGTGGTGGTGGAGAGTGGTAGTAATAAGGAGGAGGAGGAGAGTGCTTTGGTGGAGGTGGAGAATGGTAGTAATATGGGGGAGGAGGTGAATGCTTTGGTGGTGGTGGAGAGTGGTAGTAATATGGGGGAGGAGGAGAATGCTTGGGTGGTGGTGGAGAGTGGTAGTAGTAGGGAGGAGGAGGTGAATGTTTTGGTGGTGGTGGAGAGTGGTAGTAGTAAGGAGGAGGAGGTGAATGTTTTGGGGGTGGTGGTGAGTGGTAGTAGTAGGGAGGAGGAGGAGAATGCTTGGGTGGTGGTGGAGAGTGGTAGTAGTAGGGAGGAGGAGGAGAATGCTTTGGTGGTGGTGGAGAGTGGTAGTAGTAAGGAGGAGGAGGAGAATGCTTTGGTGGTGGTGGAGAGTGGTAATAATAAGGAGGAGGAGGAGAGTGTTTAGGTGGTGGAGGAGAATGGTAGTAGTAAGGCTTTGGTGATGGTGGTGGTGGAGATGAGTAGATGTAGTTGTCAGCCAAAGTTTGAGAAGAGAAGGTGAGGGAGATTAAGGTTAATGCAAGAGTGGTGAGAGTGAGAGAGGCCATTGAAGACCCCATGTTGGGTTTTGGTGTTGCCATTAGGAAAGGTAGGGATACCCTTTATATAGCTTACTTTTTTACCCATTTATCCAACTAATTTATCCTGGTTGGTGGACTTAGATTTTATCTCCTAAAACAATGTGAAACTATTCAAAAGTAACTTCAATTTGAGTTTCAGGACTAATGCAATCCAACTTGGGTGTGGGACGCGGGTTTGGATTTGATAGAGACAGCTGGCTATAAGAAAATAATTATAAAGAAGCAGTTAAATTAATTAATCAATTATTTCAAAATGTTGACTATGCTTTTATAAGAACAAGACACCAACCATCCTTTCAATTATTATTTTTCCATTGCCCAATTTTCAAAGTAATTGCAGTTAATAAACACATTGTCCCTGTCAAGTAATTTGATGTAATTAATTTGTCACATCTCTTAATTTTTAACAGTTTTTTTTTTTTATATATAGAAACATTTGAAGCTCTATCCATGGTGACCATTTAATCTCTTGTAGTACTTCCCTGGGACCACATGTGTGTCATGATGAAGGTGGCATCTTTTATCTTTTATTTTTTATTTTTTTTCACTTTTTATTGTGAGGCCAAAAGGAATATTTACGTGTTGCATGGTATTGCTTTCCCTTTCAAAGGAATTAAAGGCATACGAAGAAAATGCAGTCTGAAAACTCTTTTACTTTTTTGCTTTTTAGCATTTTACTGCATCAAGTACACAACTGTTGAATGCAATACGTCAATTTAAGAATTTGTCTATGACTCCCGATTAATATTCTCTTTCTTAATAATTCATACCAGAGAAATATTTATAAAATGCTCAGCACGTTCATGAATGATGGAAACTATCTATAAAATATAATACAATCAAAATTAATGAGTATATTTTGTACAATGTTGAATCCGTTATATTTATTTATATATAGACACACACTGGCATGATAAAAAAAATGTTGAATTGTTTGTTGCATTTCCCAATAAGTGTGTAAGTATCATGTCATCATTTTCTAATATTTTTAATTTACACTATAGGATATTTTAACTGATTTTGTTTTTATACTTTTTTTTCTAAAAGATTCATATCAAAATATGACCATGGCTTACAAATTTCTTTGAATTTTTTTCTACAACTACTATATTCATGATAAATTACGTTTCATTAAATAAGGGTCAAACATTGCATATGTTGAGACGCGCAATGATACATTGACCCGTATTTGGTGCTCTTCATTTTTCTGTAAAAATTAACTTTACCAAATAAATTATTTTATCTTCCTCTTCTTCTTTATGTTTATTTTTTCTCCCTTTCTTATAATAAGGATTATAGAAAATAAAAAAATGAAAGTTAATATTGTGTCATTATTAAGTATAGATTAGGGTGATGTCTAGGTCAGATATAGTTGTATTATTTGTTCGGGCCACTACCATATCTCAAAACCAATAAAATATGCAAAAATTAAAAGTCAACAAGCCCGTACCTATGTTTCTACACTATAAACTAACTGAAGATGAATCATTTTAGAAAAATGTGGAACAATAAACAAAATAGTTATCACTTTATCAATTTCACTAGGTGTAGTATAACATTTTAAAATGCCTATGTATGACTGCATTTTTTTCTGTGCATGTAATGAAAATATTTTCTACTTTAAGAATTATAATATTAAAATTAAAAAACTACAGAAAGTAAATTAAAAATTCCTGCAATGGAAAGTAGTGCGATTGGTTACTACTTTTATAATGGACTGTGACGTTAATAAAAATTTTAATGGAAAGAAAATGTGTAGCATTTGTTCATGTCAAATTCTTCATCTGCTTCAACTTTTTGACTGTATAGATTATATCTGAAACTGGGACAGGAAAAGCACCTTCTCAAAAGTTCCACAATCATTAGATCACATTTCTGTTATTTCTTAATCCAACCCAATCAATTTTTCTTTACGTTTTACATCTACGTCAAATTCTAGGACAGATTATATACCACTGCGTACGTGAAAACTTGCATGACATTAAAATTAAAGTATCTCATACAAAGGATTAAATATGTTTTTGTTTTTTTTTATTTTTAATGAATTTTAAAATTAGTCTATTTTAAAATTTTAGACCAATTTAGTCATTCATTTCTCGAAATACGTGAATTTAGTCCTTTTAATCAAATTTTTTTAAGTTTATTTGATGTTTTGTACGTATTTTATGATTGTATTTAAGTTTTTTATACAATTTGACACATTTTCGTTTTAATGCTAAGTCAAATACTATTATGAAACACACTTAAAATGTCAAATAAACTTGAAATTATGATTAAAAGGACTAATTCCACATCTTTCGAAAGATGAAGAACTAAATTGGCCCAAAGTTTCAAAATGGACTAATTCCAAAATTGAAAATTAAGGGACTAAAAACATATTTAACTCTAAAAAATGAGATGAATGCTTAATTTAATAAATTTAGATACTTTTATTAAATTTTTATTTATAACAGATTTAAAGCTTATATTTTTTATTGGGTTTTTATTATTTAATTTTTCTGTAAATGATATAGCTATTTATTTATTTATTTACTCGTGAAATATGGGATTTTTTAGTCAATACAAAATATTATTTCGGTTTACATAACAATAATTTTTTTTATTGTTTTTTATTGAAACTATATTTATAACACGATCATTATATTTTCTATGTCATTATTGTAAAGTAATGAAGGAATTTGTTGTCACCATCCTCATGATTTTATCACATGAAAATAAATATCAATTGAAAAATATAAAGTACTCAATATAAAAAAAGTTAATAAAAACTAAAATGAAAATATTCAAATTTATAAAACATTAGAACTTAAATTAAATTTAACATTGGTTTAGAGTTAAAAAAGGAGAGAGAGAGAGAGAGAAATTGCACGACACACAAATTAAACAGCATTAATATAAGATAAATGTAGTATACACTTTTTTTATTTTTCTTTTCATTATTCTTTTCAAAATTATACAAAATGTGTTTAATGTTTTCAAACTATTTGATATCTTTGATGAAATCATACAATACTATAAAAAAAAATAGTGAAATAAGGCTTGGAATTATTATAGTGAATTTGGTGTGTTCACAACGTCAATGGTGACGATAATATTTGAAACTAAACCAAATAATCTGCATTTGCCAGCTACTTCAATTGTTGTTTTTATGCTTTTGGTTAGACGTGCGGAAGAAAGTGACTACTAAATTAGTGAGAACAACATATTACTACAAAATTATTTTGTAGATTTTGAAAATGTTTTTGATGGTTCTATTCTAAAATTTAACTAAGCTTTCTACTTTCATTGTCCACTTGTCATGGGAATAAATTAAACAACAAAACTTGCTCAAGTTATTGGTGTTATTCTTCAATTAATAATTTTACTTAAATACTTCATATTTTATTAAATCTACGTAGTATTAGGCATGTTAACCGAATTAATTAAAAAAAAAAACTGAGAATTGATCCAAATACTGAAAATTGAAAAAAAAAAAAACTAAAAGGTTTTAGATGGATTTGGGTTTATTTTGTCTCTAAGAATTGAGTTGAATACAGTTTGACATTTCAAAATCAACCCAAACCAAATCCAATTGCAATATGTCTTCAATATTTTCTTTTATTATTGCTATTATCAATACTAGCTTAACACAAAAGCTATTGCGCTTGTATGTATATATTTTTTAAAATGCATGATATTATATTAGTAGGTGATATTATTAAGTTAATATATATATATATATATATATATATATATATATATATATATATTAAAATTATATTTATTAAAAGTAAAGTGAAATATATCATAACAGATAAAAGAATAATCATTGATAAATAAAAAGAAGAGAAGAAGCAGAGACATCTGATTTTATAAAAAGTTTGTAAAAGTAACACTCAATTTTTAAAAATTTAATAAATTATTATATTTAAAGGGTAAAATCGGTATTTTGAAAAGTGAATACAAAAATGGAAATCCCCTTTATATATTGTTATAGATAATAATAATAATAATTATTATTATTATTATTATTATTACTAGCATAAACACAGGCGCTATCGTGCCTGTGTGTATATATTTTTTAAATATGCGTGATATTATATTAGTAAGTGATAATATTGTAATATTATTAAGTTGTTATAAAAACTAAAATTATATTTATTAAAAATAAAGTGAAATATATCAGAACAAATGAAATAATAATCATTGATAAATAAAGAAGAAGAGAAGAAGAAGAAATAGCCGAATTTATAAAAACATTGTAAAAGTAACGGTCAATTTTAAAAATTTAATAAATTATTATATTTAAAGGGTAAAATTGGTATTTTGAAATGTGGACACAAAAGGGGAATCCTCTTTATATATTGTTATAGATATAAAGTTATCCATTTCAAATGTAAATATTTTAGTAGAATTATTTTATTCACTTCACAAATTTAATTTGCAAGCTCTTTTATTCTATTTTATTGTTAATGTTGTCAACTCTTTCTGTTTTTCTTTTCTAATTTTATTTGATTTTGTTTTGTATGCAATTCTGTTGATACACCAACTAGTGCTCTGTTATTGTCTATCTTAGACTGTAATGAACTATCAACTAAATTCTTATAGTATAGATTTTCTGGTATCAGCTTTTTATTTTTCTGGCTATTCTATCATCATCATTTCTTTATATATATATTTTTTTCTTCATGGCCACTGTTCCAGAACCAAATTAAAAGGTTCTCTTTTTAATGATTTACAACATCGTTCTTCGTTCTCTCCAACAGTTGCTACATTTTACATACCTACTGTAATGATGCTGATTGGGTTTCGGATATAGATGACAGACGATCTACTTTTGTTGCCTGTATTTTCTTTGAGCCCAATTTAGTTGCACGTTCCAGTGTTGAGACCAAATATAGAAGTCTTGTTATTACTGCTTTTGAAATTTTATGACTACATTTACTTCTCAAACAATTTCACATCAGTTGTACTATCATAGTAATTTTCTATGATAATTAAAGCATTGTTGCTCCAACTATAATCAAGGAATCCCACAACCTTTTATTATGACAGAATTTTAAGTATAATTGAAAAATAACATCAATAATTATATGTAAGTTTTTTCTTAAATAAAAGTACAACTTTTTAATTCATTGTGCATATGAGAAATAACTTATAAATCATTTCATAAGATTAAATTAAGTCAAGATTAAAATTTTGAAAATAATACGTTGAAAGTCTCACATCGATTAGAGATAAGGTCATTTCATAGTATATAAATAGAGTGCAAACCTCATCTTACAAATTAGTTTTGTGGGATTGAATTAGACTTAAAATGTACTTCCATTTTAGTTTTTCACTCGATATCGAACCGCTAACGGACCACTCATTTCTAAACTCATGGACAAGATAAGATCATTTCATAGTATATAAATTAATATCATATACCCTTTAATTAAAAATATTTTGAATCTTGAGTTGGTACGATAATTAATGAACCGCAATAAATGATCATTAGTTAAAAATGTCAGGAACAAAAAAACTCGAAATTAGTAGGGTAGTTAGCATGTGTATTTGGACAACAATAATTGATGATGTCTGTGGGAAGGGTGTCGAAGCCATACACAGGTGTGTGCTGTAATAAAATACAATCACAAAAGTGGTGTGAACTGTGAGGACATGTTGTTTTGAATTTATGGAGAGGACAAAATTTGTTCTGAAAAGGCCACCAATGATGATGGAAATTTCCTCTTCATTATTTCACATGCACTGAAAAGTTCATAAATGAGTTTCTATATTTGTTTTATGCATAGCAAGTTTAGGTATATTATGCTTTCTATCTAAGGAAGATTAATAATTTATGGTAGTTACTATTGTTTGATAGAGGTAGAAAAGATATAAATGTTATCAAAAGTTATTCAACTAGCCTCTACTTTTTGTGATATATTTGTATATATGATTGTCCATTTTGAAGAAATAGGGTTTGATATAGAACAAGTACCTAAGTTTCATGGTAGAAATTTGAATGCAATAACGGTTTTTTTTTTTCAATGTGGTATAAGGTATTTTTAATATATATATATATATATATATATATATATATATATATATATATATTAAAAATTGTATACAGAGTAATTAAAAGTATAAATAGCTAATCAATATTTTCTTGATTTTTGGAAATGACATTTAAAAATATGGAAAACAATTTTTTTTAAAATATTACACTTAAGAGGGTTTCTAACTAAGTGGTGAAATTTCTTGTTATGAGGGATTATAGAATTCAAGTTATAAACTTGTATATATTTTAGGTATCACTTGTACTTTAGTAATGAAAATTATAGTTTGTCTATGTATAAAAAATCCATTATGCATCTAACAACAATAACTCTTTCGTCAAATTATAAGAGCATGAATATCCTAGGCATTGTTCATATGGAACACGACAATTTCAGATAATGTTCTTTGTATGAAAGCAACATTACTACAAAATTTGAATATAATACAGCAAATATAGTTTTATAGCAAAATATTTTTTAATATGTTTCCATCTATAATGCAATAATTCATATATTGTTTATAATTTTAATGTCCATGTGCAAAATGAATGATCATATAACATTTAAAAACTCATTTATTTGAATTATTTCATGGTAAATTCTACTGTGATTTCCCACTGGTACTCTCTCTTCTTCATGTTGACAATTATGTTAATTAGTTATGCTGAATCGAATACAAAGTTATAATCAATGTTATATATATATATATTATGTTAACTAATTATATGTTGAATCAGATACAAAGTTATAATCAATGTTACCCAGTATTAAAAATTTTCATATTACATAATAATTTTCTTGCAAATCTGTTAAAAGATTTTGCAAGAAAATGTTTTTTCCTGCAGTTTTTTTTAAGAATTTTAATTGGCAGGTAATTTTTTCATAAATAATTATTTTTTACAAAATTATAAAATTCATAAGTATTTCTTACATAATTTGTTGTGAAAAGTGTTTATACAAAATATTTTACAAAAAAATTGACAGTAATTTTTGTAAATTTTTTTCAAAACAAAATTTATAAATATTTCCTAAAAAAATTTCAAAACAAAATTTAATAAAAAATATAAATTTTTTAATATATATATATATATATATATATTAAAAAAAATACATAGCGTGTCTGTGTTCACACTAGGAATGTATAATATAAATATAAATAAATAATCAATTATGAATTCATAATATATCATATTACCCATCAAATTAGTTATGTTATTAATATTTATGATAGAATTAATTTTATTTTTAATATAAATAATTTATTTTCGGATAAATCTCTTATAATATACTTAAAAAAATAAAACATCTCATTGTTCTAATTTTTCGTTTATTTTTAAGCTTTTTTAATTTTCTGTCTTGAAATAGAAAGAGGTTCTTAAGCAATATACTTCGAAATTTTAACTGATGTAAATTCTAATCATATCAGATGCCCTGCATTTAAAATTAATCGCAAATACAATATCATTTCTAGAACATAGAACAACCACACACATTGAAAATATACAACAATTTTTTTCAACGTTTTACTTAGCCAAAGTGTTTTGGTGATTAAATGTATTAATTTTCCTTGCTTAAACTTGAAATTAAATAATAAAAAAATTGCCTTTAGAAATTTTCTCCGAAAATAGCTGGACAACATATTAAGCTACCAACTTCGAAATTTCGTGTAACATCTTTCTTCTGCTTTCTTTACTGTCTAATCATCAATGAAAGCAAAACGGACAATTGACAATTATAATAAATATAAAATTACTAATTATGAAGGTCTTTCTTTTTTGTAATTATTGCGTTATCAATCAACTGGGTCATAATATTTTAAACCAATAAATCAATGGCTTTTTATTTAATAAATAAGAAGAGAAAATCGAGACTTAGATATACCTAGTTAGAATTCTATAGAGGACAAAATATAGATATATGATGTATGCACGACATCATATAAATATATATAATTAATTAAAGAATATAAAACATGACATGCATATGCAATAAAATCGCATATATTTAACATTTGTTTCGCTGTACTATTGGTGTAGGTCAAAATGGAACATGAGAAGAACGAAGGTGATTAGAGCTTTCAAACTGTTGAAAATAATATATAACTTTGGTGGATATAATAAATCTTTCAGATGAATTATTTTTTTAATTACAAGTAGATAAGTACTGTGGACTTTTTGTACAACATTTATAAAAAATGACTACAATTTCAATTCAAAAAATACTACTAATTAAAAATTGAGTTTTGTTCTCTGAGAATAAACATATACAACTACTCATGTCTTATTTGACAAAATACGCTACCCAACAGCCATTAATCTTTCTGAGGAAGTTATCATAAATTTTATTTTGCATTTAATATCATTTTCTATAAATAAATTCTATCTGTTATTTTTAATTAATTTAGATTAGTATGTTTTGTAATCTATTTTAAAATTATTTTTTATATATTCATGTGTTAGGAAGTATCAAAATAAGGTAAAATATTATGAATATTGCTATTTATTAATTTATATATCATTTGTTTAAGAAAACTATTGTCTTTATAAATAAATTTTCATTTATATATAATTAAATGTGTACAAAATTTTAATAAAATATATGTTAATGATAAAAAATATATGTTGATAATAATATTTTAAAAAAAACGTTTTCATCACAAAGAGAATAAATCTCTAACACGTATAGGCTACATATAATAGATTAGAATAAAAACACTAATAGTAAATACAAAATACAAAATAATATAATACATATATGATAATATATTTAATCATATTTTGTTTATGGCACTCCATAAAGAAACCCTAATGAGTTTAGGGTCAAACAATTATTTTACCAATAGTTTAGAGACAAAAAAAACACATAGCAGAAGACTGTTTCACATTCCAGACATGCACCAGCAGCAGCATGATGAAGAAGATCTTATTTCCTAAGTTTGATTAAAGAGATTAATATAATAAAATAAATAACTGCTGGCATCCACCAAACACACACACAGTCAAAGTAGTTTTTGCATCAAATTTATAAACCTTTGGTGTTTGGATTCTTTTTTAAGCCTCCAAATTGGGACAGTTGCCAAACAAATTCCAAACCTCTTAATTCTGAAAGCTACAACTATTCTCATGCCTCACTTTTCCTTCCTTATGCACTCATCAATCATAGCATAATAACTTTGTACATGGACCACTTTGCAATATATATAAATATACTATTTTGTATTAAAGTCTTTTTCTTCTTCTTTGCTCTATTCATATTCTTCACCCTTCATAAATTAATATATCCAAGGGTTTTTTTTTTTTTTGCTTTTTTTGGTTACCCAGTTAAATTCCACTTTGATGTGAATAATGCCTCCAAAATCAGGTACAAGAGAACTCAAATTGCCTCAATTGTTTTCAAATCACAATCTATTAATTTCAGCAATATACAGCTCAATTTTACGGCCTAAATTATTGATAGAAACATGCGAGGACTACAATTGTGATAAGAAAACCTATGCACATTAATTAATTATTCTGTGTTTCTTTAATAAAGTCAGTGTTGGAGGATATGATTTTAATAGTTAAGTTGATATCCTATGTCTGTCTTCTTCTTATAACTAAGTTGTATTTAAATAAACTCATTCTAAAGAAGATATTATATATTGCAAAGTTACAAAGAGAAAACCTAACTACTTTGAGTGGTTAGTTTTGGCCAAATTTTCTTGCACGCAACCCTCTTGATTAAAGATGGTGATAATTAATGCAATATTGGTCAATCAATATTAGGCACATACTTTTGACATACAAAAAAAAAGAAAAAAAAAAAGGAAAAAAGTGTTTGGTGTTAAATTACAAAGAGGATTCATCTAGAGTTTTGGCTTTTCCATTTACCCTAATCACTTTCTTAAGTGTAAAATGTTATGTGCATCTAGTGAACACAAAGTGGAGGAGTGAATTAATTAATTATTAATTAATACCTTGATTATTGAATAAGGCTTCATAACCACATTAGGGTACATTCACACATTGCTACTTTGAAGAAGAAATTTGTCTCTTGCATTATCCACAACTTTTTAGCTTGTTTGGGGAAGGTCACATCTAGGAATCACACACAAAGAAAAATACATAGGAAAATGGTAATAGCATTAGGACAAATAAGACCCCACACGCTTATTTCTTCAATGAAGAAGAATGACCATGCTCTAAGTTGTGGCTTAGGACATTGCTTGAAGAAGAGGCCAGTTAATTAGCCAGGACTCTAGGAGGGTAGTTTATGCTAAATTTCACTTTTTTTATTCCTTTTAATTTTTTATCCACGATTTTTTTTTTTTTTTTGCTAAGATTTTAATTTCAATGTTTTGGAACATTCTAGTTCTGGTTTAATGCTTAATTTATATATATACGTTTGTTTTGGTATATTGAACTTTGACCTAACATTTGATTAAAAAAATCAGGATTTTAGAAAATTATGCCACTAAAATAAAGAAAAATACAGAGAGCGAAATTCGGAAATCGAAAAGGTGCCCAAATTGTAATCTAACCTATTTATTTTATATGAAAAACTTAAAATATCCTTAATTTAATATAGCAAAAAAAAAAGAAAAGGAAAAGTCAACCACCAACTACAACAATGACACCTAAGGTATCAAAGCAACACCGTACAAAGTTAAGCCAATAGGACTTGAAACTGTCCATTCTTTCAATTTCTATTTAGATTATTGATACCACTCCCATATATACTGCCAATTTAAAAAAAAAAGTAATATATATATATATATATATATATATATATATATATATGTTAAAACAGATCTGTCTAATACTCTTAACCACAAGTGGATCTGTGTTGATTAATGAGTTTCTTACTTGTTTAATGTGAATCTTGAAGGAGTCTTTAAGGTTTAAAGCTTAGTTAATCAAACACACAGTTCTGGGTTAATGGACTGTTTTAAAACAAACAAGAAGGATTAAAAGAGAGAAGAGGAATCAAAACACACAATTTATACTGGTTCGATTCAAGGCGAATCTACATCCAGTCTTCTCCTAAGTAATACACTTAGGAGGATTCCACTAAACACAAAGGTTCCAAGAATTACAAGCACACCTATGTAATTCTAACCCCAAAACCCAAGAACTTGATTCAACAATCAAGAACTTCCCCTAGGAGCAATGTATCCACACAATTGCACCTAGATCCACACTTCAACCACTGAAGCTACTGTAATCAAAGATACAGAAAACAAAACAAGAAACGAAAACACCTAAGTTGTGCAGATTTGACTTGATGCTCCTTGAATCAAGCAAGATCCATCATGGTAGAGTCAACCATCAAACATTCTTGGATCTGTGCTTGGGTAATTGCAGAATCTTCTGAAGCTCTTGTGTCTATCAGATGGCTCTTTTTCAGATGCAGACTGCGTGATCTCTCTCAAAAATCCAGACCCAAAACAGATTACAAAACAACTTTTATACTAAGGTTTTTGCTGTAGCCAATTACCTAATCGATTATCGTGAGTATATTTTCACTTACTTAGTACAATACTCACAGCTAATCCATTAGTCAAGGAGCTAATCATATACAAAGCTACACAACAAGCCTGAAATACAATTGATAAAGAGAAGCTAGTTTCCTAATGCATATCCTAACTGGACCAAGCTATGTTTTATCCTAGATCAGTAGACATCATCAAAATTGTTCTTCGTTTATGGAAGAAAGGCTCCCCCTGCCAACAATATATATATATATATATATATATATATATATATATATATATATATATATATATGTATATATGTGTGTGTGTGTGTGTGTGTTTTTGTTTTTTCTAATACTTTTATGTAGCTCCTGTGTTTTCTTATTTTTTTCAGAAAAATAAAAATTATTACAATTGTGAGCATGAAGTTGGAGAATAATTGAATAATTGTATATTCAATGATATCAATTGTTTTAGAAAAAGAAAATGTAACTGGGGTTGAAAGTTAAAGTAGTGTAATAGTTTACAATAATTTAAAGATAAATTTGTCAGAAAAACCTTGATCATCAGATAGGGGTATTTTCTTTTAAAAGGAAAGTGTTTGCTAAAAGAATTTTTAATACTATAATATGTATTTTACTGTTGCAAATAATTATGAGTAAATAATTTTTTCAATACTCTAATAACAAATTATAACGCATAGAACGATACATACGAATATTTTGATTTCGATTTAGATGTGTTTGATATTATCATTATAAATCTAATAAAATATTATTATTATAAAATTACTACTAATTTATAGATCAGATACTTCACTAATAAATATTAATAAAATAATTTAAAATAATGAACACACAAATAAATAAATAAATATTTATTATTTTAAAATATTTTATTGATATTTATTATTGAAGTATCTTATCTATAAAATAGTAGTAATTTTATAATGATAATATTTTATTAGATTTTTTTTACAATATTTAATATATATGATTTTAATTTTAATTTATAAATTAATAATTATATATTTATCATATCATGATTTTAAAAGTTATTGTACAATTTTTTAATATGTATTTATATTTGATATGTGTCATATCCGTTAGAGGAATTGTATTTGTGTATCATAGATCCATTTAAATTTTGTTGAATATTACACTAATAAATAACTTTTTAATATTTATACTTATTATAATTAAAGTATTTATATTTCCATTTTCTCTTACTGTTTGCTACCTTCAATTATTATGTCCCCCATCATGATGAAAGAAAAACTAAGTGTGAAATCGATTGTTGATTTTTGAAGATATGTAGTGTTGTATCCATAATTTTCGTTTATCCTATGCTTCAAAAATTCCTATTCAAAGTATTTGCCTCAAAGTTACAATCCATCTAAATTAATAAATGCATTCAATGCATGGAAAAGTCTCTTGTCGAAAGAATTAACCCTACCATGTTAAGAATATATATATATATATATATATATATATATATATATATATATATATATATATATATATATATGTATATATATATATATATATGTATATATATATATATATATGTATATATATATATATATATGTATATATATATATATATATATATATATGATTTTCGTTTAAAATAGTGTCAATTTTTTTTACGTAAGTTAAACTTATATTTTATTGGTTTTCTCCGATAAATCTTTCTAAAAGATTGACATTTTTATTACACTAATATAATAAAAATTAAATTACCAATAAAAGTTTTTGACAAAAGACAAAGCAAGCCAGGTTTGACAAATTTTGACGATTAAATGTATTCATGCTAATTAGGTTAGGTAATTTAGGTTTGTATCAACTTCCTCTACTATAATTTAATTGTAATAAAAATGTTTGTGTTGATTTATGTACGAAAAAAGTTGTTTCTAAAGTAATATTAATAATTAAGTGTGATACACATATAATTGTATGAAGAAAAAAGAAAAAGATGTTTTTTCAACACCCTTTTCAAAACAAAAGAAAAGTTAATAGATTGTCCAAATTAAAGCATAATGTGGTCAAGATCCAATGAATACATACGTAATACATACTTAAGCTTTTCAAATTACAACATTTAAAAATACTTAATTATGTGTCTATATAGGTCAGTGAAGACCATCATAATTCAGATTAGTTAGTAATAAGACATCTAACAAAAAATTATTCAATTGTATCAGTATTAGATTTTCAAAACAAATTCTTTGACTAAAATTTTCAATGAAAGTTTAATAACAAATATATCAATCACAAAATTGAATAAATCATTAAACTTATAAACAAATATAATGAAATGAACAGAATAGAAATTTTTGCAGAGAAAAATTGACACCATGATTGAGTATAGTATCATAAATTCATAATTTGAAAAAATGTTTTGAAGTGTAGAATTGGACACAAACCCAAAAGAAACGGCAAGACTAGTTCATTCAAGTTCTTGCTCTTATAATAGTAAACTCTCTCGTACAAGTATTTATAATGAAGTTACATATACCAACAAAAGATAATTAATTTAATTAACTTTACTTTTATTTTAAAAGATATTATGAATAAATCAAATTTACTTTCAGTGTTATTGACTTTTAAATTTTTCTTTTCACTAATTAATAAAAACACACATATTCAGAATACTTCATAAAGATAATAAAGAAAAAAATTCTAATAGTATATTAAAAATTGTAAAATATCTTATAGAAGATAATTAATTTATTCCAAACTGTGTGTTATATTAAATACGGGAGAGAATGCTTCAGTAAAAGAAAAAGAAAATGAAAAAAGCTTACCTTAAAAGAATCAATGTGCTATTATTAATAGAAATGTAATTTTGTTTGTTGAGAATTTGATTAGAAAGCATTCCCAACGTAAATACTTTTATGGTCTTCTCATAATGTACTTTCTTGTTTCATAATTTTTTACTCTTATTATTACCCTAAAAGTATATCTAAAGTGGATTCTAACTTTCCAAATCAACTTTCAAAGTGATGACCATATAACTTTTCTAATATTAGTTTAAACTATGGTGAGATAATTTATTTTTTACATTTATTCCTGCACGCATTATGTTACTGGTTTATTTTCAAAATAATCATTTTGTCTTTCAAAAAAGTAACTTCAGGATTTGTATTTTGGAAACTTATAGAAACAAATTTTGCAGAACATCCTTATATAAAATATATTTCGGAAATAGCTTTTCAAAACACATCAAATATATTCTAAATAAAATTTTTTAAATTAGTTTTTTCTTTTTAATTTTCTCTTTTTCTCCCCTGCCGCGGTGAAGGTATTATAAAGGATGATTAAAGCTTTCCCTCTTATTGTAGGAGGTGCAGTTAGTAATTATAGGATGCAGAAAGCAATAGCCTACCTCAAACGTCTACAAAGTTTGCAAAGTCCCAGTTACTTACAAACCACGTTTCATATGACAAAATACTTCAGAAGCAAGTGACCACCAAAACCTATAAGCAGAGTCTAGCACATTTACCATGGTCATTGATTTCGAAATTTTCTATTGTCCTTTTTCTAACGAAGTAAAGCTTAATTAACTTCATTTCAAGGCATAAAAGCCCCGGTGAAAAACTAGAGTATCTCATGCTTACATGGAAAAATGCAGTTTCTTCTAGTGAGAGACTTGAACGATTCTGTTACAAATTCCTTTAACCAATGCTCATATCGGGACTTTGTCCAAATATAAACGTGTTCAGATGTCGTTGATCAAATATTTGAAAGGTTTTAACCAATTTAGGTTAACAATTGCGATGTCTAAACTAGCAAATTACTATACAAACTTGTGGAAAGGTGGATTTTGAAATCGAGTTTGTGGGGCTGCAGAAGGAGTGAAAGAAACCTGAAGGGCACCGGTGAAAGGGAACACCATTTTAAGCTTTTGGAATAATAACTAACATTAAATTACAGTCCACCCAATGTGGTATGAAACGTAACAGGATAACTGATAATGTTTGATAACCAATAAAAGTGATTTGGGGAGCACGGTTAATAATATACTAAATTTAACAAATAATGATACAGCAGAGTAATTGAATACATGTACTAAAAATCCACATTTGTTAGATTTTTTTCTAATTGAAATTGTACTTTGATCTCAGCCTGTAAATATTTTATGCATTTCAAATGACCTAATAAGGACTGATTGTATCCGGAGGGAACAAATAAAATGGCAGTTGGAGTATCGCCCCCAATACGATGGTATAAAGAACCACCGACATTCAGATGAGCATAACACCTAAATGGCCTATGAGAAGCAGCTCATCTTTTACCTCGAGATGCAGGTCCACTTCTTGGACCAGGATACCGAGAAAACTGAAGCCGTAAGTGACTGGACTCAGGGTTGAGTTCATCAACTTTATAACCTGTACATCAACCACAATGTCAGCAAACACCAAGAACTTTTCTGCACCATAATATGTGAACTCGTTAAGTATAAGAAACTGTTAGCTTTCCCAACTAATGGAGCACACCTGACCACAGTAGTCACACACATGCCACTGTATTCTAGGTTTTTTAATCTTATTCATTTTCGGTTCTAGTCATTTATTTAGTATTCTTAGAGAACATAAATTTCCTTTAATCACTACATGATGGACGAAAGCCTTATACACAGTAGTTGACATAGGCTACATGGATCACACAATGCTATACAAGTATGTCAAATACCAGACTTTTAAAATATTAATTACCTCTTCATCTCTCAAAACAATTTCATCAAATATTACTTGGCTTTCTTCTAACAAATATAAACCATACAACTGCTCTACTCACAGGCTACTGTGTCGGTCTCTGCACATGTCCGTCCAAACTAACTCATCCAATTTTCTGCGATCTCTATACTAATCAATGCTATACCCCAAACCCAACCTCGTCCCCTTACCCAGCCAATGGGTCTCACATTACACATCCGACAGAGAACCCCACAGCCTGCAGATCATACTGGGTTAATCTTATTACTACCGCTTTGATTACTCATACTGGTAAATCTATTACATTTTTCACGGAACATTCTATGCACACTCTCCTCAACAAATCGAGGCGGTTAAGCACAAAAGAATCTTATTAAGATAACTCTTGTCCTTCGTGGCCGTGGCAATCTTCCCTAACGCTTCTAGTGAGATACAGCTCTCACAACGTGTTAATCACAAGACATCTTTAACTCCAGGTACAAACATTTGGCTAGGTACATTAAATGTGTCTTCTAGGCTATTACATCACATCCAGGTACAAGACATCTTGTTGTTTCTCTCCAACCTTCAAAATATTTCATATTTATTTATATCTCCCTTTTTAGTCTTTATTATTTTGATAATTCTAATTCTTCTCACATAATGCTGTCTCCTGTCAACACAGAACCCCTACTTTTATTCCACCTCCATCTGTTTCTCAAGATGACCTTGTGGTTCCCCTATATGTTCCCAAAGGAGAGACCCAAGTAGCAACCCCTTCAAACATATCAAGGTCAGTCACGACCTAATGACAATAATGTACAAGCTCTTATGACAACTCACGATGACATGTTGACCATTCACTAGTGCTTTCTTCATAACAGGATTTGGGTCTGCCAACTGAACATGATTCACCTATTTCTATGAGAAAAGGTATTTGACTCAACCCAACCCCCACTATATTAACCTTAGTTATCATTGCTTTTCTCCTTTATATTAGGTTTGCCTTTATCCTTTGTCTTACGTTTCTATTCCTGATTCCTATAGGTGAAGCATCATCTAACCCAAAATGGATTATTGACGGTCATTGGCAGCTATTCTGATCTAATATTAGGAACTTTTCTTGCATGACTACGACGAAGATGTATGAATGGAGAGATCTCTTCGTTTTGTTGCTCAGGGGGAGTTCTCAAAATATGGTATGCCAACTTCACAAGTCGCTATATGGTTTTAAACAATCCATGAGCATGGTTTGGCCACTTTTGAACTGTTATACAAAATTCAATTTCATTCATAGTGAAGTTGACCACTCTGTCTTCCATCCCCATTCACCAAAGGGAAACTTTATCTCACTGTCTGTGGATGATATTGAAATTACAGCAAATGATCAAAACGAATTATCAGCCTCAAGCAGTACCTCTCTCACTACTTCCAAAGTAAAACTTGGAAGTTTCGAGACTTGTTTAAGTATAGAAGTTGCACAATCCAAGAATGTATCAATAATCTCAAAGAGGAAGTCCTGCTCTTGAACATCAAAGAAACTGGCGATCAAGTGCGAAATCGGTGGAGACTCTCATGGATCCTAATGTCAAATTACTAACCAATTAGGGGAAGCCCTTGTCGAATCCTTGGAAAATATATGGGTTGGTTGGACAACTATACTATCTGATAGTTACTCATCCAATATTTCCTTTTATGCGAGTGTGGTGAGCCAATTCTTGAACTCTCCTTGCCCAAACCATTGGGATATAGCAATTCGCATAACTGATTAGATATTGTTATGCATAAACTGATACCCAATACAAAGTATTCAGTCCAATGTCGTGATCTCTACTTTAACGCCTACTAGAAAATCCTTTGGTCTCATCTATTGGAGTTCTTACACTAGTAGTTGGCATACCATGCATGTCCTGTACATAGATTAAGTGTAAGACCATGTGAAATCCTTTCCTTATCAAAATCTTCCATAACACTTCTCTAGACACTCCATCATAGGCTTTTTCCAATTCAATAAAAATCATGCAAGCATTTTTCAATAACATTCCATCAATCTAAAGTAAAAGATATGGTTTCTATTGTAGACCTTCATCACATAAAAACAAATTGATTGTCTTAAATCCTCACCTCTGATAAGCTTGATAAATACTTAGTATTTAAGCTTATTAAGCTTTCTTATTTGTTTTTATTCATGTGTTTTGTGTTCATTTCATTAAAAGATGTTGAGTGTTATGTGTTCTTTCGAGTTAGGTATATTTTTCTGGAAATTATTGTGTAGGAAAATGGAAGATTGGAGAGTTGTCTACATTAAGATTGGAGAGTTAATAATTAGCAAGCTAAACAATACCAGGCTCTTCTAAGTCCATACTCCTGTATAATTAGCACAATTCTAAGCATACCCTGGTATAATAGAACATACCTTTATCTAGCATTGTTGTATATCTCAAAATCTTAATAAGTAAATTAGCAAGCTAAACAATACCAGGCTCTCCTATACCTTTGGAATTATTACATCCATGTAAGGCTTTAAAAGCACTCATTTTTGTTTCTGTCTCAAACACTTTTTACCACAACTCCTTATACCTCAAACTGATAACTTTTGGTTCACTCAAGGCTACTCAATCAATCTTCTTAGACTTCTTGTCCTAAATAAGGTAAACATGACCGTGCTAGAGTTATATCAATAATCAAAAGCATATGTTAGTAAGACTCACAAAATATCCTTGTCATCAATCTTCGACCTTAACCTTCCACTCTTAGATGTGAATAAATTTTCCTTCAACTTCTCAAATCAAGTGTTCATAACTAAAATCGGAAACCGTAGAGAAATTGAGACTAGCATGTCCTTCCCCATTAAGTTATCCCAAACCAAAACAACAATGAACTCTTGAAAATTTCCTTCCCTCACTACCAACATAGTTATATTAATATTAATTTTAAATCTTAATTAAATATAAAAGTTCTTAAATTATTGAAATAAGGAACAAATCTTATATAATTAAAAATATCAAGATTATCTATAGCTATGAATAATGAGGATTCTATTTGTAACTGCTCTTTAGTGTACACATTATGTTACCTGTTTTACTCTTATGAATATAACCTGTCTTATTTTTCATATTTGTAAAAAAAAAAAAAACTACCTAACCAACTATTAACAATGAGGATTCTATTTGTAAGTGCTCTTTTAGTGTACACATTATATAACCACTAAAAAGAATTCCTACTTACAACATAACCTATCTTATTTATTTTACTGTTCGTAAAAAAACTACCTAAAATGATCCTTTTTATAATTGTTTCCTTACTTTTTTTTCTGTATTGATTTTTTTACTATTAAATATAAAATTTACTAATATTTTATATTTTAATAATTATTAAGAACAACATTTTTATTTTTTCCTGTATCATATCTTTATTATTAGAGGAAACCAAATCTCCTCCATTTACTGTACTATTTCCATTTTTTCAATGTAAATAAAGCCTTATGTTGCCTTCAGAACACACGGTTTCAACTCAATGTTTCTCTTTTTCTTATAGCTTAATGTGTTATCTAGAGCCTTTTCCAGAGCTGTTTTGGTCGTAGACTAAGTATCTCCAAAGGATTTGTTTTTGGGCAAACCTTTCTATCTCCCGTTTGCATGCATTGTTCTAGCAAGTTCTCAAACAACCATCATTTTCTTTAACAAACATAAGATTGGGACCATGCCAAGGCTATCCAACTGTCCATACACCCTCATGTGCATCTTCTTTCCCATTCCAACCACAACTCCAATCGACGCCTAACAACCAATCAACATGTGCCTAAGTTGCCTCCTTTGTGCACTCCTACCTCTATGGTGGAAGCTCCATTAGAGCAACAGTCCAAAATACTGTTCACTTTCCTTGGATTATTTTATCATTTTTTTTTCTATATTTCAATAAGAAGTCTTCCAACACCACATCAATATCTAGAACAAATTCTCCCATTTTTTCTCACCATATTGTTAAGTATTGAGAAGATGGACGGGTCACACTATTCAACTTGGGCTTCATAAATCAGGTCATGCTTAAGTGGGATGGGCTACAAATCCCATTTCACTACAATTGTTGAAAATGCTCCTACAGAACAACATGAACAATGGATAAAAATTGACAAATCAAAAATTCAGTGTTATCCAATATTCACACTTCACTGAAACCTACCTAGTTTCCATCCCTATTTGTAGTGAGGCATGTTTGATTTATACCAAAGACACATAACATTGGTAGACAGGTGCCAAGATCTCAAAAAGAGTCTCAATGTTTCTCTCCTTATCTTAATTGATATGTTCTCTCCTAACATCTCTTTGAGTTTATTCCATAATATAGACTTGTTCCGTCTAATGACGACATATGTAATCACTTCTTCATCACTGTTAATATTCCTCCATCACCACCAGATGACTCTCCATAACTCGATATGCTTCAACACCCATTCAAGTACATGAATGTCGTTCAAGCGTATTGAATTCAAGTAGGGGACCCATCTTTGATAGATAATGATATAGTGGGGGTCACGCTTGATCCTTCCCCATCTCTGTCTCCCGTACTGAACCCTGTCTTCTCTACATATGACTAGTCTATTATTATTTAAAATGATATATGCTCTACCTTAAACTATCATCAAGTTTCCATCACACATTATACTTTTTTTTCCTCAATATCTCCTACTCCTATTCCTAATTCTCCCAATGAAGCTTCATCTCACCCAGAGTAGCAACAAGCATCAATTGATGAGATTTGTGCCCTTCATAATAGTTTGGGAGTTAGTTCCTCCAACTGACAGATCAATTGTTGGGTGTCAATGGTTGTACACTTAAAACAGGACATGTAGTTGCTAAAGGAAACTGACAAAATCTATGAAGATTATACTGACACTTTCTCTTTTGCAGCGAAAATGACATTTATTCGACTTTTCTTTTACATTATAGCAATTCACCACTAGACTCCTGTTTCAGCTTAACATAACATTCATTTCTACATGGTGATCTTGATGAGAAAGTCTCCATAGTGCGACCTACAAGATTTGTTGTTTAGGGCGAGTTATCTAAGTAGGTCTCTGGTTTAATGTCATTATCCTTGAGGATGTATCTATCTCATTGTATATATGAACATCTTTATCATAGGAAATGATAAGGAGGGTATTGTCCAACTAAAATAATATCTTGCTTAAAAGTTATAGGCAAAAGATCTTAGACACTTGAGGTACTCCCTTGGTAAAGAAGTTGCGCAATCCAGGGATGGTTTGGTCATATATCAAAGAAAATATGCTCTGGACATATTTAGACAAAACAATGATGTTTAAATGCTAAGATTGTGGACACACTAATGGTTTTGGGTGTCACACTTGTACTTTATCAAGGAAAATCATACTTTGATCCTGACATCACCTCATTGTTGTGACTCATCCTGACATCATCTTTACAATGAGCACAGTAAGTCAATTTTTTAACTCTCCTTGTCAAATCCAGTGGGATGAAGTCGTACAAATCATGAAACATATTAAGAATGCTCTCAGAAAAAGCCTCATTTATGAAGACAAGGGATATAGTAAAATTAAGGTATTTTGGTGATGATTGGGTAATCTCACCAAGCCATATACGCTCCACTTCAAGTATTGCATTCTTGTTGAAGGTAATTTACTATTGTGGAAAAGCAAGAAACAAAATGCGTGGCAAGATAAAGTACAGAAGCAGAATACAAAGCAATGACATTAGTCACTTCTAAGGTAATGGCTAAAACAACTACTTAAAGAGCTTAAATTTGATAAAATTTCTCAAATGCACCAAATGTGACAACTAGGCATTACACATTTCATCTAATCTTGTCTTTCATGAGAGGACCAAACATATTGAGGTGATTGCCATTTCATAAGAAAAAAATTGGTGTCCAATGACATCACTGGATTTTTTGGCTCTAGTGAATAGCTGGTTAACATATTCACCAAGTCTTTAAGAAGACCAAGGATTGTTTATATTTGCAAGATGTTGGGCACATATGACCTAAATGATTCAGCTTTTAGGGGGTGTTATACCGCAAATCTTGTCATAAAAAATATCTAGACTATATGTCTATTTATTAAAAACGTTTTATTTATTCCCATATCATATTTACGATAAGAGGGTACGAAATCTCCTCTATTTACCGTGTTGATTCCCTTTTTTTCAATATAAATTAAGCATCTGTGTTGTCTAATTAGTTTCAGCTCAATGTCTCCCTCCTTCCTATAGCTTAAGCAAAAGAAAATAATGAAATATAGAAACTACTCCCAAGAGGTAATCAAATAACTATAAAATATTCTAACATGCAATAATGTTGAGATATTTTATAGATATTCTAACAGTTTTATCGCTGGGAACATGCTCCCAACAATAGTCATTAGTTCAAAAGGTTTAACCATGCAAAGGCAGTGTTTGACATGTGCGTAGAATAGGATAAAATATGAAATATGGGTTGTCTTTGGCGCGTTTTGATATAAGCATAACAAGATATGAGGTGCAAATTCAGTTCCACAAAAAAAGAAGGCATTTTAAATATAAATTAGAACATAAGATTCAAGCGTAGATGACATTTTGGTTTCACTAGGGGGTGGAACAAACAAGAATAGAGCAGAATGTTCACATTTGATTCTATTTGCACACCAAATTCTGCCTGAATGCTCTCTAATTCATAACAATCATCAACATTTCATCTCATTTTAAAATGATGCAGGTATGTAAGTTACAAAACCAAAACATAATTTACTTTTATATCAGCAGGTAATTGTAAATGATACCTTGCAAGGCACTCATAGCAGTTGCTGCACAAGCTGGATTTGCAAAGTCCACAAAACAAAGGATTAAAGGGTCTCCACCACGCTGCAATGAACAGCCATTTCACCACAAAGAGGATCAACTTTTTACCAACAAACTAAATACCAAAAGATGAAAAGAAGCATCTGTTGCAAACAGTACACTTACATGTTTGGATTCTTTGCTCACAAGTCTCACTTCTCTGTACCCAACAAAGGGGCGGAAAATATCTAAGGTGATGTCAAGGAATTTGAATAACTGAACTAAAATCAATGTAACTCAGAAATAAATGAAAAGCAATAAGATAATTCCCAATCATTGCATTAGAATAAAAAGGATACGAGCCACTTCTCTTCTTGTACTATCAGATGGGAGGCCTTCAACATACAAAGTGCTAGAAGCATCTGGAGGTAGAGGTACCGTCTCAGGTCCAGGCCTGGAAACAGCATCTACAGGTAGCTGACCACCATAATTAACACCCCGTCCATTTGGTGCTAGATCTGGACCACCACCCCCATGACGCCCCAAAACAGCAGGATCAGCTAGTGAATGGCCTGGTAATCCGCCACCACCACCCCTAGCCAACCCAATACCACCAACTGTACTGGCTTCCCCAGAGGCAAATGAAGAAACTTGCTGTATAAACAAAACAGGATGCATGATCTCATAAGCAAACAGTGAAAGACCCAAAAAAACAGTAGTGAAAGTGCCCAAAAACCCAACACTGAAATATTTAAGAAAGCACAGCAAGATGAAGTGTTACCCCACTCTGAAGGTAGCGATCATAAGCAGTTCCAATTGTTTTTGTGTCCTTTAGCATTCGGTGCCCAGTACGGTCATCATCACGAGCAATATAATTATGAATCTCATTACCTGAAGACAGACCAGAAGCTGGCATATCTGAAATGAAAAAATAAAATAATAACATTAAAAATATAATTGATACAAATCAATTCTATAGCAAAGAGTACTAAAGCTGTAAACACTATATTGAAAATTCTCCATCATATATGTTTCCTATTCATACACTGGCACTGCTATAGACTGAATAGAATAGAAGAATGTCCTTTTTTGGTGCAGCTTTAGGAAACCCAAATCATGATTTGCTGACACAGCAGAAAGATATCATTACTTGTCAACTCATGCACCATCAGAATATCAAGATCCAATATACTAAAAGGAACTAATAAAGCCAAAATGACATAAACAGAAAAGGTTTTAAAAGAGAACTACACGAAAAGACAGAAAATGTACCACACGACACAAGCTTTCATGAACTAAACCTTCTGGACCTAATAAGCCTAATTGTACATAATAAAATTAAATTAACTAATCCACCAATCAGCATATCTAATCCAACGGATAGAAAAATGAGTATAGCAATAAATTTAATTTAAAGAACATTAGAAGAAAACAATTTGAAAAAAGATCAACAATGTAACCAGGTTAATAGAAGGGAATCACATTCATCCAAATATCTCTTATGAGAAGATGGAAACAGACAAATACACTTCTTCCCAATCCAATGAAAGAGAACGTGTTCTTTCTAGGTATACTACATGAGGCTCCCCTGTCAACTTCCCACAATGGTGAACAAGATAAAACTCACAAAGCCAGGGTGCCAGAGGTAGGAAAAGTGGATAAACCAAGAAAAAATGCAATGCCAAATTCAAGAGAGAGAGGAGAGGAATTCAAGGTTTCAAAGTTGAATTCACAAGAGCTAGACAGTAAAAAACACCAGTAGCAAATGGAAATGCAATCGTTGCGCTATAAGGTTGGATTTTCTATTTTTTGAAATGAACTGAAATATGTGGATTTTCAAAATTTTGATCAGAAAATAATGTAAAAATGGAAGATAGAAGACAAAATTAGCGAGTTTACAATCATAAATATGTAGGAAAATGAGAGAAAAGGTGTATGTATATGAGTGGGTGTGTGATAGAGCTTTCTCAAAGCTCAATGCCGCAATGCAAAGGGAAATTTCTTCACGGTGGATACAATGAGAACTCTGACACCATGGAGAAAAACGGCAGAGAGCCCAAGACAAGATAGAATGACAGGACAATTAAAATGAAATCCAGGTGGCTTATATTATATCTACAATACGTAAAGTAGCTAACTTACAACTAAATTTGTAATTACTAACTATTTATTTAATATATAACATTCCGTTTATTCGACAATTGAGATTTTGTCAAATGAGATTATCATGCAACCTTCCAATCACTCCGGATTAACGTCAACAAACATACATTTTCTTGTCCAATTTATTAACGAACAAAAGTATTACCCACCCCTCTCCCAAAACCAATCCAAAACTGTGTAGCAAAGGAAACAGACACAAAAATAAAAAGAGAGGCGTCAACTTATTTGGGCTCTCCAATATCGTAAACAAAAAGGAAATCCAAATAAACAGTATCTCAGACCTTAAATTGAATTATCACCCCAAGTATAAACCCTATGCAATGTCTATAGTCCAAAAGGCGTTTGTCTTCTACATTAACAAAACCTTAACAAATTCTACACTAGAAGATTGATCGATTGTCTTCTAACAAAAACACCAAGATCCCAACGCAAGTTAATAAAAACCCCACAAATTAACGGAAAGACCAAAGAAAGACAGACACCATTAAACCACAACAGAACCTAATAAGCTAGAACAAGCGAACAAATTAGCACCGTTTAACGCGCAAGCATATTGGCACTTAACGCCCAAATAAATTGCGACAACCAACAACAAATAATTTAGGTTAAATTGTTCCATTGGTCCCAAATTTCGTATGAAAATTTGAATTTGGTCCCTCATTTGGAAAAAGTGTTAAATAGGTCCCTAATTTTGGAAAGTTGTCTCAATAAAGCCCCTTCCGTTAAAAATGCAAAAACGGCGTTAAGAGCACAGTGACGTGGAAATGGTGAACGGAACTGAACAGTGAAGTGGCATATTGAATGTGGTACACGTGGAAATATGAAATGGTTTAATAATTACTGTTATTAATAGGTTGTAATAAAACTGTAATTAAGCTGTAATAGGTTTTGGGATTAAGCTGTAATTAAGCTGTGTAATAAAACTGAAAGTGAAAGGGTTGTAATAAAAGAGAAAGGGCGAAATTGGGATTCAGGGTTCGTCTAGGGTTTTTTGAAATCGGAGGAAGAGGTGTTGGAAACTTGACTTTCGAACAGAAGCGAGGGTGTGGGATGTTTGTGCTGGAAATTTAATGCGGAGAAGACTGTATTGCTCCTCACATTCATCCCGCAAATAGGATGTATTCATGAATCATGAAAAAGAGAAAAAAATAATTAGAGAATATTATGTCTGTTCATACGCTCTGTTTTTAATCTTATTCAACAGCTCATAATGCTCAGTGCTTCCGCAAACAAGTTATCAAAGCTAAAGGAACAAGCTGAAGGATATGCTTCCTTAATAATGGAAGAATTAGATCCAGAAAACCTGGGTTATATCGAGGTAAGAGTGAGAGGAAATGTTATTACTAGAAAAAGATAGATACATGAATTACAGCAGACAACTGAGCAGTGCAAGCGTAAATTGGAGTCAAAATATGACTGATACAAGGTCTGGAAATGATATACAAAGATTGCGCAGGACCCTCCAATGTATTGCATTAGAGTATTGGAGAAGGGGTTGGATTTTGTTATTGTGGTGGGTTACCATTGCTACCCTCTTTGGCTGGAAATTTTTCCAGTATAGAAACAGATCAACTTTTCAAGTCATGAGCTACTGCATACCCATAGCCAAGGGTGCTGCAGAGACACTCAAGTTCAACATGGCTCTCATCCTCTTACCAGTCTGTCGAAATACTCTCACATGGCTTCGTTCCACCGGAGCCAGGAAGTTTGTGCCCTTCGATGACAACATTAATTTCCACAAGGTAAGACCAACTTCGGATATTTCTAAATGTTGAAGGTTCTGAACTATTTTTCAATAAATTTAAATATAAATGACACGTTTCAGTCCACCATATCCACGTCACTGTGCTCTTAACGCTGTTTCTGCATTTTTAACGGAAGGGGCTTCATTGAGACAACTTTCCAAAATTAGGGACCTATTTAACATTTTTTCCAAATGAGGGATCAAATTCAAATTTTCATACGAAATTTGGGACCAATGGAACAATTTAACCAATAATTTACAAACGAAACAGAAAATTGCAAACTTTCACAACAATTCAAGAAAAAGTGGGCAAATTGCACAAAAGATAACCAAAACTGCAGCACGAAGAAAATCGAGGGAAAAAGAAAAAACCATATTCGGAACGCGGTCGCTTGAGCATGCCGGAGTGAGGGAGAAGCGCCTGTTGGCGATTCCAATAGCCGTCCGTCATGGCCGAAGAATCCCTAATTTTTGAAAAATGGGTATTTGGGGAATGGCGGAAACCCTAACCGTAGGTGTAGTTTGCGTGTTGCTGCTGTTGGTGTAGAAAACTGAGTCAGTTTGATCTGTGTGATGGGACTAACTAAAGACTGAGGAACTTCACTACTCTAAGTTGGACAAATGGCAAATAAGTGTTTTTCTAATTATATCCTGTGTTTTGTTTTATGTGGAGATGACGCAGGGTTTAATCCTCTGAATTAAAGAAGAAAAAAATAAAAAAAAAAAAATATATATATATATATATATATATATAATTACTTGTATATTATCCAGTTTGGGGTTAGTGTGTCAAATAGGTACTCGATCTAAAAGAAATGTTAATTGCATCTCAACTTTTGAGAAAGTGTTTCAATTAGGTTCATTTTCGATAGAGTTGACTAACATCACGTGTAGGGATGTCAAAAATATTCGTACCCATAGGTATCCGCGGATAAAACCCGCAATGGATAAGAAATGGATATTAAAAATGGATACCCGCTACCCGTGTGTACGGGTATTTTTGATACCCGCATGTTAACGAAGCGGGTACGGGTATCATAGTATCCATATCTGTGGATACCCGTACCCGTTAAACTTTAATTCACAAAAATACCATTATAGATATATATATATATATATATATATATATATTAGTAAAAAACATTTTGTCCTAATTTTTTTAAGTTGCACATCTTATCTTCTGTCTTCATTCTTCTAACGTCAAATATTGGTACGTTGTTTTCTTTCAAGTACATCCCTTAACATTTTTCTCTTCTCCTTATTGAAATTGGGCATATACATCAAACCATATATAGATAGTGACGTTTATGGTATGTTTGTTGTCAAATGATGGAATCAAAATAAGAATATTTGGCACGTGACATTTGAGGTTTATTATTTGATTATTTTTTAGGAATCAATCGGAGAAAGTGGACTTGTTGATCAAAACACTAATTAAAGAATTTCCATCGTGTTGAACGTCATTTTGTATTTATTTTTATAATTATTTGGACTTGAGTTAGTTTAAAATTTATTTAAAATTTATGACAGTGATGTATTTTATTTTATTTTATTTGAATTTATGATTAAATATTTATTTTTTAAATAATTTTGTAAATACCCGTGGGTACCCGTGGATATCCGCGGGTATGAAAAAAATATACGGGTACCCGCATAATGGATACTCGACGGATATGGGTACGGGTACGGGGCAGATATTTATCTAGCGGGTAGGGTACGGGAGAGCTACTACCCGTACCCTACCCGCCCGTTGACATCCCTAACCACATGTCAGTTTGTGGTTTTTTCTTCTTTTTTTAATTTTTTTTTTAATTTTTTGAAAAATAAAAATAAAAATGTCATGTGTCAAGTCCCTGTGTGTGACACATGGCATTGTCAGTGTCACGTGGCATTACAATGCCACATGTCAGTATCATTATCAGATGTCATTGTGTTGATTTCGATTTAGTCCCCATATATGTTTTTTGTTTCAATTTAGTACCTACTTATGTGTATCTGATTCAATTTTGACCTAATATCTTTTAATAATTAAAATCCATTTTTTATAAAATTAAAAGTAATTAAGTATAAAAGTTTTAAAAAAATTAAGTATTTGATATTTATATTAAAATTTAGTGGTAAAAGTCATTTTATTAAGTCATTTTTAATAAAAAAAATTAGTATAACATTCATACCAATAGAAATTTTGGTTTAAAATTAGTAAGAGACAACATTGTTCTATTTTGGAAAAAAAATAAAAATTAACAAACTTAATAAAAAAAGTAATTAATAAAGTAATATGTTAAAAAGTCGTTTTTAATAAAAAATACTAGTATAACATTTATATGTAACGTCCCATTTAATTATTAAACGAAATTAAAGGAAACGTCACGCAACGATAGTACAGTAGCGTAGCCTTGGGGTCCTTATCGCAACCCCTATAACCTGGGCACACCACGATGCCAACAGAAAATCAGAAACAAGTCAACAAAGAGTATAGAGTAGAAATGCATAAAGCGATACATGGGCCATAGCCCTAAAGAAATCACGAAGAAAATAACTCCAGCCCAGATGGCTAAGCAGCGGAATCACCATTCCCTTGTTGACCACGAGAACCTCGCCCATCTGCTCCCATCAATCAAATTGATGATCATCGCAAGAAAGAACAGCCACATACAATACAACCATGCAACAAAACGGGTAAGCTAGAGCCGACAACATATTCATCATACAATCAAATATATTTCACCATCCCATATCCATACAACAACCAAGCATGTTATGACCTTTCATTCAATACACTACGACTCGACTCGACTCATCCGGATACGTATAACTTAGTCGGATTCAGCGGATGCTTGCACTTGTAGTGGATACCTCTGCTCACCCCCGAGCTATTTTTTACAAGTGTTATGATGGATCAATTTTCCCTCACCACAAGGTTAGCCCTTAGTGAATTTCAGGCCTCCTGCTACTCTCACCACATGAGTCAGTCCGCTCTAGGTGAGACTAACTGACTCCTCAGAGTGTCAGGATGCAACCTTACCTTGAATCCTTACCTAGTTATACAGATGGGGAACCACCATGAACACCCACTAACAAGGGCCATGGAATTACGTCCCGACCACTGAAGCGCGACCCTGAAAGTCTCACCTAGAGACCCCAAGGAATTATGCGCTGACACAGACAAAATACGATCATACAATCAAATAATATTCACCATGCAAAGATACCCTCATTATATCAACCTTTAAAGTCGTTACCTTTCAATTTCCAGATCCAACCCATTCCAACTTATCATAATCCATCCATGTACATAGAATTCAACTCATCTCATTATCATGCCACTTTAACAACACCAAATCTCATTTAGCTCACATGTCAATACTCATACCAAACTCATCATTTATAATTCATGAATCATGCTACGTATACATCACACTCCATTATATACATGTCCCTCATCATAACATTCATACCCAACCAAAATAGATCATCCAGAAATAAACAAACATCCAAACACAACGCTGTCTCGCCCAGCACCTCGCTCAGGCTGAGGGGTCTCGCTCGGGCGAGACACTCTCGCTCATGCGAGTTCCCCCTCCGCCTAGGCGAGGGCTCAAAATAGGAACATGAAACAACGCGGGATCTCGCTTAGGCGAGACCCCTCTCGCCTGGGCGAGTTGTCTGCTCGCTCAAAATTAAAGAGTTGGCCGCCTGGGCGACCTTGGGCGAAAAAGGCTTGGGCGAGCCTCTGCCAGACTCGCTTAGGCGAGTCCGACTTGCCTGGGCGAGATTACCAGGTCTCGCCCTAGATTCACCTACAGCAGATACAATTTTCCAAACCCTTCAATCATACAAGATATCCCACGCACCACAGATAGCGATTTATCCATACAAACATCCAGCAGGTTCAAACAGATCAAAGACAACCCAAAAACAGATTAGGGACAACTCAAACTCGAAACCCTAACTTCCCGTACCTGGAAAAGCTTAGTAGAGATCCTGGCGGCACGACCACGGGCACAACGGCTTCTAAGGACGAACTATAGGGCTGAAAACAGAGTGGGACAAAACTAGGAGATGGAGTTAGCAGAGGCTCTCAATTGAAGTTTCAATAAGGTGAAGAGGGACCAGTACAAACAGGAAGGAATACTTACATGGAGTAGCAATCTCCCTTAGCTCAACATGACTGTGAATAAACCCTAGCAGAGGGGTTGACGGCTGCAGAACTAGGTTCTGTGAAAATGAGCGAAAAGCGAGGCTTAGGGCAACGAAAGATGGTTTTTATCTACTGGGCTAGCCCTTAGGCCCACTTACCAGGACAACCCCTTAAAATATAGGGCAGGGAGAAATGGAAATATTTTTAATGGGCCTTACATTTTACAAATAATAAATTTGGTCTAAAATTGAGAGAAACAATATAAGTATTAGTATTTAATTTTGTAAAAATATTTATACTTAATTATTTTTAATCTTATAAAAAATGGATTACAAAAATATTTTAATTTTTAAAAAAATTTGGGACAAAATTGAATCAGATATACTTAGGTACTAAATTGAAACAAAAAGACATATATAGGGACTAAATCGAAATCAACACAATGACATCTGATAGTGACACTAACATGTGGCATTGCAATGTCATGTGGCACTGACAATGTCACGTGTCACACACATGGACTTAACACTTGACATTTTTATTTTTATTTTCAAAAAATTAAAAAAAATTATAAATTTAAAAAAAATTAAAAAATAAAAAAAATCACAAACTTACACGTGGCACGTTGACTAACGGTGTTAGTCAGCTCCGTTTGAAAGGGACCTAATTGAAACACTTTTTTCAAAAAATTGGGATGCAATTGACACTTTTTTTAAACCGGGTACCTATTTAACACACTAGCTCCAAATTGGGTACTATACGAGTAATTATAAAAAAAAACTAGTATTTTATCGAGCTACTACAGTATTAAAAAATTAAAATATATTTATTATATAAATATAATTAAAATTTTCTATTGCGTAAATTTGAATAGTAACATTTTATTAATTTATTATTTTTAAGTTATTCACATATTTTAAAAAATAAATTGGTGCAATATTTTTAAGTTATTTATATATTTTGTAATACTTTAATATACAACTTTTTCAAAATCAATTCTATCAATTAAAATAAAGAATCTAAATTTAAATTTAAATGAAACAATAATTAATAATTTCATATGTTTCAAAACAATTAATCAAATATTTTATTTTGATACAAGAAAATAAAATAAATTTTACAATTTTAAAATCAATTAATAAAAATTTAAAAAACCTTTATATATATATATATATATATATATATATATATATATATATATATATATATATATATATATATATATATATATATATATTGTCTAAGAGTATCTATACTAGTATAGAAGGAATTTTTCATCCTCTAAATATTTTTTATATTAAAATAATTATTTTTGAAGTAGCCTTCTATTTAAATTTATTAATTTTTTTATTTAATCATCTTTTAAACTTAACTACTTTTTAATTAATTGAATTATATCTATAAATAAATAAAAATTACTTATAATAAAAATGAGTTCAAAAAGGATAACAGACTTTTATTATTTTTGGGCAAGTTATTGAACACATTGTAGTTATTAAGTAAGATCTTTTGTTTGTCCAAAAGACATCTTGTTCCTCGTTATTAAAAGACTATCAGCTGATTCTCTTAATCATCTCTATTTTATGTAAAGAAAATTCTCCAATTTTATTTCAGGACTACATAATAATTGCATTTTCACCCTCCAACTTCATCCTATAATGCTGCAAACTTTTCATAAAAAAACAAAAAAAGGAAGATGACAAGTAAATAATCTTTTTGCCTTGATCAAGACATCTGAGAAGATAGTAGGTCAATGCAACTGAATGTCATTCTTCGGTGCATATATCAACAAAATATCATCTTCTGAAAGTTGAGATGATTGTTCCCCTTAGACACCAACATCCATACAAGAATAAATGCTAGAAGCCTTTCATTAATCTCCATCTCACTTGTCTTTTATGGCCTTATATTTTCACCTTGAGAAACAATTGAGTTTCTACAATAACCAAGATATACAAAAAATTTCTTGAAGTTTTTCTTCTCTAAGAGAGAGTCTCCTTCAATCTTTAACACAACAACATGTATCCAATTGTATTGGCCACTTTAAATTTCAACCCATTTTACCTTAGGAAATAAAACTCCTCCAATAAGTTTATAGTAGAAAACTCTTACCAAGTAAAGAAAGGACTATCCTTTAATTTCTACAAAGGACTTCCAATGCATTAAAATGTTAAAAACACAGTTATTACAATTAGTTACAAGGATCATAAACAATAACATTAAAAGTCTCAAAACTATAAATTTGTAGATGTTGCCTGATTTAATTGATTATAGTATTTACATAATTGATTAAATTCATCAAACTTCTAAACAATGGCCAAAATATAAACCCCAAAAGAAATATATGTTTAGCCCAAATACAAGGCCTTATGAAAAGACTCATTACAAAAAAAAAGGTTAATCCTATACAAAATATACTACTCCTAATCGTATATTTACAATCAAGGAAAATGATTGCGTTTTTCCACTGATCCATGTTGCAACTCCTTAAATGGGTTTTCATTATTTATCGATAGAATTTACTAACAACCATAATCAATAAGTAATTACCTACTATCAACAGTTTCGCTGTCACTAATTACTAACAGATTTCACAACCTATTGGTAAATTTTAACAACGACCATTTAGCAACAAATTTTTTATCGTCAATAATTCGTTGATAAACTCAAATTACCAACCAATTTTCGTTATTTTCGATGAATTGTGTCGGTCGATAATACATGATTTTCTTGTAGTGAAGACACCATAGAGAGACACATATGGTACTTTCTAAAACACAATGCCAGCATACACAATCACATTGACTTTTACTATGCAATGTCGTTTGTCACATCAACAAATGTTTAACGTCATTAGATGACGAGAACATTATCCATTCATTAATAAAGTTTGAAGATGAAAGTGATTCAAAGTTTCACATAAAAACAAAGTCCAAATTCACATAAAATTTCAAAAATTAAAAACACATTTAACCCAAATGTAATCTAACAAAAGAACTATCTAAAGTTATTAAAGCATACTAAGTTTTAGATCCAAACTAATTATTTCAACACATAAATATGCATTTTTAGATTATTGTAAAAGATATACATATGCACTTAACCCCAACACGAGGGAAAATTGGCTTGGCTTCACCAAGTACTCTTTTGCACCTTCAATATTATATTAACATTCTATCTCCCTCATTGCTCAAAACGAGGATGAATAAATGAATTTGAGTTAGATTTGAAGGTAAAATTTGTGTTGTTTCTTTTAAGAAATTTAGAGATAAAAACGAATAGATTTGAGAGTGAAGTTTATGAAAGTTTGTGAATGATTTGATTGATGTGATAGGTAAAAAATTAAGTTGTAATAGATTAAAATGTAAGATTACTATTTTACCCTTATAGTTAAAATTAATATTATATATATATATATATATATATATATATATATATATATATATATATATTATAATATATAATAATAATAATGCTACGACACATGATCAACACACCTACCTTTTTCATTTTTGAAGCTTCTAGAGCAAAGCCCCTACATAAGGAAATGCAAAGGCTATCAAATTTGTCATTGACATTTTTCGCTTGTTCAAGTGAAGTATTGGTGGCATCCACCAACATGATCACCCTATTTTGCAAACCACAATCAAGAATTGATTGTAACGAAAATGGGAATCGATTCTAATGAAAAATGTAGAATCTATTTAATTAATTCCCTCACACTTATAAAACTTTGTAAAAACTAAGGACATTAGTGTAAAAATACAATTCTCAACCACAAATCTCCTCATCTCAAGCGAGACAACATCATGTAATAATTCCGCAAATTCACTCATTCCTTCGTTCTCAAAGCACATGAAACAAACACAAATGAATATTACAAATCCACGTCTCACAATTCCTTTGAACATGAAATCTTTTAAAGAAAATACAATACCAAGTTATTTTGTTATATGCATACACAAGTTAACATACAACATTTTTTTTTCCGTGTTATTAGTGTAAAGTATTGAAAACTGTAGAAGTTATTTGTGGTTGAAAGAATGTGTAGATGTTTTCTCCATGACCCAAAAGTTTAAAACATTCTTTAGGTCATAAAAACTTATATTTTTAGTTTACGTAAGTTCTTGATTAGCTAAAACTTTCTCGTATGCAAAACTTAACTTCAAACCCAAAATTTCAAATCTGTTTGTTGTATTGGAATATTATTATTCTCTACCAATATACATTTTGGTTCTTTTGTTTCTTTCTTTCCAATAAAAGAAAAGAGTGAAACGAACACGAAACATTCTTTTGTTAGCATGCTAAAAAGATGGTTCAACTATTTACCAAAAAAGGAAAGTTGGTTTCATCAACATTACAACACTAGCAAGGTTTGATATGAGTGGTTTTGGTGTCATAGGTTCCTAGTTCCAACCCCAACCCGTTGTTCTTGCACGCACCCTTCAAAACCTTAATCAAATCCACACACATGCTCCTCACGTGCTCCTCCCACCCCCTCTGCATAACCAATAAAATCACTGCCACACCGTTTCGCTTTGCCACGTCATCCCTCACCTTCACATTACCGCTCAAACAGCACAAGCTCCACAGCACCACCACTGCGTCCTCCGCCGCGGCCTTCGCCGCCTTCGTCACTCTCTCCACTACCGCCGCTGCACATGAAGGCTCCGCTGCCATCGCCTCCCTCCCCTCCGCGCATGTGGCCAGCACCGCCAGTACCCTCAGACACCTCTCCGCCGTCTTCGCCGACGAACACTCTCGTAAAAATTTCGAAACCAATTCGACAACACCGCAATTAACTAGTTCCACCTTCGCGGAGCGAGTCACCGAAACGACGCCTAGAAACAACAAAACGGCATCGCGTAACTCCTCTCCACCGTCCTTCAAAAAACCTGTTACCGAAGACAACAGTCCTTGCGTTTCCGCGATGGATTTTGAGGACTGAAAATCGCACGCGAGAAACTCCAAAACTCTAACCGTTTCAATCTTCGATTTCGTAGATCCGTTTCGCAAAACGAAAATCATCGAATCAAAGCATTGTTGGCGAGCGTCGAAAATTAGCCTTCGGATTTTCTCTGGATTTCCGTTTTCTCGGAGGACCGAGTCGAGAAGGTAAATCGCGTTTTCAGACGCGTCTATCCGCGAACTGCACCTGGCCAGCGCGCGGACGATGGCAGCGTCGAAGCCGGGAAAGTAGGCAAGTTTCCGACGATTTTCGCCAGAGGTTGTGGCGAATTCGGCGATTTTGGAGAGGGTTCCGGCGAGGTCATCGTCGGCGGTTTGGATTTGGCGGAGGAGGGAGTGCAGGTTGTCGGCGGAGGAATCCGGCGAGGGAGGTTCGGCGGAGAGGAGCCACAGGCGGATGAGACGGTGAAGGGTGAGATTGGGAATGAAGTCTTTGGAGGGAAGAACCTGCATGGTGGCGGGACACGTGTCGTGTCCTGAGTCAAGCCAGTGCTGAATGCTGGCGCGATCGTATGTGACGCCGGTGCAGAGGCTCACGGGGGATTGCATCACGTCCATTGAAATTGGGCACCGAAAGAGACTCGGAACGGTGATGTATAACTTCTCCCTTATCTTTGCCATTCTTTCCTTTAATAGCAATGCTTTTGTTTTCTCTTCTGCTTCTTTCTCTTTGGTTTCTCACACACAGCACAACACAGAGCTTAAGAAGATAGAGGAGATATTATTATACACACACTTGACACAGAGTGTGGTCCATTTAAACGGGTGTGTGGTCCATTTAAACGGGTGTGTGGTCTTTGGTCAAACTTTTGTTTCTAATAACAGTGGGACTCTAACTGGAAAAATATGACAGAGTGAGAAGGGTGGTATTCAAGAGGAAAACGACATCTTTCATTGTTTGACCAATCCTTCAAATATTTTGAAAATTTTGAGGTGCAGTTTTGTACAGATGTTTCACTAGGTCATCTTAACTTAAACGGTCATCCATTTTCTTTTCTTTCTTCTATTTTCTTCTGTGATAACACATATGAATCATTTTCATTATTTATTAAACCAAGAAACGAGGGTTGAACCATGGTCACACTTCATAAATAGCTTTGAATTGAGAACCGAGAATATTAAGAGTGTTTAGGATATGACATCCAAGTTTGATGTGTTCAATAAGTATTTTTAAGGTGGGGTAGAATATATTTGGAAATGGTATTAATTAGCTTAGAAGGTAACTCTCCTGAAAATGATGTAAAGAATGGGAGTTTTGATTTTTTTTTATTGAATTTTTTTAATGTTGTCATCTATTGGACATTAAAAATCTATTAGACATTAAAAATACATTGTATTAATATTTTAAATATTTTCTTAATATATTTTAAAATATTGAAATTAAGAATAATTAATGTATTATGAAAATACAGCAGAGAACAACAAAAGAAGTTTCCAAAGAATCCAAATTCAAAATAATACTGTTAGTTAGCATCTAAAAGCATCTAAATTGAAGTTATATATATATATATATATATATTACTTACAAGAGAGGAGTATATGAAAACTAAGCAAAAAGGGGAACGTATAGTTATCAAAGTCTCACAGAGTGTTTTCTTAGAATTGCTAAATATATAGTACCAACTTGCATATTTTGAATAATATTACCCACTTGAGAATAAGTATCTTTTAGAAATAAGAATATTACAATAATTTTTACCATTTTCTGTAATGGAACGCTTTTGTTTCGGCTAATTACTTTCCTGTTTTGATGAGCTAAAAAAGCTTAATTTTTCCTTTGCCATAGTGAAGAGAGCAAGTAGGTTTTATAACTCTATTTGTTTTTTCCATTGTGTTATCCCATGCATCTAATTTTGATTAGGGGAAATGAGCTAATACCGAATGTTAGAGATAAAGATATATCCCATGACTGCCTTTTATTGTGCTAACACTCAAATTACTTTAATTGCTTCTCAAAACTGTTTTTGCTGCTGCTCATTTGAAATAAATCAAAACCAGAACGTCTTGGAATAATAAATATGATTAGAAGTAATTAAGAGATTATGAGTAATTATGATCTTTGTATATAAATATATATATTTATATTTTTCAACAAAAGGATGTAACTTGTCCTTTAAGTTGTTTCTATTTTCAAAAGAATGATTAATGTATAGTTATAAGAGTTAAAACCAAGTCATTAAAAGGTTGAAAAGTGATTTTTTTAAATAGAAAATCATGATAACATGATAAATAAATAAAAAAGAGAAAGATACACATAATCTTCTTACACAATGAATAAAAGTAAGGAATAAATACTTAAAAGATATAAACTTGAATGTTATTATCTACCATAGTTACTTATTCACACTTTCACTTTTTTTTAATATTTTAATTTTTTTTATATTCTAAAATTATTAAGTACCGTTCAGACTGTTAAAATAATATCTCTAAGAATATTAGAGTAATTTCTCAAAATACTAAATTATTTTGGGTAGAACAACCTTACTGTAAATAGACCCCAAAACAGTAATGGAAGTTGAGTTAGTTGAATTGGTCTATATGATAATAAGAGAGAGAAGTTCATGGGAGTGATGCTTGTGCCAGAATACCTGCCTTAAAAAATGTGGTCAATGAATTCTCAAAAACTCTCTGGTTTTGTGGAATTTCATAAAGTTGTGTTGACCAGCCTTGTTTTCTTCATCTTACAACTTCTCAACTCGATAGTAACAACCGGCTAAAGTCACAAGCAAGTTTTCCATAAACAACATACCCAAAACCTCAACCACTCTTGACTCAAGAACTTCACCTACTATTGTTTGACATAATCAAAATAATTATAGTCAAGCACCACTGTGAATTGAAATTAACGTTTATTTTTGGAAAATCATATTTAACCTGTTGGATGATAACATGAGCATATATTCTTCTATCCACCCAAATTATTTGTTGCTTTAATATTTATAATCTGTATCAAATAAATTATATGTTTTTTTACAAGGTCCTGTTATTTTTTTTTCTAATATAAATCATCTTAATATTATTAATGAATTGAAAAGAATGACTAACTATTAAGTAAACTTTATTAGTTTTAATATATAAGTAGAAATACTTTAAACTGAAAATAATTTGGAGAAACATATTACATATCAATAATTACGCATGGATTCAAAGCCGTCCATATATGCATATATATATATATATATATATATATATATATATATATATATATATATATATATATATATATTACAGGATAATTTAAATGAATAGGTTATTGACCAGATCAATTGTATATATAATTAATTAATATTAAATTTATATAGTGAATATTTCTCAATTATTTTCCATTAAGTTAGGTTTATCGTTGACGTTTAGTAGGGTGGAAAAAAAAAGAGGGAACAATTGTCCTATTCTAACTTCTAGAAGTCTAAATTAGTTTGACCATATTTTAAGTTCACAAAAGTATTTAATTTAAAAAGCTAATCAAGCATGAAATATTATTTTTTTTTATAGAAGATACAGGTTAGAAATAAAATAAGAAAAATTTTAAAATCTAAATCTACTCTATAATTCGGCTCGAATTTGCAAATAGTAGTGGAGCCTATTATTGTAAAAAAAGAAGTATTCACATCACGTGTTAAACAATTTTCTATTTCTGTACCAAACTTCACCAAGAAAATACAATTTATATCTTAAAGATTTTCAGCAAAGTGGTCTGGCCATAGAGTAGTTATAAATATCTATTGAAATTTATTATTATTGTTATTATTTTACTGAAAGAGTACATTTATATGCTTCTGTTTTACTATTATTATTTTTTGTATTTCCGTGTTGAGATCTCTCTGAAAAGGAACTTTTTTTTAAACTCCCTTGAATTACCTTGGAGATCTCTGAAAAATGGTTTCCATGTCCACGTAAACAAACTTTTATGCTTTAAAACTTTTCGTATCTTGTGTAAAAAAAAACTTTTCATATTATTCTTTATAAAGTCTATTATCTGTTCTTAGTTATTATTTCAAAATTATTCTTATCATATTTAAAGTAGTCGAAGAAAAAATTGATATCCTCAAATATTTTATTTTCAAATTGAATTAAAAAGAAAAATTTATGTCATTTATTTACAACATTTATTAATTTTTTAATAAAAGCATCTCAATTCATTAAAAATATTATAGGAAGAATATTAATGCTCATTCAATTAAAAAAATTCTTATAAAAAGAACACAAATGATTCTGTCTTATTCATTTTCTTATCTTATAACTTTTCTTAACTTTTACCCTTAATATCATCCTTGAAAAACCGATCTTGTTAATGATTATTTTAAGGTAACCGAAGAGCAATTATTTTGGCAAAGACAAGGGTAGGTTTTTATCTAGCCAACACAAGGGTGAATATTTCTGACTTTCTTAATCCATGCACTTCATAATTATGGAGGAATTAGTTATAAGAATAATCCTTGGTACATACCATTCTTTTTTATTGTTATTCTACCTAAGTTTTTATGAGTTAGATTAGAGTGTTTTCACATATATACCACTACATCTTTGTTGCAAAACTTATCATTGAGAAGTAGTCTTAAGATTAGAATTAGAGATGTTAAAAAAATCATTTGACACATATACCGTGGATAAAACTCATAATAGGTAGGAAATAGATATTGTAAGTCATGTATCCTATTTCTTTTACAAATTAATAAAGAGAAAGAAGAAAAGAAAACTAAAATGGAATGACATGAACTAATTCTATCCAGTTTCATTTTATTATTATATTATTATATTATATGATTGGTCTACTTCATTTATTATTTTCATTAACTCAAATAACAATTCAAGAAAATAAACATTAGGGTATGCCAAATTATTTTATATGGAGATGTGTGGAATCTCATAAAACTTGTTGATAAACATGAAAGATGTTATAATGATGTCTCTAAGGGTGTTAAATCATCGTATATACGAGGGATTTTGTAGGTTGTGGAGATTGTCCAATATTTTTGTTCAAATACATATATTACTACCACTTCTTGTACATCTATTTATACGTATTCTATACACGTGTTGAACATCCTATATATGTGTCATTATATTTGAGAGAGAAGTGAGAAAAGAGAGAGAATTTTAATACAAGCTTAAGCATGTTGAACCCAATGAATGTTCATGTAAGTAAGTTCTAAAGCCAACAAAATGTAACCTAGAGGTATAAAATTCAAGCCTTGCATTATTATGTTGTACGTGAATCTTAAACATTAAAAGGATAAAAAGTTAAATATAAATTTTCTTTTTATGAAACATTGCTTTTATGAGTGTCCCCGTTGGTATCAGAGACAATTAAATGGTGGTCCAATGGGTCAGGCAAATAAATATACTGTGGCCATATAAAGTCAGATCATGAACTAATGCACCTCTCGTTTAAAATTCGCTATATGGCTATATTAATGCCCTTCATAAATACAATATATTAAATGCATGTACATTGCTCCAGAACTTGATGGTGAAATAACATTTTACAATAAGTTGAATTTTATTTTATGGTCCTGGTAACTGGGTACTAAAACCAGTGCTACTAGCTAGCTTAAGAAATCAATAATGAAAAGTATTTTTTTTAATTATGTTTTTAATGGATTTCCATGAATGCAGTATCACTACTGTTGCAAAAAAAAGAAAAAGAAAAAGGAATCATTCCAAAAAGAAATATTGTTACACTTTCATAATAAAAGTTCCTTCTTATTGATTCCTTATTTAATTGATGTAATAATAATTTCTTTAAAGCTCGATCAAGTATGTAGATATTATATCACTTTTTTTAGATATCAATTACAACTATAATATAAAAGGTATTTTAAGTGACTCAAAACTAAGTCTTTTTCGATTTTCTTCTTTCCTTACACATTATAGTGTTGCACAACCATGTTTGCTTTGCACTTTTTTGCATCATTATCTTTCTAATTTTGTTTTTTCATTACCCACTTCTTTTCCTACACTTTTACTCGTTCCCCTCTTACATCATTAAAGTGGAAGTTGTTCTGTATGTCTTCTTCCTTGCTGACTTTGTAACACCTAAAATATGAAAGGACTTGTACAATGTTTATAAATATAACCTAAAATATAATATATTTTTCTGGCCAAAAGGTATTGAGATCGATAAATCAAAAACATTCAGAGTTGTGATCTGTCTTTTTCTCACTTTTTAGGTCTCTCGCCCTCCTTTGTTCCATGTTGTTACTTAATAACCCCTTATTAACTGCTTCCATTAAGTGTTTCTTCAATTATGCGGCTCTTTCATGTATTCAAAGGTTACTCACTTAATTAACATTAAATCCCTTTACTACATCAACATTTAAACATTTAATCTAGTGATTTACTCGACCTTAAGTCCATCATCACATAGTCCCCTTAGCCTTAGCCTAAAAGAGCTAAGGCTAAAATGATCTTTTCCGAACATTAACCCAATTGACATTGGATCTAACACCACACATCCTCCTTAGCCTTAGCCTTAGCCTGAAAGAGCATAAGGCTACAAAAGTTGCATCTTTATTGCATCATAAGTTTTCTTTTTGTTTAATAGTGTAAGTCATTTTTGTGGGCACTTTGATAAGTCCCCTTCTTTAGGCGCCTTGAAAGGTTACCATCAGACACATTAAGAGGTTACTCACAGCTTTTTTGGAAGACTATTGCTCATTTTCACATTTAGGGAGACTGGTTGCTCCTTATTTTTTAGGAGACTAGTAGCTTCATTAGAAGAAAGTTCATAGGAGACTAATTGCTCCTTTAGTAGAGAAATTTCATAAGAGACTAGTTTCTCCCTTAGAAGAAAATTCATAGGAGTCTGGTTGTTCACTTAGAAGAAGAAAATTCACAGGAGACTAATTAATCCTTTAGTAGAAAGTTCATAGGAGATTAGTTGCTCCCTCAGAAGAAAATTCATGGGAGTATGGTTGTTCACTTAGAAGAAAATTCATAGAAGACTAATTAATCCTTTAGTAAAAAGTTCATGGGAGACTAGTAGCTCCCTTAGAAGAAAGTTCACAAGAGACTGATTTCTCCTTTAGAAGAAAAATCATAGGAGTCTAGTTGCTCCCTTATAAGAAAATCCTTAGGAGATTAATTGCTCTTTCAGTAGAAAGTTCATAAAATACTAATTGCTCCCTTAGAAGAAAGTTCATAGGAGACTAGTTGCTCCCTTAGAAGAAAGTTCATAGAAGATTGATTGCTCCTTTATAAGAAAATTCAGAGTCTAGTTGCTCCTTTAGAAGAAAATCTATAGGAGACTCATTGCTCCTTTAATAGAAAGTTCATAGGAGACTGGTTGCTCCTTTAGTAGAAAGTTCATATGAGATTGGTTATTCTTTTAGAGAAAACATCTTGGAAGGTTACTTTGGGTATCTTAAAAGGTCATTCATTTTCTTATGGTTGAGCACCTTGAAATATCATCCTTAAGCGCCTTAAGTAGTTGTCCATATTTTTTTTGCTTCATCTTCTTCTTTTTCTTATCGAAATTCGTATTGCAATTGCACATCGAATCAAAATATTCTACATCTAATTTTCTTCTTTCTCTTTTTTTTTTCATTTGTAGAACAAGTCACAATACTAAATTAATAATCACACTTTAGCAAATCAAGTTTAAGGTCATAATAAACATTTATTCATTATAAATTTCAACTTATCGATAACAAAATCCTACACAATTAAGAACTAACATAGTATGGCCACTTCATGCCACAAAACCTTAAAGTCTATAATTTTTTGGAATTATTATAAGATAATAATGAAAAGCAAAACAAGTAGACACTCCATTCAATAAGTGTTATTTCAGTGGTGGTCATGCACAACATTTGTTTGGCTTGGAACATGGCTATTTTTATTCTTAAATGTATTTTCTACAACACATTTTTATTTATATTTTTTAAATAATATTTTGACTTTTCATGTTCTCAAAAGTACTCTCCAAAATTTTAAGAAAACAAAGTTATACTTTATAATTTAATAATAGTTTTTTTCTCTCTAAAATATTAAAATTCAAAAGTGTCCAAAATAAATTTTACATAGTACTAGATGAATTGCAGATGTACTTTTAAACTTTTAAAAAGTAAAGAAATTTCATGTATAATTGTAATTTGGTATCAATAGATGCATTGTATATATCATTTTAAAATAATAACAATATATAATTTTTTATAATATAATTATAACATAATATCAAGGATGACTTTAGTTGCAAATTGATCGAGGTCATTCTCGACCAAATAGAACGGTTAAATGTAATACTCAGGAGTTAACCCAAGATTGTCTCTCAATGACCAAACCTTCCATTCAAAGCTTTCCAGATTGCAATTCAACACAAAGGAGGGGGGGGGGGTTCGGCAGATTCAAATGCTTACAACAAATAAAATGAAATGCAACAATGATTAAAACGTGTTGACTTCCTTGATTCAAATGCAATTTCACTTATCATAGGCCACCAAATTAACTCCTATGCCTACCCTCAATCCACCATACAGTAACCAACCAACTAAGCGAAAGTTACAATCCATTTTCATTATACAATTAAGCAATGCATACATCCATGAATTTGTGACAGCCAAGCTACATACATTAAGCATGAACATAACACAACTCAAACATATGCACTTAATCTGTAAATCAAGAATAAACAGATGAACCACAAACATTCCACAAATTCAAGATAAAGACATGGAAAATTTCAGAAAACAAGCACAACCTCAAAGTTTCATTGCATTTTTCATTAAGGGGTCAATACACGAATTTAGCAAGCCATGAAAATAGAGCAATTAAACACTTCAAAACGAAAATGCACAAAACAGAACATTATACCCTAACTTGGGTATTACTAAAACACAAATTCAATAGCAAATGAGAATTTAACGCTTTAATGGAACAAAAATTGTTGCTATGATCTAAAAACCGAAAACTCCATACATGGGTGCTATTCCAAGTCAATACAATCAACAAAACGAAATGTCCAAGCTAGCAAATGGAATGAAAATGTAAAACTCACATTGGGTGTTGTCAATAATGCATAAAAACGTTAAAAAAAGAGTGCTAGAATGTGAAAAACGAAAGAGACACCTTTATGGGTCACCAACTAAGCTCAAGAACGTGAAAATGGAGAATGGAGAAGATGATGGTGGCTGCCCATGAAGAAAAAGGCAAAAAAAAACATGGTCACATCATCACAAACCAAAGTATTTATAAAACTGTCATTCTGCCACTCATAATTACAAAAATCCCTCTATAGGTTAAAAATGATGACCCAATGACGTGGACAGACTCATTGACATGGCGCAAACATGACAATGTTGTGGCAACTCTTTCCTCATCTTAAGATTAGTATCCAAGCTCCAAAATTTGCTCCACAAAATACCTAAAAATAATTAAAAACAAAAATTAGACCAGTTAAAGCCAAATTACTCAAAATTTAGAAAAAACAATGCCCTAATGAAGCCCAATTGAGGAAAATGCACTAACAAAAGACAATTCAACATTAAATAGACATCAAGATGGGCACAAAAGGACAATGAAATGAGGGAAAATAATGATTCATCACAAATATGTAGAACAATCCTCCTTATTGCTTCCTTTTTTAGAATTCTTTTTTGGTAGATTTATTGTTGGACCCTGCCATTACCATTGAAATGTAAGAATGAAAAACATAAATATTATTGCAATAAGGGTGAACGAAAAATATGCCTTCACTGTTTTTTCTATTCTTTTCTAATTCCCTAGGGAATTTTGTTTGTTTCTTCACTAGCTTCTCGTGTTGAAATTGTAAGACTTAGTGTAACCATTTTTGCTTAGTACAACCTATGTGTGGGCCAATGAAGATCTTCAAGCACTGCTTCCATAGGATAGTAGGATTGTCTGTGAGAGTGAATCAACAACATGTGTCAATCGGGAAATGTTTCACCTAATTTTATGAGAAACTATGTATTGGAAAAGAATTTGGGAGTTGAGAAGAGTTTCACTAAGCCCCACAGTGGGTGCCAAAATTTTCTAGCGATAAGGTATTGAGATCGATCAACCAAAAACATTCAGAGTTATGATCTACCTTTTCTTCACCTTTCAGGGTCTGCCTTTTCTGCACCTCTTAGGCTCCTTTTATGTTGATCGCCTCCTGACCTCTTTCATTTCCTTTCATTACCTGATAATCCCCTATTAACTGTTGCCATTAAGTTTCTCTTGACTTTTCCATGTAGTCAAAGGTTACTCACTTAATTAACATTAAATCCATTTATTACATCAACATTCAACCTACTAATTTAATCAGCCTTAAGCCTATCATCACACACACACACACATACACACACACACACACAAACACACACACACACACATACACAAACATAGACACAAACACACATACACATGCACAAACACAAACACACAAACACAAACACATATACAAACACAAACACAAACACATACACATACACAGACACAAACACCCACAGATACACACACACACACACACAAAAACATAGACACAAACACAGCCATAGACATAGTCACAAACAAACATAGACATAAACACACACACACACACACACACACACTTGTGTTTTCATTTATTTTCTTCCAAACATGTTTTCACACACACACACACACACACACACACACACACACACACACACACACACACATATATATATATATATATATATATATATATATGTGTGTGTGTGTGTGTGTGTGTGTGTGTGTGTGTGTGTGTGTGTGTGTTTTTTTTCATATGCTTTCTTCCAAACATGTTTTCATATATATGTTCTTTCTTGTGTTCATAGTATAATCATTACAATTCACAAAACAAACAACACATGTAAGGATAAGTTATTGAAATACATTTTAAACTAAGTAAGTATATATAAAAAGATACATTTTAATTAACAAGTCAAAACAATTCATTTTCAATCAAAATTCAACATACAACAACCACATAGACCATACAAACTATACATATAGAATATTCAACAAGTGGAATAACGACTCATGTCTTCTAGAAAACTTGTATTAAACATGTTTTACCAAAGACTACCATATGATCCAATCCAAGACTTGGCTTTACAAGCAAAACCAAGAATCATGAAATTAGATAAGTCCATTATAACTCATGCTAAATATCTACACAGTTGCTGATAAGTGTCTAGTTTAATTAATTCGATATATGATTTTGACGCTTAATATGCATGAATTTGTTATATTTTTTAGTAAATTAGACCCTACAAATTTGATGAAAATGTAGCACTTTTACAAGAACAGGAGAATTGTGTAATTGAGCTCCAAGTAGGGACAAATCTTTGAAGGGACGAGCGCCCCCCTCCCCCCTCCTTCTTATTTTTTTTAAAATATGCATATATATATATATATATATATATATATATATATATATATATATTAAAAATTTCAATTTTTTTGAAAGTTTTTAAATTTTTTGTAGTGAATTGAGAATTGATGAAAATTAAATTAGGTATCTTTCTATGTCTTGTATAGAGCACAATATTTAATTATAATAAATACTAAAACATAAAATCAAATACAATAAAAAATAAAAATATTTATTGAGATATTTTTATTTTCTTTTTCATTGGTTTTTGAATTTATCACGAATTGTATTCATCTTCTACTATCACATGTTTTCTTTTTGTTTCTAAAGAAAAGATGGAAGTTAGACACAAACCAATTATTTTTGCTCTCATTTATCATTTGTTTTCTTCCATTCTTGAAAAAAAAAAGATAACTCTCTTTTATCTTAATTGATACTTAAATATTAGTTTAATAGTTAGCATTATTTTGTATCTTATGAGCTTTTTGTTTATTCATTTTGTATGAATATAGAAGAAAAATTAATGTACTATGTATTTTTCCATAATTCGTTTTTAATTCTGACTTAATTTCATATATTTTTTTTTTAGTAATTACGCCTCAATTTTGTTGTTAGATTTTAGATAAATTATTTCTTTCGTCTTAAACTTAAAAAAGAAAAAACAGGTACATTGATAAAGAGTTTATTAGTTTAAAATTTCACTCAAACATTTCATTATTGATGCTTCTAACCATCGAAGTTTGAAGAATTTATCAACCATTATTGAATTATGTCAATCTTTGGCAAGAACAAACAAATTAAAGAGATTTTACTTGATCGATCATCTAATCATCTTATTTTAACTCTTCATGTATCGTTTTCTATAATGAAGATTATCAAAGCAAGATTGTGAAATAAAATGAAAGATAAATTTCTTGTTGAAAATATGAATATTTACATTAAACAAGGAATAATTGAAAATTTTAGTTCTAGTTTAATTATTGATGAGTTCAAAATTTTTTAGTACATATTATTCTTGTTCTTCAAAAATTATTGAACAATATTCGTCATTGACCCCATTGACCCCGAAGGGCCTTCCTAAGTCACCCTAATCGCATAGAAACAAGGGTAAATACCCTAATTTTTGACAGATCAGCATCACCATCACTTAGTGACAAACATCCCATGCTAGGCACCACTTAAAGTAATTCTCTTTGTTCAAGTGGCGCTAATGCAAGAAAAATGGTATTGTGCCTCACCACGTTGAGGTTAAGAAAAATGACGCTCAACCACATTTTAGCTTCTCAACTCCATTTTTACTCTTTTTTTCATGTTTCCTTGGATTTCACTTTTGCTAAAAAAAATATGCTTCTTACCACTTATTAGTAAAATAAAAAATAAAAAAAATTGAGGATTAGACTTATAACTAGCTCTTTATAACTAAAACATAACAAATTATAAAAATAAGATATAATTGAGGAACAAGTTAAAAGTTAAAGAGTTCATTTTAGCAATGAAATTTGACTTCAATTAGTTAAAATTAACATTATCATTTAGTTACGTATTGGAAACACAAAGCACATTTCACAAAGCGCATTTTTTTTGTTTGTTTGTCAAATTTCACGCACTTCATGATTGATAAACTAAATCGATATATTATGAGATTCTTCGGCATCCAATTTCGAATTGATTTAAAAGAATCTTTCTTAATCTCACTATTGAAACACACCATGTTAAATATGAGAATAATTAATATTACATATTTTATTTTCTACATTAGTATAGAATATACCAAATTGAAAAGTAACCGATATAAATTCTAAAAAAGAATCGTGCTAAAATATCATTTTTCTAGTAACATATTTATTAAATTAGTCAATTGACATTAATTTATCATCTAATATTGTGAAAATGTGAATATACATTAGTTAATTAATTAATTGCACATTATGTCACGCATCAAAATCAAATATAACAATAATCCAAACTAGCTATCCTAATCTTATTAAACTAATATTTTTCTTTAATTAAAAAACTAGTCTTTTTCTTCACTTAAAAAATTAAGTTAGTCAAAGTATATATTGATACACAAGCTAAGACGAAAGAAAAGCCAAATATTCCAAATTTTCTTATAGCCAATTAGTCATAGACGTGACATCACTTTTGTAATTAAAAAGGTTCACTTAGTCAAATAATACATATTTAAGTACAGTTAATCCTTTTTCCTCATTTATACCCAATTGTTGATGTGACCAAAAAATACGGAAAACATATCATTAATGTGTGGAGTTTTCTATTTGAGATTATAATACATATGTATAATTCTTGTTTACATGCTCAATTTTTATTTTTACTTTTGTCCTTAAGGAATTTGAGATCCTACACTGTGCTCATTACAAGATTCATAACTACCCCTAAATTTTTAAATACAATTTTTTTTATATATAGAAAAAAAAACATTTGAAATAGCTGAAAAACCTGTAATATAGATAACTAAAAACAAAGCTGACAATCAAGGACAAACCAGATTTTTGATTTAAATCGAGGACAAGCTCAGCATGTAAAGACTAAAAAACAAAATTTATTTTTCGTATAATATGTGAAAAAAATATAACTAATATTTTATTACGATTGAAAAAATAAATTATTATTATAAAAACATGACCCACTGAAATACTTTATAAAGTTGTTTATCGAATTCCTTTTACATATGGAATTTATGATAATTCTTCCCAACTTTAGGTTAGAGGTGAAGATATGCTTACTTGTGAATTAACCTCTTCCAAAAATCTCTCCATATAACATTGTTTTATATCAAGAATTAGTATTAATGTTTTTTTGGAGGTATAGAGATCCATTTAAAGAATGGATACCATATACAACAACTATTAAACTCGAGACGAATCATAGTTGAAAACATATTGTAACCTAAAAATGAATTTTATCAATAATTCAGAGGTAATTATTATTGTTTTCATGCCTTAATTAAGTTTTTAAGTCTTTGAGTATTTTTAATTGAGTGTTTATTATTTTTTATTTATTTATTAGATATTTAAATTTTTATATTTTTTAATTGAGTGTCAACAATTTAATTCTTTTCATTAATGAGATAATGTGATTAATATATTATAAAAATAACATTAAAGACAGTCAGTTAACAAGTAATAAAAATTCAATTAAAAATACTCAAACTTCCTATATACATATACTTGAAATTTAATTCTTTTACTTTAACATTTTTTTATTTCATTTTTTCCTTATCTCTTTCTCATCACCTTATTTGTTGTACATTTACTTTTTTTTTCTTTTCTATTTCTATCCACTCCAAATTTAAATTTAAATTAAAAGTAAACATTCAACCTTTTCTATTTCCAACATGTACGAAGTTAATTGCCATATTATTAACTTTTATTAAATACAATTTTTTCACTGACTTATGAGAATTAGACGAAAAAAATTTTAAAATAATAATTGATGAAAAATATATTTAGAGATCAATTTTTTAATTAGAGACATTTTTTTAGCCAAAACTTTTGTGATAAATGCTGATAATAAACTTTAAAATCACGTCTAATAAAAATTATTTTAATTAATAATTTAAAAATTAATTATAACTTTTTATTCATAAAAATGATATACGTATAAATGTTACAATATATGTTTAATTTGATTTTTCATCTGTACTTTAAATATTTTGAACTTAATATATATATATATATATATATATATATATATATATATATATATAAAATTTATATTTTTAATGTTATTATATTATGATTATTTTTCTCAAATATTACTTTATATAATTTAATTATTACTATTTATTAATATCGGTCAAAGCATTTTTTTTTAACGTTTGTCATCTTTACATTCCATTATCAAATTATGATAAGCATCATCATCCACCATGTAATTAGTGTCTTCTTATGACATAATTTTTTATTCTAAAATCTTTACATAATTATAGGTCTTTCATCTTATATTATATTATATGATGTTTACTTTTATTATTTTTATTTGGAACTTTGACTTGTGCTTAAATTATTTTCAACAAAATGTTATGTGTTTGAGATTCAAAGACTACATAATCTCTATTATGGTTGGATAAATCTGAATTGTTATGTTATCACTTGGAATCTTGCCTAATTTAAAATTTCAAAAGACCAAAAACAAACTCCAAAATGAGATGAATATGTATAAGAGGAAGACAAGTATCTCATAACCTCATCATTAGTAGAAATACATATTAATCCTCTTAATAAATAATTTTTTCAATAATGTAATATTACATAAACTATGATATATTATATACAATAGAACTTTACACGGCGCGCGCGAGAATGAAAAAAGTGAAACTTGTTAAAATTATGGTGTTGAAAAGAAGTTTGAAAATGGATGAATAAATGCATGAAATAAATATAGGGTTGAATTAAAGATTTGAGAGATACCCTTTTGATTTATTGCAGTGTCCGGTGGCATGAATTTGTGGTGAGTAGTGTGTTATTATTGAAGTGAATTTAATTTGGTTTACTGTGTAGAGGTCATGAATTTTGACTGCAAAACCTTCAGTTCTGCTTCTGCATGCACATCAGATCCCAGAACCCGTATCACTGACCAATATCATCAAGATGCCAGAATCATTACATACTCATACAATTTTGAATCGGTCGTTGATCATAAACGTGTTAACAGTAAAAGTTATACTTGATTAAGTTTTAACTATATTATAAATTTAAGAATTTTAAATTGAACATTTCTTAAAAATATTTCTTTTAACTTATTAATTAACTTTCTTCTTCATAATGAATTATACAACGAGTAAGAGAAAAATAGAAAAAGAAAACGGAAGTTTATTGCTGAGTTGAAAATAGAAGAATATAGGAACAATAATTGTGTGATTCAATTAATGAAAAAAAATTAACAAGTACTTAGAAAAAATTATTTTGAAAATTATATATAATAATTTTTTATTAAGAATTCAATTCAACATATATATACTTAAATTTATAAGAATTAAAATTTAATTAAGTAAACAAAATTATATTATATAATTTTATACAAATTAATTTATTATTAAATTACATTTTGAACTTTAGAAAGAAACTCTCTTTTTTTTTTTTTGTATTTCTCTATCATAATAATTTTTATGAAAAGTTTGCCTAAATAGCCTTGTGTTTCTCATGCATCACATATATGTGAGATTTTAGCCATTATGACATTATTAAGGGATTAAAATCACCGGTTACGTCTAGAAAATTTAATAAAAACAAGAAACTAAATCACACATTTGTAATATTTGAAGGACTCAATTGAGAGGATTGAACATTTGTTATACATATAGAGAATCAATAGGGCAATTAATTCAAAAAATTTGTGTTGGAAGTTTCACATTAACTAGAGATAAGTTAATTTCATAATATATAAGTGGGGTGCAAACATCACCTTGCAAGTCAATTTTTGAAGTTGAGTTAGGTTTAAACTCTACTTCTAACCGTTTGTGCTAAATAACAAGTCGGACTTCGACCTTCAAGTTTTAAGATTTATATATCATTATCTTTTTTAGACAGTTAAGTTTAAGGAAAAAACAAATTTATTCCAAATTTAAAGAATTAAAAATATGCTTAATGTTTAAAAAAATAAAGCTATGTTATTTTAAAAAATGTCTTGTTTACTCCTGTAACATTCCAAATTTTGGTACTAACAATGAACTGTAAAAAAAATCACTTTTTGTTCCTACTTTTATAACATTTGTTGAAAACGCTTTAGGTAAATGCAAATCAGTATGAACCCATAATCATAACTTATTGGAATAAAATGAGAATTTGAAGACATATAATAATCTTTTTCTATCTCAACATATATGCTTTATAAGGAAAGGAATAAGAGAAAGAAAATAAATGAAAAAAGAATAATGGCATAAAGATGTAAAAAGGTATCCAAGGATTTCTCACTCTGATACCATGAAAGAGAGTGAGAGAAATGTAAAAGAGAGAGAGAGAGAAATGTAAAAATTATGAGAATATAAATTTGGCAGACCGGTTAGATATTCTCTCATAAATTTACATCTCAGGTAAAACAAAGAAGTAAAAACAGAAAGATAAAATTCTGTACATAAAATGTTTTTAAGCCTTTAAATGATTACCGCATCTTTTAATAAATATTACTCAAGGCATCCGTAGATGCCTAGAAAGAAACTAATCCATAAAAACTTACTTCGATTCCAGAGGCAGGGGGAGAGATCTGAAATTCCTCGTTTATTTATGGTTGAAAATAGAGTATACAAGAGAGGAAAGGTGAGGAGAGACAAGCGGGAGACAAGTAGAGAGAAGGCAGAGGTAGAGAGAGAGGAGGGTTAAGAGAGAGAGAGAGGAGGGTTAAGAGAGAGAGAGAGGGGTTCAGAGTTTTTGCCCAGCATAAGGGACTTAAAGACTCTTTTATAGAAAAACTTTGAAACCTGTAACTTGTTGAACCGGTTTTCAAGTGATCGGTTACCTAGAGTCTAAGTCATCTGGTGACGTGGTCTGTATTTGAACGTTGTGTGTTTTTACCCTTCAGTCTATTACCCAGTTATGAGTAAAATTACTGTGTCACAGGTAAGAACACTTTACTGTCCTCTTTTGGAGACTACCGTAGAAATCAAGTCTTCGGGATCTTCCTCAAGTATTTGGTCTGAGTCTTCATTGTCAGAAGGGAAAGAAGATCCAGGAGTTCCTTGTCCGTGGCTTCCTATTTCTTCATAAATTTCTCTATATATCCTTTCTTTTTCAAATCTTTTAACTAGTATTGGACTGACTTCTATAGGGAAAGGATGAAATTTGTTTCCCATAAACTTTCTCCAGTATATTTTGGTGTTTATGGTTTCTTTTAAAAGGATATATTCGGTATTATCCTTAAGTACAATGGTCGTGCATCTCTCAACTTAAGTGTGTGCTTCTCTTGTGTTTTTTAATCCTTTTCATTCTTTGAATGTTGTAATGGAACCCACCTAAACAAAGTTACTTAATCAATCAATATGAAAAATTAATCAATTACTTAAGAATAACATATCTAACTAATCTAGATCTATCTAGGTAAAAATCCAGTAAAATAATATAAATATACGGTGTTCACAAGATAAGAAATTGTTCAATTATTAATGTATTTATTGCATCATTTACATTTACTCAATTGAGCGGCAAAATGTTTGTAAATTACTTCTAATAATGAGGATCAGATTGATGCAGAAGTGTAACAGCTTCCCATTAGCTTCCGCTCTTAAGATGTAAGATAGAAAAAAAAATCTTTAGAGTGGGCTGAACCCACGATAAATAATAATTTTAAATTTAAAAATGATAGAAATGAACAACAGTCTCGTGCAAAAAAACTCACAACGTTTTTTAATTAATTTATATTAATTCTTTAAAGGAGACTGAACCCACTTTACATTATTATTTTAAATTTAAAAATAACACAAATTAGAAGCGTCTGCTCAAATAATCCAAAAAGATAAATAAAAATAAAATTTTATATTAAATATAGTTTTACATCGATTGATCCACACACACTTAAATTAAATTTGTTTTCATTAATTTATTTTTGCTGAGCGCCAGTTCTACTCACGCATAGACTTATATTTAATTTTCATGTGGAGTTGCATTTTGTAAGAGAAAAGATTGGATGAGGGTCTAAGCATTTAGAGTAAAGTAAAAACAATAAATCAAATTAATTTATCTTACTAAAATGGAGAAGAATTACTTGGAGGAGAAACTATATTAGTCTCTAATAACTAGGTCCTTAGTTGTTAATGATTTAATGATGGGGAAACTTTGGTTAAGACTTTTATGTCCATTGGACTTAAGCCTAACATCACATAATATCAAATTTTTAAGAGTTATTCAACTGTATAACCTATTGGCAAGTGTACCAGGTTAGTTGTAGTATAATTGAATGAGAATTATCGTATACACAAGGATTTAACAAATATATTGCTAGTTGGTTTTTAGGATATTTTTAGAAAATATGGATAGTATGACATAGATTGAGTGGAGTGGAGGCTATGATTGGATTTCATCCAATCTTCTTTTACTACACCACTATTGATATTGTCTATTTAATATGCAAATCATTCAATGTCCTGGAAATACTCTAATGTAATTCTAGACCCATTCCTACATTTAGAACCTAAGAATTTCATACCAATGTGATTCCTCCACTCCTAGTTGAATGAATCTTTACCTTAAGTGCAAGACTTTAATATCCATCCCAAGTTTTAGAGCATGTACTGGCCTATAAGAAGAATGAGATGGTTTGATTGGACCACCATTTGAAATTAGTTTCCCAATTCAATCCAAATTAGTGAAATAGGATGAGTAGTTAATTCACCTAACAATAAGTATAAATCAAACCACAAACATTTGAATGAAAACATAGATAATAACGAAGAGGTTGGAGTACAAAGAATTAGAATTGATTACATCCAACTTCAACATGAGAGAGTTTAGTTACTCATAGAATATTTCAATACAATTCCAGAAGCATCTATGTCTAGTCTCATAGTACTATATTCCTACTTAACTACTACTAATTTACTTCTCCACTCAATGCCTAAAACCAAGACGTGAGGTTTTTATTTATAGAAAGTTTCAGTGGTGCTTGGCTCTAGCTTTGGTGCTCAACTACAAAGGTTTCCTTCTATGCAAGGTTTTCTTCTTTCTTTGTCGCCTTAGGTGCTCAGCGCCATTTTCTTGCTACTTAAGTTGTGCATCACCTTTGACTTTTCCTCTTAACCACCTTTAGTGCTCAACGCCGCTTTCTTGTGGCTCATATACAAAAAGTCATATTTTAGATCTTTCCAAACTGCCTTTGTAACACTGAGTGGTAGAGTTTTGGGCTCAGTTACATCATCCTTTAATTCCTTGAGAAATTTCTATAAATAACCATAAATTCATCAATTTTTTTTTTCTGCTTTTTAGTATATCATTTTGTAATTCTAAGTTAAATGGGTTTGATTTACTAAAAAATATATTAATTGGATGCATTTTAAGTGTCATAATGTCAAATTATGTAATCTATACACTTATCATTTAACAATTACACCAATCACTTTGTCAACCTCGTTATACTCTTACATTGTGTTTGTATTGAGGGAAATAATGTTTACGAAGACAAAATTGAATTTATTCCTTGCAAAGTTGAAGAGATTCACAAAGAAAATGAGAGAAAGAATGGTATAATGTCCAAATTAGGTTTTCTTTTTCCTTTCCATATGCATTGCAAAACCCCTTTCATCATGAATACAGGGAGTTCATTCCATGAAGAGGTAGCTCTCCACTTTTCAGTGCCATAAAAAACCTTTCCCTAACTTCTAATGGTTTAATTTATGCCTTCTTATCACTCGTTCTAAAATAATAATAAAAAATATTCATTCTCTTATTGTTATTTATTATCATTAATAATAAAATTATAATTTAATAATTAAAAAATCAATAATATAAATAACTATATATTTTAATAATAAAAAAGGTAACAATATTAATAATAATAACAAAAATATGTTGGAGTTTAGTCTTTAAGCCAAAATATAAATTTGTTGCTGTAACAATTTTTTCCGTTTTAAGCTTTTATTCTTTTTTTGTTATTAGCGGTTAGTTTGTTTACATTTGGTGTAAAACCTTGTATCGTGGTTCAGTTCTATACAACTTTTTCACCTTTTGTCTTTTGCATATGTGTTTTGTTGCCAAACCCTTTATGGTATCAAGAGCTAGGTCGTGTTAGGACCTGTGTGCAAGGGTAAAAGGCCAATTATTGTGTAGTCTAAAAAAACGATGTTACAGAGGGCATCCAATAGAGTGATTCTTCAGTGAAAGCTGTGTTTTCTTGGTCCATCAAGAAAACGAGTGAGAAGAACCTCAAGGTGTAGGTGCAACTGTTAGGTTTTTGCACAAACAAACATGGCTGGCATGGGAGGCATAATTTAGGGTGGCTTACCAATGTTTGATGGTAAGATGTTTGATGATTGGAAAATCATAATAAAGGTTGTTTTCAGTTTCCAAGAGGTAACAAAGGTGATGGAAAATGGTCTTGTGGAATTGGACAGCAAGGCAACAGATGAGGAGAAGAAGAACTATAAGCTGCAGCAAAAATTGGATGGCAAAGCAAAGTTCTTGCTATACCAATGTGTTAACTTCAAGATCTTCAACAAGATTTCCTAAGATGAAATAGCAAAAGAGGCATGAGAAATCTTGATAAAAACGTATGGAGATATGGACATGCACAAGAAAGTGAAACTACAAGCACTAAGGAGAAGGTTTGAGTTCTTGATAATGGAGGAAAGTGAAACTGTTGTTGAGTACTTTGACAAGATCCAAGAATTGGTGAATGCCATGAGATCGTGTGGTGATAAGGTAATCGAACAACTTGTGGTGAACAAGGTATTGAGGACTGTTCCACCTAAGTTTGATCATATGGTGATCACAATTAAGGAGACAAAGAATCTTGATGAATTGGAGATTAAGGAGTTGCATCACTCACTCGAGGCACGTGAGTATCATATGGATGAAATAAGGCATTATCAAGAACATGCCTTGTAGGCTCGGTCGCAGTACAAAGGAAAGGGAAAAAGGGTTTAAAAGCTACTCAAGATACAACTCTAAATACAAAGAGACGCAAGAAGAGAATGATATAAGTTCAAATGATTATGCCAAACGTAAAAAACCACAAATCTGGTTCAGGTTCTGATGGAGAAAAGAATGGAAGTTTGATAAGAGAAAAGTAAGGTTCTTTAATTTTCAGAAGTTAGGCCATTTTGCTAAAGAACGCTGGAAAGGTTAAGGGGCTAAGAATAAACCCAAAAATCAAGCCCACTTAGCTTAGGATGAAACATCAGATTTAGAGCCCATAATGTTGATGGCAAGATCTGGTGAAGAACAGGCAGAAGGAACTTTGTGGTACTTGGATTTAGGTTGCTCTATCCATATGACTGGCAGGAGGGACTGGTCCGTGAAAATGAAGGTGGTGCATGGGAAAATAAAGTCTACTGATGATAGAAGCCTAACAGTTGAAGGCTCATGAAGGGTGGTGCTACGTGATGAAAATGGGAGAGAAATGATTATAGAAGAAGTGTTGTATGTTCCAGGGTTAAAAACTAATTTGATGAGCCTCAGGTAGTTGCTGCAAAAAGGATTTGTGATGCAAATAGAGGACAATTGTCTCAGTGTATTTGATAAAAATAGAAATTTGACCATTAAAGTCAAACTTTCTAAAAACAGGACGTTCTATGTAGTAATGAAAGTTGTAAGTCATCAATGCTTCTCTCTCAATGGATAAAGTTGAGTGGTTATGGCACATGCGTTTTGACCACTTAAACTTCAAAGACTTGTCTCTTCTAAGCAAAGGTTTGGTGGTCAAAGGGCTTTCCCAAAGTAGCATTCCTGATACGGTGTGCAAGGAGTGCATACAATGCAAGCAAACAAGGGGAAGTTTTCAAATGTTTTTGCCCCAAAAATCAAGTGTGAAACTCAAGTCAGTCCATTAAGATGTGTGTGGCCCCATGCAGATAGAAACACCTGGAGGCAACATGTATTTTGTATTGTTTATGAATGATTTCACTAGGAAAACTTGGACATATTTGATAAAACAAAAACATGAAGTTCTGGATGTATTTAAGAACTTCAAGGCCTTGGCAGAAAAGTAGTGTGAAGAGAAAGTTAAGTTTCTCCGAACAAATGGAGGGGGAGAGTATACCTCCACTGAGTTTAGAAGATTCTGTGAAGTTGAAGGAATATCTCATGAAGTTACACAAAGTTTGAATGGTTTGATTATGCATCAATCATGGTATGCAAGAGAATTACTGAAGAAGTTTAAAATGGACCAGAGTAATGTTGTTGCCATAACAGTAAAGGTTGGCATTCACTTAGAGAAAGAACCTTAAGATGTGAGGATAAATCCAACCAAGTATAGGAAAATTGTGGGAAGTTTAAGATACCTTTGCAATACAAGGCCTGACTTGCATTTCAGTGTTGGATTAATTAGTAGATACATGCAGGACCCACGAATGTCACACATGAATGCTGCAAAGAGAGTGTTAAGATATATGCAGAGGACAAGTGAGTTTGGAGGTTTGTTTTCCAGGTCTGAGACAAAATTTGAGTTGAAGATTACCGCATATTCAGATTCATATTGGATTGGTGATAAGAGTGGTAGGAGGAGCACATATAGGAACATCTTCTTTCTTTGAAACACTCATGTTTCGTGGAGCTCAACCAAGGAGTCTGTTGTTGCTCTATTTTCATGTGAATCTGAATATATAGCTACCCGTGAAACTAGTTATCAGGAAGTATGACTAGAATTTTTGAAGAAAGGGTTCAAGCAAGTGGAAGAGGTGAGGTCGAGTATTGCAAGTCAGAAGAGCAGCTGGCAGACCTTCTGACGAAAGCTCTAAAACGTGATAGATTCAAAGTTTTTGAGGAAACTTTATGAATTGTAAACGTGAAAGACTTTTTGGCTTAGGGAGGTGTGTTCGAGTTTAGTCTTTTTGTATAAAGTTGTTGTTGTAACAATTTTCTCCGTTTTTAGCTTTTATTCTTTTTCTGTTCTTAGCTGTTACTTTGTTTACATGGTGTATAAAACCTTATATCGTGGTTTAGTTCTATACAACTTTTTCACCTTTTATCTTTTGTATATGTGCTTGTTGTCAAACCCTTTATGGAATTTATATCTTAATAATAATAAATTAATAATAATAATTTTTACCTAGAGATGATTTAATCATCTTATAAATTTATCTATTAAAGTAATATTTTTATCATATACATCAATGAAATCACTCACTAACTTTCATAAACTTTCTTCACATTTCTCACCATTTTTTTTCCATCAAAACACCCCAGCTTTCACCTCTCTTTCCCTTCAAATCTACAAATTCATCTTCCAAACCAAACACATCATTAGTGTTGCATCAATTTTTTTTGTCACTAACTTTCATAAGATTTCTTCACATTTCTCACCATTTTTTTCTCAATCAAAATACCCTAGCTTTCACTTCTCTTTCTCTTAAAATCTACAAATCCATCTTCAAAACCGAACACATCATTAGTGTTGCATTAATTTTTTGTTGTTGTGAGATTACGATGTGTTCCGACCAAACCTCTAACCTCAAATTTATAATGCTTGGTTTAAGTCTTTTTATGGTGCAACCAAATGAGACTTTGTCTCTAGATTATGCACATCAGCTTTAGTGAGATTTTATCTCTAGATTAAGTTCATACTGACTTTAATGTTCATGTGACTTTCACTCAAATAGTTCAAATTTCTATTTGAGTGTAAGATAAAACTAAAAGAAAAAAAGTTAAAATCATAATAAAAAAATATTTTTGATAAAGTTAAATATCAAGTTAATTATATGAGTGTGACACTTTAGTTAAAAGATATACACATATGTAAGACTTATCAATAAACTACACATACGAAAATACTTAGGACATTAAAGTTAAAAAGATACCTCAAAGTCACAATTTTAGAAAAAAGATGTTCTCTTGTGAGGAAGAGTGAAATTTTTCCATCTTTAAGGTGTGGTAAAACCTATGAGGTTCAATCTTGGCATAGTCTTGTAGTGGGAATTTCTTATGCAATTGATGAAAGAACACTTTTGGGGAGAAGGGAACCATCATATTTTCTAATGTTCCCCCACTCCCACCTTTTCTTTTAGAGAGAATATGAAAGTTATCCCTTCAATAAAGGAAGGTGGTAGATGCTCTCTTTCAGCAAAAGAGTTCTAACAAATAATCTCAAACTCAAAAGGCATCATGGTTGTCAAGTGACATATAAAGTAAAAAGCTAAATAAACAAAACTCATCATGTTATTGATTTTGATTGTTTGTGCCATGTGTTTCCCATGTGTGGGAAAAAGTGATATACCTAATTGAGAAAAGAGAGGTAAGTATATTCATTGAGTGAGCACATATATATGAAGAGTATATGATGCTCAAGAGTTTCCAAGGTTGTAAGAGCCACTTTTAAAGTCAGTGGGTTGTACTGATTCTTTTAAATTAATTTGTAGAACTCTAGAATATTCTTAATATACATTTGAGTTGAAAATTATTTTTATAAGAAAATTAATAAAATATTGGAGGATTTTTTTAAAAAAAATTTCTTTCAGTATTCACTTGATTAAAAACTACATAGTCCAGAGATAATCATTAGAGAAAATGTGAATTCTATATTTTTCGTAATTTTTAATAAATTTCAAGCAATAAAAGATAATATATTTGATAAAACATATTAAAAAGTGTGTTCCTAACATTTTTTTTCTTTAATTTGAAATCTTTTGTAGAGATAATTTTTTTTTCGATATCCCGATTTGTTTTCCCTGCTTTCTCCTTCGATTTTGATATCTAACAAGCTTGAAGGGTTAAAATCCCATTTTCTTGATTCACATTTGGGTGAGTAAATTCTCAATCATTAGGTTCCTATACAGAGAGAGGGATTCTATTAAAATTTACACGTTTTTGAAGAGTCCAAAACAACAATGGATATAATGCATTGGGCTTTGCTTTGGTATTGGGCCGAAAGAGTCTCTTTCCAATTATCAGTCTCCTAATTGCTATCTGCACCGCCCATTAACCTTTTAAAATCATAAAACGTTACCTGACATGTATTACAAAAATTCAAATTCAGTTTTTTGGAAGCATTCCATGAAATTTCTTTCCATTTTAGAAAATAATTTTCTAAATAGTATAAAGTTTTTAAAATATTATTTTAAATTATACACTATATCAGAACGTGTGAGAATAAAATATAAAATACATAAAACAATAACTGAAGTATTCCAAAAAGTAGTTGAAAGTACAAAATGATCTACTCAACAAAAAGGAAAAAAAGATGACTAGAATTTCAATAATCATAAGCAAGAAAAGGTCTTGAATCCCTTTTTCTTTTCTAAAACAAAAATTAACGAACAAATCAGCTGGATATCCAAAATGACATTAGTGATCTTTTTTTTTTCTCTCTTATTAATACCGAGGTTGAAAACAATTTAGTGACGATCGTTTAAAAAATACAAATGAATTATTTTATCACTAGTTTTAATGTTTTTTAACCCATGTAAGTAAAACAAAAAGTAGTTATTTATAATCTCACAAGCCAAATTGGACACACCCTGCAACATTGCTCAATTTTACGATATCCCTTTATGAATGAGTTTCTTCATGTGCTTCTCTCTCTAAATTGGGAAAAATACTGATTTTTGAATCATATTAAATTTCGAAAGCATAAGAACCAATCAACGAGGAACCTTTGGGTATAAACCATCGTCACCGAAGGATTCAATGAAAGAACCTCCATACAATTGCTTAATCAGAAGCTGTGTTCATCCATAAACTCGCTAATCTTTTCTGAAAATAGCAATAATTGTGACAACAATCTAGGAGGAAACTTTACAGTTACACATAGATGATGTTGTTCTGGGAACATCAAATCAATGTTTCAGCTTTTATATCAAGGAGTTTCCACTCTCGCATAAATGATGAGCATTGAGGTTTCCGTGTCCTGAAAACACACAGGGTCTGTTTACAACAAAATCCACCCTCTCATATCATCAATCATATCTGTCTCTTTATACGCAGAGCAGGTGGGTCCAAGTTCTTGTGTCTTTTCTTGTTTGGCTGCATTTCATGGACCTACCCTTAGTTATTATGTCAAGGAAACCCAACTCCTTCGTCTATCCACTCATGCAGTACACGCCTCATTCATCAATTCCCTATGTCTAGGATAGCAGGGTGTGGTGGGAGCTTTTTCTTTTCAATTTGCAACAACTTTTAATGCTTCCATCTTTTCCTCCCCCATGCCTCACTCACAATCTCACATCAATGGGGATTTCTTTACCCCATTTTTGGAATCTTTGTTAGCCTCACTCAATCTCAAAACCATACCTCATGCTATCAAAACTTATGAGATTAATCTCAAAACTAGTATTAGCATTTTTTAAGATGTCTTTTATTAAGTATTTAAAATCTCACATCGATCGAGTAAAAACAAACTTTGCTTTAAAAGTTTATTAGGTTAAGAGAGATCGTAAATTCAACTCTATCGTTGACTTTTGAAAACAATAAAACGGATTTATTGAATTTAGTAAAAAAAACATATAAATATAATTCTTAATATGTTATTTTTTTCGTGTGTTATACTCTACTGAACATTAAAAATATATTATTTTTATATTTTAAAGATAATTTTAATATATTTTTAAATTTTTAAATTAATTCTCATCAATATATTTTTATAGACAAAACAGAAAAATAATATAGAAAAATTAATAAAAAATCCAAACTCCACGTAACATATCCATAAAAAAAGAAGAAAAATTATCTTTTCACGAGAAAAAATTTGACAAACTTAACAAAGTTTCTGCAAATGGAATTACCAAACTTAAATTTTTATTTTTTAATTAAAATAAAATAATAAAATAATGTTTTTTTACCTAAATAAGAAAGTTTGTTAAAATCTTGCTAAAAGAACGTCCTCAACCAATAATAGTTGAAAAAAAATCTTTGGAAAGAGGTGAAATGAAACGTCTCCAAAGGCTGAAAGACTTGGCACAACTGTTACAGACTTTGAGTTCATTTCTCAGCTATTATTTTCCATGCAGGCCCACAAACTCACCTAACCAGACGACACTCTCCACTTTTTCCTCTCAAAATAGCACACGCACATTTTGTCTGAGAGTCAGAGAAACAATTTCAATTCAACAGTTAAATCTTATGTGAATCTTGGTATTAAAATATGTTTTTTTTTCAAAGTTATTATGCAGCATGGACCATATTTTGATATGGTAATATTTCTCAGCTTCTGTTTTTGTATTTGCGAATACCCTTTTGGCTTTTTTGTGTCTTTACTAGCACTACTACTCTTAACAGAGTTCCTAATGACCCGTTGTAGGTTCCTTAAAAGGCTTTCCTAGTCTCTATTTAATTGGACAAAAGGACTATTGCTCATGTTGTCTCATTTAATGCCACAAGCCACCAAAAGTTTTACACAAATATGATTTCCTAACATCTAAATCTCAAATCACATGATCTTGCATTTACTCTCCCCATGATTCCGCACACTCCTCCTTCATTGCTCCTACCACTTCCATTCTCTCATTTATCCTTCATAAACAAACCACTCTTGCCACTTCATAATGCACTCCAATTTCTTTAATGTTCATTTATTCACTATATTTGCACCCTTCAAACTTCTCTACTTTTCTTCTTTCTCTTCACATTTCCTCCTTTTTCCTCTTTCACAACACCTTCTCTTTCTCTCTTCTCAAATGGGTAGAAAACGTCATCTTCATGCATGCCTAATGCTGCTTCTTTTGCTGGCACACTCGGTTGCTACAAGCTATGCCTCAAGACACTCTCAAGTTTTCAACATGCAGCCAAAGTCTCAAGGTTTGTCTCAGAATTTCTTCGGCTTCTTGCCAAAGGCAATGCCATTGCCACCTTCAGGACCTTCAAGGCAGCACAACAGCATTCAATTACAGAACTCAAGAGGGAAAAAACCATAGAGGGTTATATCTCATTGCTCCTTTCACCCACTTAGAAAAGGGTAATATCTTAACTATCCTTTAACATCTTGTATCATCTTCCCCTTGTTTTTGGGTACTTTGAAGGCCATTTCAAAGGGTAAGAAAAAATTGGAAGAAGCTTGAAAGCTTATAATATGGAACCTGGATTGAGTTCTCCATGCATGATGTGTGGAGTACTGGTTCAAGTTCATATGTATATATTATATATGCTTCTTTGTATTATGAAAAACTTGAAGGGTTGAAGTCATCATGATGTACTTTGTAGCTTTATTTGAAGTAGAATTATAGCTCTTGTACATGAAAGGAAAGAGAAACCGAAGGAAAATTTCACAGAGATTGTTCCTCTAATTTTCTGCGATTATGCTTCAGTTATTATTTTGCAGCTTGATAATACATGTTCGTGTCCTTTGTCCGTATAGCTTCTGCTACTTTATAAATTTGGTCCCTTTTCTTCCACTTTGTTTCTCATTACTTTAGTCATGTAATTTTGATGTATCTGTTCATTTAGCATAAATGTACTGATTTAAATGTTCTCATGAGTACAAATGTTGGGTAAACATTTATGGTAAATGCACTTATTAATTAATAAAACTATATTAAATGTGAAGTTCCACGTAATTTTCTTTTATTTATAATTGATTTTTTATTAATTATTTTATATATTATTATCAAAAGATTTATACTTTTTTAATTCAATTTTTATTATTAATCGGTAATATGACGGGTTATCGGATCTCATCATCTTTATTTTTTTTTCTCCATGTATAAAATTTTGTTATTAGTATAAAATAATTATATAAAATACAAATAATTTTTATTATTTTAATATTATTTTACATTAATCATAAATTTTCATATTCATTAGTACTTTAAGGTAACAAAAATAACGAATAAAGTAACAGACACATCATTTTTTAATGAATAAAGTTAAATAAAAAACCCAATTAGAAAATATAAAAAATTTAAATATTCACTATAAAAAAATTAATATAAACTCAGTTATAAATATCTAAAATAAATTTAACTAAGATATTAATAAATTACACAATAATAGAAAATCTTAAACTGCAAACTCAACTTTTTCTGATCAAATATATACACACGTGACACGTACGTACAAGCAAAGTTATTACTCGAAGGAAAACTTCAAAACAACTATTTTCTCATTGAACTATTATTGGTTGACAAAGTTTTTTATCAAAGTTTTTAGGTAAAGATATATTATTTTATTATTTTATTTTAATTAAAATGTACCGTATCTAGCCGAACTCGACCAAGTAAACAATGTGCATATCGAGACCGCCAAGTACCCAGGCTAGGTCGAGTTAGCCTAACTTGTACCGATTTTAACATAAACTAAATATCTAAGAGGACAACCTGCACCTCATATCACCAACATGAGCCATCTAGGCAAGTAGTCAGTCTAGACCGACCACTCGAGTACATCTGGTAAGGTTAGGGCCCAGGCCGACTACTCCAATAAACTTAGCAAAAATCGAAGCCCCCGCGTTCAATAGGTCTCAAGGGCTTGGGTTAGGGCCCAGGCCCACTCATGGCCCAAACTAGAGCCCAAGTCAAGGCCCAGGCTATGAAATGGTCAAACGTCATTAATGCTCTATAAATACACGTGGACCCCATCATTTAAAGGTACGCATTCATTAATCACTGATTTGACTCTCTGAGAGCTTTGACTTACTTGAGCTTCGGAGACTCTTCTGCAAGTAACCCCCCTGGGTTCAAGTCGACATGTATCGACTGGGAAGAGACCAACTAAGGAGATAGCGGACTACGTGGTAAGATGACGCTTGTGCCTAACCTATCTTATTTGTTCTCTGCAGGAACAATTGGCGCCCACCGTGGGGCACGAGACGAATACCTTTAGTACCCGTTTTTTCTCTGAAGATGGTTTCTACCCGCAGCAGAGCTGGAGCGAACAAGCAAGCGGACGCTGGTCCATCTGGACCTCCCAGCATCACCCCTGACTTGGCCGCCATCCTAGACGGCCAGGCAAAGATGCAACAAGAACTCGCAGACCTAAAGAAGCGCAGTGCTGAGGAAATGGAAGCGCTAAAACAAGAGAACTCTCGCCTCAGGAGAAGGATCGAGGCAGACGCCAACCTGAAGGGAAAAGCCAAAAAAATGAAACGTCTCGAAAGGCTGAAAGACTTGGCACAACTGTTACAGACTTTGAGTTCATTTCTCAGCTATTATTTTCCATGCAGGCCCACAAACTCACCTAACCAGACGACACTCTCCACTTTTTCCTCTCAAAATAGCACACGCACATTTTGTCTAAGAGTCAGAGAAACAATTTCAATTCAACAGTTAAATCTTATGTGAAGTCCCCGGCCTTCCAGCCTACAGAGGAAGAAAGTGAATACAATCCCACCCCACACACCTTCACCACCACCCAACAGACACCCGTTACCTCTACCCATCCCCATCACTTTCAATCCGGTCAACCAGGGCTCACCGCACCCCCAACCCCCGCCCCCACCATCCCCACCACCCACACCCCCTACAACATACCCACCGCCCTCCATACCACACATATCCCACCCCACAACCCACAATACCTTCCCACAACCCACATTCCTCCTCACAACATCACCTCCACCTTTCCTGCTATGATCAAACACCTACCCCCACCCCACATGCCCCCCCTCACCAGCCCAGACGCCGCCACCCATTCACGGATTTTATCGCCAACATCCCTCTCCCGGCCCAGTGGGAACCATTCAACCTGGATCGCTATACCGGCGAAACCGACCCTGACGAACACCTGAAAGTCTACATCACCCACGTCGCCCTGTACACATCCCAGGACGCAGTTTTTTGCAAAGCTTTCCCCACGACCCTCAAAGGCCCTGCCCTAGAATGGTTCACCACCCTCCCGCCCTACTCAATTGATAGTTTCGACATCCTTTCCCACATGTTTTCCACCCATTTCGCTGGAAGTCGCCCGCATCAAACCACCACCATATCCCTACTGGGTATCAGATAGGAACCCAATGAACCATTCAGAACGTTCATCGATCGCTTCAGTAAAGCCGCCCTTCATACACCACACCTCAACTAGGAGATGATACTCCAATGTATGACTCTCACCCTACAGCCCGGCCCCTTCGCCAACAACGTCTACCTCCACCCACCCACCTCCATGCATGAACTCAAGTTACGTGCAGCCGACTATGTCCGCATGGAGGAAATGCAAACCCTTCACACCAAATTCTGCAACGACTATGCCGCCAACACCTCCAACCCCACCCCCAACCCCACCCCACAACCTCACCCGCGCCCTGATACCCGCCCACGCGAACCCCGCCAACCTCGCTTCACCAGATACGCTCCCCTCATAGTAGCCCGCTCTCGCATCCTAGACGAGGCCCTCCAAGCTGACCTCCTCCCCCCACCACGCAAGACAACCACACCTCCAAACGCCGACATGACCAAGTATTGTCGGTACCATCGCAACCATGGTCACACTACGGAAGAATGCAAAGCGCTCCAGGATAAAATAGAAGAACTGGTCCGTGCTGGCCACTTTCGCCGCTTCATCCGTAGGGATGACCATTCCTCCTCCTCCCGATCCCGCCACCCGCCACCCCCCACGACATGACCACAGACGCCAACCAAACGACGCCCATCACAATAGCCACCCCACCCAACCCAACAACCAACAGCCAGAGCCCGCCCACACCAACATTACCCCTGCAGACCCCCCCTTACGAGGCACCATTAACACCATCTCTGGTGGCTTCGCAAGTGGAGGCTCCACCTCGTCTGCCAGAAAGAGACACCTCCGTCATATACAATCCATCAACCATATCACTCATTCCCATCACAGACGTCGTATGCCCCCTATCGTATTCACGGATGACGACTTCCATGGCCTCGACCACCAGCAGGACGACCCCATGGTCATCACCGTTGAAATCGAAAATTATGCCGTTAAGAAAGTCCTCGTGGATCAAGGCAGCTCAGTTGACATCCTCTACTGGGCCACCTACCAAAAGTTACAACTTCCTGACACCGCCATGATACCATATGATGAGCCCATATACGGCTTTTCCGGCGAACAAGTATCCACCCGGGGCTACATAAACCTCCATACCGTCTTTCGGGAAGGAATCCAAACCAAAACCATCCCAATCCGCTTCCTTATAGTCGATGCGCCAACATCCTACAACATACTCCTGGGCCGTCCTTCCCTCAATACGCTTGGTGCAGTCGTCTCTACCCTCACTTGGCCATGAAGTTCCCAGCCCCATCCGGCGACATCCTGACCATCCACTGTGACCAACGCCTGGCACGCGAGTGCTATATGGCAAGCTTAAGACCACAGCTCCCAATCCAACAAACAAACCATATCGAACGACCCCCTAATCCCCGCATAGCCCTATCCGGCGAGGACCTTGACCCCAGAATAGGCCGGGATGTCCGCCTCGAACCAGTCGAGGACACCACTCCCCTGGAACTCCCCAATGGCCACTCCATCAATTTAGGCACCGATTTAAACTCTGATGAACGTGCCACAATCACACCCATCCTCATCAATAACACAGATCTTTTCGTTTGGTCAACCGCCGACCTCCCTGGAGTAGACCCCCAGGTGGCATCCCACAAGCTTTCGATATATAAAGAAGCCCGCTACGTATCCCAAAAAAAGCGCAAGCTTGGTGAAGAACGCAGACAAGCGGCCAAAGTAGAGGTCGACAAGTTACTGAGCGCAGGGTTTATAAAGGAAGCTCAATACACCACTTGGCTTTCTAACGTTGTCTTGGTAAAGAAAGCCAATGGCAAATGACGAATGTGCGTAGACTACACAGACCTGAATAAGGCGTGCCCTCGCGACGCCTACCCCTTACCTAACATCGATCGACTCGTAGACGGCGCGGCAGGAAACAAGGTGCTTAGCTTTTTAGATGCATATTCAGGTTATAACCAAATCCCCATGGCCACAACAGATATGCACAAAACCGCCTTCATCACAAACGATGCCAACTACTTCTTTAGGGTCATGCCCTTCGGCCTCAAAAACGCTCGGGCAACTTATCAGCGACTAATGGACAAAGTCTTCAGCCATCTAACAGGACACTGTGTCGAAGTCTATGTCGATGACATGGTCGTCAAGTCCCCAAGCCATCATCAACACGCTAAAGACTTGGAGGCAATGTTCTCCGCCCTGCGCCAATACAACCTCCGCCTAAATCCCGATAAATGCGTATTCGGCGTCGACCGGGGTAAATTCCTTGGTTTCATGCTAACCCAACGCGGCATAGAGGCTAACCCTGAAAAATGCAGGGCTATCATCGAAATGCGCAGCCCCACTACTGTCAAAGAAGTCCAACGCCTAATCGGCCGCCTCACGGTCATTTCTCGCTTCCTACCCAAACTAGCGGAACAAACTCAACCCATAATCCAGCTCCTAAAGAAATCCGCCCGGTTCACGTGGACTGATGATTGTGAACAGATCTTCCAAAAACTCAAAACAACCCTAACCTCACCCCCCATCCTCCACAAACCAGACATCAGCCAACCCCTGCTGGTATATATCACGGCCACCGACCATACCGTCAGCGCAACCCTTGTCCAAGAAGTAGAAGGCACGCAACATCCTGTGTATTTCGTGAGCAGAACACTACAAGACCCTGAAACCAGGTACCAAATGGTAGAAAAACTAGCCCTATCCTTGGTCCACGCCGCGCGCCGCCTACGCCCATATTTCCAAAACCACACCATAACCGTCAAGACCGATTACCCAATCCAAAAAATATTACAAAAACCGGATCTAGCCGGACGCATGTCATCATGGGCCGTGGAACTGTCAGAATTCAACATCCGCTATGAACCCCACGACCCCATCAAAGCCTAGTGTCTCTTAGACTTCGTCAATGACCTACAACAAACACCCGTTGAGGACCAGTGGACACTTCATGTAGATGGCTCCTCAAACCCAAGGGATGTCGGCGCTGGCATCGTGTTAGAAGGCCCTAACGACATCCTCATCGAGAAATCTCTTCACTTTGCTTTCAAAACATCGAATAACCAAGCCGAGTACGAAGCTATCCTCGCCGGCCTTTCCCTAGCCCGTGAAGTCGACGTCAAGAAGTTAACATGCAAAATCGACTCCAAACTCACTGTAGGTCATCTAAATGACGAATTCCAAATCAAAGACCCTATCCTCCAACAGTATTACCATCTAGTCCGTGCGATTATTCAATCCGCCTTTGAACAAGTCCGCGTCGAACACATCCCGAGAACCGACAACGTCAGGGCCGACATCCTTTCCAAACTAGCCAGTACCAAACTCAAAAACCGTAATCGATCCCTACTACAGCAAACACTCTCCACACCTTCCATCACACACACTTGTCAAACGTTAACCCACACCCCATCAAACAACATCACCCCCACCCAAACCCAAAACTGGACCACCCCTTACATTCAATACCTCAAAACTGGCAACACCCCCTTGACGCGGACAAAACTTGGCTGGCTAAGGCCGTCAGGTACACTATGGTAGGCGATGACCTCTACAAACGCGGGTACGGCCAACCCCTACTTAAGTGTGTCACGGCAGAGCAAGCCCAATATATCATCAAAGAATTACACGAAGGAATTTGTGGTTATCATTCAGGTGCACACACCATGGCCACAAGAGTTCTCAGAGCCGGATACTTCTGGCCCACTATAGAAGCGAACTGCCAGGATCATGTAAGGAAGTGCAAGCCATGCCAGAAGCACGGCAACCTTATCCATCAGAAACAAGAACAACTACACCACATACTCTCCCCATGGCCATTCGCTAAGTGGGGAATGGACATCCTCGGCCCCTTCTCACCCGGCAAGGGGCAAGTAAAATTTCTAATCGTAGCCGTTGATTATTTTACCAAATGGATCGAAGCCAAGCCACTGACCACCATCACGGCCCAGCAAGTCCAGCAGTTCGTGTGGAAGGACATTATATGCAGATATGGTGTACCACATACCATCATAACAGACAATGGCCGACAATTTATCGACAAGGAGTTAGCCAAATTCTACACCGGCCTAGGCATCAAACACATCACAAGCTCTGTAGAACATCCACAAACCAATGGGCAAGCAGAAGCAGCAAACAAAGTTATTCTCATAGAGCTACGCAAGAGGTTGGATACGGCCAAAGGCCGATGGCCTGAAGAGTTAATAGAAGTACTATGGGCCTACAGATGCACCCATCAATCATCAACAAACGAATCCCCATTCAGCCTAGTCTACGGCGCAGACGCCATGACACCGGTAGAAATTAGCGAACCATCCCTGCGCCGAGAACTATACGACCCAACTCACAACCACCAAAACATGGCCTTACATCTCGACCTCCTTCCCGAACTCAGAGAAAAAGCCTAAATACGCAATCTAGCCTCCAAACAACGAGCTGCCAGGAAATATAATGTAAACCTACACCCATGATCATTTGTAGTCGGGGACCTAGTATGGAGAATGGCCAGCAGTGCTAGAAAGAAGGATGGCAAGTTCTCCGCCAATTGGGACGACCCGTACCGCATACGAGAAGACGCAGGAGGAGGGGCCTATCGCCTGGAACAATTATCTGGGGAAGAGATTCCCAACACATGGAATGTATCCCACCTGAAGTTCTACTTCAGCTAAATATGTATCATAATTGAACCAATACTTGTAACCACGGGTGTACTCTTTTTCCTCACTTGGTCTTTTTTCCCTAAGGAGGGTTTTGGCCAAGGAGGTTTTAACGAGGCACCCCTATTCAATAAATAAAAAGAAGAGTTCCCTACTTTATGACTCTATGCCTTTAATCTTGGTTCATTCGTTTAAGTTCCCCACCCTTACCCCAAGTAAGCGGCCTGGGTCGAACACCCTTTAATCTTGGTTCATTCGTTTAAGTTTCCCACCCTTACCCCAAGTAAGCGGCCTGGGTCGAACACCCTTTAATCTTGGTTCATTCGTTTAAGTTCCCCACCCTTACCCCAAGTAAGCGGCCTGGGTCGAACACCCTTTAATCTTGGTCCATTCGTTTAAGTTCCCCACCCTTACCCCAAGTAAGCGGCCTGGGTCGAACACCCTTTAATCTTGGTTCATTCGTTTAAGTTCCCCACCCTTACCCCAAGTAAGCGGCCTGGGTCGAACACCCTTTAATCTTGGTTCATTCGTTTAAGTTCCCCACCCTTACCCCAAGTAAGCGGCCTGGGTCGAACACCCTTTAATGTTGGTTCGTTCGTTCGCTTACGTCATACATAACATACACCACAAATCATCAAAATCCGATACACACATTAACATACAGAAATTAATCGCATTAAGCATAAACGTGAAGAAATGTACCAACGAAACGAACATATTGTACCAATTAATACAGACATAGGCTCAATAATACTTTTACATCGTTAAGAAATCAATGTCCTATTCTGCTGAATCATGGGTCACCTCTGCAACATCATCCACCTTCCCCTCCTCCTCTGTCGCCTTCTCCTCCACCTCCTCAACATCCCCTCCATCCTCCCTCTCCAACTTCCCATCAACTACATCCTTATCTACGTCGAATCTTGAATCCGAGACATCCACATCCGGATGGAAGAAGGCCGCCTGCCGCAACCCCTTCTCAAAACCATTAATATGCTCTTGGATGACGCTATTCTTCAGATCATCCAGTTCCCCAACAACCCCATCATACTTATCCTTCAAGTCCTCGTAGTCTTCCTCCAACTCCCCGATACGCTTGTTTAATTTATCCTCAGAATCCAAGCAGCGCACCTTCCATGTTACCAGCCTTTTCCTCTCCGCTTCCCAGCCCTCTTTCTCCTTTTCTAAAGTCGCCTTCTCCTCCTCCAACTTATCCACCTTACCCTGTAACTCCCCCACCTCCTTTACTTCCCTTCTGTAAAGAGACCCTACACGCCGGCTCAGGACTAGAGCCTTGCTTCCAAACTCTACCATTGTTCTCACCATATGATCCACCTCCATATTATCGATAGAGTTAACAACAGTATCCGGGAGGTCGATCGAGATATCCTTCCTAACGGATATCTCCGACAACTCGATCAACCCGGCTTCAGGCACTTTCTCCCCACTAGCCGACCCCGCCCCGCTAGCCGTTCCAAGAAGAGCTGCCCTTACCTTCTTCACATCTTTGCCTTTTCCGGGTCGAGGTGGAAGCTCAGCTTTCCTTTTCGTCCCGCCATGTACGTGCACCTCCACAACCGATTCCTGCAGGTTGGGAACATCAGCTTTCCCAGCCGCCTTGGCCTTGGCGGCCATTTCCTTCCTCAATGATTGAAAGAGCGCCAGATTCTTCTTGCCAGATTGCGCCATATGCCCTGCAATAACATATCACGACTCGGATCAAAACAACTTAGCATTATTAACACAGCTTAAGTAATAGACAAATACCTTCAATATCTATTATCGGGTGCACCGAATTATAAACCCTAACTAGACCCTTAGTGGGCAACTTATCCACAAACTTCAACAACATCCCCACCACCTCCCTATCACTAGCCGACAACTCCTCCACTCCCATGTCTTTATATCGAGAAGGATTGTTGGTCCAGCTAAAGGGAAACTTGGTACTCCCATCCACATTCAAAAAATGAGATTTACCCCCTTCCTTGACGACGACTTTGAAGTACCCGTCCTTGAAATGCTTGAAAGACTTGGAGAAAGCATCCAGTCTACTGATGCTGGGGCGACTGATTAAAGAAAGCCAAGTAGCCGGTCTCCGGGGTCTGGTGTCATAAAAATATAAGAAAGCAAAGGGAGTAGGCTCCAAATATAAGGACTTGCACAGAATGCGGAAGGCCTGCAAGTAGGCCCAACTATTAGGATGTAGCTGGGTAGGTGCCACATTCAACGCCCGCAGCACACCCATAGTGAACTCGTCTAAGGGCAGTCGCACGTGAAGCTGAGAGAAATGGCACATATACATATAGAAGAATTTTTCGGTAGCCCCCTCCTGCCCGTGGCATACCCGGTCGACGGCACTCACCCTCTCCAGCGAAACAATGTCTCCACTGGCACCCTTGGAAATGACGGGCGTGCAGTTCAGCCAGGAGTTCAGCAGACGAGACCACCTGAATAAAGACGACTGATCACGGACATCAGCAGCAACCCACCCATAGCTGCCTTTCGCCGGCCAGTTGCTCTCCTCCAACTCTTCAGGAGGATCCTCTCGAACCTCCCTCACAACCTCCATCGGCATCCCGCTCGTAACAACTCCATAACTCGTACCCTCTCCGTCAAGTCGCCTATCCTTACTTCTATCTGACTCAGTACTTTCACTACTACTAGACGAAGACACACTACCACTACTGGACATACCTGATTTTGTTTTTTACGAAGAGATGTCGGTCGAAATTGAGGACTATGTCGGACAGTTTTACGCGCACAAGATCTCTAAATTCAAAATTCACAAATGAAACAAGTAACCCCTCATCTGTTTGCAAACACATATTTATAGCCCGCAATCCCAAACGACGAACCTCTTCCCGCCAAAACCATACCACAGACCAATCGACACCATCATTACACAAGATCTGACACTTCAAAACGACGGCGCCAAAACTTTTTTCGATTTGACCAACTGACACCCTTTCACCTACCTTCTGACGGTTACAAATTCTAAGCCTTAACATTGTTCACCACACTTAAAGGCTGGGGGACTGGTGTATCACACCTAGCCGGTTCCGCTAGCTTTTCAACACATATCATCCTTGACTGACAACCCATATCGGACAAGGCTGAGGGGCTGGTGTACCGTACCTAGCCGAACTCGACCAAGTAAACAATGTGCACATCGAGACCGCCAAGTACCTAGGCTAGGCCGAGTTAGCCTAACTTGTACCGGTTTTAACCTAAACTAAATATCTAAGAGGACAACCTGCACCTCATATCACCAACATGAGCCATCTAGGCAAGTAGTCAGTCTAGACCGACCACTCGAGTACATCTGGTAAGGTTAGGGCCCAGGCCGACTACTCCAATAAACTTAGCAAAAATCGAAGCCCCCGCGTTCAATAGGTCTCAAGGGCCTGGGTTAGGGCCCAGGCCCACTCATGGCCCAAACTAGAGCCCAAGTCAAGGCCCAGGCTATGAAATGGTCAAACGTCATTAATGCTCTATAAATACACGTGGACCCCATCATTTAAAGGTACGCATTCATTAATCACTGATTTGACTCTCTGAGAGCTTTGACTTACTTGAGCTTCAGAGACTCTTCTGCAGGTAACCCCCCTAGGTTCAAGCCGACATGTATCGACTCGGAAGAGACCAACTAAGGAGATAGCGGACTACGTGGTAAGGTGACGCTTGTGCCTAACCTATCTTATTTGTTCTCTGCAGGAACATAAAAAAATAAAAATTTAAGTTTGTTAATTCTATATTTAGAAACTTTGTTAACTTTATAAAAAAATTTGTCAATAAGTAATTTTCCTTTCTCATTTCATTTTAATTCAACTATTATATGTAAATTAATTTTTAGAAGTGTTTGTTGGAAAGATTTCAAACATAACAAATCGGAAACAAAATTCAAATCAAATCTTTTCTAAATAAATAATATATAAAATAATAAAATGCATAAAACAGAAAAGAAAAAAAATCAACAAACACTAAAACTTTTAAATGTGCACGACCTAGTCCAGTAAAAATTTTCACTAATAATGATTATTGAGTATGCACAAGTTCTATTAAAGATTCCAATGATCAACATAACATTATTCTCTTCACCAACAAGTTAGATAACAAAATCTCAATAAATACTTTAAATAAAAACAAAGAGAACCCCAATATATGAGATACGAGAAAAAAAATAGTAGATAAATTCGAATGAATATAAAGAAATCACAACATATAAATTTTAGTTATTTTAAAAAAAGAAAATTGAAAGTAAAGTAAGTCAATTTAAAAATAAAATTTATGAATTATTTGATTGTTGTAATAAATAAAATATAATAATCAAATAAAACGCGATATTATTATTTAACCATTTAGTTAAAATCGATATGACATTAAAATTATATATATATATATATATATATATATATATATATATATATATATATATATATATATATATATATATATATATATATATAGTGGCGGATCTTAATCACAAATTTTGGAGGGGCCAAAATAATATAATTATTTGACTATTAAATTGTTGGATCATTAATAATGTTTTAAAAATTGGTTCCTCTAACTGAATAATTTAATCTTTAGTATAATGTTATGAAAAATATAATCTATCTTGTTTCCATCTTCATGAATAGTTTCACTTTTATCACTTTTGAATAATGAATCTATTCTTTTATTATTCATCAATATACCTATTTTTTAAAATAATATTAAAATAATTTATCATACCTTACTAAAAAAATTGAGAAGTGTAAATATTAAAGAAAAAATATAGTATAGTTAAGTTACAATTAAAAATCGGCTATGAAAAAACACATAATACATTATTTTTTCTTCTATATTCATAAAAAAATGAATCTATCAAAGGTGCATGAGATAAAAGAAACAATGTTAACTATTAAATTAATATTTCATTATCAAGTAAGATAAAAGATAATTACTTTTCTTTTCTTCAAAAAAGAAATAAGATAAATGGGAAATGAGAGAAAAAATAATTATCTTTTTTCTTTAAAACAAATATGACAGTGAGAAATGAGTATAATTTTTGTAAAACTAACAAGACAATAAGAAAAGACATAAAAAATATACTAATAAATATTTTGTTTAATTATTCTTTTGGTTATTATTTTAGTTCAGAAATGTTAAATTGGTTATCCAGTTTTATTTAGTTTCAATTTGGTTCTGAATTTTGAAAAACTTATGCAATTTGGTTATTTTCATTAAATTTCTTGGAATGGATTGATGTTTCTTCATTAAAATTAAAGTTGTAAATAAAGATAGTTTGTTTTGTTAATGTAATTAACATAATCTTACTATCAATCTTGATGAAAATTGTTCATCCACTTCAATAAATTTAACGAGAATGATCAAATTACATCAATTTTTTAAAAGTCAATATCAAATTGAGATTAGAAAAAACTTGATGACTAACTTGACATTTTTAGATGAAAATAATGACTAAAAGATTAATTAAACCTAAATATGTTTATTCTTTATATATTTAATTTTATGTTTTATTATCTATTAACATTAATTGGTTATATTTTATAAAAAAATAAAAATACAAACAATTTAATTTTCATCTATTTATAGAATACACTATGTGACGCCCTGACTATTATACTAAATAATTATTATTTGATAAAAAGATATGGAATCAATTTTTTTTTTCCATAAGATTATCCTTAATAATAACATAACTTCATATTCATATATATAGTATACATCTCTATAATTGTTCATAAAATATTACAAAAATATATATTTGTTAAATATTAAGAGTCCTACATCAGAATAGAAGATTTTCTATATTTTTAACATCTCCTAAAGATATTAATAGAAATTATCCATGAGTCAATCTTCAGAAGATCCACCAATAATATCCCGAACAACTCTCACTGAGCAGGTTCCTCTTCTGCTCATGCAACAGGTACATATGAAAGAAAAATATGAAAGGAGTGAGGTCTTTATAAGCCTTAAATATCAATCTTAATAAACTCAACAAACAATGCAGACACCGGGGGCCTAGATTTGGACCTATAACCACCAAACTTGATCTTGTTTTACCAGACATATGGATCCATATTTCACTTTTGATGATCCAATCTGAACATCAAAAGTTACTTTGGGAAGTGATTAGGTAGTTAAGTATTTCTCATAAAACATTGGTACAATCATAATTATTTCTTTCTCGAGAATACTAGCCATTCATCGGCTCACAAAAGAGATATATACTCACTACCTAACCTTGGCGATGCCGAGCAGGTATCGGATAGTCCCAAGTTTGGCCTATGAATATCCTAGTCCAGGGCGCTATTCTGAACTATCCAGATATTCACCTACTTGGTAAAACTTCCTTAGACCCCACCATGGTCCCTGCCTTTCATCCCGCAGTGTACCAAACTGTGACTTCCCAAATACAAACACTTTGACACTGGTTTAATCTCAACTTATTGAAACCAGACTTAACTCTTACTTAACCGACATACTCTTGGATATTTTCAAAGGTCATTAAATGTGATGACTATCAATTCATGTCATCGTATAAACTATACAAAGAATATAAAATAACGATAAAATATACATACAATTTTCTTATATCCAAGCTCACTAAATAAATAATATATACTTTCACTTCACATTTATTTATTTTTAATTGTAAAAATAATGATAAAATAAGAATCAAAGTAAGAACTTTAAATAAATAATTAGATAAGGGTAAGAACGTTATAAATAAACAAAAATATAAATTAAACAGGAGTAGTACGTAATTGGAGATTAAATAAAATAAATAAACAGGACCAGTGCATAACTGGAGATAAATAAAATAAAATAAATAAATAGGACCAGTGCGTAACTGGAGATAAAAATAAAATAAAATAAATAAATAGGACCAGTGCGTAACTGGAGATAAATAAAATAAACTAAATAAACAGGACCAGTGTGTAACTGGAGATAAATAAAATAAAATAAATAAACAGGACCAGTGCGTAACTGGAGATAAATAAAATAAAATAAATAAACAGGACCAGTGCGTAACTGGAGATAAATAAAAAATAAAATAAATAAATAGGACCAGTGCGTAACTGGAGATAAAAATAAAATAAAATAAATAAATAGGACCAGTGCGTAACTGGAGATAAATAAAAATAAAATAAATAAATAGGACCAATGCGTAACTGGAGATAAATAAAAAATAAAATAAATAAATAGGACCAATACATATTTAGATATTAAATAAAATAAATAAATAAACAGGATCAGTATATAATTGGAGATTAAATAAAATAAATATAAGAAGATAATAAATGAAAATAAGTTAAATGAAAGTAAAAAGAATAATATATGAGTCAAAATAAATAAAAGATTAATATAAAACACATGAGCTTATCAAGATTAATATATAAAAGCTTAACCTCACTCCCCCCTTACCTTATTGATTGAAGAGCACACTAATAATATTTGAAGAGGAATAGGATCTCTTTGAATCTTTGCTCTAAACTTTTTTTTTTTTCTATTTTCTCTTTCCCTCTCTTCTTTCTCTTTCTCTTTCTCTTTCTCTCTCTTCTTTCTTTCTCTTTCTCTTTTCTTTCTCTCTCCTTTCTTTCTTTCTCACTTTTTCTCACTTCTCCCGTAACTTTCATTATTCCATATGTATATATATACATAAGCTAAGCTAAGCATGTGCTATACACATCATTACTATCATTAATGAAGAGATAATGCTTATCTCTTCATCTTATCTTCTTTTTATTATTTTTTTATTATTTTTTTTCTTCTTCTTATCTTTTCTTCTAATCTTATCTTCTTCTTCTTCTTCTTCTTCTTTTTTTTTTTTCTATATTATTATTATTATTATTTTTTTCTCTTTTAGAAAATTCTCCATATATATATATTTTTTTTACACACACCTATTTAATAATATTTTTAATGTTTAAACTACATCATAATAAAATACAAAACGTTAGTAAAAATAGAATATTTTCTAAATGTTTTATTTAAAATAAATAATATAGTTTATTAAAAAAAATAGGGATGTTACATTTCTCCCCTCCTTTTAGGAATTTCGTCCTCGAAATTCACGTGGTTGTAAAAAGATGGGGATACATCTCTCTCATATTGCTTTCTAATTCCCAAGTTGCATCACCTTCATCTTGTTGATTCCACAATACCTTTACCAAAGATATGTCCTTTCCCCGAAGTTGTTTAATCCTTCGATCTCCAATCCTTACAGGAAGCACATCATAAGTAAGGTTTTCTCGTATCTGTACTATATCAGGTTCTATCACATGAAAAGGGTCATGAATATATTTACGAAGTTGAGACACATGAAAAACATTATGAAGTTTTGAAAGGTTTTTAGGTAAAGCAATTTGGTATGCGACAGAACCAATTCTTTTAAGGATTTGATAAGGACCAATGAATTTGGGTGTAAGTTTTCTAGATTTGATAGCTCTACCAACCCCAGTTACAGGCGTAACTTTCAAGAAAACATGATCTCCTTCTTCAAACTCAAGGGGTTTTCTTCGTTTGTCATAGTAACTTTTCTGCCTATCTTGAGAAGTTTTCATCTTTTCCCTGATCATTTTAATCTTCTCAGTTGCTTGTTGAATTACCTCTGGACCCAAAACTAAGGAATTTCCATTCTCATACCAACACAACGGGGTTCTACACCTTCTCCCATATAGAGCCTCATATGGAGCCATTCCTATGCTTGAGTGGAAACTGTTATTGTAAGTGAACTCTATAAGTGGTAAAAATTTGTCCCAACTTTCAGTTTGTTCTAAAACACAGGCTCTCAACAAGTCTTCTAAAGATTGGATAGTCCTTTCTGATTGTCCATCAGTTTGAGGGTGATAAGCTGAACTAAGCCTAACTTTTGTTCCCAAGGCTTTTTGTAAGCTATCCCAAAATCTAGATGTGAAACGAGGGTCTCTATCAGAAATTATACTAGAAGGTACTCCATGTAGCTTGATAATTTCTTTTATGTACAAATGAGCTAACTTTTCTAAGGAAAATCTAATGTTAATAGGTAAAAAGTGAGCAGATTTTGTTAACCTATCCACAATGACCCAAATTGCATCATGACCAGACACAGTCTTTGGTAAACCTGTCACAAAATCCATGGATATGCTTTCCCATTTCCATTCTGGTACATCTAAGGATTGTAGTTCCCCATAAGGCTTTCTATGTTCAACTTTTGTTTTCTGACACACTAGACAACGTGCAACAAACTCCACCACTTCTTTCTTCATCCCAGACCACCAAAACATTTTCTTCAAGTCTTGATACATCTTTGTAGTACCCGGATGAATACTTAAGCTACTCTTATGAGCTTCCTCCATTATCAACTTTCTCAACTCTTCTTTTGCAGGTATGCAAATTCTATCTCTAAACTTGATGATTCCATTTGAATCTTTGTGGAATTCAGATACCTTTCCTTCAACTTTTGCTATCAACTTTTCTTGCAAAAATTGATCTCTTTCTTGAGCTCTCTTTATTTCTTCTAAGAATTCACTTGATATTTTTAACATTCCTAAGCATATGCTATTGGGTCTAAGTTTTACAGCTAAGTTCAAGTCTCTGAATGATTCTATCAAATCCAATTCTTTCACCATCATCATGGATGCATGTATAGACTTTCGACTTAAAGCATCAGCAACAACATTTGCTTTCCCAGGGTGATATTGCAGCTCAAAGTCATAATCCTTAAGAAATTCCATCCATCTACGTTGTCTCATATTTAGTTCTTTCTGATCAAAAAGGTACTTCAAACTTTTATGGTCACTAAAAACTTCAAACCTTGCCCCATACAAGTAATGTCTCCATATTTTCAATGCAAACACCACTGCAGCTAATTCCAAATCATGTGTAGGATAATTAAGCTCATGTTGCTTGAGTTGTCGTGAAGCATAAGCTGCAACTTTCCTTTCTTGCATCAACACACATCCTAATCCTTGTCCACATGCATCACAATATACCTCAAAATTTTTTGTAGGGTCAGGAAGGATTAAAACAGGTGCAGATGTTAATTTTTTCTTCAACTCTTGAAAACTAAACTCACATGCTTCATTCCATTCGAAAGGTTGTCCCTTACGTGTTAACTTAGTCAAAGGCAATGCTAATTTAGAAAATCCTTCAATGAATTTTCTATAGTAGTCTGCTAATCCTAAGAAACTACGTATTTCTGTGATATTCTTTGGTTGTTCCCAAAGCAATACCGCTTGAACCTTTGAGGGGTCAACTGCAATGCCATTTTGTGATATCACATGACCCAAAAATTGAACTTCTCTCAACCAGAATTCACACTTTGACCATCTCTCTCTGAGAATTTGTAACACAATCCTCAAATGCCTCTCATGTTCTTCATGATTTTTGGAATAAATTAAAATGTCGTCAATGAAAACAACCACAAATTTATCCAAAAATTCATGAAAAATACGGTTCATATAATCCATAAAAATGGCAGGAGCATTGGTCACACCAAAAGGCATTACCAAGTACTCATAATGACCGTATCTTGTCCTAAAAGCTGTCTTTTGAATATCTTCTGCCTTGACTCGAATCTGATGATAACCAGATTTTAAGTCAATTTTGGAATATACCACAGCACCTCTCAATTGATCCATCAAATCATCAATCCTTGGTAGAGGGTATTTGTTCTTAATGGTGATTTTGTTAAGCTGACGATAACCCACACACAACCTCATAGTGCCATCCTTTTTCTTAACTAACAATACTGGCGCACCCCAGGGAGAAACACTAGGTCTGATGAATTGTTTACCCAACAATTCTTCTATTTGTTTTTTCAACTCTGCTAACTCTAGAGGTGACATCCTATAAGGGGCTATAGACACAGGTCTTGATCCTGGTACCAAGTCTATAGTGAATTCTATTTCTCTTTGTGGAGGTAACCCAGGAACATCCTCAGGGAAAACATCAAGATACTCACAAACAACAGGAAACTTATTAATGTCTGGAATTTCCTTGACTTTTAAAGAAGTTAAGATCATGTATACTTGAGATCCTTTTGGGATTTCATTGTGGTTGGTAGTACTCTCTTTTAAATCTTTTGAGTCAAAAACTTCACCTATGTGTGATTCAAAAATTAAAGCCTTATCGTGACAGTTTAGGAGAACATGGTTGGAAGATAACCAGTCCATTCCAAGAACAATATCCAAATGAGACAAGGGTAGACATATAAGATTTACAGAAAATTTTCTATTCCCTATAGAAATATTGCAATTTGTACATGCAAGTGAAGTCGTGACTGGAACATTGGTAGGTGTAGACACAGCTAAATCATATGGTAATAAAGAGACAGGTAACTTTAAATGTTTGACACATTCATGTGATATGAAAGAATGAGTAGCACCTGAATCATATAGTACATTAACGAGGTGACCATTTATGATGCATTTACCTTGGATTAGATCTTCAGATTGAACAGCTTCAGTACCATTCATCGTGAAGACTCTCCCAGTTGTCTTTGGTCTTCCAAGTTGATTCTTTCCTCTGTTGATGCTTCCTCCACTTCCTTGCTCCTTAATTAACTCTTTGCATTCATTACGATAATGACCCAACTTCCCACAATTGAAGCAAGTTATAGTCCTTGTGGCGCAGTTTCTTGACAGATGAGGTCCTCCACAGTGGAAACATTTGATAGGGTGGGTTGCGGCTGAATTATTGGCAGCAGATGAATGTCTTTGTCCTGAAGAATTCCACGAAGCATGAGATGGACGTTGGTAAGGTTTCTTATTATTAAAATCATTTCTTTTGTGCCTTAAAGGCCCTCCTTGTCTCCACTGAGTTTGTCTTGCCTTAGTATCATCCTCATAAATCCTACAACGATTTACAAGAGTGGGAAAAGAAGAAATCTCTAAATAACCAACTGCTTGTTTAATATCAGGTCTTAGTCCACTTTCAAACTTGGAACAACGGGAACGTTCATCAACTCTATCATGAAAGTAAGGACAAAACTTTGATAACTCGTCAAACTTTGCTGCATATTCTCCTACAGACATGATTCCTTGACGAAGATTAAGGAATTCAACTTCTTTTCTCCTTCTAAGATCCTCTGGAAAATATTTTTCAAGAAACTTTTGTTTAAAGACTTCCCAAGTAATTTCTCTCCCTTCATCCTCCAATTGTTGTTTTGTAAATCTCCACCAGTTTTCAGCTTCTTCAACGAGCATAAATGTAGCAAATGTGACTCTATTTGCATCTGCACACGTCATTGCGATGAAAATTTTCTCAATTTCTGCTATCCATGACTGAGCACCTTCAGGATTAAATCCCCCTTTAAATTTTTGTGGATTATTCCTGCGAAAGGTTTCTAATCCTTGATTTTCCATGGGTTCAACATTTTGTTTTTGGCTCATATTTTCCAGGACAATTGTCATTCTTTCCAACAACTCATTGGTAATGTTTGGTCCGTTATCCATCTTTTCCTGAAAGAATGAACAATTTCCTTAGTTTTCTTTAGATTTTTTTTTTTAACTATTGTTAAAACTTATCCTTACTACAAGTATTAATTGTTGTTATTACTTACTTTTATTAGTCTACTTATCTTGCATTTCTCTTTTACAAGAAAAATGTATAAACAAACAACTTGCACCTCTACTTACTAGTAGAGACTACAAACATGGAAGACACCATACCCAAGGTCTTGACAGAAGGAACTGCTCTGATACCACTAAATGTGACGCCCTGACTATTATACTAAATAATTATTATTTGATAAAAAGATATGGAATCAATTTTTTTTTTCCATAAGATTATCCTTAATAATAACATAACTTCATATTCATATATATAGTATACATCTCTATAATTGTTCATAAAATATTACAAAAATATATATTTGTTAAATATTAAGAGTCCTACATCAGAATAGAAGATTTTCTATATTTTTAACATCTCCTAAAGATATTAATAGAAATTATCCACGAGTCAATCTTCAGAAGATCCACCAATAATATCCCGAACAACTCTCACTGAGCAGGTTCCTCTTCTGCTCATGCAACAGGTACATATGAAAGAAAAATATGAAAGGAGTGAGGTCTTTATAAGCCTTAAATATCAATCTTAATAAACTCAACAAACAATGCAGACACCGGGGGCCTAGATTTGGACCTATAACCACCAAACTTGATCTTGTTTTACCAGACATATGGATCCATATTTCACTTTTGATGATCCAATCTGAACATCAAAAGTTACTTTGGGAAGTGATTAGGTAGTTAAGTATTTCTCATAAAACATTGGTACAATCATAATTATTTCTTTCTCGAGAATACTAGCCATTCATCGGCTCACAAAAGAGATATATACTCACTACCTAACCTTGGCGATGCCGAGCAGGTATCGGATAGTCCCAAGTTTGGCCTATGAATATCCTAGTCCAGGGCGCTATTCTGAACTATCCAGATATTCACCTACTTGGTAAAACTTCCTTAGACTCCACCATGGTCCCTGCCTTTCATCCCGCAGTGTACCAAACTGTGACTTCCCAAATACAAACACTTTGACACTGGTTTAATCTCAACTTATTGAAACCAGACTTAACTCTTACTTAACCGACATACTCTTGGATATTTTCAAAGGTCATTAAATGTGATGACTATCAATTCATGTCATCGTATAAACTATACAAAGAATATAAAATAACGATAAAATATACATACAATTTTCTTATATCCAAGCTCACTAAATAAATAATATATACTTTCACTTCACATTTATTTATTTTTAATTGTAAAAATAATGATAAAATAAGAATCAAAGTAAGAACTTTAAATAAATAATTAGATAAGGGTAAGAACGTTATAAATAAACAAAAATATAAATTAAACAGGAGTAGTACGTAATTGGAGATTAAATAAAATAAATAAACAGGACCAGTGCATAACTGGAGATAAATAAAATAAAATAAATAAATAGGACCAGTGCGTAACTGGAGATAAAAATAAAATAAAATAAATAAATAGGACCAGTGCGTAGCTGGAGATAAATAAAATAAACTAAATAAACAGGACCAGTGTGTAACTGGAGATAAATAAAATAAAATAAATAAACAGGACCAGTGCGTAACTGGAGATAAATAAAATAAAATAAATAAACAGGACCAGTGCGTAACTGGAGATAAATAAAAAATAAAATAAATAAATAGGACCAGTGCGTAACTGGAGATAAAAATAAAATAAAATAAATAAATAGGACCAGTGCGTAACTGGAGATAAATAAAAATAAAATAAATAAATAGGACCAATGCGTAACTGGAGATAAATAAAAAATAAAATAAATAAATAGGACCAATACATATTTAGATATTAAATAAAATAAATAAATAAACAGGATCAGTATATAATTGGAGATTAAATAAAATAAATATAAGAAGATAATAAATGAAAATAAGTTAAATGAAAGTAAAAAGAATAATATATGAGTCAAAATAAATAAAAGATTAATATAAAACACATGAGCTTATCAAGATTAATATATAAAAGCTTAACCTCACTCCCCCCCTTACCTTATTGATTGAAGAGCACACTAATAATATTTGAAGAGGAATAGGATCTCTTTGAATCTTTGCTCTAAACTTTTTTTTTTTTCTATTTTCTCTTTCCCTCTCTTCTTTCTCTTTCTCTTTCTCTTTCTCTCTCTTCTTTCTTTCTCTTTCTCTTTTCTTTCTCTCTCCTTTCTTTCTTTCTCACTTTTTCTCACTTCTCCCGTAACTTTCATTATTCCATATGTATATATATATACATAAGCTAAGCTAAGCATGTGCTATACACATCATTACTATCATTAATGAAGAGATAATGCTTATCTCTTCATCTTATTTTCTTTTTATTATTTTTTTATTATTTTTTTTCTTCTTCTTATCTTTTCTTCTAATCTTATCTTCTTCTTCTTCTTCTTCTTTTTTTTTTTCTATATTATTATTATTATTATTTTTTCTCTTTTAGAAAATTCTCCATATATATATTTTTTTTTACACACACCTATTTAATAATATTTTTAATGTTTAAACTACATCATAATAAAATACAAAACGTTAGTAAAAATAGAATATTTTTTAAATGTTTTATTTAAAATAAATAATATAGTTTATTAAAAAAAATAGGGATGTTACACACTACCTATAATTTAAAAAATTTTAAAAAAAATCAAAAAATTCAAAATAAATATAATTTTAAAAAAAATTCAAAAATCTTGGGGGGCCATGGCCCCTCCCAGCACCTACAATGATCCGCCCCTATATATATATATATATATATATATATATATATATATATATATATATATATATATATATATATATATATATATATATATATATATATACCGCACATAAATCATAAATCAGATAGAAGCAATACGGTAAAAACATATTTTATCCTACAGATTTTCTCGATTTAGAGAAACCTTCTCAAGCGTAAATCTTCGTACTAAAATTCATCCACTTTCTAAATCAGTTAACATTCCCTAAATCAGCTGAAGCGTACATGCTCTATAAGAATGAAAAAGAAAATACATATAATTTTTGGATTGTTAACGAATTTCAGCGTAAAGAATAAATTTTATAATCATAGGTTACTAGACGATTTTAAAATATGATCATTTTCATTCTTTTTACAATATAAATGTATAAGAATTTTTATATCTCTAGAAAAATACAAAATTATCTAAATAGGAAAGTTATATTAATAAATTCTATATATCTATATCATATCCAATATATACTTCTAAATGCATCTCTAAATATAAAAATGTGTATTATTATAAACAAGTAATAAATATATTTATATTTTGCATATTTATCCCATTTCTAATTTACTAATATTCATAAATTAACAGGATGTATTTAAAATTTTACTTTTGATGAATAAATCACATTTATAATAATAGAATTAGTAAAATGTACTTGATGGGGGGCAAAGAAGTGAAACTTGTTGTCAACCTCCACCACTTTGAGTGACAGTGTTGAGGTATCACTTTGAATCAGACCCATCACTTTGCAAATTTCTTCTCAACTTATGTCCACCATGTGAATACTTTCTCAATCATCACATCAGTCATGTTAGCATGATGTCATGATTATGTTAATATGCTATTTTTACATCTATATATTTCATTAACTATTTGGATAACTTAGTTTATAAATTGAAAGATATTAGAGAATTTAACTAGTTTAATTGAAAAGGAGTTACATAATTGTGATACTTTTTAATAAACGTGTAATTAAATCTATATTGGACTGCTTTAAACTTTAAACTTCTTTTAAACATATAAATACAAGATTTCACCAATTTTATTTTGATAAGTAGAAAATAATCAAAGAACAAATTTTAGTTATAAAAAATATTTAAAATAATATTTTTATAAAATAATTACCAACACAATCAAATATCAAAATGTTTCTCATTTACTGTCCGACTATGCAGGACTAGAACTAGAAAAATAAGAAGGCAGACCAAATCAGTTTTTTAAAATTGAGTTTAGTTTATATAAATAAAAAATAAAATGTTAAAAGGTCAATATAAAATTATTTTTATAAATCAACTTACACATAAATTGATTATTATTTATGAGGAAGTTCATTGCATTTTTTTTTTATTTTTGTGTACCTATATAGAAAAATAATTTATAATGATATGCAAGTCCTTCTAAGATTTTCATTTTTTTTTTTGAGAAATTTAATTGTAACATCGATTCCTGATGAAAGAGCACCAAATTGTAACATCTTGAAATTCCAAAAAGCTAGTGAAAAGCTGTTGTTAAAATTGTCTAATATAATCATCTCAAACTTGGAAATAATTGTCCGAACGAAGACCTCAGATTTTGTTGCCACCTTATGTTCTTCAACTTGTTATCATTACGATACTCACATCACCATTAAAAATATATTGAGTGGAATATGAGAGGTATCACAATTTGAGTGATTTTGATTTCTTTCCATCAGGAAACAAATTTTATGATGTAACACTAGAGATCCAAACACTACACTCACCATTATTTATGATCAAGCAAAAATAGATATCAAAATCAACCACCCTTGTTTTTAATCCTATTTTTCTCAGTCGAATGATTCTTTGGTCAAGAAAAATAACACTTCAATTGAAACCATTTTTTCACTAGATTTTCACTCCAGCGTCGAATTTTTCACTCAAAGGGCTTGAACTTTCGTTCTACCTAAATTTCGTTTTTTCTTCTTGTCTCTTTGGATTGTATGTGAGTGTTTATTATAAATGTTAAGTAGATGTTAAATTGTATGTTTATTTGATTTATGATTTTGTTTACATTATATGTGTTATATATGAAAATGGTTGTTAAGACTATATGAATTTAAATATTTTAATTTGATTATTATATTTTTCAAATTTAATTTCAAAACTTTATATATTAAAATATATATTATTAAAATAAAATTTTATCTCATAAGAAAAATTTAGTTATTTTATTTAAATAAGAAATTGAAATGTAAGTTATTCCAATTACTCTATCTATCCAATTACTCATATATTAAAATGTTTTATTCAAACACAAGGTAAGGATGACAAAATGGGTCAATAGAACTCGTTTTTTCTCGATTCATTATTGGCTCATCAAAAATAAGACAGGTCGAGTTAGCTTGCCAAGAAAAAACAGATGAAAATTCAGGTTCGTCGATCGGTTCTTTTTTATAATTTTTTTTTTAATTATATAATAGATTATATTCAAAGTATACTATAAATAATTTTTAAATTTTAATTGATTAAGTAATGTCTTTAATTGAATAAGTTTATAATTAAAATTTAATTTATAAGTATTAATAATTTGAATTATAATATTATGGTATATTTGGATCTTTTAAATAATATAATACACAAAAATTAATTTTTAAATTATATTTTTATTTTGATTCTTATTGAAAAAAAAAAGGCTGATATATTTAAAATTTCAACCAGATTCACTAAATTTTGATAGCCGTCGACTGGACGAGATCCGTCTCACCATCTAAACTTACACTAACACACCTATTTGTTGTCTTTTATATCATTTGTTAATAAGAGTGATTCTTTATGTTTATCTAGCCAAATTAAAATTTTAATCATACCAAAAAACAAAGATTGATTTGGTTATTATAGTTTAGACAACATGTAGATAGATAAGATACAGATGCTAACAAAAAATTATATTATATATGTTGTGTTAATTTTGAAAGTATATTTTCTCGAAGACTCAGAGTACATATAACATCATCATTTCTTTATTTTGTAGAAACAATTTCTCAAAATATAATTTTAAGATATGATGATGCATCTCGAAGCTTGTATATGTAACATAACATTGACTTCAATTGTATTTTCTTTTCAATTTTATACAGTCAAGAGGTAATGCATAAATTTCTATTAACAGAGGTCATAGGTATACACAAACATCATCATTATTACCTATAAACGAAAAAGATTTGTTGACAAACTACTTTTTAGTATTGAGTTTTAATTATTCTTTTTCCCTTCATACTCTCTTTTTGTCAACAATTTTTGTCTTATTGAAGTGTTGTAGTTCATAAAGAGTGATGAAGACCAAAAGCATTTGTGGAAGTGGTTCAACTTCCAAATCTACAAAAAAGGTATTCTAGATATGATTAGGAAGATAGCAATATCATGTAATTATTAGTGAACCATTTTCAATTTAAATAGGAAGATAACAAAATATCATGTAATTTTCTTTTTCTTCACAACGTTTAATGATTTTATTTGTGTTTACCTTGTCTTTCTCAACCTTGTTTAGTATCATTCTATTCTTTAGATTATTCAATAGATGGAATGACTGCATGATATTGTTAGATTCTAATGAAACTTGTTTTTATATAATATTTATTTCAAATATAAACCTATCTAAATATTGTAGTGACATATTATATATAATGATATTTAATTAGCAAAAAATAATTAATTATATTTAATAACATATTAAATAATCCATTTGGATAATTGGTTATATTTTAATCGGGTAAACGATATTAAAGGAAAAAAACTAAAATATGTTACAACAAAATCGAATAAATTGGTCACTTATTTTGGTCATTAAATAAATTCTTGAAGGAGGTATAAAATTGATCATTATACTAATCAACAACATAAATAGTGACTAAATTGATAATTAAACGATCCATTAAAAGAATTTAGTTTGTTTTTCTTTAACTTTTGCATTTTGGAAAAGGTTTGTAAAACTTATAATACACCCCATTTCTAAGTCTTCGTGGCCATTTTGTAAATATTTTGAAATTATTGTAGTTGATATGCCTATCAGATGAACTGTCTTAACTCATACATAATGAAAAAAGTTGAGTACATGCAAAGATCCGTTAACACTTAAGTTAATAAACTTCACACTAACAATGACAATAGATCGGTATACTTATAATCTTAATAATACTATAGGTATTTATAAGAACAAAGATTACCTAAATTTTTATAATGGTGTTTATGGTTGAGGGACAAAATTATGTTATATTTTAAAGGTGTATATATTGTGACTTTAATTCCAAGAAGAGTTAATTATGATTAAAGAAAATTCTCTTTATTCCTTTTAATTTTCTATTGTTTGACAAAAAAATGTTGTTTTTTTATTTTTCTTTTCAAAATTTAAAATAATAATTTTTTAAGTAATATAGAAAAAGAAAAAGAAAATGACCATTATAACATAGAAGGAAGATATCATGATATAAAACAAACGGAAAGAGATATAATAGCTAAGTCACTTAAAATTACATTAAAAGTAAAAGAAAATATTTTTCTTAATTTGAATAAAAACCTTAATAAATCATTATATATAAATAAATAAATAAACAAAGTACAAAAAAGTGAAAGATTCAAGACTCAAGTTCAAATATAATATTTAGTTTTATCGAAAAAATTGTACGCCTAACATAGATTATTAACATTAGGGATATAGGTAGAGATGAGTACGGGACAACTATGAGTTTTGTTATCCTATCTTTATTCCATAAAAAAATCCATCCATATCCACCCATACTCGCTTTCTTATTTTTCAATATTAATTAATTTTTATAAAATAAAAAAAATTAAGATAAAGAACATAATATTATCAAATATTCAATAGTAAGAGGAAGATTGTTTCTTCGATATCAAGTATTTAGAAAAAAATTATAATTGTATACATTTCACCTTAGAATATCAAATAAAATTTCATTAGAATTAAAAATTTATTAAATTTACAAACATTAAAAAAACCTAGTTGATAAAATTTAAAACTATTTTTTAAAAAATACAAAAGAAAAACAAATATTCAAATTAAAATATATTTTAAAAGTTTATTTATTTCATTTTTTTAAATTCTAATGAATCTCTTATTTATACACTAATAAAGTTATAATACATCACTTGATCAAAATCACGCAATAAAATTTTAACATAGATCTTGTATCTTTTGAACATCAATATAAGTTGGATGGTGATAAAAGAAAATTCATGGAAATTACATTAAAGTTTTATCTTATAGTAAATAAAATTTATTTATACAATTATAGTGACAAAAAATATAATATGATAATGAGTTAGAAAATAAAAAATAATTATATAAAATATATAAAAAACAATATTTTACATATAAATTACAAACAAAAATATTAAAAAATTATCACGTGTGTGTGTCTTATAAAAAATTTGAGAGACTATTAAATGAAATCACACAAAAGAAAATAAATGTATAATTAAGAGTATGATAAAATGCAAAGTACTTTAGAGGTCTAAGAAAACTTTTCAAATATCAACATAGTCAATCATTGAGAGATAATGAAAATTGTTTTAGCGAAACAAAATTGTTCTTTAGATGAAACAAAAATTAATAATAATAAAGTAAAAAAGATAAATTTTTTATATTACCTAGTTAATGAAAGATTTATGTTATTGAACACTTCAATTGATAGTGTTAAACATTCTCATGTGAAAGAAAAATAAACAATAAATAATAATATTAAAAAAGAATAGAAATATTCAAATGTGAGACAAAAAATATTTAATTGACATACATCATTCGAACATAATTACATAAAGGTTATGATAAGATGAAAAATATATCGGAAATGTGAATGAATTTTATGACAAACCAAAAAATTAGAAGAAATAAGAAATAGAAGTGTGTAATATATATATATATATATATATATATATATATATATATATATATATATATATATATATATATATATGTGGGAACATATATATGACGGTGACGGTATTATGGCGGCGGGACTGATATGTACATCCACATACCCTTCCTCATACTCAATTAAAAAAGTTGGGAGTTCTCCGTATCCATATTCAGTCAATAAAGAAATTCTCCGTTAAACCGGAGACGTGTTCGGACAATATTTACAGTGACAGATTTGTTGGCCGTCCATAGATATAAGGATGGTGAGAAAAAAAATATAATACTAAATAAACTAAAACTTAAATTCTTTTAAAAACTATTTTTTTTATTTAATTTTATTTTATTTACTAGCTGTTCAGATGAAAAAAAAAATCCAATACGAATTAAGTAATAAAGTAAAAATATACTGTTAGTATTTTCTTTAGTTTATTTTCTTAAGTATTTTATTTTATTTTTATTACCTTTTGGGACTTCTAATTACTTGGGTATTCAATTTTAGTGTGACTTCAGCTATTTCTATTATCATAAAATATTTAAAAAACTAAGTACATATAATAGCATATTTTGAAAAATAAAATTGTTATCTTAATTATGTTATTTTAAATGTTAATGTCATTCTCTTTAATTTTCAAAATATTTTATTTAATTTTAATTTAATAATAAATTTAAATTAAATGACAAGAGTGTAATTTCATTAATATAAGGTAGTTAAATATTATGTTTAATTATTTGGATGGTACGCATGTAAGCCACATTTTCAGCCTTATGTGTTTGGGTCTGGCCTTTTCGTAGGTCCAAGGCCAGCCCCCTATAGGACCCCCCAATACCCTGCCAAGCCTTCACACTTTTCACTTGTCTCATTTTCAGAAAGTTGTTCCCCTCCCTCACACACCCTTGTCTCCAAAAAGGGCTCTGTTAGGGCATAAGTCCTTCTCCTTACCAGCTAGCTCCAATCTGCTTGAGTGTGGTTAAAAAAGCAGATAGAGGAATTGCTTGAGAAGCAGTTTATACGGCCGAGTGCTTCGCCGTGGGGAGCGCCTGTTTTGTTGGTGAAGAAGAAAGATGGTGGCTCAAGATTGTGTGTGGATTATAGGCAGTTGAACAAACTGACTATTAAAAACAAGTACCCCTTGCCAAGAATAGACGATTTGATGGATCAACTACATGGGACGTCAGTGTTCTCTAAGATTGATCTACGGTCGGATTATCATCAGATTCTGGTAAAGGCGGAAGATGTTGAGAAGACTGCTTTCAGATCCAGATATGGGCATTACGAGTATGTGTTTATGCCATTCGATGTGACCAATGCTTCAGCTTTGTTCATGGATTACATGAACAGGATCTTTCGCCCGTTCCTAGATAAGTTTGTCGTGGTTTTCATAGACGACATTCTCATCTACTCCAGGACGCATGACGAACATGCCAAGCATCTGAGGATAGTGCTTGGTGTCTTGAGGGAGAAACAATTGTTTGCTAAGTTGTCAAAGTGTGACTTCTGGATGAGGGAAGTGCAGTTCTTGGGGCACATGATATCAACACAGGGTATAGTTGTAGATCCAGCTAAGGTGGAGGCTGTGATACAATGGAAAAGTCCCAAGTCTGTGACCAAGATCAAGAGTTTCGTGGGTTTAGCTGGCTACTACAGGAGATTTATAGAGGGCTTCTCCAAGATAGTAGCACCCCTGACACAGCTAACCAGGAAGGACCAACCTTTTGCATGGACTGATAGGTGTGATGAGAGCTTTAGGGAGCTTAAGCAGAGGTTGACGAGTGCTTCAGTTTTGATCATTCCGGATGTGAGTAAACCCTTTGAGGTTTATTGTGATGCCTCTCATTAGGGTCTTGGTTGCGTCTTGATGCAAGAAAGGAAGGTGGTGGCCTATGCTTCTAGGCAGTTGACAGTTCATGAGAAGAACTACCCCACTCATGATCTAGAACTAGCGGCAGTGGTCTTTGCTTTGAAGATTTGGAGGCACTATCTGTATGGGGCACAGTTCCGTGTGTTTAATGACCACAAGATTCTGAAATACCTCTTTGATCAAAAAGAGTTGAATATGAGGCAGAGGCGGTGGATAGAGTTCCTAAAGGACTATGACTTTGAACTCCTTTATCACTCGGGGAAGGCGAACGTGGTGGCAGATGCATTGAGTAGGAAAACGGTGCATGTGGCACACTTGATGATTAAGGAGTTGGAGTTACTTGAGAGTTTCAGAGACATGAAGCTTCAGGTTGAGTTGGAATCGAAATTCATTAGATGTAGCACCTTAATTATATCTAGTGACTTACTGAGCTTGATTAAGGAAAGGCAAGCAGTGGATGCTAGTCTACAGAAGGTGAAAGAGTTACTGGATCAGATCAGGCCAATGAGTTTGCCTTGGGAGGAGATGGTGTGTTGAGGTTCAGGGGTAGGGTTTGTGTACCAGATGATGCTGAGTTGAGGAGGTTGGTTCTTGAGGAGGGTCACAAAAGTTGTTTTAGTCTGCACCCTGGCATGACTAAGATGTACCAAGACCTCAAGGAAAACTTTTGGTGGCAAAGAATGAAGAAGGAGGTTGCACAGTTTGTATCCGCTTGCTTGACTTGTCAAAAGGCGAAGGTGGAGCATCAGAAACCTGGTGAAACGCTCTAGCCCTTGGAAATTCCGGTGTGGAAGTGGGATAGCATAGTTATGAATTTTGTTACCCACTTGCCTCACACCGTGAGAGGACATGATGTTATATGGGTGGTGGTAGATCGGTTGACCAAGAGTGCTCACTTCTTGGCAGTGAATCTCAGAATGTCTATGGCCAAGTTGGCCCAACTCTACATCCTGGAGATAGTGAGACTTCATGGGGTGCCCAGTAGCATAGTGTTTGACAGAGACCCCCGGTTCACTTTGAGGTTTTGGCAGATGTTGCAAGATGCTTTGGGTAGTAGTTTGAGGTTGAGCTCTGCCTATCATCCTCAGACGGATGGGCAGTCTGAGAGGGTGATTCAGTCCTTGGAGGACTTGCTGAGGACATGCATATTAGATCATCTCGGTAGTTGGGATGAGGTATTGCCATTGCTGGAGTTTACCTACAACAACAACTATTAGGCGAGCATAGGGATGACGCCTTATGAGTCTTTGTATGGGAGGAGGTGTATGACTCCTTTATGTTGATACCAGGAAGGTGAATTATTTTTGGTAGGGCCATAGTTGTTGTAGCAAACCACGGAGAAGGTGCAATTGGTGAGAGATAGACTACAGGCATCACAGAGTTGACATAAAGCTTATGCAGACTGAAGGAGAAGACCCCTGGAGTTTGAGGCTGCGGAACATGTGTTCTTGAGGGTGACCCGAACCACTGGTGTGGGGAGGGCTATCCGCTCGAGGAAGTTGTCTCCTAAGTTCTTGGGTCCATATCAGATCTTGAGAAGGATATGGCCGATAACTTATGAGATTGCATTGCCACCCAAGTTGGCTAATCTCCACCCAGTTTTCCATGTCTCCAAGTGCACAAGTATGTGTTTGACCCGTCACATGTGTTGGAAGCGGAAGATGTGCAAGTCAGGAAGGATCTCAGAGTAGAGGTATAACTAGTGGCTTTGGAGAACCGCCAAGTTAAGGAACGGAAGGGAAGAGCCAACAGTCTTGTAAAGGTCATCTGGGACCGGAGGACAAGTGACTCAACTTGGGAGCTAAAGGAGGACATGAGGAAGTCATATCCACATCTTTTCTGGTAAGTCATTTTTCGAGGACGAAAATTTTTTGTTGTTGGGGAGATACTGTAAGCCCCATTTCCAGCCTTATGTGTTTGGGCCTGGCCTTTTCGTAGCCCCAAGGCTAGCCCCCTGTAGGACCCCAATACCCTGCCAAGCCTTCACACTTTTCCCTTGTCTCATTTTCAGAAAGCTGTTCCCCTCCCTCACACACCCTTGTCTCCAAAAAGGGCTCTGTTAGGGCATAAGTCCTTCTCCTTACCAGCTAGCTCCAATCTGCTTTGTACTCTCGGGTAAGTTGAATCTCAACTTCATTCTTCCCTTTTTTCCAGTGTAAGGGCTCTAGTTCTATTTTTGGTTCCCCTAGTACCTTATTCTCAATTCCTTGTATGTTGGTTTTCAGCTCCGTAGCTTGCTCCAGTGCCCTATTACTTTAGTGGGTTACCATTCCTTGTGCTAGCGTCTAAAAAGGTAGGGGAAGCTATATTTTAACAGTTTAAAGTTAATTTTGTATGCTTTTGGTTTGTTCCATGTTTAGATGCTTGAATAATATGTTTAATCGGATGAAACTGGTTTGTATGCATTATTGGATGTTGGCTTGGGCTGTTTCTCTGCTGCATGTACGTTAACAGCGGCGAGAATTGTCATTCTCGCCAAGAGAGCTCGTCTCGCCTAGGCGAGAGTACCAGAAGCTCGCCCTGTTTCTACTTGAGCATCTCGCTCAGGCGAAGAGTTCTTGTTTTGAGTGACGCATTGTCTCGCTCAAGCGAGAATGGCTCGCCCAAGCGAGCACTCAAGGAAACCAGTTGTGCTCTTTGCTTGCGTCCTCGTCTAGGCGAGGAACTTTGGTTTTGGGCGAGTGGTGGTCTCGCTCAGACGAGCTAGTCTCACCCAAGCGAGAGCTCGCAAAGGGCCACTGTTGCAAGACTCACTCAGGCGACAACGCCTAGCTTAAGCGAGACAGTTGCTGTAGCTTAAGCGAAGGCGTTTAGCCCAAGCAAGAATGGGGCAGGATTGATTTGGTTTTCTTGAATTTATCCATGGCTTGGCCGTATGTCTTGAAAATGCATGGTTGTTTGATCTATATGCTCTGGGATGGGTACGTTTGGTATGAGTTATGGCATGGAATTGTTGAATAAGGGTTTGGTGCAATGAGAATTGGATGTATGAGATGAAAGTGCTGGTAATGGTATATGAAACATGAAATTGGTGTGAGAGAGGCGTAATTCCATGAGTCTCGTGGAGAGATCTCATGGTGGTGTGTAGTGTATATATTAAGATAAGGATTCAAGTAAGGATCGCATCCCGAAACTCTAAAGGGTCAGTGAGTCTCATGCAGAGCAAACTGACCCAAGTGGTGAGAGTAGCGGGAGGCCCTAGTCTCTGGCAGGATAATGACCTTAGACGCTTAAAGGCTAACCTTGTGTGTGGTAGGGTAAAACCCATTGGCAATGGCTCTGCAGATAAATAAAGGCCACCACAAGTGCAAGCGTCCAGTGAATCCGATCTTAGTATATGTATCCGGATAATTGAGTCATAGTGTCTTGCTTGGTTGTCCTAACATGAATTGGTGCCTACTTTGATGCATGCTTGAGAACTGGTTTAAGTATTTTTTTGCTATAATATGTTAAATTCATCTTTCACTAGCTTACCCTTTCATTTTCGTGTATGTTCTTGTTTTGTTTTCTCTTTTGCAATGATCACCTTGTTGGTGGGAGCAGATGGAGGAAATGTTCAAGGTAGACATGGTTGTGGCAGCAGTGCAATTTAGATGGCCTGTTGTGTGTGGCTCTTAGGAGTAGTTTTAAGGCTCTAATGCCTTTGTAATCCCATGTTGTATGAACAACTTCTTTTGCAAAACAGTTAACTTTTAGATTCATGTTTAGCTTATAGCATTATGGTTTGTATGCCCTAGTAATTTCCAGTACCCTTCTTGGATGACTGTAATAGTGAATCTTTATGCACCTTGTTCCTCTGATTGCTCTTTTATTACTATAATCATGCGATGTTTAATTTAGTAGATTTAATCTATTTAAATGGGATGTCACAAGGCACCTTGGTACAGGTGTATCAATCTGGTACCCGCTTTTAAAAAAGTGTTAATTGCATCACAACTTTAGAAAAAATGCTTCAATTAAGTCCCTTTCAGACGGAGTTGACTAACGTCGTTAATGATGTGCCACGTGTCAGTTTGTGGTTATTTATTTATTTATTTATTTTGAAAAAAAAAGCCACGTGTCAGGTCCCTGTGTGTGACATATGGCATTGTCAATACCACGTGGCATTGCAATGCCACATGTTAGTGTCACTATCATATGTCATTGTGTTGATTTCAATTTAGTCCCAATATATGTCTTTTTGTTTCAATTTAGTACCTACTTATGTATCTGATTCAATTTTGACCTAATTTTTTTTAATAATTAAAATATTTTTGTAATACATTTTTTATAAGATTAAAACTAATTAAGTATAAATATTTTTACAAAAATTAAGTATTTGATATTTATATTAAAATTTAGTGGAAAAGTTATTTTATTAAGTCATTTTTAATAAAAAAAAAATTAGTATAACATTCATACAAATATAAATTTTGGTTTAAAATTTGTAAAAGACAATATTTTTCTATTTTGGAAAAAAAATAATAATAAACAAAACATGAGTACTTAATAAAAAATTAATTAATAAAGTAATATGTTAAAAAGTCATTTTTAATAAAAAATATTAATAAAACATTTATACAAATAATAAATTTGGTTTGAAATTGAGAGAAATAATATAAATATTAGTACTTAATATTGTAAAAATATTTATACTTAATTTGTTTTAATCTTATAAAAAATGGATTACAAAAATATTTTAATTATTTAAAAAATTGGGACATAATTGAATGAGATACACATACTAAATTGAAACAAAAAGACATATATGGGGACTAAATCGAGATAAATACAATGACATCTGATGGTGACATTGACATGTGGCACTGACAATGCCCCATGTCACAGGGACCTGACACGTGACATTTTTATTTTTTTTTAAATATTTAAAAAAATTGAAAAAATTTTTAAAAAATTTTTAAAAAAATTAAAAAAAAAAACACATACTGACACGTGGCACGTTGTTAACGACGTTAATCAACTCTTTTTGTAAGGGACCTAATTGAAACACTTTTTCAAAAGTTGGGATGCAATTGACATTCTTTTAAAAGCGGGTACCAGCTTGACACAACTGTACTACAGTGGTATCATCCGAGTAATTAAACCTAAATATTATTTATTAAAGCATAAAAAAATAATCACCATTTAAAATTAGAGAAAACATAAATATAATTTTTTTAAAATTAAAAAAAAAATCAAATTTATTTTAGAATTAGAGGAGATTTAGCATCTGTTAACTCAATTTCTCATAATAAGTTATAAAGAGAAATATAAGATCCTTTTTCCATCAAATCAAATTTATTATCCATTTAAAAATATATATACAATCTAACTCTACCCAGTCACATTTTAGATCTTTCCACATTAAATAATTTTTCATTTGTTATCGTTGCATTGATTGTCCCAATAATTTCTAAATTCATGTATACACTATAGTTCCCGTTTCAAATAAAAGACAAGATGACGTGTTCCAAAGTAGCCACTGTTGATTCTAGAATTTTTTTTTTTCAAACACTAACAATGTTATTATGATATTGATTATTGAGTTAAATAATGAAGCTTTTATTGGGATGTGTTTTGTCTAAATTATTTTTAAATGGTTCTATCAAACAAAATTCTTTTAATTTTCAGAACAAAGACTTTAGTTTCTATTTATTTATTTATTGGAGAGATATATTTGTACTAACTTTGTAGTAAAGAGTTGAAAGGAAAAAAAAAAATTGAAGAAGTTAATTGGTTCCTGAAAATGATACAACTTTGTTGGGTGGTTAAGCTGTCTAATGTCATGTCTTGATTTCAAACCCATCTTTGAAGCCATGTGACCATTTGAGACCATTGCTGAGGGTCATTTTCAAAGACAAAACCCTAAGTCAATGGTTGTTAATTAATATTAAAACATTTGGTGATTTAAGGGAGCAAAATTTCAAGTTTCACGTGGGTTTGGTTAAACACACTATAACTCATTCATCAGTTTCCACTGTTATTTGAACCTTTCATTGAAATTTAGGGGCCATGCAACTGTTTAATTGGGTGGACATGTACCATTAATTGCTGTGCCCAACAAGAGTTATGTGTCTATTATAAAATAGGACATCTTAATTTACAATGTTTTTTTACTTGATATGACTCCTTTTATTTATTGTTTTTAGAGACATGTGACTCATTTCATGGAGTTATTATATTAAGTGTTGCTTAAATATAATTAATTGCTTATTATTGAATTTATGAATTATTATATATGGGAAGTTTGTCGATTTTTGTTTAAGGTTTTTAGTTGATTGATATTGCAAAGATTTTTACATTAAAGTTATATATGCGACAACTTTTTTTAATACAATTATCTAAAACAACAAAAGTACTTTCCTGCTTAGGTAACTTAAGCCAGGTTGGAAACGCCATATTCAATTTTTTTTTTCTGATTTGAGTACATTTTGATGAAGTCATACCTACGTAGGTATATGTAGTTAGTTACATATCACATCGATACAAATTTTGGATGTTGGTATATGAAAACAACTTATTGACATGGATGACAATTGAAAAAAAAAAGAGAGAAGATAAATGTTAATTATTGCTTGTTTTTTAATAAGTATTAATAATATATTTTCTTTAATAGATTAAAACAATTGTTTTCTAGTAAAAACTACCAAATTATGAGTGGTGTTCATATATAAAGAGTAAGATTTATATAATTTTGTGATGTCTAATATATTTGCTAATTAAAAGAGAATTGCTAAAAGGAGTATATTGTTAAAATTTCTCTTCACAAAATAATCAATGCATTTTATATGCCGTCGTGTTGTAGGATAACTTAAATAAAAGAAGTAACTCTCAATATAGAAAAATTAGAAAAAGGGTGAAATTTTAGATAAAGTTATACTTTTGCCACCATTTTCAGTTAAGTAATGACACATACATTTTCCCAAATATTACATAACTTTCATTAAAAACATATTGTTCTATTCTTGAAAAAAAAATTAATGTTAAAGCATCTAATGTAAATAATACCTAGGAAATTTCAAGTTTTATTCTTTAAAGAAAATGTTTAATTTTTGTATATAAATTTGTATGATAATAAAAGTTCTTTGAATGAGATAAAGCATTAATATTTTATTAATTAAATTAAAAAAATTTAAATAGAAAAATTTAACTACTTATACTTCCTTTATAAAAATTACCATCACTTTATTATAATTTTTCTATTTTCTCTTTAAGTTTTTGAGTGATCTATTCATCTTTTTCAATATTTGAACTCATAATAGTGAAGTTTGTAGAGAGAAAATCATAACCTACCAATCATAATTTTGTTTAGAAGTAATTTTTTTGTCCTTTTTTTTCTTGGATTGGTTGCGTGTGAATGATTCCATATATAGGGGTGTGTGTTTGTATGTATAGTTTGTTGAACAAGATAAAATCTATCCATCTAAAGTCTTAGCATACTTTAATTTGATGATTAGGATTTTATGTAGGTAGATTTGAGGTTTCTATGTTAAAATAAGAAATTTTAAGTGAAGGAAGCTAGTCATAGTTTGATAGCACTTAGGGTAGAAGGCTTGGACTATATGGATGTAATTTGGTCATGACTATGTTTTTTTTTTTTTTGTGTGTGTAAGAATTAGATTGATGTGAATTTTCTAAATTGATCTATTTTAAGATGTAAAAATACATGATGACAAGAATTACAAGATTTTGATGGTGATTTGTAACTATGGAAGTTATGGGAACTTGTGTGTTTCTCACTAGAAACTAATGTGGTGGGTGAAAATGTTTTAGTTTGGTAGAAATAGTTACAAGTTTTAGAATGTCAATTAGAACTTAGAAATGCAAAAATGTTTAGTATACGTTTCTTGCATAATATGTATTTGTAGATTTGGATGTTAAATGCAATAAGTTTGAACCAATTTAATCCTTATAAAGTTAAAAATTATAGGACTTTTTATTTTATTTTTAAAGTTAAAACATATTTCTGGTTGGATCAATTCCTATACATGATTAGAAGTCTCTAGTTTTTGCATTTTTCTTTAAAGCGCTTATTTTGATTGCTAAAGCTAAAATGCAGTGTAGAAAAGGAGCTTAATCTGAAGTGATTTTCCTCTACTGAAAATTCTCCACTTGAGAGAGGTTTAATATTAATTAGTTTTAGCTCAAGTAAGGACAATTTTACTTGAGTGAAATAATTTTCACTCAAATTAAAAATCTTAAAAAAAAACAAGGAGGCTTTGAAAAGGTGTTTATTTAAATAAATAAATGTAGTTAGTAAATATATATATATATATATATATATATATATATATATATATATATATATATAATGTTATAAAATATAAAATTATATGTTTTATTGATTTGTTGATTTGTCAGATGAATTTTGTTGTATAGAAAATGTAAATGTGTATGATGAAGTGTGAAGTGTAAGTTTATGTTATTTGAAATTGATGGTGAAATTATGTTATATGTGATGAATGTGTTGAATTTAGTGATATATGTAAATGGATTATCCTAACTTTACTTTTTACAAGATCCATGGAGAAAAATATTATGTAGTGAGAGTAGGAAGAATGGATAATGTTCTTTACTTGTAGTTAAGTGCAAAAAGGAAGATAGTATAACAAAAGTAAAATCTTTAGTGTTTAAATCCAAAGCATAAAAAGACAAAAATATGATGTGTTGTTTGGAATGTGATGAATAGATACTTGAGTTGATTACCTATTGGTTAATATGTGTTTATAGTAAATGTTATTATAAGTGAATGAAATATATATGAATTTTATTTTATAACTTGTTACTATTTTTGTTATGAAAATTTAAATTGGTAGCTTATCTTTTTTGTGGTTGTGTTGTAATCGAATTATGATGATCAATGTTCTTACATAAGAATTGATGTTGTCACATGAGAAAATTCTATTGATACATGAGAGGAGAGGATGTACTTAATGTTTTGTTTTTATTTATTTTGTAACGTATGTACATTTCTACGAAGAGAGAATTGAATTGTTTGAACAACAAAAATACAAAATTTTCTTTTTCAATAAAAACTATCATTTTTCTCCTCAAACATAGAGGACAATGTGTTGTAAGAATCAAGAAGCTCTTGGCCAAAGATACAAAAATTTTCTTTTTAACTAAGAATCTTCGTTGTTCCTCTCCTTGAGCCTGAGAACCAGTTTAAGGTAATAAGAAAATCTTGATCTAATATATGAAATTTTCCTTTTTAATAGAGTCTTCATTGTTCCTCTCTTTGAATATAGGGCTAGTGTACAATAAAGATGAAAAAAAAAATCTCAATGATATAAAATTTTCTTTAAGACTCTTGATGTCATTCTCAGTCTTAGAAAGCAACTATACAACAAAGTACCAAAGACATGTCAGACATCTAGAATACTCTAATTAATCACATAAAAAACATTATAATTATAATCATTAATAAGGAATCAAGACAAATGGATCTATATTAACCTAAGTTCATCTAGGTAAAGGCTCATTCAATATGAACAAGACAAATTTATCATCCATCTAGATTCCTTGCTGACTTGACTGTGAAGTCTCTATACAAGCACCTACTATTTTTCTGACATGGAGAAAAAAGATCTCAACAGAAGAATTCAGAAAAGAGAAAAAGAAAATTATCATAGAGGTCTATTCAGTCTTCTAATTTGATAATGTTTATATAATGCTTTCTTCATAACTGGGGTCACTTTTAGTCTTTCTTACTCATCCCCTTTGTATGTCATTCTATAATTTACAATTATCTACTAATAGAGATCTAGTCTACCGGAAGAAGTTAATAATCAATAACTATTAACAAATCAAGATCACTGGAAGATATACTCCCATTTACTGTCCTTTTCAAACAAAATTGTCTAAATAAATTATAAAACTTCTACCACAACTACTGGAAATCTATTTGATGAAATACAACACATTAATTCGTGTACCAAAATATAGTTCACTCAGCTAAACAGATCAACAGATCATCAATGAAAGGTTAAAAAAGAAAATCGAAAACCGTCTTTGAAGTTCATATTGTTCTACTTTGAGTTTCATTGTTCAAACATCCATGTTTATCTGCGAAATATTGATTAATCATAATGTATCGTAAAATCAGCTGTCCATCCCTGATCTATCATTTAAGTAAAATCATCACACTTGCAACGATTTGTAAGATCAAAATTGGACCTTATGTCTGCATTTACACATGAATTTGATGATGATAAAGGGGGTTTTCCTAATCAGGAGCCATTTATATTTTTTAAGGGTGGGAATGATCAGCCAACTATTCAACACACCATGTAGAAAAAAATTGAATGAATGAAATTGCAAGTGTCACCATGTACAAAGGTGTGATGGAACAAATGAGATCAAGAAAATGGAAGAATAAATGGGTAAGGGTAGTTCCTTGGTCAAAATGATCAGAACTGGTGATTTTATATACACTACACTACAACATGTAAAGGGCATCTTCCCAGATTAAATGGAAGACAATTAGTTTAAAGAGGAAATGAGGCAAGGGGTAAAAGAAGACTGAGAAAAGAATTATGGATAGACATAAGAACCACCAACAAACAAGGATTCCTCAAATGCATTCTTCCTTCCCTACAGTGTTGTTCAGTGTGACAAAATGTTAATGGAGGGCTTCCCTCTCCCTACTCCTAAGTTTGGGAAACAGGTGAACCAGCCCCTTCCGAACTTCGTGCCGCCTGGCCGGTAGATTTGTCGGCACTGCGAACATTGTATCTTTCATATACCTTGTCCCGGTTCTCCGACCACCAGGTTTCTGCTTGGTGCTCTCCAAATCTCCTTCGGCTGCAGTTACATTTATCATCAAACAGAGTATACATATAACAAAGGTTACAAGAAAAAACATCTCAGTTTTAAGCAATAACAATCATGTATGAGACTAAGGTAGACTAAGTCGTGTAAAGATGAAAAAACATAGCTAAAGTTCAAATTTTTAAATTCCACATGCCCACCAACAGTTGAACAGACAAACATGCAAGTAAACCAGATACGGATAACCTGGTCAAGTGGAAGATTTTTGCTTACCTGAAGCGAACTCGCTTCAGATCTCTCGTTCCATCACGCAATGCCACAAGTGTTATGTAGACACCAGGTTCATACTGTTCAATCCATTCTGCCTCAATTTGATTAGTATTAGCAGCAGGTACAGCATTCCTTGATTTCAGACCACTCTCGTCATTGTGAAAATTCCCAGAATCCCTACCATCATCAACTGTGCTACCACTGCCTGCCTGAATTACACCACTACCATTTGGCAATTTAACATCTGGATAATTATTGGTCCCATTAGAGATCACAGGGCTCCGGATTTGCTGGTGTAGACTAGTTCCATTAGTTCCTGGAGAATTCCGCGCAGTTCTATTCAGTAGAGAGGATTCAAGTCCCATGGAAGCCAAACTAGAGCCACTGATTGACTCTGCTCCGGAGTGCTGCTGCTCCCCATTTGAATCTGGATAGTGGATGCCATTTGGCTCAAGACCATTTGGTAGGTAAGCTGGTCTTATGTTCTCAGTAGCATAAACTCCAGGAGGAAGCTTCTCAGCTAGATCTTTGAGCTAAAAGAATGTTGATGGCCAATCAGTATAAACGTAAAAAATAATACAGCAGCATAAGATGTAAGATAATTTATTCTGAAAAAATAAATGCATCGAGACTCAAACCAGTGTGTATATGTCCAAACAGATAAAATAATGTAATTTTTAATATATAGTTAAAACCAAAAGCAAAAAATAAAAACTTGAAACGAAAGCTACTTCTTAAATATTATTGCTACAGTTAAGAAATTTTATAAACATAAACTTCAACTTGATAGATGGTAATCATTGATTTTCATTTTATCAATGCAGGAAAGTTGACATCAGGTTACAAATAATATCGCAACACATGAAAATAAACCAGATCAAAGACATCGCTCCAAGAGAAGTAAATTAACAAAAGAATACCTGTGCTGTGAGTGACTTTATAACTTCTTTTGCAGCTTTACATTTTGCAGATTCCTCAGCAGCCAGTGACATAGCTTCTTCAGTCTTTTTTGCTGACCTTTGAAGCTCTAATTCTTGCAGTTCACATCTCTGTCTCAGGCCCTCAACCTAATGATCTCTATAATTAGAATTTTCTTGATACCACATGAAGTGAAAGAAACAGCATATATTTATATAAACGTGACAATAACTTTCTGGCAATTTAAGCAAAGTGACTGTGTTTTGTTAGGCTCAAATTGGTTGGATAACTGTACCCTGTCAAAGAAGGAAAACTCTACTACTTCATTTACATCAGAGAAGGAAAACAAGAATGCACCTGAGTATGTAACTTCTGAACTTCTTGATTTAAAAGTTCATTTGTCTTCTTCAAACTATCAGAAATACTTTTCGAGAAGGAAAGCCCTGAAGTTGTTGGAATTGGAGTAGCCGAGCGAGGGGGGCTAGGTCTTCTAGAGAAAGGTGACACAGATCTGGAACTTACTCCTGATGGTGCAACAACCGGTCTTGGAACTGTTCGTCTCAGATCAAGAGCAGTGGACATGACAACATCTTTCAGCTGTAGCAGAGAAGGTGGTTGTGAGGTGCGTACCAGTGAGAATGTATCATTTTTCTTTCCTTGTTTGGCTGCCTTGTTATCTAGTTGTTTTATCAAATCAACATTAGAAGGAATTATTGCCTTGGATAACCTTAGGTCAGATTTGTCTAGCCTATCCTTGTTTTCACCTGACAAACGAGGCAAGGCATTCCTTCTATTACTATTGCTAGCTTCAGCAACCTTGTTCAACTTTGCATAACAAGAATCACACACACGATATGGCTTGCCGGGATTAGGAGCCAATGCTGCTCTTAATGCTTTCCTTGAACTGCAAGAATGGCAGTGGACAAGTCCACAGTTATAACAATTATGCCTCTTTCTAGTAAAGCCAAATGCCTGTCTACAAGTAGAGCACTGAGACTGCTCGGCACCAGATACCCACTTATGAAGACATATGGCAGCGGAGTAGTTTGAACCACAAGCTATATATTTCACATGTCTATCCTTCAATGCTTCAATCAAAGCTGGTGTTTTTCGATCTTCAATATCTCCATGACCCAATCTCCCATTTGCACCTTTCCCCCAAGTATAAACTTCATTTTTGGATGTTAATACAGCTACATGATATGCACCACATGCAATTTCTTCAACACATTCACCAGCAATCTTGTCTCCAACCAAGCATGGAAGCTTGCCATCAGACTGGGGATTCCCAAGTTGACCATAAACAGTACTTCCCATCGTAAAAACACGTCCAGATGTTGTCAGGCCTGCTGTCAAACTGTGCCCACAAGCAATTTTATGAAAATTGTAATCAATAAGCGCAGGCACACAAGTTGGTTTAAGGCGTGCCTCCTTGTCCCCATGTCCGAGGCGATTTTTGTCTCCATCACCCCAAGTAAACAATTTACCTGATGAAACACTTGTACTGGAGTGTGTTGCCATAACCTCCACAACAGCTGCAGTATGCCACACTCCACATGCTACAGATATTGTCCTCAATCCAGACAAGGAGTCCACTTCTTTAGGATATGAAACATTTTCCCTATTTCCATGGCCCAGGACACCAAATGTTCCATCACCAAATGTAAACAGCTGCCCTGTTGAAGTTATCAAGGCTGTGTGCCATGGACCACAAGCAACATATGCAATTTGAAGTCCCTCTAATGAATTGGCAATTCTCTTTGGTATCCAATGGCTGACATCACTTCCATGACCAAGAAGCCCTGCATTATGAGTACCATCACCCCATGTGTAAAGTTCCCCAGCCATTGTAACAGCACATGAATGGAACTCTCCACAGGCAACAAAATCAATAGTTGTAGAAGTCAATGCTTCAACTAGACGAGGTTGAACCAAATTCTTCCCAACACCATGGCCAAGGCGTCCTCCTGATTCTTCGCCCCATGTAAAAACTTCACCTTGCCGAGTGACTAGAGAAGCATGTCTAACACCACATGCTATATGATGCACATCTAAAACTACATTTGCTTCCAGTGGTCTAGGGAGAAGTACATCTGTCCTTGGGCTGAAATAATTGACATTTTTATCAGCACCAATTTTAACATGATCACAGATAACCTCGCCCCATATGTATACATCCCCCAGAGCATCATAGTCATCTGGTGCAGATCCATGACTCGAAGTACTAGGGGCACTTGAAACACTGACACGAAAAGCATCTGAACCAGATCCTTTCACTTGCATGTTTGTTGGGTCTGGTGGTGCATGTGACCTTTCAGAGATTGTATTGTCGGGTTGAAAAGACTTTGGTGAAGTATTTGGAAGACTCACAGAAATGTCAGGAGAACTGATGCCTCGTGAAGTGCTAGCAGAACTTTCACTTGGACTTTTTGATTTTAAGTCTCTGTTATCCTGATATTATTTGGGCCGGAGAATAATAAGCAATTTATCCATTATTTCATCAGAAGCTATGGAAGCATAATAATGACAACAGCAGAGGGACAGGAATAAGGAAAACTTTTGTACAATCAGTTCATCTTTTCGCAAAAACACACATCACACAAAAGGTAGAGTAGACTAATCAACACAATCAGTTACCCCAAATAACAATAGAAGAACAAGAGTGAATTGCTATCTCTTTCAAATAAATAAATACAAACAACAGTATATAGCCCTTAAGAGAAAATAAGAAATAATCACTCTTGTAATGGAGCAAATAAGTTATATGCATTTTGATTAGTTGAAAATACAAACCTATAGTAACATTATGAAATGATTTTGTTTTGTTCTGTTCTTCTTGGTTCCACAATGTTTAGTAAAACAAAAATGTACCATTTCTAAGCCTCATGTCTATAACAGTGTTCCACTTTTAAAATGCACCATACATAGAACAACACCCCATATGTCGTCCCATTCCATTCTATCACATTTCCCAAATGATGCCCAAGGAATATGATGCAAAACACAATTATTAACCGACAACTAAATCTACGGATATAGTACAAACATAACATGCCCAAAATTCGTTTTAACTACAAAAACCACATGCTAGCATATTTACATCAAGAATGAGACCACCGTCACTCCATCCATCAATTTTAGACCGGCCACCTTGACCAGAAGATATCAGTCCTTTGAGGCCAGCAATCCACACTTCTGCCTCGGCTTTATCTTTACAAATCTGAAAAGCAATAACACAAATTAGTATAATAATAAAAAGTAAAGAAAATGAAACCAAACAATTATTTAGTGATGCATCAAATAACTAATTTGCACTAACCAAATCAAGCGACCGCTTTCCGTTACCATAAATGAGTGAAAAGGACAAATAGTCCTTCTCAGGGCGCAAGTAACGTTGGAAAACAGCCTGCCAGATGATTGAGGAAAAGGAAATACAGAACAAATAAGAGAAGTTTGTGAAAAAATTTAAATCAATTTGCTAGCAACAAAGATAGCCATGGTATTGTATGAAATTATAAATAAGGGAGAAAACTCACAGTTCTTTGTCCAGGAATAATTCTAGAGACAGAAGATAACTTCAAATTTCTTTCTCCGCTACTTGTAATCCAGATTAAAGATGATTCGTCCTACAGTTTACAGATATTTAATGTGTATACACAGAAATAATTTGACAATATAAAAAGTCAATTCATGGCTACTACTGTATATGAATGCTCAACTTTATAGTCTTCAATCACCGAACAACAGAAAAGATGCAATTTTATTAGAATTTATGATTTTTTTTATACAACCATGAAGGCACACACCAAATAAGAAATATGTTTGTCCAGCAACCGCTGCTTGTTAGCAGTAGCACTAATTACTACAGTAAGGAAATTCATCCTCGATAGTAAATAAAATCTATGAAAAATCTGGATACTAATGACACAAATTGACCTGAAATGTAACACTAGAATGCAGCAAACCCTTATAATTCACAGTGCAACTCAGGAAACCACCGATTTCAGCCAGAGGAAAATTTCTGTGGCAATATGTAGAAGTAAAATACATCAAGGTGTACTCATCTATTTCCTATGCATTAACAAGTTACCGATTAAAGATATAAAAGGTTTAGAAGCGGGCTATACAATATTGTCAACAACACGTGAAAGTTAGTATTACAACTTATGGGGCACTCCCAACAGTGAAATGGAATCACAGAGCACACTCTGGTATGTTAAAATTCAATACCATGTAGAACACAAGACCTCAGCAAATGTAGGGCTAGGGGTAGCAATTTGTGTTGGCTCTCCCTTGCCCCCCTCTAACCCATGCAAGACCGGTCAACCCAGCCTGTTATTTGGGTTTTGTGTGTCAACCCGCCCTATTTTTAATCGGGTTGGTAGGTTGACCTGCAAAAACCCAATACCATTGATGGAGGTCGGTGGGTCAACCCTTTTCTTTAAATGCAATGAAAGTAAAATAGATATATTTCATGCAAATTAAATAGTAAATTCAAATTAAAACTAAAATTCTTAACCTAAAAAGATAATACATACTCAAATAAAATAGGAATGTATGAATTAATAGAATTAATTAAAATAAATAAGTTAGGTGGGTTAATTCACCCCAACCTATTTTTAGATGGGCTTAAACGGGATAGGTTACGGGAGGTTGGTGGGTTCCAAATGGCAACCTGGTCCACCAATATAACAAGTTGGGATAGGCCAGACCCATTTTGATACTCCTATGCAAGGCGAGTAAACTAGGAAAATACAAATTAACAGTCTTTTTCACACTATATTGCTTGTGTTGTTTTAGTATCAAAATCATGTAATAGCAGCTATATCTCATGATCACATAACCAATTAAGAATTGTCCAACTAGGCAGTTAGAAAGACGTGAAGTAGAGAATCTACAACACTTCAGAAAAGTCTTTAATTTAACTTACACTGGAAAGTCTAAATGGACAAAACTTGGGCTTTCCTTTGCGACCATATTTAAGAAGTTGGGCACCCTTTTTCAAAGCAATCAATGCCTGCAGAATTAAGAGTAAAGACATAAACACCAATAAGGATCAAACAGACTAAGCAGTATACATAATCAAATGAAATTGAACATAAGCAACATGTTAAAAGAGGATTTTAGCCCTGTGAAAAGGGGTAGAGGGAAGGGAACATAAGCAATATTGTTAAGAATTTATTTTTTCATTGAACCCAATGGAGTTGGGTAGTAGCTACTTCATCAAGTGGGATAGGATTTACTCGTTGTTAGTGAAGTATGATTTGAGGAGCAAACTTGATTTTGATTAGAAGAAACCAAATTAGGCAATAAACTTTAGCCTTTTAAAATGATCTTTTGCGAATGTTCAAGAAATAGATTTGTTTTTTTTTGCAGAGCAAATTACTCTTCTTTTGCATGAGAGATGTTTAAGTTACACTCCCCTTCTCTCTTCTCTTATTTTAAAGTATACACTATGCTCCCTTAAAAGTTGAATATGAGTAACATTTTGGCCCTTCTCAATATAGATAAAGTGTGGAAAATAATTATGAATGTGCTTTTCAATGACGCTTTGTCATCTTTTATAGCTTTTATGTTACCAATACGAAATTTGGAGCATCCTATTATTGATTTTAGTATTTTAAAGGATAGAACAAAGATTCAAATACATTTATTCATATATTGTTGGCTTTAAATTTTCATCTAGATATTTATTTCAAATTCTAAATCCACAAAATTGATAACAGATTTTCAAAATTAACTATTAATCATGTCGAGAATCATTGTGACGGAGGAACTCTCTAAAAAATCGTTTGCACTAAAATGAATTGAAAATGTAACATACTTATCCTTCAAGGGTGGGAAGCATATAGTCTATATTAAGAGGAGGGTAGAATATAATACAAGCATACCAAGGTAAGGGAATGTAGTTCACAAATTCTTTTTTATAATAGAAGCGTCCTTTAACTGTCTAGCCATAAGGAAGAATCAACTCAAGTGTCTAAGCTCATGAAAGATATACTTTTAAATCGACACACAATGCTCAATATCCAACACGTCATAAAAGTATCAGTATTGGAAGCATGTCCCAACATGGTTATAAAACTAGCAAGTTATAACTCAGTTTCAACTGAGTTTACTTTTCCACGTGGAGAAAATGAGTTGAATTCCATTGTTGGTTAGTAGACTTAGGTGGAATTAGGTAGACTTGGGTCATACATGAATGAGTTTTAGAGATACTGGTTCAATTACTTTTGCCAAAACCATAATGCAACACTTTTAGCTGCAAATGCTAGAGCCAACTTTTGCAAAAGGATTCTTATATGCTTTACCTTCAAGTTTAGAAACAAAATCAACCTGCCACAGTCACTGATTCATTGTCCTCACCGTTGGGGTTTGCTTTAGTAGTACAATATTCTAAACATTGGATACGAATATGGCATTAAATTCAGTTTTAATTCTTTTATTGGCCTTTTAAATATTATTTATTTATTAAGAAAGCTCTTGTGAATTTAGAAGTCAGGTTTACTATAGAAAAGCTTCACCAGTTTACATAATCTCTCAAGTTTAGAAACCTCAACACCCCAAGCTGGAGGAGTGTCCATGTTTCAGACTGAGAAATATAGCATGTGGATATTGAGGAATAGCGAATAACAACAATTTACCCCGTCTTATACTATAAGGGCTGTAAAATTCCACAAGAAAACCAATACATGACAAAATTGATTCAATTTCTATGAGTAGCCTATCTCGCTTCCTTCTTAATATTTTAACCTGAACTACAACTTAGAGATGTAGTACTGTGTTCAAACAACTAAAAATACAGCGGTTGCTGCTTCAATCTCACTAGATAAATATAAATTTAATCAGCTTCCATTTAGAGCTAAATCAGAAAATGTTTAGTCAATGAGTGCATTCAACCCTTGAAGGTTCTAAAAATACATAGCATTCTCGCAAGCTTCAACTTCCTATTCCTATCAATACCTTAAAACTAAAACATGCTCCTCAAAGACATTTTCTCACATATAACTAAGGCAAGTTACCCTCCATTGATAGACAAACATGCATGCCAGTATCTCAACATTTTCCATACTCCCCATTCCATGAAGCATTCATCCATTTAATAAAAAGAAAAAATCTAAAAGGGTCGGAAATAACACTTCTCATCCGCAAAAATGAAACTTTCAAAAAACAGCTCACAATTTTATCTAACTGGTCACCCCAAAACAAAGAAAAGAAACGCAAACGCACACAACCATAATTCATAACCTCAAGCGTCTGCAAAGGAGGTGCAGTTTCTTAATTCGAATTTGGTGGACTCTACAATGTCATGTAAGATTTACGAACATCCACAAGTTTTATAATTTCATCCAATGGTGTACCTCTTAAGAACTTAAAATAAGTTTCAGAGTGGTTTCAAATGTCATAAAAACTTTTTAAGAATAGTTGCTTAAGAACAGACACATCAGTTACTCCAATGTTGGAACTGCATAAACTATTATAGAACCGCTTAAGTATCAACTCTACAATATCAACTATGCTCGTAAGACACCACAAAGAAATTTAAAAGGAAAAAGAAAAAAAAAACATTAAGCCCTTACCAACATTAGAACAAAAACTGAAACAAACAATCAAAATTAGAGAAAAAGATTTGTAACTTTCACACCAAACTCACAAGCTTCCCATATGTATAGAGAGGGAAAAAGAAAGAACCTACTTGTTCAATGTCACGGTTGGCATTCCCGTAGTTAGCAAGATCTGCCATTCCATGTGAGAGATTCACCGACGCGCCACCACCCTCTCCGATCACTCGAAAGAGCTCCGGTCATCATAGAAAACTCCAACCTCTTCTTCGCTTCAAAACCATTCACCCTTCACATCAAACCAAAATCTCTCTCTCTCTAGAAAAAACTCCAAACCCACTTTTTATTCTCGCTCTAGAACCTTCCTGGATCCTCTCTTCTTCACAGAACTCAAAATCCCCGAAACTCCACTCCCGGTACCAAGTCAAAGACCAAACCTAGCTGCTTGAACCGGGAAAACAAAACTGGCCTTTCGAGCCGGTTTAATAGATTTCTTAAAGGGATCCCGGTGGTTCGCCGCGAAGCAGTTTCCAAAGGGTAATTCCGGCGACCAAAGTTGGCTCCGGCGGGGAGACAGAGGAGAGAGAGAAAAAAGAAATAACAGTGAAAGGTGAAGAAAGAGAGAATCGGAGGATGTAAAAGTACACCTAGTCAAAGATTAAGAAAGACGGAAAATTATTATTAAAATAATAAAATAAATAATTCACAATAGTTTTTTATTTCAATTTTCTTTTATGAATCTGCTGCAGCCTGTTCAAAATTTTCAACATAAAGCAAAACATTTTAACATGTTAATTTCCTTTTAATACTTTTTGTGTCAGTTTATTTTTTTATTTTTTAAGTATTCACTCTACAATTTTTAAAAGTAAAGAAAACAATAATTGCCTAGAAGGTAAATATGTCAAATATATATACTTCTATAAAGTTGTGTGTTTGTATGTAGGTTTAAAATATGCATTATAAATTTTAATACAATCATACCTATTTATATTTATGAAAACGAATATTTAAGATTTTGACATGCAAACATAAAAAATTATTCCTTGTGGCAAGTACTGGGTCTTTTTTTATCTATTTTTCTTTTTGGTGAAATCATGCTTACTTTTGTGATGGGGACTTTTTAGATAAAATAATAATTTTATTTATTTTTTATGCAAAAATAAAAAAGAAATTACATGAAAAATTGTAGCTGGAAAAAAATTCCGATGACATTTTCTAAAACACAATCTTGACTTTTAAAAAAATTATTATTAAAAAGTGACCTAATTTTGAATGGGTTTTCATGTTTTGGAAGGAGACACGTAGGAATGATGAAGATGCTTTCGTAATCTGAAGGGACAGAGCAGGTAACTTTGTGTTGATGTTTGGCTAAGGTTGTAATAAATGAGAAAATGACAAAATAAAACTTCCCACTTTTATTATTTTGTTTTGGGAAAATATAAATTTCGATATATGAACTTATTATGATAAAAAATTTCTTACTAAATTCACATTTAAAACTATTTACTAAAATAATATACATTCAAAATAATTTATCAAAACACATAAATCTGATAACTAAGATAAAAATTAAAAATTTTCTCCTTTCCAACATTTCCAATTTTCTTTTCATTTTTCTCCACCCTTTCTTCTTAACCTTGTTTTCCAATCATTTGAGTGTTGTGAATATGTCTTATAAGATTTTGTGTGTTGCTTATATAAATATATATTTTTATTTTGGTCATAATAATATAAGTAATATAAAATAGTTGGTAGGAATAATAGTTGTTAAAATGAAAATGTGTTAGTACTAAGGAAGGTGAGTTGATAGGAGTAGTGGAAGACCTCGAAGAAGAACATTCCACGAAGAATATAACAACAGAAAATTTGATGTCGAACATGAAAGACAGCTGAATAAATTGAAAAAGAAGAAAAAGAAAAATCTCATAAGTTAAATTGTGAATAAGTTAACATAAAAAATAGAAAAGGAATTTTAAAAAATATATATCTTTTACAACTAATTTAAATAATTTCGACTTATATATAAAGCTATCGTTTACATTAAATGTATCAATATGATATATAGTGTATGATTTTAATATTTGTCCAATATTGAAATGGTAAACTCATTTAAAATTATATGAATAGTTAAATGATACACATTGAATATAAGTATGATCAGGTGTATAATTTTCAATACAAAATATTTGATGTTTTTAATAGTAAAGGAAAATATTTAACTTTTATAAATTCTAAATAATTAAAAATATTATTATAAGTGTACCTCTAATGTAAGGCCCATTAAAAATTGTGTTGTCCCCTCTGCCCAAAATTAAAGGACTGCCCTTGTAAGTGGGTCTAAGGCCGGCCCAACAGATAAAACCCCTAAACTTGCCCTTGTAACATCCAAAAAAAAAAAATATATATATATATATATATATATATATATATTTATATATAATAATATAAATAAATAAAATAAAAGAGAGATATATATATTTTTTGAATATTTTATGAAATTATAATTATCTTTTTCACATAATTTAAGAATTATTGAGGACAAATTTAAAATATAAGATTAATTAGATTTTTTTAAAAATCACTTATATATGAAATATATATTCAAATTAAACTATCAGACTTTATAATTGGAATTAATAATAAATGATTACCGTATAAGGTAATTCTGTTAAAGAAAAAAAAATTATATATATATATATATATATATATATATATATAGAGAGAATAAAAGAATGATAAGTAGATAACGTAAAAGCTATTGAAAAAAAATAATAATAAAATATCAAAGGATAACATGACAATAAATGCCACTTTATCATGTTACTGTAAGGAAAAAAAAATCTGCGAACGAGTAATTGAATTGGAACGTAAAAAGCAAAACCAAAGGAAATGAGGTTAAGGTTGAACTAATGTAATCATTACAAATAGAAGTATAAATAGAATGAATAGGAAGAAAGGAGAGATATTGAGAACCAAAGAAGAAAAAAAAGAGGAACAGAAGAAGAAGCTCTGCGTGTGAGAAGGAAGAAAGAAGAAAAAGAAAAAAGAGAAAAATTAATTTATCATCAAAGTCTTAGTACAACCTTAGTATAATTTTCACTGATAAATAAGGTAAGGGAAGGAGACATCCATCACTTTATCTTTTTACTTTGATTATTTTTTTATCTATTCGTAATTATTTTATCTCGATATTTACCCTAAGTGAGGTGTCCCTAACCTCATTCTAAATTATATTTAGTTCCCAATCCTATTTATTTATTTATTTATATTCATCTCCAGTTATGCACTGGTCCTATTTATTCAATTTATATTTACTTTCATTTACTTATTTATATTTATCTCTAGTTACGTATTGACCCTTTTTATTCATTTGTATCTATTTTAATTATTCATTGATCCTATCTATTTATTTATATAATTATATGATTTAATATTGAAATAAAATTTATGATAAATAAAGATTTGATTATTGTAGTTGGAGGTATGACCTTGGGGATTTAAATGAGTTAGTATTACTCAAGATGATATGTTCTTGAGTTACTTTGTTGGCCATGAGCTCATTTATCCTGACTAGTCACTACAAAATTAATCAATATCTTTATAAAAGTATAATAAAAATTCAGTTTCATGGTTTTGGGAGAATTTTTATTCCATTTTATTTTATTATGATATGTTTTTTTTTGTGATATTTGTCTCACTTCCCTATTTCTTCTGATTGTGTGCGAAAAACAAAATTTTATAACATTATCATAGATGGCTGCTCCGAACACGCCTGATCCCTTCTTCGCCGACATTGTGGCTGTTTTTCCGGGAAATGCATGGCAAACCAATGTAGTGAATAATTCTGTAACATTTCAGGGAACGGGAAACTCTACCATTACTTTTCTCTCTGCTCCGAATGCACCGATTGTCATCGAAGGACAAATCGGAGTTACCTTTTATTTACCCCCAACAGTCCAAATGAATCTTATCCATAACCTTTTCCCTCCACCTTCCACCTGTTTGATAAACCGCATATGAGGGGGGGGGGGGGGAAACTGTAAATAAATAACCCTTCTTCCTCTTCTAGTGTAGGAAATATAAAATGTACTAAACAATGTGGATATAGGAAGTATATAGTATTGTAAAAATACATATAAATGTGAATATTTTAAATATAATTATATATTAGTGTATAAATTTTTACCTCTAAATTTTTATAAGTATACTGTAATAAATAAATAAATAGAATTTTTTTTTCGTCGCATTAGATGGTATCAGAGCGACGTTTCATGCGAGATCTGTGAAATGTGCTCATTATATATATATATATATATATATATATATATATATATATATATATGTATGTATATATATTTTTTTTTCTTTCTAACTCATACAATTCCAGATGGCAAACATTAGAAGAAACAATGAATTAACTGAAGCAATGCAAGCTATCCGAGACATGGCTGCTGCTCTAATGAGGAATCAAAGACCTGAAGGAAACCCTGAATCACAAGGATTAGCTGAATTTAGGAGAAACAAACCCCCACAATTCTCTGGAGGATATGATCCAGAAAAGGCTGAATTATGGATTAAAGAAATGGAGAAAATATTTCGAGTTATGAAATGTGCTAACAACCAAAAGGTGAATTATGTTGTATTTATGTTAATAGGAGAAGCCGAATATTGGTGGGATGGTACCAGGAGATTACTTGAAGGAGGAAGAATAATTATTACCTGGGATGTATTTAGAACAAGGTTTTTAGAAAAATATTTCCCTAATGATGTGAGGAGAGCAAAAGAAATAGAGTTCATGCAGTTGAAGCAAGGAAGTATGATTGTAGGGGAATATGCTTCCAAGTTTGAAGAATTAGGAAAATACTTTACTTTCTTTTATCACCCAGAGGAAAGGATGAAATGTATAAAATTTGAAAATGGACTTAGAGATGAATTGAGAAAAGCAGTAGGGATACTAGAAATTACTGATGTTCCTATGCATATTCACAAGTGTAGATTTTTGGAAGATTTTGAGAACAACCAAAATATCAAACCAAAGTATTTTGGACCCCAGACAAATAAAAATAAACGCAATGAGGGAAAACCTTACAATCGCCCACAATGGAGGACCCAATCCAACCAATCTTCATCAGGAAATTCTAGTAGACCTGTATATGATCATATCAGATGCTTTAAATGCGGACAAGGTCATCATGCTAAAGATTGTCACCTTAAAGGACCAGTCTGTTTCAAGTGTGGGAAACCTGGTCACATATTCTCTGAGTGTGGACAACAGAAGCCACATTTCAATCCAACTACAACCAAGACAAGACCTACCACAACAGGAAGAGTGTACACCATGACTGGAGCTGAAGCTGCTAAAAACCATGATCTAATTCAAGGTATGTGTTTTATTAAAGGAAAAACTTTAAATGTACTGTATGACTCAGGTGCAACTCACTCATTCATTTCCAATCATTGTGTTCAACATCTTAATATGTCGACCTCTTTTCTAAAAACAGTTTGGTTGTTTCAACTCCCACAAATGACTCAGTAATAACCAATAGAGTTTGTTTAGACTGTCCACTGTTCATTGAGAATACAAAATTCCTTGTAAATTTAATATGTCTACCTTTATCTCAATTAGATGTAATCTTAGGTATGGACTGGTTATCTTCCAATCAAGTCCTTTTGAATTGTGCTAAGAAATCAGTGATATTTCCAAACTCTGAGAATCTTCTAAAATCACCTACCAATTCAAAAAATGAGCCTTTAAGGAATGAAATTCAAGGGTACTTGTTATTATCTTCTATGAAAATAAAAGAGGAAGTTGAGTTGAAAAATATAGCAGTTGTTCAAAATTTTCCTGAAGTCTTTCCCAATGATATTCCTGGTTTACCACCTAACAGAGAAATTGAATTTTCCATAGATCTGATGCCTGGAGTTGGACCAATCTCTATGGCACCATATAGGATGTCACCCTCTGAATTAGCAGAATTGAAGAAACAATTAGAAGAGTTACTTGAAAAACAATTCATTCGTCCTAGTGTGTCACCTTGGGGAGCCCTTGTTTTGTTAGTTAAAAAGAAAGATGGAAGTTTTAGGTTGTGCGTAGATTACCGTCAATTAAATAAATTCACCATAAAGAATAAATACCCTCTTCCTAGAATAGATGACTTGATGGACCAAATGAGAAGAGCCTCTGTATTTTCTAAAATAGATTTAAGGTCCGGATATCATCAGATTAGAGTAAAAGCAGAAGACATACAAAAAACTGCTTTCAGAACTAGGTATGGTCATTATGAATATCAAGTGATGCCTTTTGGTGTGACCAATGCTCCTGCAATATTCATGGATTACATGAATATGATCTTTCATCCATTTTTAGACCAATTTGTGGTTGTTTTTATAGATGACATTCTTATTTACTCTAAGACTCTTGAGGAACATGAGGAACACCTTCAGATTGTCTTGCAAATCTTGAAAGAAAAGAAATTGTATGCTAAATTGTCTAAGTGTGAATTCTGGTTAGAGGAAGTAAAATTCTTAGGACATGTGATTTCCAATAACGGAGTGTCAGTGGATCCGACCAAAGTAGAAGCAGTTTTACAATGGGAACCACCAAAAATAGTGACTGAGATTCGCAGTTTTCTCGATTTGGCAGGATATTATAGGAGATTCATTGAGGGATTTTCTAAAATAGCTTTGCCTTTAACCCAACTCACCAAAAAGGGCCAAGCTTTTGTGTGGACAGAAAAATGTGAAAATAGTTTTCAAGAACTCAAGAAAAGATTAACCACTTCTCATGTTTTAGCATTACCTGATCCTACTCGACACTTTGTTATATTTTGTGATGCTTCCAAAATGGGATTAGGTTGTGTTCTTATGCAAGATAGAAGGGTAGTGGCATATAGTTCCAGGCAACTGAGAACACATGAGAAAAATTACCCAACCCATGATCTAGAACTAGCTGCCATTGTTTTTGCACTTAAGATATGGAGACATTATGTTTATGGTGGAAAGTTTGAAGTTTTTAGTGATCATAAGAGTCTCAAATACTTGTTTGACCAAAAAGAATTAAATATGAGACAAAGAAGATGGATGGAATTTCTGAAAGATTATGATTTTGAATTACAGTACCACCCAGGTAAGGCAAATGTAGTGGCAGATGCGTTAAGTAGAAAATCTTTACATGTCTCTTCACTAATGATTCATGAAATGAATTTGTTAGAAAAATTTATAGACATGAATTTGTCGGTTACCCTAAGCCATGATAAAATGCAATTAAACTCCATTCAGATCATTAACAATTTACAAAAGCAAATCCATGAGGCACAAGAAAGTGATGAGTTAATTAATAAGAAAAAGAAATTGATAGGTCAAAGGGGTGGGGAGAATTTTGGCATAGATAAAACCGGAACTTTAAGATTTAAGGACAGGATGTGTGTACCCAATAATGAGGAAATTAAGGAAATGATTCTAGAAGAAGCACATAAAAGCAAATTAAGCATACATCCGGGCACAACAAAAATGTATCAAGATCTCAAGAAAATGTTTTGGTGGCCCAAAATGAAAAAGGAAGTGGCGCAATATGTAGCAAAATGTCTAGTTTGTCAAAAAGCTAAAATAGAACACCAAAAGCCAGCAGGAATGCTACAATCCTTAGATATACCTGAATGGAAATAGGAAAGTATAGCAATGGATTTTGTAGTTGGCCTCCCACGAACCATTCAAAAATTTGATTCCATATGGGTTATCGTGGATAGGTTAACAAAGTCTGCTCATTTCTTACCCATTAACATTAGGTATTCATTAGAAAAATTGACTGATTTATACATAAGAGAAATTGTCAGGTTACATGGAGTTCCAATAAGTATTATATCTAATAGGGACCCTAGATTCACTTCAAAATTTTGGGGAAGTTTACATCAAGCCTTAGGTACCAAGCTTCACCTTAGCTCAGCTTATCATCCCCAAACTGATGGACAATCTGAACGAACCATTCAATCTTTGGAAGATTTGCTGAGAGCTTGTGTGTTAGAAAATTCTGATAGATGGGATCGATACCTGCCTTTGATTGAGTTCACCTATAACAACAGTTTCCATTCTAGCATAGGTATGGCACCCTATGAGGCATTATATGGAAGGAAATGTAGAACACCTTTGTGTTGGTTTGAGACCGGTGAGAATTCAGTGTTAGGTCCTTACATGATTCAACATACAACCGAGAAAATCAAAATGATTAGGGAAAAATTGAGAACAACTCAGAGTAGACAAAAAAGTTATGCTGACAAGAAAAGACGACCTCTTAAATTTCAAGAAGGTGATCATGTATTCTTGAAAGTAACACCAACCACTGGAATTGGTAGAGTGATGAAATCAAAGAAACTCACTCCCCGGTTTATTGGCCCTTACCAAATTCTTAGAAAAATAGGTTTTGTTGCATATCAAATTTGCTTACCTCCGTTCCTTTCCAATCTCCATAATGTCTTTCATGTGTCTCAATTAAGAAAATATATTTCTGATCCAACTCATGTGATAAGACCTGATACAGTACAATTAAAGAATAACCTTACATTTGACGCAATACCTGTACAGATTATGGACAAGAAGATCAAAGAATTGAGAGGCAGACAAATTCCTCTAGTGAAGGTCATGTGGAATGAAGCTAATGGAGATATTACATGGGAATTAGAAGAAAAAATAAGAGGAATTTATCCTCATTTATTTTAGTCAAAAAATAAAATAAAATAAAATAAAATTTCGAGGACAAAATTTCTATAAGTAGGGGAGAATTGTAACATCCAAATATATATATATATATATATATATATATAATATAAATAAATAAAATAAAAGATATATATATATATATATATATATATTTGAATATTTTATGAAATTATAATTATCTTTTTCACATAATTTAAGAATTATTGAGGACAAATTTAAAATATAAGATTTATTAGATTTTTTAAAAAATCACTTATATATGAAATATATATTCAAATTAAACTATCAGACTTTATAATTGGAATTAATAATAAATGATTACCGTATAAGGTAATTCTGTTAAAGAAAAAAAAAATTATATATATATATAGAGAATAAAAGAATGATAAGTAGATAACGTAAAAGCTATTGAAAAAAAATAATAATAAAATATGAAAGGATAACATGACAATAAATGCCACTTTATCATGTTACTGTAAGGAAAAAAAAAATCTGCGAACGAGTAATTGAATTGGAACGTAAAAAGCAAAACCAAAGGAAATGAGGTTAAGGTTGAACTAATGTAATCATTATAAATAGGAGTATAAATAGAATGAATAGGAAGAAAGGAGAGATATTGAGAACCAAAGAAGAAAAAAAAGAGGAACAGAAGAAGAAGCTCTGCGTGTGAGAAGGAAGAAAGAGGAAAAAGAAAAAAGAGAAAAATTAATTTATCATCAAAGTCTTAGTACAACCCTGGTATAATTTTCACGATAAATAAGATAAGGGAAGGAGACATCCATCACTTTATCTTTTTACTTTGATTATTTTTTTATCTATTCGTAATTATTTTATCTCGATATTTACCCTAAGTGAGGTGTCCCTAACCTCATTCTAAATTATATTTAGTTCCCAATCCTATTTATTTATTTATTTATATTTATCTCTAGTTATGCACTGGTCCTATTTATTCAATTTATATTTACTTTCATTTACTTATTTATATTTATCTCTAGTTACGTATTGACCCTTTTTATTCATTTATATCTATTTTAATTATTCATTGATCCTATCTATTTATTTATATAATTATATGATTTAATATTGAAATAAAATTTATGATAAATAAAGATTTGATTATTGTAGTTGGAGGTATGACCTTGGGGATTTAAACGAGTTAGTATTACTCAAGATGATATGTTCTTGAGTTACTTTGTTGGCCATGAGCTCATTTATCCTAACTAGTCACTACAAAATTAATCAATATCTTTATAAAAGTATAATAAAAATTCAGTTTCATGGTTTTGGGAGAATTTTTATTCCATTTTATTTTATTATGATATTTTTTTTTGTGATATTTGTCTCACTTCCCTATTTCTTTTGATTGTGTGCGAAAAACAAAATTTTATAACATTATCATAGATGGTTGCTCCGAATACGCCTGATGCTTTCTTCGCCGACATTGTGGCTGTTTTTCCGGGAAATGCATGGCAAACCAATGTAGTGAATAATTCTGTAACATTTCAGGGAACGGGAAACTCTACCATTACTTTTCTCTCTGCTCCGAATGAACCGATTGTCATCGAAGGACAAATCGGAGTTACCTTTTATTTACCCCCAACAGTCCAAATGAATCCTATCCATAACCTTTTCCCTCCACCTTCCACCTGTTTGATAAACCGCATATGAGGGGGGGGGGAAACTGTAAATAAATAACCCTTCTTCCTCTTCTAGTGTAGGAAATATAAAATGTATTAAACAATGTGGATATAGGAAGTATATAGTATTGTAAATATACATATAAATGTGAATATTTTAAATATAATTATATATTAGTGTATAAATTTTTGCCTCTAAATTTTTATAAGTATACTGTAATAAATAAATAAATAGAATTTTTTATTTCGTCACAGCCCTAACCTTAACACTCCTTCTCATTTTTAGAAATTGTTCCTGGTCCTAAGAGCCGCAGCCGTCCTTCTATCTTTGCTAGGGTTTGGCACCACCGTGAGCACGCAAGTTCGAACCAGTTCCTTTCTTCTTTACCTCCTTGTGTTGTCGCTCGAGTTACCGCGTTCCACTGTTTGGGGTCAAGGTCTTGTGCTAGTCATTTCCAGGTAGGGAAGCTCTGGCTCATTCTTGTTTTTCGTTTTTCCCTGTCATGCAGCTGTTATTTTGAGGTTATGTGGTTGGTGTGATGCTATGATAGCTGTAAACGTATGAGTATATTTGGTTTGGACTAGGGTGGGTGGTTGTTGCAGGAAAACAATGGCGAGACCTGATAATCTCGCCCAAGCGAGCCAGTCTCGCCTAGGTGAGATGGGCAGGGACTCGCCTAGACCCTTTTTACGCGAAAGGTCGCTCAGGCGACCGGCCCAGTTTTTTAGCGAGCGAGCATCTCGTCCAACTGAGAGGGGTCTCGCCTAAGCGAGATCCCGCGTGAGCTCCTGTTTCCCTTTTCGAGCCCTCGGCTAAGCGAAGGGGTCTCGCCTGAGCGAGACCCTTCAGCCTGAGCGAGGAGCTGGGCGAGACAGTGTGATGGTGTGGTTGTTTCTGAAATTCTAAAATGGTTTATGCTTGCTTGGATGTTTATTGTTGTGTTAAATGCATGAGACAAATAAATATGCGTGAGTGATGTGATTCATGAGTTATAAATGATGGTTTTGGGCGTGAACCTTCGCATGTGAAATAAATGAAGTGGTTGGTATTGACACGACATTGGCATGAGATGAAATTCCACTATGAATTTGAGAATGATGAGCTGGTATGGATTCACTGAAAAAATGAAAGAGATGGATTATGAAGAACTAGTATGCGATATGTATGTATAAATATGTATGATGAATCTTTATGGATTGGTTGAGCATGTTTAGTCCGTGTTAGTGCATAATTCCTTGGAGTCTGTAGGTGAGACTTTTAGGGTCGCACTTTAGTGGTTGGGACGTAATCCAATGGCCCTATTAGTGGGTGTCCATGGTGGTGCCCCATTTGTATAACTTGTTAAGGATTCAAGGTAAGGTTGCATCCTGACACTCTAAGGAGTCAATTAGTCTCACCTAGAGCGGACTGACTCTTGTGGTGAGAGTAGCAGGAGGCTTGAAATTCATTAAGGGTTAACCTTGTGGTGAGGGAAATTGATTCATTGTAACACTTGTAACACATAGCTCGGGGGTGAGCACAAGTATCCACCACAAGTGCAAGCATCCGCTGAATCCGACCAGGTTATATGTATCCGGATGAGTCGAGTCGTGTCTTAGTGTATTGTTTGGAAAGTCATAACATGCTTAGTTGATATGTGTATATGGGATTGTGAAAATATATTTGATTGTATGGATGAAATCTTTTTGTGCTCTAGCTTACCCTACTTTCGTTGTTGTGTGTTCTGTTGTGTGGTACTCTCTTTTGCAATGATCATCAACTTGTTGGTGTGAGCAGATGCGAGAAACACTCGTGGGCAACAGGGAGGTGATAGTTCCGCTGCATAGTCCGCGTAGACTGGACCTTATTTCTTGATGGGTTTTTCTTTAAGGCTATGGCCCATGTATTGTTTTTTGCTTATTACTCTACTTCATCTGTTAGACTTTTCAACTGTTTTCTGTTGGCATCGTGGTGTGCCTAGTTTTGTAGGGGTGGCGTTAAGGACCCCAGGACTGCGTTGTTATACTATTTATGTGTAGCGTTTCTTTTAATTACGCTTATTAATTAAATGGAACGTTACATCTAAAGGTATACATATTATATAATATAATGTTTTATACATTTTACTTGCTGTTTTAATTTTCTACAAATTATTTAACCAAAGTACTTGAAAATTAAAAATTAAAATTAAAATTATAAGCTGGCGAATAACCTTGTTTTTTTTTTAAATCCAAAACCGGCTAATAAAAAAGTTTCAAATAGAGACCATTTTGCTTCTCTTCTCAAACACAATCTCTCCATAACCTCAAGCATGTTTCTTCTTCTTTCTCACTCAAATTCCATCATCTTTGTAATTAGAGGTTGAGGTTGCAATCACGACGAAATTCTTTTCAAGTCTAACCGAACAAAATCTTCAATGGGGTAAGTCAAAAATTTCGTTCTCTTTTGATGCTCAATCCGTTTTTAGCTTTGCATGTGATCCTTATTGGGTTTCATGTGCTCCGAGATCCTTTTTTTTCGCTTTTTTGTTAATTGATGGTTCTTTTGGTTCAGTCTTATCGTGTTTCGTTGTCTCTAGGTTGAGGTAGAGGATTCACGAGTTTGATGATAGTTTATGGCTTCTTTGAGTGGTTGAGTTGTTTTCTAATGTGAGGGAAACTAATTTTGTTTTTATCTATTTTGTTTATTCTAATTATTGATTACTGAATATAATTTAGACGTTATGATTTTTGAACTGTGAATTATAGCTTGCCTACATTATGTTTAAATTGTTGAACTTGTTTAATGTTATGAAATTTCATGAAAGTTGTTGTATGCATAGAAATTGTTGAATGTTGTTATCCTCAAATGCCTCGTTGGGAGTCTTAAATTGAGTAGTATGACATGGACTAAGTGAAAACTTTAATGATTATAAGTGTTGGAACATTTATCAAGTGGGAAGTAACTTAAGAAGTGTCAAATTACCAAATAAGCTAAAAAGGGGGTGTTTTATGTTCTGATATCGCTGAGTGGCACTGATACCGCTAGACGCGACTCAGATAGTGAACTCACTGACTTGTTGACGTTGGGCGCCACTTCTGGGCCCTGGGCACCACCCTTTTTTCCAACTCTGAGTTGTATTAGGAAAATTGTTATTCTTGTTTCATTAATCTTCAAATCAAGCTGAAATTTTAACAACGGCTCCTAGACACAAATTTCTTCACTTTGACCGGTTATATCTTGAAGTTGAGGTTTGTATTTAGAGTAGTGTTTCTCATAAAAGGTTCTCGTAGATTAGATTGTTAACAACTTTGACATTTGTTGCTTGTTTTTTGCATAATTTTTTCTACAATTGTCCAATTAATTTGATTCTTTTTTCATTGTGTTTTCAATTCAATTATGTTTAATTTGAATGTAAAAACACAATTTTTGAAGTTTTGCCCAAGCTGTTGTTTTATTTTTAAAATCCCAAATAGTTTGTACCTATGTTGTCAAGTTGTCATTTTGCATCTTTAAATACTTGTGTGAGGATGTGCAGATTAATTTAGGATTCAGTAAAAGCATATGAACCATTTGGGTGACGTACAAGACTACATGTGGTTGTGCTGTGAATTATGAATGGTTGAGAAACATGGTTGTTGTATATTTTGGTATGATGAGCTGGGTTGTATGGAATAAATATGATGAAGTAAAATATATATTTGGTGTAATTTCAAGGGTCTCGTGTGTAGATTCTATGGTGGTGTATGTGTTTGGCATAATTCCATAGGTCTCATGAGTAGATTCTATGGTAGTGTATGTGTTTGACATAATTCTATGGGTCTCGTGAGTAGATTCTATGGTGGCATATGTGTTTGGTATAATTCCATGGACTTTGCGAGTATATTCTATGATGACATATGTGTTTGGCATAATTCCATGGACCTCGTGAGTAGATTCTATGGTGGCATTACTTTAATCTTTTATAGTCTTCTCTTGTAAATTGTATGTATTGATCAATGATTGATTAAATCTTGTAACATGAATTATATGTTCTATATATGATACTCTCTTTTTTAAATTAGCTTACCCTCTCTTGTTGTTTGTTTGTTATATGTTGTTTTCTTCTTTTGCAATGTTGTTTTCTTCCTAGAAAAATCAATTTTGTAAGGCTAAATTCTCTCCTTTTAATATTTGATTTTCATAGTTCTTGTATTATCACAAGGCTTCGTAGTTACATATGCATATATTGTGTTTAGATCATGCACTTATTGATTTAAAGTTATGGCTTGTTTGAGAAAAAAAAAAAGATTTTCAAGCCCTACTTCTATGGTAAACTCCTTTGTTGTCTATCAAATTGAATTGAACACCAAATTCATCTCTACCATCTTTTCAATTATGTGAAAGATATTCATTGTTGACTTCAAATTATATAATCTTCCACTTATAATGTTGACGAAATCTTTGTGATGGGAAGCAACCTCAACTAAATGAGCTTCTTGAATATCTACTAAAAATCATAAAGAAGTTCATCCACCATGTTGATGAAACTCATGAGTTCATTCCTCATCTTGGCAATGTAAGTAAGTTATCATTATTTGTTTGCCATATTTTTTTTTCCTGTGATTTATTTCTGGAAGTTTGGATTGTAAATTCCAACAAGGAACACACTATTCTTAGAATAACAAATATTATTTAGATTTGTTTTCTAATTTTTTTCTAGATTACAAATTAGAAATAAATTAATAAAAAAATAGCCAAAAATATAGAAATATTAGAAAATACCTTTAATAAAATAACCAAATATTTTTATTAAGATTCAAGTTATATGGCAAAATTACCTTTAGTTATTTGAAAAATAACAAGATACTACTGGATATCAAATCCAGAGAAAAACCATCCTAGCTATGTAATTTTTCTATTTGAATAATATTAAAATTAAAATAAATAAAAATTGAAAATTATAAAATTTAATTTTCATAATTTTACTTAAAAGTTTGGATAACACCTTATTTATCTGTCTCGCCACAAATAAAACATTTTCTCTCCCTTGTCAGAAGAAGTAAAGAAACATATTTTTCTTTGTTTAATTTTTCTTTAACAAATAGTGAGAGTAAGTTTGAAAGAATTTCTTCGTAATGTTTTGTAAAGAAAAACAATTGAAATTAGTTTCTTAAATAATTTATAAAAAATTCTCATATTTTTTCTTTTTAAAATTTGTGTATAAACCTTTTTTAATAAAATTTCTCATCTTAAGCATAATAACTGTGACGTCCCATTTTAATAGATTAATCTACCAAATAAAATATCACACAGTTATAATAACGAGAAGCATTCAGATGAACATAAACGTAGAAATGGTAACTGTTACAGTCATCCGGAATTACTTAAAAGGAAGCTTAGGCATACCACATAGTCCTAAGCAAAAGAGAATATAAAAGAGTGCAACAGTTTTGCAAAAGAGGTTGCCACTAAGGCAACTAGTACAAAAGGCCTCATGGCCCTAGAATTTCTCCTAATACATCCAAACAAGGATATCTAGGCCGCACCACTGTGTCTCCCAGATCCAACTCGAGCCTCCCTCTCATCTGCTCCCACCAGAAGGTGATCATCGCAAAAGAGAAAACATAACAGCAAACAAACACAAACATGCAAGGGTAAGCTAGTGTAATATAATACTTATCATGGTATAAAGAAATAAATGCGTAAACATTCCCAGACATACAACACAGAAGCACAGAATATCATGTTATGGCAAACAAACAGGACACTATGACTCAATTATCCGGATACATATACTAAGATCGGATTCACTGGATGCCTGCACTCGTGGTGGCCTCTACTGCTCTGCAGAGCCATTGCCAATGGGTTTCACCCTACCACTCACGAGGTTAGCCTTCAAACGTCTAAGGCCATTATCCTGCCAAAGACTAGGGCCTCCCGCTACTCTCACCACTTGGGTCAGTTTGCTCTACTTGAGACTCACTGACCCTTTAGAGTTTCGGGATGCGATCCTTACTTGAATCCATATCTTAATATATACACTACACGCCACCATAAAATCTCCCCACGAGACTCATGGAATTACGCCTATCACATCATCACAATCATGTTTCTCATACAATTTCCATCTCTTTTTAGATCATTCATTCAATTCTGATGCAAGCTCTCAACCAACCAACCAAACTAAATCCATGTGTTATTCATGCTAACATACCAACTTTTAGTCCACAAGATTCAAGCAACCATGTATATATTTATTCACACACTTTAAGCTTTGGAGAAAAGGGGTAAATAAATAAATCACATCTTCACCCCTCAAACACGCAATAAAACAGAACTGGAACCTCCCGCTGTCGCAGTCTCGCTCAAGCTAGGAGCAGTCGCTCAGGCGAGAGAAGTTGTCTCGCTCAGGCGACTGTCTCTCGCTTAGGCGAGCCTACCACGTGGAGCCTTAAATGATTTCACGATTTCTCGCTCAGGCGACGCTGTCTCGCCTGAGCGAGCTAACTTGTCGCCCAAAAGTGCAGCATCTCGCCTGGGCGAGTGCTCGAGGGAGAACCAGGGTGAACGTCCTGCAACTCTCGCCTAGGCGAGACGAGCTCGCTTGGGCGAGAATCGCAGAGCTCACCACTGTCCACCCACATGCAGTGGCGGAAAACGCCCAGATCTACCCCCAAACACACATGCAACTCCATTTCCAACGATAAAAGCACACTATGCATACATTCAGGCATAAAACAATCCAAAAACAGCCAAGAAAACTTAAGATCGGAGAGTCTAGCTTCCCTTACCTTTATAAGAGCTAGCTAACACAAAAGGGTCCACACCACGGAACACCACGGCTTCAGAAACTACTACAACAAGCTGCAACCACGAAACCAGGACCAAACAGAGGTACGGAGCTGGAAACAAACCCACACAGAGTTGCGAAAAGGGGTGTTAGGGAGGACCCAAATCAAGACAACGAGCCTACGAACTGGAGGAAGAGATGAGCAAGGTCAGAGCTCGACTTACCTGGAAGCACAGTGTCGATCCTTACTACCTCAGGGTGGAAGAAGGCTGTGCCCTAGCAGAGCTCCTTCTGTTTTCTTAGAGAAGTTGAGAGCACTGTTTTTCTGAAACAGAGGCAAGTGAGAAATGGGAGGGAGCTGTTAGGGTAGGGTGCCTTTCTGTAGGGCAGGGCCTTGGGCCTCCGAAAAGGCCAGGCCCAAACCTCTAAGACACTGGAAAAAAAAAAAAAGGGGTTTACAATATCTCCCCAACAACAAAATTTTTCGTCCTCGAAAAATTAGACTTACCAGAACAGATGTGGGTATGAACTCCTCATGTCCTCCTCTAACTCCCAAGTAGCGTCACCTGTCCTCCTGTCCCAGATGACCTTCACAAGACTGGTGGCTCTTCCTTTCCGCTCCTTAACTTGGCGATCCTCTATAGCCACGGGCTGTACCACTATTCTGAGATCTTCCCTGACTTGCACATCCTCTGCCTCTAGGACATGCGATGGATCAAAAACATACTTCCGTAGCTGTGAAACATGAAAGACTGGGTGTAGATTCGCCAACTGAGGTGGTAATGCAACCTCATAAGCCACGGGCCCTATCCTCCTCAAGATCTGATACGGACCCAAGAACTTAGGAGACAACTTCCTTGAGCGGATAGCCCTCCCCACACCAGTGGTTCGGGTCACCCTCAAGAACACATGCTCCCCAGCCTCAAACTCTAGGGGTCTCCTTCTTCGGTCCGCGTATGCTTTCTGACGACTCTGGGATGCTTGCAACCTGTCTCTCACTAACTGCACCTTCTCTGTGGTCTGTTGTAGCAACTCTGGTCCAACCAAAACTGACTCACCATCCTGGTACCAACATAAAGGAGTCCTACACCTCCTCCCATACAAAGCCTCATAAGGTGCCATCCCTATACTCGCTTGGTAACTGTTGTTATAGGTAAACTCCACCAGCGGTAACACTTCGTCCCAAACGCCAAGGTGATCCAAGATACAAGTCCTCAGCAAGTCCTCCAAGGACTGAATCACTCTCTCTGACTGGCCATCCGTCTGAGGATGATAGGCAGAACTCATCCTCAACCTGCTACCCATAGCCTCCTGCAGTGCCTGCCAGAACCTAGAAGTGAACCGGGGGTCCCTGTCAGACACTATGCTACTAGGCACTCCATGAAGTCTCACTATCTCTCGGATGTAGAGCTGAGCCAACTTGGTCATAGACATTCTGAGATTCACTGCCAAAAAGTGAGCACTCTTCGTCAAACGATCCACCACCACCCATATAGCATCATGTCCTCTCACGGTGCGAGGCAAGTGGGTAACAAAATCCATGGCTATGCTATCCCACTTCCACACCGGAATATCCAAAGGTTGAAGCGTTCCACCGGGCTTCTGATGTTCCACCTTAGCCTTTTGACAAGTTAAACAGGCCGATACAAACTGTGCAACCTCTTTTTTCATGCCCTGCCACCAAAAGTTCTCCTTGAGGTCTTGGTACATCTTAGTCATGCCAGGGTGCAGACTAAAATGACTCTTGTGTCCCTCCTCAAGGATCAACTTTCTCAACTCCGCATCTTCTGGTACACAAACTCTGCCTCTGAATCTCAACACACCATCACTGCCCAAGGCAAACTCCTTGGCTTGATCCGTCCCCAGTAACTCTTTTACCTTCTGTAGACTAACATCCGTTGCTTGTCTCTCCCTGATTAAGCCCAAGAAGTCACTAGATATAATCAAGGTGCTACACCTAATGAATTCCGGCTCCAACTCAAACTGTAGCTTCATATCTCTGAAGCTCTCAAGCAACTCCATCTCTTTCATCATCAAGTGCGCCACATGCACTGTCTTCCTACTCAAAGCGTCTGCCACCACATTCGCCTTCCCTGGGTGGTAGAGAAGTTCGAAGTCATAGTCCTTCAGAAACTCTATCCACCGCCTCTGCCTCATATTCAGCTCTTTTTGATCGAAGAGATACTTCAAACTCTTGTGGTCACTAAACACACGGAACTGTGCACCATACAAATAGTGCCTCCATATCTTCAAAGCAAAAACCACCGCTGCTAACTCTAGGTCATGAGTGGGGTAGTTCTTCTCATGAACCTTCAACTGCCTCGAAGCGTAAGCCACCACCTTCCTCTCTTGCATCAAGACACACCCAAGGCCCTGATGAGAGGCATCACAATAAACCTCAAAGGGTTTACTCACTTCCGGAATTACCAACACTGGAGCACTCGTCAGCCTCTGCTTAAGCTCTCTGAAGCTCTCTTCACATCTATCAGTCCATGCAAACGGTTGGTCTTTTCGGGTTAACTGTGTCAGGGGTGCTACTATCTTAGAGAACCCTTCTATAAACCTCCTGTAATAGCCAGCTAAACCCACGAAGCTTCGAATCTCAGTCACTGACTTGGGACATTCCCACTGTATCACGGCCTCTACCTTAGCTGGATCCACAGCTATACCCTGAGCTGATATCACGTGCCCCAAGAACTGCACCTCTCTCATCCAGAAGTCGCACTTGGACAACTTGGCAAACAGCTGCTTCTCCCTCAAGATACCAAGCACTATCCTCAGGTGCTCGGCATGTTCCTCCTGCGTCCTGGAGTAGATGAGAATGTCGTCTATGAAGACCACGACAAACTTATCTAAAAACGGACGGAAGATCCGGTTCATGTAATCCATGAACAAGGCTGGAGCATTGGTCACACCAAACGGCATAACCACATACTCATAGTGCCCATATCTGGATCTAAAAGCAGTCTTCTCCACATCTTCTGCCTTCACCAGAATCTGATGATAACCCGACCGGAGATCGATCTTGGAGAACACTGATGCCCCATGTAGCTGATCCATCAAATCATCTATTCTTGGCAAGGGGTACTTATTCTTAATAGTCAGCTTGTTCAGCTGCCTATAATCCACACACAACCTTGAGCCGCCATCCTTCTTCTTCACGAGCAAAACAGGCGCTCCCCACGGCGAAGCACTCGGTCGTATAAACTGTTTCTCAAGCAATTCCTCTATCTGCTTCTTCAACTCTACCAACTCTGCCGGCGCCATGCGGTAAGGAGCTATCGACACAGGACCGGCTCCTGGTACCAAGTCTATGGAGAACTCAACTTCTCTCCTAGGGGGTAAACCTGGTACCTCCTCTGGAAACACATCTTCAAACTCTCTGACCACTGGTATTACTGTTATTCTTTCCTCTTTCTCAACATCCATCCTGGCAAAGACCATAAAACACTGCGCGCCGCTCTGAATTTCCTTCATCACCCCATGAAAGGACAACAACTCGGGCTCTTCTGAGCTGTGGAACAACAACTTCTTCTCCCGGCAGTCGATGAGAACGTGATTGGCAGAAAGCCAATCCATTCCCAAGATCACGTCTAACCCTTGCAGAGGGAGGCATATCAGATTGACTTTGTATATGCGCCCCTCTACCTCAACTGGACATCTAGTACACACAGAGGAAGTTCTAACCAACCCAGATGCCGGAGTCGATACCACAAGGTCAAACTGTAGCTCACACACCGGCAGACCCAACTCCCGCACACAAGACTCTGACATAAAGGAGTGTGTCGCTCCAGAATCAAAAAGAACAGAACAGGACTTGCCAGAAATCACACAACAGCCAACAACTAGATTACCTGAACCTGCCGCCTCTGACCCAGTCATCGCAAAGACCCTGCCGGTAGCCTGAGGCCTGCTGCCTCCTCCTCTCTGCTGAGTCTGGCCTGAACTCTGACCCGGAGTCTGTGGTGAAGGTCGTGCCACTGTCCTCCTCAGAGTAGGACAATCCCTACCAAAGTGGCCCTCTCTGCCACAATGGTTGCACCTGCGGAAACCCGATAGCTGCGGGCAAAAACTCTTCACGTGCGGTCCTCCGCAGTGGTGGCACTGGATCCTGCTGGGTGGGGAAGAAAAACCTCTAGACCCCTGTGACTGTGGGTGAGGTCTAGCATAGGGCTTCCTCTTTTCCTCAACTCGTGACCTGGACCCAGATGGTCCGCTGACTCTCTGCTGTGGCTGCTGCTGAGCCTCCACTTCCACCTTCATACGCTCCATGACCCTGGCCTTTTCCACTAAGGCCGCAAAGTCCTTGATGGACAGTGGAGCTACCATCAGGCGGATGTCTCCTCTGAGACCATTCTCAAATTTCCTGCAACGCCACTCCTCATCAAGTGGCATGGTGTAGAAACGCCCCAGGTGCTTGAACTGTTCGGCGTACTCAGCTACTGACTTGTTCCCCTGTGTCAGCTGGAGGAATTCCACCTCCTTAGCGTACCTCACGCTATCAGGGAAGTACTCAGACAAGAACCTCTTCTTGAAGGCTCTCCATGTGATGTCCTCATGCTTCTCTTCCATTACCAGCTTCATGCTGGCCCACCAGTGCTCAGCTTCCCCAGTGAGCATGTAGACAGTGAAAGCAAGCCTGCTCTCATCTGGACACATCTTGGCATCGAAGATGCGCTCCATGTCCTTCATCCACTGGTCCGCCTGGTCAGGACTCTTCTTGCCATCAAACTTGGCCGGTTGGTGTTTCAAGAAATCTTCCAAACTCCATTCAGGGGGTGGAGGTCGGGGATGAGGACCATACACCGGAGCGCCAGCAGCATTCTCCCCTAACTGACGGAGAGCGTCCACGTGCTGCCTCTGAGCGTCCTCAGCAGCCTGCCTAGCAGCTTCCATCTGCTGCATCATGAAGTGTTGCTGCTCAAGAGAGGCTTCCTGGCGCTGCATCGCCGCCTCGTGCTGTTGCATCATGGCATTGCTTTGCTGAGTCAAAGCCGCAGCCATGGCCTCGATTGCCCTAGCCAGATCTTGCCCATCGCCCTGAGTCGGTTGAGGAGGAGCTACACGAGGGGGTGCCATATCACTGGACACACAGAAAGCACCATTAGAAACTGGGTTAGACTGGAAACTCATCTAAACATGACAAGAAAGACACAACGAAAGCTAAGCAAACACATAGCCCACAGACACTTAGGAACGAAGGCTCTGATACCATAAAAGTGTGACGTCCCATTTTAATAGATTAATCTACCAAATAAAATATCACACAGTTATAATAACGAGAAGCATTCAGATGAACATAAACGTAGAAATGGTAACTGTTACAGTCATCCGGAATTACTTAAAAGGAAGCTTAGGCATACCACATAGTCCTAAGCAAAAGAGAATATAAAAGAGTGCAACAGTTTTGCAAAAGAGGTTGCCACTAAGGCAACTAGTACAAAAGGCCTCATGGCCCTAGAATTTCTCCTAATACATCCAAACAAGGATATCTAGGCCGCACCACTGTGTCTCCCAGATCCAACTCGAGCCTCCCTCTCATCTGCTCCCACCAGAAGGTGATCATCGCAAAAGAGAAAACATAACAGCAAACAAACACAAACATGCAAGGGTAAGCTAGTGTAATATAATACTTATCATGGTATAAAGAAATAAATGCGTAAACATTCCCAGACATACAACACAGAAGCACAGAATATCATGTTATGGCAAACAAACAGGACACTATGACTCAATTATCCGGATACATATACTAAGATCGGATTCACTGGATGCCTGCACTCGTGGTGGCCTCTACTGCTCTGCAGAGCCATTGCCAATGGGTTTCACCCTACCACTCACGAGGTTAGCCTTCAAACGTCTAAGGCCATTATCCTGCCAAAGACTAGGGCCTCCCGCTACTCTCATCACTTGGGTCAGTTTGCTCTACTTGAGACTCACTGACCCTTTAGAGTTTCGGGATGCGATCCTTACTTGAATCCATATCTTAATATATACACTACACGCCACCATAAAGTCTCCCCACGAGACTCATGGAATTACGCCTATCACATCATCACAATCATGTTTCTCATACAATTTCCATCTCTTTTTAGATCATTCATTCAATTCTGATGCAAGCTCTCAACCAACCAACCAAACTAAATCCATGTGTTATTCATGCTAACATACCAACTTTTAGTCCACAAGATTCAAGCAACCATGTATATATTTATTCACACACTTTAAGCTTTGGAGAAAAGGGGTAAATAAATAAATCACATCTTCACCCCTCAAACACGCAATAAAACAGAACTGGAACCTCCCGCTGTCGCAGTCTCGCTCAAGCTAGGAGCAGTCGCTCAGGCGAGAGAAGTTGTCTCGCTCAGGCGACTGGCTCTCGCTTAGGCGAGCCTACCACGTGGAGCCTTAAATGATTTCACGATTTCTCGCTCAGGCGACGCTGTCTCGCCTGAGCGAGCTGACTTGTCGCCCAAAAGTGCAGCATCTCGCCTGGGCGAGTGCTCGAGGGAGAACCAGGGTGAACGTCCTGCAACTCTCGCCTAGGCGAGACGAGCTCGCTTGGGCGAGAATCGCAGAGCTCACCACTGTCCACCCACATGCAGTGGCGGAAAACGCCCAGATCTACCCCCAAACACACATGCAACTCCATTTCCAACGATAAAAGCACACTATGCATACATTCAGGCATAAAACAATCCAAAAACAGCCAAGAAAACTTAAGATCGGAGAGTCTAGCTTCCCTTACCTTTATAAGAGCTAGCTAACACAAAAGGGTCCACACCACGGAACACCACGGCTTCAGAAACTACTACAACAAGCTGCAACCACGAAACCAGGACCAAACAGAGGTACGGAGCTGGAAACAAACCCACACAGAGTTGCGAAAAGGGGTGTTAGGGAGGACCCAAATCAAGACAACGAGCCTACGAACTGGAGGAAGAGATGAGCAAGGTCAGAGCTCGACTTACCTGGAAGCACAGTGTCGATCCTTACTACCTCAGGGTGGAAGAAGGCTGTGCCCTAGCAGAGCTCCTTCTGTTTTCTTAGAGAAGTTGAGAGCACTGTTTTTCTGAAACAGAGGCAAGTGAGAAATGGGAGGGAGCTGTTAGGGTAGGGTGCCCTTCTGTAGGGCAGGGCCTTGGGCCTCCGAAAAGGCCAGGCCCAAACCTCTAAGACACTGGAAAAAAAAAAAAAGGGTTTACAATAACTTAGCATATAAAAAATTTGTGTATAAACTTAAGAATTCAACTTTTTATTTCCCTCTTTTGCAATAACTTATAAACAAATTCATCCAACAATCAGGTTTATTAACAAGTTTATTAGGAAGTTATTTATGGAGGGTCTTTGCTTAGGCTAGAGGGAGCCTAGACTTCCCAAAACTTTTTCATTTTATTTTTTATATGTATTTTAATATTATATTTACATATTATTATATAAAATTGAAGATTATATTTATATTTATATATTATTTATAACTAATTTTAGATATTACTTTAATTACTTCAGTTTATTTATATTAAGTAATTTTTTATATTTAATGATAATTTTTTATAATTATTTTGTGATATGATACCGAATGATAGTTATATATTTTTTGGAATTTTATTATTATGTGTATCAAATCTCTCAAATGAAGATTTTTTTAATTAATAAAGAACTAATTTATTTATAAAAAAATCTGATTCAACATTTTTAAATTTTTTGTACAAATTTTGTCACTAAGTTATTATCTTCTCTTCTTTTTTCATGCACAGGCTGTGGTTGAGAACAAATTCATCATCTTCTTTTTTTCTTAACTACGTGGTTACGATTAGTAGTAGTAGAACGAAAAGGGAAATTTATTTAGTTATTCAAATGTTTCAAGAGATTTGCCCCTAATTTATATTAGTGATTTTTTGTTAAAGAATACGCCAATCTGATCAAATCTAATGGTTGAAAGAGGATTCAACCGATATCAATACAATATTTTAATAATTGAAAATTATAATATCATATTTCTTGCGATGATAAAAACTCAAATAACGCATAATATTAAAAAAAATATATAAATGGTATAATAGGCTAGGGGGTTATTGTGGTTAAAAAAATGCAAGCAATAATTACACAATTACTACAATTGGGAACATGATCTCCTTGAAAACCAATTGCGTTGATTTGGTGTGAGTTTTATTGGGTAAAAAAGTGAGCAAGATCTAGATCCAAGAATACCAAAGTTTACAATGATGGAAAAGAAAGATAAAAGAAAAAGAGGTAGAAAGAAGATGGTCCAAATTTAAAATATTTACGAACAAGATGCCAAAATTGTGACCCCAATTCAAGGTCCCCACTACATTTAATAAAATCACACAAACCAACAACTCCCCCCCAATCTCTCAACCTGCAAATTTCAGACCTTCAACCAAGAAATTTTACAAAGTTCCCAGTTTTAAGATTTCAAGCATAACAAAAAAAACAACACATAAAACGAAAAAAAAAATGAAAACACACAAATCCTAAGAAGCTCGACCAATGTAACATGCATTTACTTTATTGATTATTTGAATGCATTTGTTGCGAAACAAAGATGTTCTTCACTACTTAGTTTAGTATCATGTTTAGAATCATATTTTGAGCAGTGTTAGTAAACCAATGTTAATTAACTAATTAATAAATTAAGACACACAATCTCGTCATTTACTTTTGTAGCTTTTTCCTTTTTGCTTTTTCTGTTCAGAATTATTACACAATGCATGTGACCACAGATATGCTGAGCCAAATTTACACACACTAACAAAACCAAAACCTAATTGTAGATTTAGTACAAGTCATTATAGTACAAGTTATTAGACATAACTAGGTAGTCCTCTTAAACAAAGTAACTTTGTAGGCACAATGTTCAGCCATACATGCATTACACGTACCCTAAACAAAAGTGGGTTCCAAGTAAGCATGTACTTTGGTGTTTGGCCACCCTTTTTCTTAGAGAGGGAAAAGGAGAGACACTGAACTTTGTTTTGATGGGCCAAACTTGGCGTGATTGCAACATTCCTAACATGAACACTACTTTTGTTTGTTAGTGAACTTTAAAGGCACAAATAGTTGCATGCCTTTGCCTATTGTCTTATTTGTTGGCGATTTGTTGGCGACCCTTGTCGTTGTCACAACAATATAGCTTGGATGAAGAAAAGCTTATTCCTTCTTAATGCATTCTGATTAAATATATGATGGTGGGGCAAAATGGATCTGGGAATAATGTCATGGATGAGATGCTTGCCTATAGTCATGTTTTGTGACTTAGACTTTTCTTTATGTTCACATCATATCATTCACCCTACATTCCTACGTGTACAGTTTTCACAAAATTTAAATCATGGGCTTTTTGCGATTTCTTTTAGCATTGTTAGTTTGAAAATTTGAAATCCATGGTTACGTATAATGTCATGGATTGCTTTTAAGTTTCAGAAGAGAATGATTCCACTGAAGTGAAATGGTGTAGAGTCAAATAAAGTTTTACATGGTTCTAATTCTCTAACTTGTCCATATATTGGAATTAGAATATATGCAACAAGTAAATGCAAGAAGTAAGGAGTAAGTTTAGTTTAACACACTAAAGTGACTTATAAAGTCAGATTTGTTATATTACTTATATTTTTATTTTATATGAAATTTCTTTACGCACTTACTCCGTAATTTAGTAGGATAAATTTGAAATTGCATATTTATAAGCTCACCAAACGTTATTAAAGTAGACTCTGATATCATATTAACAAGGTAGATTAAACCTAATTTATCTTCACAAAAGTGAGATTTACTCTTACTTATATACCGTAATTGGTGTTATCACTAATGAATGTGAGATTTTAACACACATCTCTCACGTTGAGATATGAACATCTTGTATATAATCAAAATAAATTGTAAAATAAATCACTTATGTACAACCCTACTAATAGATATGCTACAACCAACTTCAACATAACATGACATTAACAATAAATTACCCATTTTATATATTAACATACACATAGGTACCTTGTATATGAACCTCTCCTGGTATGTCCAAGAAGTTCTACATTATTCAAAAGTACTTAATTTAAAATACACATTCTATTTTCATTTTCATAATTAGGGGTGATCATGGATTGAATTTTTAAAAATTAAATCCAAATTCATTTTAGATCCAAATAATTGAATTAGACTTTGTATCTAAATCCTTTTTTTTTTTGCAAAACTAGTTTGGATTTTTTAAAATCCATATCCAAATATTTGGATCAAGATTTGTTCCTATCAATCCTCTAAGTCACAGTACTATTTCATACCAATCTCGCAGACAAAGAACATTCATTGACTTTCACCACTTAAACCTCATTCTCTATATGAGTATGAGAATTTAGTTGAGTCAGGATGACTTCACGCCATAATCCGTATACCAATTTATAGGGGTGAGTAGAAAAAGCGAGACCGACCGAAACCGATCCATCTGAATCAAAAAATAGGATGCAGGTCGATTTTAGACAAATTTAAATTTTAACGGATAAAAAGTTTCGGGTAAAACAGATCAATACGGTCGGATATGGATCAGAAAAAGAAAATCCCCAAATACCCGAACCGACCTGTTAAAGTTTTATCATTATAATTTTTTACCATCTGAACGCTAGTTGTCAGCCACTTTCCTCCCCTTCTTCTCCTGTAATCTCTTTCCCTTTCTTCTACAACTCCCATTTTTTCTTTGAATTCATTCACCCTTTGTGATCATTGGAAGGTACTGAACTTTCCCTTCATATAAAGGTATTGTCTTTTTCCAGCGAGGTGGACTGGCTTGCGTTTGCGATGCAGATCTCCATAGTCACACTTTTTCTGGCGAGGTGGATTTGGCTTGCGTTCGTGATGCAGATCTGTGTACTCACAATGGTTGTGTCGAGACTTCTCCTTTGTTGTTCATCTTCCATTTGTAGTTCACATTGTGTTGCTTTCGAAGTCCGTTGTGACGTCATTCACAAATTGTTGCTTGTCTTCGAATGGGAGAGATGAGAGGAAGAGGAAGAGGTCGCGACAACAGCAGCCGAGTTCATAGGCTGCGGCGGCAACAACTAGTTCATAGGCCATGAGGGTGTTTAAAGGAGGGGGAGGGACCAAAGCATTGACGGTGGTGGTGGTGGTTGTGTTTATGGAATGTCGTTGATGAGCTTTTGGTGTGGGTTGTGTTGATGTGACGATGATAATTTCTTCTCTTTGATTAGCAATTCAGGTAACCCATATATTGATCTGTCCGTAATAAACTGATCCAAAATTATCCGAAACTGTCTAATCCGAATCTATAAATGGTCGGGTTTGGATTTGAAAAAATAAATTTGGGTTGCGCTGGATTAGGCATATTGGACCCGAATCCGGCCCAACCCGACGGTTGCTCAACCCTACCAATTTATACACTACACTATATAATATGACACTTCAACACTTCTCCTTAGAAATGAACATATTTATACAATTCACCTAACTTATACCAATACACAAATTTTAAGTATTTCTCAAGCACACAACAACTTCAATTTCAAAGCAGCTGATCTCAGATAGTCAAATACTCAACCATCACACCATCACAACTAGTTCCTTTTATCAACATAACAATCACTTATACATATTTATTTATATTTACCTCAAGTTACGTATTGATCCTATTTATTTATATTTACCTATAGTTACTCATTAGTCCTATCTATTTATTTATATTGACCTTTGGTTTCGCATTGGTCATATTTATTTATTTATATTTATCTCTACTTAAGCATCAATCCTATTTATTTATTTATATTTCTTTCTAATTATGCGCTTGTTCTATTTATTTATTTTTGCCATTATATTATTTAATTTCAAATATTTATTTGCTTATAGCAAATTGATATAAGTATAATAATTATTGTGAAATGATAAAAGTTATGATAAATAAATATTTGATTATTAGTTGGAGGTGTGACCTTGGAGAAACTCATTTATTCTGACTAGCCACTACAAAACTAATTCAATTTTTTTTTTGTAAAGTATCATAAAAATAAAGTTTATGGAGTTAAAAGAGATTTTTTTATATGTTATGATTTTACATGATATTGTTGTGTATGAAAAACAAAATTCGATAATCTCATCTTAAACATATGGTTGCACCAAACATGCCAAATCCTATCAGTGTAGACATCCTAACCGTTTTTAGGGACTACTTGGCAAAAAAATGTTGTGAACAACTCAATAACATTACAAGGGATTGGTTTTTTTTCTACCCTTACATTTTCATGAGCACAAAAGACACCTACAATTTTAGAAGGACAAATTGGAGTTACCTTTTATATGCCCCCTACTATGCAAGTGAAACATCTCATAAACTTATTAGAAAGGTATATGATGTAACTTATATGATGTAAAAATCGAGTGTGTAGCCTTTCTCTTTATGCAAAACTTATTATTAATGCTATAAAGTGTGCTTGTAAGGAGAAGTTCCCACGTCTTTGATTGGAATGTGACTCAATTTGTTGTGTAAAACTTTTGATACTCAAAATATAGTTCCTTGAACTCTTAGAGGACGATGGAGGAAATGTCAAACTCTTTATAGAGATATAGAGTTTAAAATTTCTCATTGTTTTAGGGAAGGAAGTCACTGTGCTAATAAAAGTTGGCAATATGAGTTATGTAAATAGAGAAAGTTTTAAATGGTATAATGTTTTACCTTATAGTCTTAGTTTGAATTTCTTTCATAATAGATATCAACTTCCAATGTATAGGAGAGCTTATCTTTGGTTTAAAGCTTGTCATGTATTCTTTGATCATGGATTTGATTTAGCTCCCCATGATTATTTATATTTTATTTTTATTAATATTTTTCATGCATTGACAATTAAAAATATCAAAATGGATTCCCACCTGTAACTCAACTCGACTCACCAAGGGTTAGAGCTGACTTGGGTTAGAAAAAAATAGCTGTTTTAAATGTGGGTCAAATTTGATCCTACTCACTTAACCTGCGAGTTAATCGGGTTCAAGGTGACTAAAGGTAGATTGACCAATAATCCACCAACAACAACCTTTTATTAAGATTTTACCATTTTTTCACAAGTTTTTTTTTTCATTATTTACTACTTATATAGGTTGACAATTTGAATCTTTTTAAATACTGGAATGTTGTTCAATAATGTTTGACTATAGTTTAGATGTTTAATTTATTTGTTTGTTAAGTTATATAGGTTGATAATCTAATTTTCAACTACTATCTTTATAATAATGTTTGGTAAATTGTGCAAACATTTTCATTGTATTGCTATAAAACAATGAATCAAATCAATCCACTTTAATTGTACTATAATAAATATAAATAAAAAAATCTTTAAGTGAGTCAACCACTTACCTACTAACATGTAGTGAGTCAAGTCGGATTATAAAATTTTTGGTTCACCAAAAAATGAATCGAGTTAAGATGATTATGTTTTAGCTCAATCTATAATGAACCCATTGAGTAAGTGAAATTGGTTCACTTTGACATCTCCGATGATAAATGATGGATGTACTTCGGAGTATTAGTATAGTAAAAATGTCAAATCACATAATGAAGTTTAGTATAACTTTTAAAAACAAATATGATATAAAAATTATAATGTATATAAATATGCATAAATATATTTTTGAGATTATATTTCTACTTTATCAAATTTCAAGTATAATATAATTATTTCTTAAATAATAATTAAAACTCAATAAGCTATGACTATTTGTTGTTCAAAGTATAGAGCTTCTTTCTCAACATTGCAGCGGAGATGAAACAAGAAGATGAGGGATGGCAATGACTGCAGCGGCAATATAGTGCAGGTGGGATATTTTAGTTATTTTACTATTGATATCGTGCAGATAGTAATCATCCGCTGTAGGAAGCAAAAGTAGAATAAAAAGCAAAAGGAAGTCCAGACATAATGAGTCCAACAAAAGGAATTGCTTTTAAACACCCTCCCTTTTTGTGAATAGAGTGTTGTGGTTAGTGGTTTAATTCCAGAATTTAAATTATGATTTTGAAATCAAACTCCCAAAAGTCTAATTATTGTAGATGTCAAAATCAAATTTATAGAATTTTTTATATTCTACAATGAAACCTCTGGAATTCTATTAGTTTTATATTTTTTTGTAAGTCTATTATAGTTTGACATTCTAAAGTTTATTCCACATTTTGGTAATAAATAGACTTTCGAAAGTTTAATTCCAAAATATATGAACAGACTTCCATAAGATTCAGAATTGTAAAAGATAGGTTTTAAAAATGAATTCACTTCATTTTTCCTAACTCTGGAATGATCAAACACAATGTAAGAACTTTATGGAAAAAATTACAAAAATATTTAGGTAGATGAACATAGTTATTTTTTGTGTGAATAATCACTAAAAAAAGTTCATTAAAAATATTCAGTGATTATATATACGAATTTAGCAACTATTTTAGAAAGTTAATATTATTAATTTCTAAATTATATTTTATTTTGATTAAATAAGTTTCTAAATCAATTATTAAATTGTTTTTCAAAATTAAAGACCAAAATTTCAATAACTTTATTATCAATGCTACTTTTATATAAATGATATTTATAATAATAAGACAAGCAGCAGTTTTTATTGTAAAATAAAATACTCATATATTTATTTAATTTAGATATTATATATTACTTAAATAATTTGATATTAAATTTTATATATTATTTGCATCATATATTATAACTTTAAATTTTATATATTTATCAAACATATTATTACTTTCAAATAGTAACAAAATATATGTTGATTTATCATAAACATAGGTGTTGTCTTGTACATTAATTTTCTAACTTTTCTTTTGGGTCAGAAAGTTACGCAACCACGCCAAAATTTTAAAAGTAAATCAAGCGAACAGACTTTGATGTTTTAGTCTTTGCAGAATTTTCTTGCAAGACATGTTTTGGTGATACTTGGAAGTGAATATATCGTTTACACCACGCGTGCGTTCTATAAAAATTTATAGGACCAATATTAAATATACAATGAAAAAATATTGCTGAAAATTTGTTATGATTAATATATTTTTATAATAAAGATAATATGTAATTTACACACACGTATAGTATGTTTTGGAAGTGAATTTTTATTGTAATAATAATATTTTTTAAATATATTTAGTATGTTTTATCAACATAAAAAATGTGGAGATATAATAATTCCACTACTCACTCCCTCTTTCTCTATATTTATCTATCTATATAAAAATCTATATAAAAGAATTAATATGTTTTATGTAACACCCCTCTTAATCAAGAGGGCCGTGTCAGGTCTGCAGCCCAATACACCCCAACCCCTCTCCCCTCAGGCCTAAAGCCCTGACCTTTAACACCCTCCCAACTAGAGAGATGTCACCAGTTGTGCTGCAGCGCAACTGGTGACATCTCTCTAGTTGGGAGGGTGTTAAAGGTCAGGGCTGGGATTCGATACCCGCTGGCAACAACCCGCCTGGTGGCTTTAGGCCTGAGGGGAGAGGGGTTGGGGTGTATTGGGCTGCAGACCTGACACGGCCCTCTTGATTAAGAGGGGTGTTACATTTTAGGTTTTAAAATGTATGTCTGTATTAGATTTTCGCCTAATTCAAATATGTTTTCTAACTCTTTCGATGGGTTAGAAAATTAAATGTCTTATCACATTAAATTTGGAAAGTGAAACAATTACACAAAACTTTGAAAAGTCATTGCAGAAATTTCGTATAACGACAAGTTAAACTTTCATATTCTTTGGAGATTCACGTCCAAGGAGAAGCAACAATAAACGTGGTTAAAGAACTTACAAAATGGTGTATCGATGCCTTCGCTCTAAACTTTGTAAGAGTTTGATAAAATGAATATTTTATTTTATAAAGACTTGCAATTTTTACATTTTTTTTTAATAATTGACAGAATTGTTTCTGCATAATTGTAAGATAACTTTTTGTAAATGATTTCAAGACTTTCGAAAACAGTTTTTGGAACATTTATATGTTTGAGTCTTATTAGAAAATGACGAATCTATTTGCTTCTTCATGCATTTTATGGTATACTCATAGTCTTATTTATTGTTATTGTTTGTTGTTTAATATTTGTCAGATATAAAAAGAAGAATTAATCTGAATTTTGGAAGAAGAATTAATCTGAATTTTGTTTTCCTTGCACTTTTTTTAGTGATTTTTTCAAGTATTAATACAAGAAAATATCTCGTTACTAATTTATTATTTTTGTTATATTTATAATGAATAATTAATTATTTTTAATTTAATATAAATAAGATAAGTTAGGTAAATAGTTTGATGTATATTTTTTATACTATTTGTCTCATACATTATATTTTTCTTAGAAATTACATTTTTATGGAAATATATTAGTGTTTCTAAACAATTACAAAAAGTATAGCTATGGATAATGGATAGATATTATTGTTGTCTTATATATTTTTCCTAACTCTTTTAGTGGGTTAGAAAATTACGTGTACAATAACATCAAATTTAGAATTAAAAATAATTGCATAGACTTTGAAATTGCAAGTCTTCACAAAATTTATATAAAGACAAATTAAACTTCAATTTTTCCATGCTTTCGGTAAAATGTGACATGATATATTGTATTGTTGGTTTAATTGTAGTTAGACATTTCTAATAGCGTGCTGGTCATTGCAGGTTTAACTCCACTTAGACATTTATAATAACTTTTATAAATTATTGCACATTTTCTTCCATTATATTATGACCCAAAAAAACTCCTCACACACTGCACTGTGGGAATTATTGGATGGCAACAACCACCACTTACTCTCCCAAATTCCTTATATAAACAATAGTGGATGCTTCTGTCTTTCACACTTCACATCTAAGAATAAGCTGATCACAGTTCAGGATCTCTCTTACACTCTTATTTCATACCACCACAAATATAATGACTACTTCTTTTCTGGAACCATTTTATGCACTTCTCCTGCTTCTCATACTTGCTGCAGCAGCACCCATTCTGGGATTCCACAATGGCTCAGAAATAAAGTGCATCGAGAGGGAGAGACAGGCACTCCTCAACTTCAAACATGGCCTCATAGATGACAATGGGGGCATGCTGGCTACGTGGAGGGATGACGAGAACAGTAGAGATTGTTGCAAATGGAAAGGTATTCGTTGCGACCATATAACAGGTCATGTAACCATCCTTCGTCTCCGTGGTTCTTATGCACAATATTTGATAGGTGCAATCAGTATCAGTTCATTGTTTCCCTTGCAAAATATTCAACATTTGGATCTCAGCTCCAATATTTTTGAAGGGAGTGACATCCCACAACTCATGGGCTCACTAACCAACTTAAGATATCTCAATCTCTCCAATTCTTATATTAATGGCAGCATTCCTACCCAACTTGGAAGCCTTACACACTTAAGGTATCTCGATCTCAGTTACAATCATCTCAACGGGAACCTCCCCCATCAACTTGGAAATCTGTCACAGTTGAGGTATCTTGATCTTAGTGGAAATGATTTTTCCGGAACATTGTCTTTCCAGGTTGGCAAATTTCCTTTCTTGCAAACTCTTAGACTTGCTGGTGGTTTTGATGCCAAACCCGAGGATGCAAAGTGGTTGTCTAATCTCAGTTCCCTAAGACATCTAGCGTTCAATGGTTTACATAACCCTGATTGGTTGCAAATGATTCATAGTCCAAAGCTAAGAGAGTTGAGGTTAGTTGATTGTTCTCTTTCAGATACCCATATCCAATCTCTATTTTATTCACCTTCCAACTTTTCCAATTCCCTTACCATCCTTGATCTTTCTTTTAATATGCTCACATCCTCAACATTTCAATTATTCTCTAACTTTACCTTTAATCTTCAAGAGCTTTATCTTTCTTTTAATAACATTGTTTTGTCATCTCCTGTCTACTCAAGCTTTCCTTCTCTTGTGATCCTTGACCTTTCTTATAATAATATGACCTCATTGGTCTTTCAAGGTAGCTTCAACTTCAGCTCAAAACTTCAAAACCTTTATCTGTCAAATTGTAGTCTTAGGGATGATAGTTTTCTCATGTCAACTATTTCAATCACGAATTCTTCATCTTCTCTCGTCTCCCTTGATCTTTCCCTCAATATGTTGAAATCATCATCCATATTTTACTGGCTCTTCAACTCCACTACCAATATTTGTGAACTTGACCTTTATCATAACATGTTGGAAGGTCCCATTCCAGATGGATTTGGGAAAGTAATGAACTCTCTTGAAGTTCTTGACCTCTATGCTAACAAACTCCAAGGCGAGATTCCATTTTTCTTTGGGAACATCTGCACATTGCAAATTTTAGACCTCTCACACAACAAGCTGAGTGGAAATATTTCTAGCTTCTTTCAGAATTCATCATGGTGCAACAGAAACGTGTTTCAGAGATTGTATTTACCTTATAACAACATTACAGGCATTCTACCTATGAGCATTGGATTGCTATCTGAGTTGGAGGACTTGTACTTGGAAGGAAACCGTTTGGAGGGTGACGTCACTGAATCCCATCTTTCCAATTTTTCCAAATTAAGGTACTTATCTTTGTCAAATAACTCATTGTCTGTAAAATTTGTCCCTACTTGGGTTCCACCTTTCCAGTTACAAAATTTGGGACTAAGATCTTGCAAGTTGGGTCCTAGTTTTCCTAGTTGGCTCCATACTCAAAGTTCGTTAAGTGACCTCGATATTTCCGACAATGGACTTAATTACGTACCGGATTGGGTTTGGGACAACTTGCAAAATATGAGAACATTGAATATGTCTCACAACAATCTCAGTGGTCCAATTCCTAATATATCATTGAAGCTTCCCCATACACCATCTGTAATTCTGAATTCGAATCACTTTGAAGGAAAAATTCCATCGTTTTTACTACAAGCTTCAGAGTTGATGCTTTCTAACAATAAATTCTCAGATCTGTTTTCATTCATATGTAACCAAGGCAACTCCGAAATGTGGATTTTAGATTTGTCAAACAATCAATTGAAGGGACAGCTCCCTGACTGTTGGACATCTGTTGATTGGTTAGGGTATCTTGATTTAAGCAACAATCAATTGTCAGGAAGGATTCCTTTGTCTATGGGCAGCCTTGTTGAATTGAAAGTCTTGGTTTTACGAAACAATAACCTGACAGGTGAATTAGCTTCGACCTTGAAGAATTGCAGCAATTTAATTATGTTGGATGTGGCTAAAAATATGTTGTCCGGCCCCATACCATCATGGATCGGAGAAAGTATGCAACAGTTGATAATCTTGAACATGCGAGAGAATCACTTTTCTGGAAATCTTCCTATTCAACTCTGTTATTTGAACTATATTCAATTATTGGATCTTTCGAATAATATGTTATCAAAAGGAATTCCATCATGCTTAAAGGAATTGACTGCCATGTCTAAAAAGGGCATCCACACACGTGGCACTCTAAATGGTATGTATTTGATATATATCCCTTATATTAAAATTTATGACTATTTTGTTGAGGAAGAGTATTCCTTTAACATAAGCTTGATATGGAAAGGTGTGGAACAGAGGTTCAAGAATCCAGAGTTAATTAAGGGCATTGATCTTTCAAGTAATAAGTTAACGGGTGAAATACCAAAAGAGATTGGATATTTGGCTGGGTTAGTTTCTTTGAACTTATCAAGAAATAATCTGAGTGGAAAAATTCCTTCAGAGATAGGAAATTTAAGTTCACTGGAATCCCTTGACTTATCAAGAAATCAAATCAGTGGAGGAATTCCTCTTCCTCTATCCGAAATTGACAATCTAGGCAAATTAGACTTGTCACACAATTTTCTTTCTGGAAGAATCCCATCAGGAAGACATTTTGAAACCTTCGATGCATCTAGTTTTGAAGGAAATATGTACCTTTGTGGTGAGCAACTTAACAAAAGTTGTTATGGAGACGGAGATCAAACAACAGGAAAACTTTCGGAAGCCGAAGCAATAAATGATGAAGATAGTGTTTTCTATGAGGCATTGTACATGAGCATGGGGATTGGATACTTCACTGGATTTTGGGGCTTATTAGGACCAATACTACTTTGGAGGTCTTGGAAAAATGCTTATCTGGACTTCTTAAACAGATTGACAATCGGTATGTATGAACAATGTGGCAAGTGTAGGTGACCTGATTACAGGAAAAAGGTATGTTAGTCAAATATATCAATATTTGCTTCACAAATAAAGAAATCAGAATACATATTTTGATCAAAAAACTGTAATTAAATATAATCTAAGTATTAGGAGAAGTAATTTATTTGTTCATCCTAGTTTAACAATTTTAGTAATCACCCTTACTATAAATAATACTTATTGTTTTAACGCAAGTGTATTAGAGATGGGAAAAAAGAAACAATAGATTTCATGAATGAATATTATGTTTCATAATTCAATGATGAAATATTTATTTTGTATCTGATCATGTAACATATTTTATCAGATGATATTTTTACTTTAAAAGAAGAATGTTGAATTTTCGTAACTATGATTTTTTTAAATGCTTAAGTTTTATTTTTTTGGTATAAAATATTGTTAAATATTTAATTTACTACCATATTAAATGATTTAGTTAAAATAATATATTCTAATTTGACAGAGTCAAATATAATTCCGTCTTTATTTACGTTATAATAAATCAAGATATTTTAATTCATTCTTTTTTTTTACTAACGTTTAATCTAACACATCGATTATCCTTAAATTATCATTTCACATCAATTTTTTTTAAATAAATAATTAAAAAATATATTAAAATAATAAATTAAAGTGGATAAAAATATTATTTTCCTAACCCAATTGACGGTTGTACAAAATTTGTAGGTTATTGCAATTGTCCTAGGCACTTCTGATTGATCCGGGAAGAAGGAAAGCACGGTTGATAGCCATGTGTCTGAAGTTTATACCATCACTTGATTGATGAATAGGTATATCTCCTTTTTGTTTTGTAATTTTTATAAAAAGTTACAAATATTTTGAAAAGAATTGTAAATAAATTTAAAGTATTATATTATACATTTTGTTATTACATTCTTTTTGATGTAGACATTTGCTTTTCAAGTTTATCATTTAAATAAAAGTTTTCTTAAATTAAAATAATTATTTTTTAATGTCACCCTTTAAGTATTTTTTTAATTAAACCTTTTTTTTTCAATTTGACTTTTTTTTTTAAATTTAACTATTTTCTTAATTATAAAAATACCTACAAAATAAATAAAATTATTTATAATAAAATAATAAAAATTATTTGTATTTTTTATAATTATAATAGTAATATTGTATTTAAAATAATTTTATTATTTTAAATATTTTTATAAGATTTTTCTTCATATATAACAATAACACTCACCTATACATACAAAAAGGCATATCTTTTGGAAAAACAACACTAAACACATTATTCATATCTACAAATTTATTATTATAATTTTAGCTAAAGATTAAAAATCAAACAAATAAATATTTACAAGATAATTATGGTGAACATGAATATAATATAAATATTTTATGAAAATATATTTTTTTTACCCAAAAGGATAAATTGTAACATTTACAAGTATATTTAAATAAAATAAAGATTTACATCTTATTATTTAAAATAAAAATAAAGTTCATCATATCTTAAAATCTTTAATATTTTCATTCTTTAAAACTTTTGACTTGACCAATTAAAATTAAAATTCACAATTATATAATTAAGGTGTTTCGGTTAATTTTATATGCACGTTGTCTCATCATTAGAGATGATAACGGAGCGGGATGGAGACACGTTTCGCTATCCATACATATTTCTGCAGAAAAAAAAATCATCCTCATCCGCATATCCAAATTTAACGGGTATCAAATTTTTGTCCCATGCCCACTGAATAACAGGTATAATCTTGTATTCATACCCGTACCTATTTTCTTACTACTTCAATATTAAATTTAATTAATTTTTATAAAATAATAAAAAATTACGGAAGGAAACATAATATTATCAAATATTCAATATTAGGAGGATGATTTTTTGTTCGATATCAAATATTTTAAAATAAATTATAATTGTTTACATTTTATATTAGAATATCAAATAAAATTTCATGAGAACCAAACAATTTATTAAATTTGCAAACATTAATGAAACCTAGTTGATAAAATTTAAAAATATTTAAAAAAATATATAAAAGAAAAACAAATATTCAAATTAAAATAGATTTTAAATGTTTATTTACTTCAATTTTTTAAATTCTAATGAATCTCTTTTTTATATACTAATACAAAAGTTATAATCATCACTTGTAGAGATGGCAAATAAACCCGCCCCGTGGGTATTGCCCGAACCCTCCCCGTTTTGACGGGGAATCCCTGCATTGACTGGGTTTGGGTATGGGTATGGGGAATCTCCGACTTTTTCAATTGGGTATGGGGGATGTATATATCCCCAGTACCGCCATATCTCCATCATCGTTTAAATTATTAAAATATTCACAATTAATTAAGTAACTATATATATATATATATATATATATATATATTTTTTTTTTTCTATCTTTTATTTCTTCTAATTATTTGGTTTGTCATAAAATTCATTCGCATTTCTATTATAGTTTTCATCTTATTATAACCTTTATGTAATTATGTTAAAATTATTTATGTCAATTGAAATTTTTTTATGTCTCACATTGAATATTTCTATTATTTTTTAATATTTTTATTTATTATATATTTTCCTTTCACATGAGAATGTTTAATACTTATAATGTAAGTGTTAATAGCAAAAATCTTTCATTCACAAGGTAATATTTTTTTTTTACTTATTAATAATTTTTGTTTCATTTGACTAACTCTTTTGTTTTACTAAAACAATTTTCGTTATTTCTCAACCATTGAGTATATATATGTTAATATTTGAAAAGTTTTCTTAGATCTCTAAAGTATTTTTCATCTTATTATACATTTGTTTACCTTTGTGCGATTTCTTTTAATAGTCTCTCAAATGGTTTCTAAGACACATATTTGTTAATTTTTTAATATTTTTATTTGTTGTTTATTTTCATCATGTAGAATATTATTCCGATATATTTTATCTAATTATTTTTTATTTTCTAACTCATTATCAATCATACTGTAACTTTTTTACTATAATTGTGTAAATAACTTTTATTTACTACAATATAAAAATTTAATATAATTGCCATGAATTTTTTTTATCACCATCCAACATATATTGGAGTTCGAAAGATACAAGATCTATGTCAAAACTTTATTATTATGTTTATTATTTATTCTTTGCGTCATTTTGATCAAGTCATGTATTAGTGTATTTTATTAGCGTATACAAAAAATTCATTAGAATTTAAAAAATTGAAGTAAACAAACATTTAAAATATATTTTAATTTGAATATTTGATTTTCTTTTATATTTTCTTAAAAATATTTTTAAATTTTATCAACTAGGTTTCATTAATGTTTGCCAATTTAATAAATGTTTGGTTCTCATGAAACTTTATTTGGTATTCTAATCTAAAATGTAAACAATTATAATTTATTTCAAAGTATTTGATATCGAACAAACAATCATCCTCCTAATATTGAATATTTGATAATAGTATGTTTTCTTTACTGTAATTTTGTATTATTCTATAAAAATTAATTAAAAATTAATATTGAAGTAGTAAGAAAACGGGTATGGGTATGGCTACAAGAATATACTTGTTACCCGGTGGATATGTGGATAAGACAAAAGTTTGATACCCGTTGAGTTTGGGTATGAGGATGGGTATGAATTATGGAGATGGGTATGGGATAACGAAACCCGTCTCCGCTCCGCCCCATTGCATCTCTAATCACTTGATCAAAATGACACAAAGAACAAATAATAAACATAATAATAAAACTTTAACATAGATCTTGTATCTTTTGAACTTCAATATATGTTAGATGGTGATAAAAAAAATATTCATGGCAATTACATTCTATTTTTATATTGTAGTAAATAAACGTTATTTATATAATTATAGTGAAAAATGACAGTATGAATGATAACAAGTTAGAAAATAAAAAATAATTAGATAAAATATATTGATATAGTATTCTACATGATGAAAATAAACAACAAATAAAAATATTAAAAAATTTACAAAGTGCGTCTTATAAACAATGAGAGAGACTATCGAAAGAAATTGCACAAAGAAAAACAAATGTATAATTAAGGGTACAATAAGATGAAAAATACCTTAGAGATTTAAGAAAACTTTTCAAATATAAACATATATACTCAATGGTTGAGAAATAACAAAAAATGTTTTAACGAAATAAAAAAGTTTTTCAAATGAAACAAAAATTAATAATAATAAGTAAATAATTTTTTATATTACTTAGTAAATGAAGGTTTATGCTATTAAACACTTAAATTGAGAGTATTAAACATTCTCATGTGAAAGGAAAATAAACAATAAATAAAAATATTAAAAAATAATAGAAATATTCAAATGTGAGACAAAAAATTTTAATTGACATACATCATTTTAACATAATAACATAAAGGTTATGATAAGATGAGAAATATATTGGAGATGCGAATGAGTTTCATGACAAATTAAATAATTAGAAGAAATAAAGAACAGAATATATATATATATATATATATATATATATATATATATATATATATATATATAGGTAACTTAATTAAAATTTAATATTTTAATAATTTAAACGGGGACGGGTATTATGGTGGGGATATGTACATCCCTATACTCATCACCATACCCAATTGAAAAAATCGAGAATTCCCCATACCCATACTCATACCTAGGCAATGCGGGGATTTCTCGTCAAAACGGGAACAGATCCGGGCAATACCCACATAGACGAGTTTATTTGCCATCTCTATTCATCACATAATATTTTTACTCATGATTCTCTTATTGATGTAACACTAAAAATTAAATATATTTTGTATTATAATTAATTAGACTATATATATATATATATATATATATATATATATATATTTTGAGCGTGGGACTATAGACATTAATGGATAATCCAATAACAAGTCAATAACAAGTCGATAACAAGTGAAACAATAAACCTAATAAATAACAAAGTTTGCTACCATACTCTATACTTTGATAAGTTTTAATGTAAAAAAACTTATTGTCCTTTATTCATCAAGTCACCCATATAATATGACCATAAATATGATCATAATTATGTCCATAAATAAGTTAAGAATATATTAAATAATCAATAATAAAATAAATGATCATAATAATATTTGAATAATATATATATATATATATATATATATATATATATATATATATATATATATATATATATATATATATGTGTATATATATATATATGTCTCGATGTGAGGGGTGTGTTGAAAATCTTACATCAACTAGAGATAATACCAATTTATATAAGTGGATGTAAATTTCACTTTACATGTGGTTTTGTGAGGTTGAGTTAGGTTTAAAAGTCTACTTCTTAACATGATATTAAAGTTGCAACAAAATTTTGTTGTTTCAAGGACTTTACTTTTCTAATAGCATGAGTGACATAATCCTTGTACATTATTGATGGAATTTTGTTTCTCATCTCCCTTCCAATTTTTGTCTCCATATTATTTTCTTGCACTACCATAACATCATTCCCATCAAATCCATTTAGAGACACTATCCATCGACACCATTTATACTTTCTCTCTCATTTTCATTACAGCATCCACATAACCCCTTAGAAATGTGATTGTTCTTCTCCTTGCAAGGCCACAAATATATCCCTTTATGAGCGATTGTTAAGACTTAGGCAAGTGTACCAAGTCGCGCAAGTAGTAACCGGTAAGACCGGGATATCGTTTCCCAAGAGACTCGTGTATACTAAATATTTGCGTAATTAGTGACTAATTTAAACTAATGAATAAATTCATAATTTGGGGTTTTTGTATGAAATTAAATTTTGCCTAAATAATTAAAATTGAACTTGGATATTTGAAGACTCTAGGAAATGGTAAAGACTAGAAATGCAATGGATTGATATTGTTGGAGTTAGACTTCACCTACTTCACTCTCATGTATATTAAGCAATAAAACTCTTCTCCATTAATTACTAATGTCAACCCACAAGTTTACTCAAACTCTAATCCCTTAGTTGAATGAGCCTAGGTTTCCTTATTTAGAGTCAATTCCTTGAATCCCTAAATAAACAAACCCGCTTTACAAATTAGGGTTTAAGACAACTAATGGGTCAAGTTCCATTCCTAGATACAAGTTCCATTAGGTATCTTGTTCCAATTCAAGGTTTCAAGAGATATTTTCCAATACCTAATGACCCAAATATCATGCAATGAATGGGTAAAACAAAGCAAGCTTTAAATGCATAAACAAAGATACTAGAAATCAATGGAAGAATTCAAACCATTCGAAAATACATGAAAGTTCAGTGGCTACATCTAACCCCAACAAAAATGGGTTTAGCTCTCCATTGTCATGGAGAGCTCAAGCTTACAAAATGGAAAATGGAAGAGAAAGAGATACAAAGAGGAAGATGGAGCTGTTCCCACAAGCCCTAGCACTCCTCCAAGCTCTCCAAATCGCGTTGCTCGAGCTCCAAAATGTCCAAGATAGGTTTCCCCTCGCGAAAACAGAAGAAAAAGAGCCAACTTGCCACATCAGCGAAAACGGGCGCCTGGCGGAAGGGTCTCACCGCCAGGCGCTAGCCATCAAACAGTGACAAAATCCTCATCTACCGCCCGGCGGTGGCCAGGTACCGCCAGGCGGTGACTAGCAGTAGCGCTTGTCTGGCGCTTGTCTGGCGCCTGGCGCTGGCGGCCTGTTGCGCCTGGCGCTGTCTTTGTGTCGCCGGGCGCTTCCTGTTGATATTTTTGCTCTTCTCCTTGCTATTCCGGGTCACTCATTTATCTGGACTTTTGGAGCAAAGCTTCCAATCTACAAAAAAGACACAAACATGGGGATTAGTGGTATAATTAGATCAATGTAACCCACAATGTATTTATTTACAAAAGTAAGGTAAAATTGAGGATTAAGTAGGTTAAAAGCTTTGGAAGAGATGATTTTGCTAATGAAATATAGCTTGGATAATGGTAAAAATTAACATTATCAGCGATGCATCATAAGTCTCCCATCCAATATCATTATCAAAATACCTAATATCAGAATTAATTTGAGGAGTATCAAGAGTATTGTCAAGTGACCCAACTAAAGAAAATTCATGTTCGTAAAATTTCACATCTCTGGAGACAAAGTATTCATGGATTCCAAATCATACAATTTTCACCCTTTTGCCCATAAGGTTACCCACAAATATACACTTTCGACTTTTGTTGGTAAATTTATCTCTCGACATTGATGATGCACACATAAGCAACCAAAAAATTTCATGTTATCAAACCTAGGCAGTTCACCAAATAAATTTTCATAAGGTGTTAAATAATTACTTCTTAAAAGCATGAAATATGAAGCTATTTATGAATGATGTTAGTATTTCGAGACTTGACTTGATATGTTTTCGTATAATATATGATCATTTTTTATGAGGAACTCAATGTGGGGTCACATTTTATGGAGAAGTGATGAGGTTATAAGTATAAAAGAGAATCACTAGATTGAATTGGTTAAAGTTGATCGAAATTGTTTGTTGTATAAGGGTTGTGCTTCTAAGGAAGAAGTGCAGTCCTCACTAGTAGGCTGTTATGCATTGACTAGGGATATGTGTTGGTCAGAAGTTATCTTATCCTCTACTAGGTTTACAAACTCATATAGAGTATCGTGACCTAGGTGGTGAGAGTTGAAGGAGGTTCTTATGGCAGGATTAGGGGTGGGATCGCTAATCTGGCGATGTCATAAGTAACTAACCCTGTCTAGAAGAAATTTATTCATGTTGGTTAGGCCAAGTGGAGTTATGGCCTTTGCTGCAATCCACTTTTATGATAGGTGCACAACTTCTTATGTCTGAGTCAATGCATAAATCTAGATAATTGAGTCTAAAGGATATGTAATTATCTTGTATGTTTGGTATCTCTTTTATGAATGTTTGAAGTATGCTATGTTATGATATAATAAGCTTAATTGTTACATGATTATTTCTCTTATAAGTTAGCTTACCCTTGCATTCTATGTCTTGTTTGTCTTTCTTTCGCGATGATCACCTATTCGGTGGGAATAGATGAGGTTTCAGGATTAGAGACATCTTTGATGAATAAGAAGTCTGTAGTTAAAATGGTGAGATCGTATTGAAAGTATGAGTGGTTTACATGTTCGGGCTTTTGTGTTGACTTGGTGATATTGTATAAATGATATATTTCTATAGTCTGAACTCTCAAAGGACTGTATTGATATACTTTTTATTGTGTTAAGCTATCTTTGAATATCTTAATGAAATATTTTATTTTAATAACTTTTGTCTATTAAAATGGGATGTTACATTTGGATAATCTATAAACTTGATCAAATAGAATAAATCATTATCAATGGTATTCTTACATAAATTGTATTTATAATAATAAGACACGTTGTAGTTATTATAAAATAAAATACGGATATATTTATTTAATTTAGATATTATATATTACTTAAATAATTTGAAAGTGAATTTGATATATTATTTGTATCATATATTATAATTTTAACATTTTAAGATAATTCTTGAATAATAACCGATTTTAGTGACTAAAAATATATTTAGAGACTAATGTCTTAATTATAAATTAATTTAAAGATAAATTTGTTTGCTAGTCAGTGTTAGTTACAAATTTAAATATCAATGATAGAAACTATTTTAGTTATGAATTTAGAAATAAATTATAAATTTTTATTCATAATAGAAATTATTTTAATTACCAATAATTTTTAATTTATAAATTGATATATAAATTGATTAGTAGAGTGACTAATTATTTTTAATCACTAAAATTGATATTATTTAAAAAAACTTATATTTATCAGACATATTAGTATTTTCAAATAATAACAAAATATATATTGATTTATCATAAACACGGTTGTTGTCTTGTACATTTTTCTAATTTTCTTGTGGGTTAGCAAGTTAGGGAACCACATCAAAGTTTTTAAAGTAAACCAGCGAACAGACTTTGATATTTTAGTCTTCGTAGAAATTAAATGCAAAGACAAATTTTGGTGATAATTTGAAGTGAATATATCGTATACACCTATCACGAGTTCTATCAGAATTTATAGGACCAATTTTCTAAATATACAAATGAAAAACATTGTTGAAAAGTTGTTATGATTAAATATTTTTATTATAATAATAATCATATCTAAACTTTAATTGTATTTATTATGTTTTATCATCATAAAAAATCTGGAGATATAATATTTCCACCACTCACTGTTTCTCTATATCTATGTATCTAGAAGAATTAATATGTTTTAGTTTTTAAAATATATATTGTATTCGATTTTCGCCTAAAAGCATGTTTTCTAACTCTTTTAGTGGGTTAGAAAATATCTTATCACATTTAATTTGGAAATTGAAACAATTAAATAGACTTTGAAAAGTCATTGCAGAAATTTCGTATAAAGACAAATTAAACTTTCACATTCGAGTGAAATCTCATTCCTTGAAGACATCATTGTATTAAGAATAGAGTGGAGGTGCGGATAATAAATATGAAAGTGATAAAAGACCCTACAGAACTTACAAAATGGTGTATTGATACATTCACTCTAAACTTTGTAAGAGTTTTTGATAAGATAAGTATTTTATTGAATAAAGACTTACAATTTTCACAATTTTTTAATAATTGACAGAATTATTTCAGCATAATTATGAGATAATATTTTTTAAATGATTTCAAGAAATTCAGAAATAGTTATTGGAACATTCATTGAAATAGTTTTTGGAGCTTTCATTCATCTTCTATCTTGGAAACTCTCAGGCTAGTTATTCAATCTTCCTGATACTTGATGATAACTCAAAAATAATAGTACTCACATTGTTTAATTTAATATGTAAAATATACCGTGCAACTCTCAATAATAGTATCCTATCACTATCATCATACAGTGTCGTTAAAAAATATTTTATATTATCTTTAATCTAATTAAGTCAAATAAACAAATATATCGTATATTATTTATTCTATGAAAAACAAGTTATTACAAAATGTGTAATCTCATTTGTTTTAGCTACCGAAATACTTACATTTAGATATTTTATTTTATTTTCATAAACTTTATATAAATTTAAATATGCAAGCAAAAAGAGAATTAAAAGCTAAGAGAAATAATATTAGATTTTAAGGTGTCCAATATATTTATAATAATATGTTAAAATACATTTATTTATTTATTTATTATAATACTATAATTATAATGTTATTAATAGTATTTTTTAGGTGATTTATGAATTTAATTGATTGTAATATTATTACTCGTATTTTTTAGGTGATTACGAATTTAATAGATTCATATTGACTTAATTAAAAAAAAAAGAAAAACTATTTTTTATCGGCTATCAATTTATTATGTATTTTATAAAATACATTATTTTGCATAAAGTAAATAAAAAGACAGAAACAATGTGTCTTTTGCTAAAAAACAAAGGCTGTCAAGAAAAATAAAGTAACCATTTTGCGAACGCAAAAGAAAAGGGTTGGAGAAGGTAACAATATCTTTTTTATTCTTTCTATCGTTTAATTATAGCATTGTTATCCACCTTATAAGGAAGAGAAGGTTTAATATTAATCTGGATACTAGAAGAGAACTTATAATATACTTATTAATGATTATTAATTGAAGATTTTATTAGATTAGTTAGTGAGTTTTTCCTTTAGGGCATGTTCTCATGCAAGATTTATTGTAGTGGATGAAACGAGGGTGGTGATTTAACAAAGATTCGGTTGTTTGTTTTTGGTGGAAAGAATTGTTTTGGTGGAAAGAAGTGATTGAGAGGTAATAAATTGCAAAATTATAGCATTAGATCTATCTCGTTATTTTGAAGAGATTAACGAGATTAACGTACCAAATTATAACTCTATCCTTGTTATTATATTGAAATAAAAATCAGTTTTGCTGCTACTTATATGATTGTGGAATTTATGTATCCGGTTCCATGCTTCATATCCAGATCCATATTAGTTATATTTGATTCCACTTCTTTTTATATTGAAATAGTTCTAAAGGAGTTCAAAGCACTTTTTTTTTTGTTTCTATATTGAAAAAAATTAAATATTTTATTTTTTAGTTTAGATACATTAAAATATTTATTTTTTCAATTAAAATTTATCTTTAATATTTAAATTTATGTAGAAAAATTTTCAAAATTAATTACAACTTATCTAAATATCATTTTATACTATATTTAACACCAAGGACAATTTAATAATCTAACTTTTTCATACATTAAATTTTATTGTTTATTAGTCACATCAATTAAATCCTACACAAACTTTCACAAAATTTACTTTTAAATCTACTCTACTCACATCCAAATCCTTAAAAAAAACAACACAACTTTCACTTTCAAATGCACTCAAATCAATTACCTCCCTCTCTCAAATCAATCCTCTTTTAAGAACACACATTTATATCGAGGGTTTGTTAGTTTTCATTTGTTGTTTGGTGCATGTCATCATCTTGTCTATTGTTATTATTATTGTTTGTCCTTTAATATTTTTTAGAGCTTGTTTATACAAAGAAGAATTAATTTGTTTTTGTTTATATAAAGAAAAATTAATATTATTGTTGTCTTATATATCTTTTTCTAACTCTTTTAATGGGTTAGAAATTATTTGTACAATCACATTAGAATTTGAAACAATTGCATAAACTTTAAATTGCATTCACAAATATAAAGACAAATTAAACTTCTGATTTTCCATGCTTTTGGTAAAATGCCATGATTTTTTGGTAGACTTTCCTCAATAATTTCGTCTTTTTGTTATGCAACTGTTAGCCTTAAAATTATTCTTAGGTAAAACTAATATATTTTGTTTTTTTAAAATGAAATACTATAACTTCTTACAATATTTGATATCTTTCTTTTATATATATATATATATATACCAATAGTGCAATTTTAACTATTTAACTCGTGTTATAAGTCTCGGTTATTAGGAAACCAAAACATATAATGGTGCGATGACATTTTTGCAATTCCTACCGGCTTTTCTGTCTTGGTTTCCTCAATAACCGAAGCAGAATCTACTTTTCTGCCTTGGTTGCAGTAGACATGCTACCATAAAGCCTTTTAGACTTCGGTTTCCCTGATTTGAAGCAAAGAATTAATTGGGAGAGTGACATTTGGCCTCGGTTATAATTGAACCGAGCCAAAAATCATTGTTTTACCTCGGTTAAAATTGAACCAAGGCCAAAAATCACTATTTTACCTCCGTTAAAAATTGAACCGAGATCATATACCAAGTTAGGGATTCAAAACGCGAATGCACTGTTCTTCATCTTCTACAACGTAACATTTGCGTTTTCTCTCCTCTGAACGTGTCGTCAACCGTCCACAGTCGTCATTGTCCATCCTCCATTCACATCGTCAGCCACCGTCAAGCCTCCTTCCATGTTGCTGCGGTCATTTGGGTTCCACAGTCGTCATTGTCCATCCTCCATTTTTTTTTTTTTTACGTTAAAAGAAGAATAACGAATTTTTTTTAAATATGATTTTTTCGAACAGTTAAATTTTATTTGGTTGCTAAAAATATTATTAAAATATTAATTTATTATCATATTAAATGATTTAATAAAAATACTATTTTTTTTAGAAAAATGTTACATTTTAATTCACACAAATTAAATTCCCATATTTTATTTATGATGTAATAAACGACATCAATGGTTATACAAAAATTGCAGGTTATTGCAGTTGTGCTACACGCGCATCCGATTGATCTCGGGTGAAGGAAATCATAATTGGTATCTATAAAAGTGCAAGATATGTATTCAGTGTTATAGTTTGAATGTTTTTAGTAAGTAATTTATGTCAAAATGTTGTTTCTAGACTCTGATTTCACTGAGTTGTTTTGCATAATACATTTCTAACGTCGTTCCCTTTTAATTTTATATTTTATTTTTAACACCACTTTTCTAATAACTCTAAACCTAATATGATTGAACATACCCATTTATTTATTTATTTCTAGTTAAGGGTCTTGTGCTGCAGCGGATGATAATGAATAAATACAGTTAATATTAATCGTAGTATGTCAATTCATAAATTTAATAAATTTATTTAAATATTATTCTCTTTATTTGATGTGTGTAATATATAACTTGAATCAAAAAAATAGAACGATATACAATTCAACATCCATTTTTTCTGTCAAATTATCTCCTGAAAGTTTAGTTAATTAGCAACTTGCACGTTTGAAGAAGAGTTTTGGCCCGGAATTAACATACGAATCAGTTAATTTCACAATTATATTGCTATTAAAAAATGGTTGTACATTCTATTTTTGTTTTTTATTTTTTGAAGAATGACAAGAATATGTAAGAATCAATTCCAAGAGGCGTGTCCGTAGTCGTATGCGTGTGACATGATGTGTACATGGTCATGATTGCTGCAAACGGCAAGACATTGAATGCAACAATGAATTTGTTCAATTCATGTACACATGTTTCATATTCTCGGTAAATATTCAACGTTACAATCATAATAACTATTTTTTCTTCATCTCTTGTTTTCATCCCCAATAATTTTCTCAATACTTTTCATTCATGTTTCAACTCAAGTCAACTATCACTTTCTATTGTACTGAAACTGTTTCAAAGCCTCCTTCACGTTTTCTCGCATTATTTTATTAATAATAATAGTATGAAACATTTGACGTTAGTTATGAAACATGTTAGTCTATTTGTCATAAGTTATTGGTGTGAAAACTCCTTTTCTGTTTGATCGCACGGAGCCCAACAAAAATTCTACACATGAATCATGATGATGGTATTTTGAGTGCATGTAATTAAAAGTAGTGGGTGCATCAAAAAGCATATTTGGTGGAAAAATGACACCACCCCAAGCACTATACTCTACCAGAACGCTTATATATATTCAATCGTTTTGGTTTGGCCATTCACACTTCACACTGATCAAATTCAAGATCCTTGTTTCACACTCTTACGTATTTCATATCACCAAATGACTACTTGTTTTCCTAGACTCTGTTATGCACTTCTCCTGCTCTTGCTGCATGCTGCAGAATCCATTCTCGGATTGAACAATAGTACAGAAATAAAGTGCATTGAGAGGGAGAGACAGGCACTCCTCAACTTCAAACATGGCCTCATAGATGCCTATGGCATGCTGTCTACATGGAGGGATGATGAAAACAGTACAGATTGTTGCAAATGGAAAGGCATTCAATGCGACCATCAAACAGGTCATGTAAGCTTCCTTCGTCTCCGTGGTTCGGATACACAATTTTTGAGAGGTGCAGTCAATATCAGTTCATTGTTTCCTTTGCAAAATATTCAACATTTGGATCTCAGCTCCAATATTTTTGAAGGGAGTCACATCCCACAACTCATTGCCTCACTTACCAACTTAAGATATCTCAATCTGTCCAATTGTTATTTTAGTGGCAGCATTCCTACCCAACTTGGAAGCCTTACACACTTGAGGTATCTCGATCTCAGTTACAATAATTTGGATGAGGAACTCCCTCGTCAACTTGGAAATCTGTCACAGTTGAGGTATCTTGATCTTAGTGGAAATAATCTTGATGGGAAAATCCCTTCTCAACTTGGAAATTTGTCACAGTTGAAGTACCTTGATCTTAGTCAAAATTCCTTTTCTGGAACATTGTCTTTCCAGGTTGCCGATTTTCCTTTCTTGCAAACTCTTAGACTTGATGGTGATTTTCATGTTAAACCCGAGGATGCAAAGTGGTTGTCTAATCTCCATTCCCTAACAAATCTTGCCCTGTATTATTTACAAAATCTTGACTGGTTAACAACGATTACTTTTCCAAATTTAAAAGAGTTGAGGCTAGTTGACTGTTCTCTTTCAGATACCCATATTCATTCTCTGTTTTATTCACCTTCCAACTTTTCCAATTCTCTTATGATCCTTGACCTTTCTGATAATATGCTCACATCCTCAACATTTCAATTACTGTCTAACTTTAGCCTTAATCTTCAAGAGCTTTATCTTTCTCATAATGACCTTGTTTTGTCATCTCCAGTCCACTCAATCTTTCCTTCTCTTGTGATCCTTGACCTTTCCTATAATAATATGACATCATTTGAAGGTACTTCCATCTTAGCTTCAAAACTTCAAAATCTTTATTTGCGAAACTGTAGTCTTAGGGATGATAATTTTCTCATATCAGCTACTACAATTGCGAATTCTTCATCTTCTCTTGCCTCGCTTGATCTCTCCTCAAATCTGTTGAAATCATCATCCATATTTGACTGGCTCTTCAACTCCACTACCAATCTTCGTACACTTCAACTTTATAATAACATGTTGGAAGGTCCCATTCCAGATGGATTTGGAAAAGTAATGAACTCTCTTGAAGTTCTTGACCTCCATGGTAACAAACTGCAAGGCGAGATTCCATCTTTCTTTGGGAACATCAGCACATTGAAGAGTTTAATCCTCTCCAAGAACAAGTTGAGCGGAAAATTTTCTAGCTTCTTTCAGAATTCATCATGGTGCAACAAGCACGTGTTTCAGATTTTGGATTTATCCTCTAACAACATTACAGGAACATTACCTAAAAGCATTGGATTGCTATCTGAGTTGGAGTACTTGTTATTGGATGGAAATTGCTTGGAGGGTGACGTCACTGAATCCCATCTTTCCAATTTTTCCAAATTAAGGTACTTATCTTTGTCAAATAACTCATTGTCTGTAAAATTTGTCCCTACTTGGGTTCCACCTTTCCAGTTACAAAATTTGGGACTAAGATCTTGCAAGTTGGATCCTAGTTTTCCTAGTTGGCTCCATACTCAAAGTTCGTTAAGTGACCTCGATATTTCCGACAATGGGCTTAATTACGTACCGGATTGGGTTTGGGACAACTTGCAAAATATGAGAACATTGAATATGTCTCACAACAATCTCAGTGGTCCGATTCCTAATATATCATTGAAGCTTCACTATGCACCATCGGTAATTCTAAATTCAAATCAGTTTGAAGGCAAAATACCATCGTTTTTACTACAAGCTTCAAAATTGAGGCTTTCTAACAATAAATTCTCAGATCTGTTTTCATTCATATGTAACCAAGGCAACTCCGAAATGTGGATTTTAGATTTGTCAAACAATCAACTGAAGGGACAGCTCCCTGACTGTTGGACATCTGTAGATCGGTTATGGTATCTTGATTTAAGCAACAATAAATTGTCAGGGAGGATTCCTTTGTCTATGGGCAGCCTTGTTGAATTGAATGTCTTGGTTTTAGGAAACAATAACCTGACAGGTGAATTAGCTTCGACCTTGAAGAATTGCAGCAATTTAATGATGTTGGATGTGGGTAAAAATATGTTGTCCGGCCCCATACCATCATGGATCGGAGAAAGTATGCAACAGTTGATAATCTTGAACATGCGAGAGAATTACTTTTCTGGAAATCTTCCTATTCAACTCTGTTATTTGAACTATATTCAATTATTGGATCTTTCGAAGAATATGTTATCAAAAGGAATTCCATCATGCTTAAAGGAATTGACTGCCATGTCTAAAAAGGGCATCCACACACGTGGCACTCTAAATCGTATGTATTTGATATATATCCCTTATACTAAAATTTATGACTATTTTGTTGAGGAAGAGTATCCCTTTAACATAAGCTTGATATGGAAAGGTGTGGAACAGAGGTTCAAGAATCCAGAGTTAATTAAGGGCATTGATCTTTCAAGTAATAAGTTAAAGGGTGAAATACCAAAAGAGATTGGATATTTGGCTGGGTTAGTTTCCTTGAACTTATCAAGAAATAATCTGAGTGGAAAAATTCCTTCAGAGATAGGAAATTTAAGTTCACTGGAATCCCTTGACTTATCAAGAAATCAAATCAGTGGAGGAATTCCTCTTCCTCTATCCGAAATTGACTATCTAGGCAAATTAGACTTGTCACACAATTTTCTTTCTGGAAGAATCCCATCAGGAAGACATTTTGAAACCTTCGATGCATCTAGTTTTGAAGGAAATATGTACCTTTGTGGTGAGCAACTTAACAAAAGTTGTTATGGAGACGGAGATCAAACAACAGGAAAACTTTCGGAAGCGGAAGCAATAAATGATGATGAAGATAGTGTTTTCTATGAGGCATTGTACATGAGCATGGGGATTGGATACTTCACTGGATTTTGGGGCTTATTAGGACCAATACTACTTTGGAGTTCTTGGAAAAATGCTTATCTGGACTTCTTAAACAGATTGACAATCGGTATGTATGAACAATGTGGCAAGTGTAGGTGACCTAATTGCAGGAAAAAGGTATGTTGATCAAATATATCAATATTTGCTTCACAAAGAAAGCAGAATACATATTTTGAACAAAAAACTGTAATTAAATATAATCTAATTATTAGGAGCAGTATTATATTTGTTCATCTAGTTTAGCAATTTTAGTAATTACCCTTACTATAAATAATACTTATTGCTTTAAGGCAAGTGTATTACAGAGGGGAAAAAAGAAAAAAAAATGCATTTCATGACTCAATATTATTATTCATAATTCAATGATGAAATATTTATTTGTATCTAATCATGTAACATATTTTCTCAGATGATATTTTTATTTTAAAAGAAGAATATTGAATTTTCGTAACTATGATTTTTTAAAATGCTTAAGTTTTATTTGTTTGGTATAAAATATTGTTAAATATTTAATTTGTTATCATATTAAATGATTTAGTTAAAATAATATATTCTAATTTGACACAGTCAAATATAATTCCGTCGTTATTTATGTTGTAATAAACCAATTGACGGTTATACAAAACTTGTAGGCTATTGCAGTTGTACTAGGCACTTCTGATTGATCTCGGAAGAAGGAAAGCACCGTTGATAGCCATGTGTGTGAAGTTTATACCATCACTTGATTGATGAATAGGTACATCTCCTTTTTGTTTTTTGCAGTTGTGATAAAAAGTTACAAATATTCTGAAAAGAATTGTAAATAAATTTAGGGTTAAATATATTTTTGTTCCTCGAGTTTAAGTGAAATTTAAAATTAGTCTCTATTCGAATTTTTTGACTAACGTAGTCTTCCATACACAGAAATGTGTGAATTTAATTCTTTTAATCAATTACAAAAAGTATAGTTATGTATATAATATATATTATTGTTGTATTATATATCTTTTTCTAACTCTTTTAACGGGTTAGAAAATTATTTGTACAATCACATCAAATTTAGAATTTGAAACAATTGCATAAACTTTTAAATAGCAAGTCTTCAAAAATATAAAGACAATTAAACTTCTATTTTTCGATGCTTTAAATATTAACTGTTGTGAATGTGAGCGGTGAAAATTAATAGATGCCAACCGCCACCACTCTACTCTCCCCAATTCCTTATATAACCAATCATTCGTGCTTCTGCCTTTCACACTTTCACAACTTAGAATAAGCTGATAACATTTGAGGATCTCTGTTTTTTGCTGTGTTCATTTCATGGAACGATTTTATGCACTTCTCTTGCTTCTCATGCATGCTGCAGCACCTATTCTGGGATTCCACAATAGCTCAGAAATAAAGTGCACTGAGAGGGAGAGACAGACACTCCTCAACTTCAAACATGGCCTCATAGATGACTACCACATGCTGTCTACAGTTGCAAATCCCTTCTCAATTTGCAAATAATCTTGATGGGAAAATCCCTTCTCAATTTGCAAATCTGTCACAGTTGAGGTACCTTGATCTTAGCGGAAATTCCTTTTCTGGAGCACTCCCATTCCAGGTTGGGAATCTTCCTTTCTTGCACGCTCTTAGACTTGGTGGAGATTTTGATGTCAAACCTAAGGATGGAAAGTGGTTGTCTAATATCAGTTTCCTAACACATCTTGCCTTCAATGGTTTACATAACCCTGATTGGTTGCAAATGATTCATAGTCCAAAGCTAAAAGAGTTGATCCTAAGAAAGAGAGAAGGAAATGGCTTCTGTTATTCATTGAATGAAAAAGTGTGTCTTCTGCAAACCCTGTGTTTTATATTTTAAGGAATTACAATTTTCACATCTATATCTATATACAAATGGGAACTAACAAATAGCAACTTCTTCAATTAAATACTATATATCACACACTTCAATTCAAAAAAATTTATCTACAAAAAGTAAAAACACTTACGTGTCATGCTCTCATGATTTTGGCACTTCGTAAAAAAATTCAAAAACAAAATCAATTATTTCTCTCCACGTATCCCACCGCTTCTTTTTCCTCTCTCTCCACTTTCAAATTTCAGATTCAATTCTCTCTCTTAAACCTCTTCTCTCTCTTTCTGACTTTTCGTTTCTCATTCTCTCTTCATCTTCTTCTCATTCTCACTTTCTCATTATTTGTTGCAGGACTTTCTTTTGATTTTCTCCGCTCTTTCTCAGTCCATCGAAATAGCATGGACTCCACCTAATGTTCATCTTCAGATCTCTTTGTATTTTTGCTTCTTTTGTAATATTTTTTTGTTTTAGTTCTTTTTTAGAATTTTTGTCAGATGAATGAGCTCAGTAGAAGTTGGGTAACGTCCACATTTCTTTTTTTTTTATCTAGATCTGTTTTTTTTTTCGAGTTTCTGAAGGAAAGAGTTCATCTTCATCTTCTTCTTATATTTGTACCCACTTTCTGTTGATGCTATTTTTTTTTTGTTTACAGGCTTGAAATGAAGAGTTCATCTTTTTTACCCAGATTTTGATTTTTTCAGACAACACCATGGCTCCAGATAATCTTCATCTTCAGATCTCTTTGTATTTTTGCTTCTTTTGTAATATTTTTTTGTTTTAGTTCTGTTTTGGAATTTTTTTCATATGAATGAGCTCAGTAGAAGTTGGATAACGTCCACATTTCTTCTTTTTTTTTATCTAGATCTTTTTTTTTCGAGTTTTTGAAGGAAAGAGTTCATCTTCATCTTCATCATCTTATATTTATACCCACCTTCTATTGATGCTATTTTTTTTTGTTTACAGGCTTGGAATGAAGAGTTCATCTTTTTACCCAGATTTTGAGTTTTTTCAGACAACAGCATGGTTCCAGATAATCTTCATCTTCAGATCTCTTTGTATTTTTGCTTCTTTTGTAATATTTTTTTTGTTTTAGTTATGTTTTGGAATTTTTTTCAGATGAATGATCTCAGTAGAAGTTGGGTAACGTCCACATTTCTTTTTTTTTATCTAGATCTGTTTTTTTTTTCGAGTTTCTGAAGGAAATAGTTCATCTTCATCTTCTTCTTCTTATATTTGTATCCACTTTTTGTTGATGCTATTTTTTTTTTGCTTACAGGCTTGAAATGAAGAGTTCATCTTTTCACCCAGATTTTTATTTTCTTCAGACAACACTATGGTTTCAGATAATTTTCATCTTCAGATCTCTTTGTATTTTTGCTTCTTTTGTAATATTTTTTTGTTTTAGTTCTCTTTTGGAATTTTTTTTCAGATGAATGAGCTCGGTAGAAGTTGGGTAACGTCCACAACTCTTTTTTTTTTATCTAAATCTGTTTTTTTTTTCGAGTTTCTGAAGGAAAGAGTTCATCTTCATCATCTTCTTCTTATGTTTTTACCCACTCTCTGTTGATGCTATTTTTTGTTGTTTACAGGCTTGAAATGAAGAGTTCATATTTTTACCCAAATTTTAATTTTTTCAGACAACACCATGGCTCCAGATAATCTTCATCTTCATATCTCTTTGTATTTTTGCTTCTTTTGTAATATTTTATTGTTTTAGTTCTGTTTTGGAATTTTTTTTCAGATGAATCAGCTCAGTAGAAGTTGGGTAACGTCCACATTTCTTATTTTTTTTTATCCAGATCTGTATTTTTTTTCGAGTTTCTATAGGAAACAGTTCATCTTCATCATCTTCTTCTTATATTTGTACCCACTTTTTGTTGATGCTATTTTTTTTTTTGTTTACAGGTTTGAAATGAAGAGTTCATCTTTTCACCCAAATTTTGATTTTTTGTAGACAACACCATGACTTCAGATAATCTTCATCTTCAAATCTCTTTGTATTTTTGTTTCTTTTGTAATATTTTTTTGTTTTAGTTCTTCTTTGGTATTTTTTTTCAGATGAATGAGCTCAGTAGAAGTTGGGTAACGTCCACATCTCTCTTTTTTTATCCAAATCTTTTTTTTTTCGAGTTTTTGAAGGAAAGAGTTCATCTTCATCTTCATCTTCTTTCTTATATTTGTACCCACTTTCTATTGATGCTATTTTTTTTTTTGTTTACAGGCTTAAATGAAGAGTTCATATTTTTACCCAGATTTTAATTGTTTTCAGACAACACCATGGCTTCAGCTAATCTTCATCTTTAGATCTTAGATCTCTTTGTACTTTTGCTTCTTTTGTAATATTTTTTTGTTTTAGTTCTGTTTTGGAATTTTTTTTCAGATGAATGAGCTCAGTAAAAGTTGGGTAACGTCCACATCTCTTTTTTTTTATCCAGATTTTTTTTTCCAGTTTTTTGAAGGAAACAGATCAACTGCATCTTCTTCTTCTTATATTTGTACCCACTTTTTGTTGATGCTATTTTTTTTTGTTTACAAGCTTGAAATGAAGAATTCATCTTTTTACCCAGATTTTGATTTTTTTCAGACAACACCATGGCTCCAGATAATCTTCATCTTCAGATCTCTTTGTATTTTTGCTTCTTTTGTAATATTTTTTGTTTTAGTTCTGTTTTGGAATTTTTTTTGTGAGATGAATGAGCTTAGTAGAAGTTGGGTAACATCCACACTTTTTTTTATCCAGATCTATTTTTTTTTCAGCTTTCCTAAGGAAACAGTTCATCTTCATCTTCTTCTAAGTAGTTATATTTGTACCCACTCTTGATGTTATATAGTTATCTCTCAATGTAATTATTTTAATTATGAAGTTCTTTGATAAAAAAATGAAAATCAGAATTATAGCACATTTGTAATCTAAATAAATTTTAATTATATTTGGAATTAATCAAAATTAATTATCATTCCATCTAAATTCAAAATTTAAATGTAAGCATTAAATATTACTTATTATTTAAAAAAAAAATTAACGTAAACATTAAATATTATATTTTATAACATTCGCATTCCAAAATCATTTAACGTGAAGTTTAAATATTTAATATTTTAATAATTTTTTATAATTATTACATAAATATGAAAAATTGTAACGCATCTCACGAATCACTTAAAACCTCTTACGAAACGTTGTATATTCCAATGCATTAAACGTGTCAATTTGAAACGTGTCAATCAATATTCAAACTCATTAATATTCGCACTACTCGAGATAATGATGATTAAAGCATTGTTGTAAGTATATAAACTGCTCTTTTATCTCCCACACATTTTCATTATTAAACTGATTCAGATTACAACATTAAAATAATCCACTAATGAATAATAATTCTGATTCTTGATCATGGTGCAAGTTTTTAAAGCTTTCTTTCATCATCGTGTCCACTTCTCAACACAATCATAATTGCAATGTCAAGATTTCTCAACTGCCAGTTATATGTTGTTATTTCCAGAGTAAAAACCAAAAGAGGCTGTTCGAGGTAAAATCTAAATTTTCTAAATTTTTCAACAAACAAAATTCAAATAAAACTCATGCTTCAATCAATATTTATTAAAGTTTAATAAGTTAAATCCATGAATGAAATATATTCATTTGCTTCCTCATTCCAGGACTTTGTCCCACGTCTTAAAAATTTTAGAGTACAAAAAAGATTTATAATTTAAAATTAAAAAAAATCATAATGATAACTAACAAATATTTCTATATAAATATTAATAGTTTCTCCTTTTTTATAGACAAAGTTAGTTATTTTTTATTTTTTTTAAAATAATATTACATATTACACTCTTTGTGAATCTGATTAATTAATAATTTGTTATTAATAAAAATGCAAATAATTTTTTTTACTTTAAATACATTTATTTACCAAATTAAAAATTTAAACTTTTTTTTACTTGACTTGCTAGATATGCTTTTTATATTTTTCAAAAAATACTTTTCATCTTCCAAAAATTAAAAAATGTTGAGGAGAATAAAAACAACTTTTCAGTTTCTTTCAACACTATTTTCAAGATAAAAAATTTTCTCTTCCAACACATCTTTATAATTAATTAGCATTAATTATGAAGAAACCAACAACTTTTTTAGTGTCTCAATACAATGTTATATTTGAATTTATTGTATTATAATTTTAAATGAAAAATATTTTAAAAAAATCTACATACCTTCTTGAAAAAGTTTTATACGGGGTCCAAAAATCTTCTCAAATTAAAGTCATTTTGAATGACCAAAATCTCTAATAGTATCTAATCTAATATATAATTATATACAATTGCAAAGCTAACAATACTCTTTTGAATTCTAATGTGCATTGTCCCAAAATATACATAATTGGTGATCTTCATAATTAATATTTTGAAGTAAGAATGACAAAATAACAACTTTAGTAACTTTTACAAAGTTTCTTGGAGAAGGTAGCTAATTTTTATAAAATAAATCTAATTAAAAATTATAATATAATAAATTAATTAGGATTTTGTGTGAAATTTACGAATATTACACGACTGAAATGTTTTGTAGCATCAAAGAGTGAATACTTTAAAATATAATATTAAATCTTATTTGATAAGATAATATTTACTATTTCAGAATTTTTATAGTGAAGTAAATGCAAATCATAAACTACATTTTATTTTTATAATAAATACAAATTATAAAGGCATAATCCAAGTTTTTAAATTTTTGAACAAACAAAATTAAAATAAAGTTCTGACTCCATGAATTTGTCTCATTAATGATAACATAGACTTTTAAAAAGTTCAAAGTAGAAGAAATATTTATAACTAACAAATATTTTTTATATAAGTATTAATATTTTTTCCTCTTCTACAGAAAAATTATGTATTTTTTTAATTTATTTTAAAAATAGTCATTACATATTACACTTTTCTTAAAATCTGATCGATTAATAGTTTCTTAATAATTAATAACAATATTAATAAATGCAAATAAAATTACTTACCTTAAATATATTTAATTACCAAATTAAAAATTAAGACTTTGTTTTTTTTATCTAGCTTACTGAAAAATATATTTATATTTTTCAAAATCTACTTTTCATCTTCAAAAAATATAAAGATGTTAAGAAGAATTAAAACAATTTTCTAGTTTTTTCTAACACCACTTCCAAGCTATATTTTTTCAACATCTCAAAAAACTTTTCAGTTTCTTCCAACCTACTTTCAAGATATATTTTGACGGCTTTTCACATATGAATGTCTTTGCCATTAAATAACATTAAATATTAGAAACCAACAACTTTTTGTGTTTCTCATTGCAATGTTACATATGAATTTATTGTATTAAAATTTTAAATGGAAAATATTTTAAAATCTACCTACCTTTTTAAGAGAGCTTTATACAGTTTTCAAAAATCTTCTTAAATTTCAACATAGCTTATTGAATAAACTTTATAAATCAACACTTATGTCTTTCAATATAAATGTCAAAAATATAAAGAATAAATGAAAAACTTTTCGTCTTCCAAGAATTTTACATTTTGAAATATGACTTGTGGGACTCAATGAATCATGAGGTATCAATCAAACACATAATTAGAGTTTAAGACATTCACCAAAAATATTATTTATCAATTTAAAGTATATAAAAAATATAAAAATTTTATATCATCATGTTGTTTTTTGAGATGTTATATGCTTCTTTAAATAGTAAAAACATATTATTATATGCTTCATCTTCTTATAGGTATGTAATTTATTATTTTTGATTTCAAATTTAACTTATTAGTTTGTAAAAACATACATAAACTTATTTATCTTTTTGCTTCTTCTTCAATTGTTATCTTTCAAAGTATTGCATGTTCTGTTCCCTATTGGAGGAAAATCATTGTCTTTTAAAGAAATAATATTTTCAGCATAGCTTAACATTTCTATCAGTAATATTTTTTGTGTTTGTTGTTGCAGATAAAAAATAAATAAACAACCAAAGACAAAATGAAATACAACAACAATGCTTCTCAAAGCAACAACAATATGTTTTTTTATTATGTTCTTAATTCATTTATCTTATGTTTTCTATTTTTACACTTGACAATTTTTTTAAGACATCATATTTTCATATATAGATTATTGCATAACACTCATTGTTCATTACTATTACAAATATATAAAATCTAAAAAACCCAGCACGGGTAGAAAAACTAGTTCTTTAATAATTAGTAAAGTTTTTTCAGCACAATTGTAATACAATTTTGTAAATAATTTTAGATAGGGCCAGTATGCTAAACACGGGTGTGGTCGAACAGACCCCAAACATGAAAATGGGTTGCAGCGTGGAACTCGTCTCGCAAAAGAACATGATAACGAATTAATCCGTCAGTTATCACAGAAAATGGTACACACAATACACAATAACACACTTCATAAACACATAATATTAAAGAAACTCTAATCCAAAAAACCAAAAAAGGCAAATCAAGGGACCACATGGAAAAATCAGACAACCAAAAACCAATGGCGAAACATACGATATGAAAAATCAGTAAAACTCCAGAACAATCAAGACAATTACAAAACAAAATCATCTAAATCAGGACAAGGGATAAATAAATAAACATATGCGTGTGATCGTCACTGTTTAAACAAATTTTATTTACTATTATATAATAGTTTAACGTGATTGTTATAAGTTTTGTTATCATGATTCAATATATTGTAGTTCAAAAAATAAAAAATTTATTTTAAATTTTAATTATTAGTTTAATTTTTGTTTTTTTTGTGTAATTTTGTCTAAGTGGTATATTATAAATTTTATTAGTGTGTAAAAATAAATTTCATTATATTTAAAAGAAAAAAATGAAAGTAAAGAGACATATAAAATACTTTTTAATTTGAATATATATTTTCCTTATAATATATACATGTGTGACATTTTACGATGATATATACGTTTTCATTTGAGTAATATATTCGTCTCACATAGAACATATTTATTTTAAAATATGTTTATCGATTATTGATGTTTTTATTATCTTAGTTTTGGAGTACATCATGATAAATATAATTAGATTTAGTAAATTTTGAACTAGCCCACTCATTCTCTTGTGTTTTTATGGAAGCATATAGTACTAGTTAATACAACTCACTAGAGCCAATCCTGAAATTTTAAGTATATATACCTCTTTAGTTTTGTTCGGATGCTACAAATCGCATCAAATTTGGAAACTAAAACAATTGCACAGACATTTTATTTTAAAATCAAGTCTTCATAAAAGTTTATTAAAATTAAATCATGGAGAATTTTCACAATATGTTGTCCTCTTTTTGATTCAAATATACAACTCGGAATAAAGAAAAGACATGAAGAACCATAAAATAATTTAAAATTTGATTTTGAAAAAAAAATGTAAGAAAACGAAATTTAAATTGTAGAGAATACCGCAACCATATACCAAAAGAAATAACCTCTTACTAGTTAACATTATTTTTTTTTATTAGAAGCATTAAAATTAGTTTCTCCCATAAATTAAAATTAATCTATTTCGAGAACTAATTCATGTGTTAATTTCATAGAATATATATATATATATATATATATATATATATATATATATAATTTTTTTATTTTGTATACACATTAATTTTTACTTATAAAAAATCAAATTCATGTTTTTAAAAGCACGTATACAAGTTTGTTTCAAATATACCCTACGCAAATATCCAGAAATATGATAAATTTTCTGTTTCTGTTAATGAGAAGGGTGGAGAGAGCAAAACAAAAACACTATAAAAAAATCATTAAATATTAATTAATTTTAAAAATAAAAGTTAATTAGTTTTAATATAATTTATGAATTAAAAATTAGTAATATTTAAAATAGTTTCTATTATAAATAAACATTACAATTAATTTGTAAATTAGAGTCTAAATTAATTTATAATATTAATTACCAAAATTTTAATTACTAAAAAACTAATTTTTAAATTAATCTTTAATTTAAAATTAGAAGAATGCTTGAACATTTATAAAACGTTAGAAAAAGAATCCAGCTAATAAAAAGTATCAAGTATTGGAATAACAAAACATACAAAAAAGAAATAAAAATATATAACGTAATGTATAGGTTCTTCTTGGAGTATAATGAACGGCTCTGTGTCGATTAGCCAGACAGACTATGAGGCATATAAATTTTATCAGTGTTGTAATGAATAATAGTTCACAACAACTGTTTACTATTTTATATCGGCAACTACATAATGCCTAATCATTATCTGAAACTGTTTTATGTACTTCTCCCGCTCTTGCTGCGTGGTGCAGCAGGATCCATGATCGGATTCAACAGTAGTGCAGAAATAAAGTGCATTGACAGGGAAAGACAAGCACTTCTGAACTTCAAATATAGCCTCGTGGATTTCTATGGCGTGCTGTCTTCATGGAGAGATGACGACAACAGTCAAGATTGTTGCAAATGGGAAGGCATTCAATGCGACCAACAAACAGGTCATGTAACCATCCTTCGTCTCCCTGGTCACGATGCACACTATTTGAGTGGTACACTCAATATCACTTCATTGTTTGTCTTGCAAAATATTCAACATTTAGATCTCAGCTACAATCTTTTTTTAGGGAATTTCATCCCACAACTCATGGGCTCTCTTACCAACTTAAGATATCTCAATCTCTCATATTCTTATTTTTGTGGCAGCATTCCTACCCAACTTGGAAACCTCACAAATTTACTGTCTCTAGATCTAAGAGGCAACCGTTTTCTATTTAGAGAAATACCTTATCAACTTGGAAGTCTTGCACAATTAAGGTATCTCGATCTCAGTTACAATTATCTGGATGGGGAGCTTCCTCGTCAACTTGGAAATCTGTCACAGTTGAGGTATCTTGATCTCAGTGCAAATTCATTTTATGGAGCACTCCCATTCCAGGTTGGAAATCTTCCTTTCTTGCACAGTCTTGGACTTCCTGGCAGATTCTATATCGAACCTAAAGATGCTGAATGGTTGTCTAATCTCCATTCCCTAACAAATCTAGCCTTATATTCTTTATATAATCTTGACTGGTTGCCAACCATTGTTTTTTCAAACTTAAAAGAGTTGGGACTAGTTGGTTGTTCTCTTTCTGATACCGATATTCACTCTCTGTTTTATTCACGTTCCAACTTTTCCAATTCCCTTACCATCCTTGATCTTTTTTCTAATATGCTCACATCCTCAACATATCAATTATTGTCAAACTTTAGCCTTAATCTTCAAGCGCTTTATCTTTCTCATAATTACATCCATTCGCCTCCTCTCTACTCAAATTTTCCTTCTCTAATTACCCTTGATCTTTCTTACAATAATATGACATCATTTGAAGGTACTTCCATCTTCACTTCAAAACTTCAAAATCTTTATTTGAGAAATTGTAGTCTTAGAGATGATAATTTTGTCATAACAGCTATTACAGTTGTGAACTCTTCATCTTCCCTTGCCTCGCTTGATCTCTCCTCAAATCTGTTGAAATCACCATCCATATTTGACTGGTTTCGTACACTTGAACTTTATGATAACATGTTGGAAGGTCCCATTCCAGATGGATTTGGGAAAGTAATGAACTCTCTTGAAGTTCTTTACCTCTCTCATAACAAACTACAAGGGGAGATTCCATCTTTCTTTGGGAACATCTGCACATTGCGGATATTATACCTCTCAAATAACAAGTTGAGTGGGGAAATTTCAAGCTTATTTCAAAATTCTTCATGGTGCAACAGACACGTGTTTCAGTATTTGGATTTATCCCTTAACAATTTTACAGGAACATTACCTAAAAGCATTGGATTACTATCTGAGTTGCTGATGTTGTCCTTGGATGGAAATCATTTGGAGGGTGATGTCACTGAATCCCATCTTTCCAACTTTTCCAAATTAGAGGAATTATCCTTATCAAATAACTATCTGTCTCTAAAATTAGTCCCTGATTGGGTTCCTCCTTTCCAATTATTTTACTTGGGACTAAGATCTTGCAAGTTGGGACCCACTTTTCCCAGTTGGCTGCAGACTCAACGCTCCTTAACTTACCTGAATATTTCTGATACCAGGCTTAACGGTTCAGTACCAGAATGGTTTTGGAACAACCTACAAAATATGGAAATTTTGGATATGTCACACAACAATCTAACAGGTCCAATTTTCAATTTGCAACCAAAGCTTCTTTTCGGTCCCCTTATATTTCTGAATTCAAATCAATTTGAGGGTATAGTTCCCTCATTTTTGCTACAAGCTTCATTCCTTCTGCTCAATGAAAATAAATTTTCCTATTTGCCTTCATTATGTGACCAAGGCACAGCTACAATCTTGATGATTCTAGATTTATCAAACAATGCAATAGAGGGGCAACTTCCAGATTGTTGGAATTCTGTACACAATTTACGGATTCTAGATTTAAGCCACAATGAACTATCAGGGAAGATTCCCGAGTCCATGGGCTCCCTTGTGCACTTGAGTGCATTGGTTTTACGAAACAACAATTTGATGGTGAATTTCCTTCTACTTTGAAGAATTGCAGCTATTTAGTTGTGCTGGATGTGAGTGGAAATATATTATCCGGCTCAATACCATCATGGATTGGAGAAAGTATGAACCAACTAGTCATCTTGAATATGCAACAGAATAACTTCTCCGGAAGCATTCCTAATGATCTTTGTAATTTGAAGCACTTGCAGTTGTTGGATCTTTCGTGGAATATGTTATCAAAAGGAATTCCAACATGCTTAAAGGGTTTGACTGCCATGTCTGAACAAGGATTCAGTGGAAATACTATGTTACATTATGCAGTTAGTGCAAAAGGATACATGTTCTTAGATATGGATGCTTACATGTTAAACATAATATCGAGGTGGAAAGGTGTGAAACATGAGTTCAAAATTCGACGACCGTCTCTCAAAAGTATTGATCTTTCTAGTAATAATTTAACGGGTGAAATACCAACAGAGATCGGATATTTGGTTGGGCTGGTTTCTTTGAATTTATCCAGAAATAATCTGAGTGGAAAAATTCCTTCAGAGATGGGAAATTTAAGTTGGCCTTTGTGGTGAACCACTTAACAAACCTTGTCCTGGAGATGGAAATCAGACAACAATAAAGCCTCATGAACATGGAACATTCAATGATAACAAAGATAGTGTTTTCTATGAGGCATTTTACATGAGCATGGGGATACTTCATTGGATTTTGGGGCTTATTGGGGCCAATACTACTTTGGCGTCCTTGGAGAAATTATTACATCAGATTTGTGAACAGACTGATAAACTATATATATGCGTGGTTCTGGTGAATGTGACAAAGTGTTCCTCTCGTAGCTCAAAGGCAGAAGCTATGTTATAGCTCCCTTATGAGATTCCATATTTTTACTATTAACGAGTGAATTAGTTTTTGAAAAGTTTTTTCTCCTAGAAACTTGGTAAAGCGAGATATAATACTCAAATCACAGTACTTCTTCTGCTTATACTTATTTTCTTTATGCAGCCTTATGTACTTTACGAGCGATCTTTTGTAACATTTTAGTTCATATTTGTTCGTTTCAGGATCTGAGAATCTCTTTTCTATGGTCCACAATTCTCTTATACTGCAGTTACTAACTATAATTTTTCGAAACAGTTTTCGTTTCTCTCTTGAATGCTGAAAATTTTGATTTATTTATTACTACCATTAGAAAACATGGTTAACGGATAACCTTAGTCTTCAAGCATACAATCACATAACGAAATTAACCCTAAACTATGAAAGAGTTAGATGGAAATACGTAGAAGGATTAGTCCTTAATTTCTCGTTAAAGGATTTCTGAGTAACAAAAATGAAAGAATTCATGTTATTCCTAGAGCTGAGAAGGTTATTCCAAAATCCCGCAAAACTTGTACATATATTTAAATATATTATGTCTTTATCTTATAATTCGCCGAATTAATTTTTGTTTAAAAAAAGAATGCAGGTGTTGCAGATGCTCTACACGCTTCTTGATCAGAGAGAAAATCAAAGTTGGGTTGCACAAGTGCAAGATATTTATTTAGTTTTGTCCTTTACAGAATTTTGTGTGTAAGGAATAAATTGAAAAATCTTGTTTCCAGAAACTTGTTACGATTTGGTTGTATTTTATGGTATATTCTATATCACTATAATAATATATATATATATATATATATATATATATGAAGATTTCTATTTTTTTTTACATTTTCATATACTAATTTTACTTTTTAAAATATAATTATTTATTAAATTTTTAAAAATTGATCGTTATTTTATATACTTTTCTAAAAAATGGTCTATTTTTATTTTTTATTTTTTGTTCTATTTATCAATCGTTATTCTCTCATCTTTTCTGATATATTTTATTTTATTTTTAATAAATATAATTATATTTTATATATTAACTTAAAAACGTTATATTATCATCACCTATTAATATAATATCACGCATATTTAAAAAAATATATAAACACCGACGCGACAACATGTGTATGTACACTAATATTAAAAATATAATGTTATCTCCTATTCAATTAGTACTTATATGTGTGATATATCATAGGCGATAATAGTATGATTTTCATTTTTTGTTTTTATTTTTTATTTTTTAATATGATTTAACATGAGTTATTGATTAATGAACTATTATTTTTTTAAGAATTAATAATTCACACTGAATAAAGAAATAGGAATTAAAGTATAATTTTTCTATTCTATAATTTATCTTGCGCGTAGTTTCCTGTTATTTCTTATTTGTAACTCCGACTTAAATTTGTGATGTAAAGAAGAATACAAGAAGATAACTAACATCCCCACGCTTTGCGTTAGACCCCTGATCATATACATTTCTCCGTAAAAATTTCGACGCATATCATTCAAATTTGCATCAAACTGTAGTTGTGATCAAGGGGTTTGAGATTCAATCTATGATGATCTAAATTTTTATGAATTTATATTTTTGGAATTTAAATCTAATATAATTAATTAGATTTTTTTTTTTTTTTGAATTTTAAAATTGAAAATGAAGGTGGGTCTAAGTCTTGCTAAAGTAGTTGAGGACATTAAATAAAACCGATCTAGAAGTACAAAAAGTTCAGATTTAATACACGAACTTACCAATTATTTTAGAAATTCAAGACTATTAAATTGTTTCCATAAAAGACCAAAATTCAATTACTTTATTATCAATGGTATTTTTAATGATATTTATAATAATACAAGCAACAGTTTTTTTATTGTAATATAAAATACTAGTATATTTATTTAGTTTAAATATTATATATTACTTAAATAATTTGATATTGAATTTCATATATTATTTTTTCATCATATATTATAGTTTTAAATTATGTATATTTATCAAACATATTATTACTTTCAAATAATAACAAATATATATTGATTTAGCACAAACATGGTTGTTGTATTATACATTTTCTAGCTTTTCTTGTGGGTCAGAAAGATAGGGAACCACATAAAAAACTTAAACGTAAAACAAACGAACAGACTTTGATGTTTTAGTCTATGCAGAAATTTCATGCAAAGACAAATTTTGGTGATAATTTGAAATGATACCTAACCAGTTCTATAAGAATTTATAGGACAATTTTTCTAAATATACAATGAAAAATATTGCTGAAAAGTTGTTATCATTACTATATTTTTACATTTATTATGTTTTTATCACCGTATAATATTTCCACTACTTACTTTCTCTAAATCTGTCTATCTATCTATTTAGTTATCTAATTATCTCTATATAAAAAAGAATTAATGTGTTTTATAGTTCTCAAAATATATATAGTTGCATTTGTTTCTTCTAAAATATGTTTCCTAACTCTTTTAATTGTTTGGAAAACTGAATGTGTTGTCACATTAAATTTGAAATTGAAACAATTACAAAGACTTTGAGAAGTCTCTGCAGAAATTTTGTATAAAGACAAATTTGGAATTTGAAACAATTACATGGATTTTGAAAAGTCTCTGCAGAAATTTTGTATAAAGACAAATTAAACTTTCACATTCCTTGTTTTTCCTGAAATCTCATCGCTTGAGAAAGACCATCATTGTCATAAGAATAGAGTATGTGGAGGAGCGGATAATAAAATGGTGGTTCTAAAAGATCTTACAAAAATTAAAAAAATAAAAATAGCGCATTGATATATTCGATGTAAACTTTGTAAGAGTTTTGAAAAAATAATGTGTTTTATTTTATATGGACTTATAATTTTCCCATTCCCTAATAATTAACAAATTTATTTCAGCACAATAACAAATCAGTTTTTAGAGTATTCATTTCATCTTTTAATTTTGAAACTCTATTTTTATGTCAATTATTTATCCTTCTTTCTGTCTATTAACAGGACAAACTTATTTGATTCTTAGTACATTTCATTAAACGTGTCTCCTAGTTATCGCTATGTTAGTTGATATTGACATCAGCGCAAGAAAGGGTTTTAGCATTGATTTTTTCGACATTGTATTTCGGTTTTCAATTCAAAACACATTAAGGTGAAATAAAATAAAAAAAACTCTTTTGATTTTTTATTACAAATGGAAGCATGCACATCAACAGTAGACTTCATTATCTCTAAAATCAAAGCCCAAAACAATATAATTTTATAAAAAATAAATAAAGGAATAGGTTTCAGTCCTAAAAAACAACCGAAGCAGATTTGATTGTACGCTTTGGTTCACTAGGTAACCGAAACCTATTGTCGTATTAAAAATAAATAAATCATTCACTAATTCTCGCACTGTATTAAATAACTTCAAAAATTAGACTAAAATTTAATATCACCATATGAACTAGAAATAAGCAACATAGGTAAAATTTGAGAATTAGTACTCAAATAGATTTACATGCAATTTTGATGCCAAGAAGAGAAATAGAGAGAAAAGAGAAAAATTGGAAACGAAGGGTGCGCAATAGCGGCGCAATGTTGTGACAAGGAAGTAACTTTTCTAAAAGTTTAATCTTAAGTAGAAGAATATGCTTCGATTCTTTGTAGAACCTATATACTAGTATAGACTTCAGTTATTTTAGATCCGAATTCTATAGTTGTGCAAATAATTTAAAAAATGTCACTACCTTTTGAAAGACTTTTTATTCTTGAAACTAAAGCCTTTAGGTGATTTCAAATGTGTTTTGTGCACTATGAAGAAATCATATCCTCCCATCAAACAAATATATACTTCTTCATTCTCCCTTGATGAAGCACTTGGTGAAGACTTATCATTATCTTTACAAATTATATATGTTCTTCTACCTTTGCCTCCTTTCTCAATCTTTTTACATTATCTTGATCCTATTGCTTTGATTGTTTGGACATTCAATTTTGATATATCCCTATTTTTCACTATCAAAACAAAGTAAAATTTGTTGAATTAAAATCATATTTCTTATTCACGTATTTTATTTAAGGATAGTTTTTGTCATTGTTTCTTTTCTTCAAAAACCCTTCAAATTTCTTAACAAGTAAAGATAGATTTTGAGCCAATGTGTTCATCATTGTTCTTCACCATTTTCATCTTTTTACACAATTGTCTTCAAGGAAAGACTCTTATTCTTCTTCTTGTCACAACCTCCAATTTAACCAATAATCTATTTATTTCCAACTCATGTTCTCTCAATTTTCCAAATAAGGATATTACAGTCATTGAAGACAAGGCCTTCATAATGATAGTGTAGTGACTTTAAGTTGCCTGCTCCTATATGCATTTCAACATCCTTGATATTCAACTAATTTTTTTTTTTCAAAAACTTTTCCAATTCCAATAAGAGGATTTACAAGTTGTCTAATGGGTTTATGCACATATGTAATGATTTTTATTGCTACATGGTGAAGAGTTCATAGTCTTGGATCAATGAATGCTTTGTAGCTCTAAACGTTCAGTGTACCTTCATTTGTGACTTCTAGTGTATTCCACATGTCCTTTGTTGAGATGCACTAAGACACTTTAAATAATTCATCAAGATTTAAAACATATCTCATATTTTTTTCATATAGTCATATTAAGCCTTTTTTTTTCAGCATTAGACCATCTATACCAAGGTTTTTCAATGAATTCATTGTCAACAACATGCATAGGGATGAAAGTATCATTTTGAATTGCATCCTAGATTCCTTTACCAATGGATTTAATACATATATTCATTCTTATTTTCCAAAACTAGTAACTAACCCTCTAAATATAGGTGGTAAAATGAAACTTGTTCTCAAGTATTTTCTTGAAAACCATATTGGGGCTTGACTAAATTTCAATAAGATGTTGATACTAATTGTTAAATTTAGGGTTTGAGTTTAAGAGAGGGAACACAATGAATTGAACTAATTCCAATTTTTGAAATAAAATAACAAATGGTTCTCTCCTGCTTACGTATGCAAGCCAGAAAATCAACACAAATCACAACCAGACTCATTCTTATACAATCAGAGTCATCAAACGTGCATCTTAAATATAAAATAGAGCCAAAACATACAAGATACTTCAAGAAAATGTGAAAACTCTATCTTCCCTTACCTTGACAAAAGCTACTATGAGGAGGAACCTTAAGAGGAAGGAACACCAAAACCTGGAACTGCTTAAGAAACTGAAAACAGAACATAGGAGGGCGTAAAGGAAACTAGTTCAGAGTTGAACATGGAACTAAAGCTTAGGGACAAAAAATGAAAATGGAACAGAAGTTGGAGATTTATTTACTTGGAAGAAAAATGTTCGATGAGCTCGAAGTAAGAGCTCGCACTAGCCCTAACTCAGCTTCTGCTTGAATAAGTACAAGCAAATGAGTTAGAGCGGAAAAAAAGAACTGTGAAGAGTAAAGATATTTGGAGGATGAGCTATGGTAGAAAATCTAAACAATTTTTCTGAAAATACCAAAAGCTAAAAGACTGACTTGACTTATCACTTGACCTGGATCAAGTTAAGGGATAAAAAGTGGATCTCACTGTGAGAAAAGAAGTCCCACATCGATGGGAACTTACTTGGGGCTTACTTTTAATGTTATAAAAGGAGTCCAGTGTTTCCTTAGGAAATCATTCCAAAGTCTCTCCCTTTCTATTCCTTTTGCTTTATTGGCTTGAGAGAAGAATTAAGAGAGAATATTAGTTTCTCCTCTAAGAGAGAAGGTTAGTTTTTCCTTTAAGGTTCTCCTTGTATTAGTTTTTCCTATTTTCAAGAGAGGGGTTGTCATTGTTTATCCTTGGAGTTAGAGAAAATGGTATGTAATTTTTCCTTTCCTTGAATAAATTATATTCATTGCCTATTATCTATTTTTGTTCCTTTATTTTCATCTTTTATTTTAGTTGTGAGTAATTGTACTAGTACTCTGATACCCAAGGTATCAGAGCCGTTGGTTCATGTGATTATATTCCGTTGATATTGTCATTAGAATAGTGCTGTGATAGTGGATAAAGTGTGGTAGTGTGAAAGTGCATGTCAAGGAAAGTTCTGGCTAGGAAAGACTTGGTACTTAAGTGTGTCCATTAGTGACCCACCTTTCTTTCCTGGGAATTACTTGGTGCACCAGTTCACGGTCTGCCTCCATTGTTCTAGTAGACAGTACTATTCATAGTGAGAAGTGCATAAGTCGATTTTAAAGCCATGACAACAAGATACGAGATAGAGAGGTTCAATGGGAAAAAATTTCTCATTGTGGAAACTGAAGATGAAGGCAATTTTGAGAAAGGACAATTGTTTAGAAGCAATTGAGGAAAAACCTGAGGGCATTACAGATAAAAAGTGGAAGGAAATAGATAACAATGCTATAGCAAATTTGCACTTAGCATTGGCAGATACGGTTTTATCCAGCATTGCGAAGAAGACTACAACGAAGGAGATTTGGGATACTCTCACAAGCCTGTACGAGGTTAAGTCACTTCACACAAGAATATTCTTGAAGAGAAAACTCTATACTCTTCGAATGAGTGAGTCCACATCGGTGACATACCACATGAACAATCTAAATACATTGTTCAGCGGCATATTTCAACATAATTGAAAATGAACGTGCGGAGCTTCTACTACAGAGTTTACCTGATTCGTATGATCAACTTGTCATCAACATTACAAATTACAACGTTGCTGACCTCCTACACTTTGAGGATGTTGCCGGAGCTGTTCTTGAAGAAGAATCCAGGTGAAAGAACAAAGAGGATATGGTGGAAAGTGCAAGGCAAATAGAAGTTTTGGTGATGACGAGAGGTAGATCAACAGAACGTGGATCTAGTGGGAGTCAGTCTCATGATAGATGTCAAAATAAGAAGCATCTCAAATGCTACCATTGTGGCAAAAGAGGGCATGTGAAGAAAGATTGTTGGCATTTGAAGAATGGAGGAAAGAACTCTGAGGCATCAACCTCACAAGGTTGTATGGAAAATACCTCGGAGGACGAAGATATTCTGTGAAGAAGATGAGAGATCTGGTAAGTCATGAAAGCTCAAAAGATCATGGTAGACGTGTATGTGCTTTTGGGAGATACGTTGCAGGATGCTAATGCAATGATTGCATCGACAAGTCAAGAAGAAGCGGTGTTGACGTGACATCGTAAAATTGGGTATACTTGGGTATAAGTCAGAGTGAAGTTTGCAAATCCAGGCAGAACGTAATCTTTTACTCGGGCTCAAGAAGGTTGTTTTTCCTCTGCACGAGCACTGTGTGGTAAGCCAACAAACATAGTCATAGATCGCAGATTACTAGTTTGACTACCGGGAAAAAGGAAAACATAAGAAGACTTGATTTATTCTGATGTAAGGGAATCACCAGAGTTATCACTAGGAGAATCAAAGTTTACTCCAGGAGATTGTGGGTGTACTACATCAAGAGGAAGTCAAATGTGTTGTTACCAGTTCAAGGAATCTAAAGCACGAATAGAGCTTGAAATTAGGGGAAAGTAAGTGCTTGGGCTATGCTAACAATGTGAAAGGGTACCACCTGTGGGTCCCACTACCCACAAGGTTATTATTAAGCAGAAATGAAATGATGCTCCAACCAGAAGGCGTTAAAAAACAAGAAAACTTGGTTTGCATGGTTGAACAAATCTCAGTACGGTTTAAAGTGAGCGCTCGGGTGTTCGTACTAGAGATTTGATTCCTTCATAAGCCTCGGTTACAACAGACTGGGTGTTTAGACCATTGATGTTGTATGTGGATGACATGTTGGAGGTAGGCCCCAACAAAGTTCAAATCTAGGAATTGAAGGCACAATTGGCTAGGAAGTATGAGAAGAAGGACTTGGAACCAGCAAACAAGGATTTCAGGGATGCAAATTCACCGAGACAAAAAAAGATAGGAAGGTTTGGCTTTCTCAGAAGAAATACTTACTGATAATCTTGCGGCGCTTCAACATGCAAGACTGCAAGCCAATTTCTACCCCACTTTTTATCAATTGTTCCTCACGTATGAGTCCTAGCAGTGAAGCGGAGAGGACGGAGAAGTCTCAAGTACTGAGTGCATCGGTGGTGGACAACCTTATAAATGCTATGATGTATACAAGACCAGACATTGCACAAGCAGTGCGAGTGGTTAGTAGGTTCATGGCAGGTTTGGTGGACAGTAGTGAAGTATTGACAAGAGGTCCTTAGATAGAACCTCAGGTGTTGCATTGCGTTCGGAGGATCAGAATTATGTGTCAATAAAGTCTATGTGGATTTGATCCTACTGAAGTCTATCAGATGAACAAGCAACATGAAGGCAGAGAATAAAGCATGGTGTGAAGATTTGATTAATTTCATCAAAATCTTCAAGTGGGAGATTGTGAGAAAAGAAGTCCCACATCGATGGGAACTTACTTTGGGGCTTACTTTTAATGTTATAAAAGGAGTCTAGTGTTTCCTTAGGAAATCATTCCAAAGTCTCTCCCTTTCTATTCCTTTTGCTTTATTGGCTTGAGAGAAGAATTAAGAGAGAATATTAGTTTCTCCTCTAAGAGAGAAAGTTAGTTTCTCCTTTAAGGTTCTCCTTGTATTAGTTTTTTCTATTTCTAAGAGAGGGGTTGTCATTGTTTTATCCTTGGAATTAGAGAGAATGGTATGTAATTTTTCCTTTCCTTAAATAAATTATATTCATTGTCTATTATCTATTTTTGTTCCTTTATTTTCATCTTTTATTTTAGTTGTGAGTACTTGTACTAGTACTCTAATACCCAACACTCACATAATATTTTATTTTACCTTTTTCTCATAAAATTTATGTAAAAAAATTATGTTAAGGGAAAAAATAAAAACCATTATGTAAAATATGTTTAAAATTTCAGGAGTAAAGAATATTATTTAAAATATTGAATTATCAATATATATAAGGAATTCAAGAGTCTTGAAATATTGACTTTTAATTGAAATATTATATATATATATATATATATATATATATATATATATATATATATATATATATATATATATATATATATATATATATATATATATATATATCCTATTTAACAGAGTGGCCTACATTAATTTATTCTATAATGAAGATATTACACATTTTCAATCCTGACCACTAGATTAAAGAATATAAGAAGGTATTACTTGTACCAAGATAAGAGTATGAATTGAAATGACAAACACAAAAAATGAAATTTTATAAAAGAAATAATAATCACCTAATTATCATTTGCGTGCAAGGAATGCAATCACATCAAATTTAAAAGTTTTTTGTAATCAAGCATTTCTTAGAAAGGGACATTTTCAAAACGTACTTTAAGGTGAACCACACATGTCAACTAGTGACCTTTTTTGATATTGTAATTAAAAAGACTAGGTTGCTATTTTTTTTTTCAAAAATGCTCTTGATAATATAAAAAAGAAAGCAGTTGATTGGTTGTATACTTTATAAGAAAGTTAGAAATGATCTCAGATAATAAAAAGTATAAATAAGTATTAGCATAAACAAGAGAGAAAGAAAAACGAATTTAAATTGAATACCACCAAAGGGTAGTTAAGGAAATAAATTATATACACGTTAATCCGCTAGCCACACTATCAGCCATATATATAAATCCTATTGGTTGGTTTTGCCATGAATAGTTCAAAACCTCTGTTTTAGTGTTACTTATTTCATCAGCTACTACATAATGTGTAGTTATTATCTGAAACTGTTTTATGCACTTCTTCTGCTGTTGTTGCATGCTGCAGGACCCATTCTCGGGTTGAACAATAGCGCAGAAATAAAGTGCATAGAGAGGGAGAGACAGGCACTTCTTAACTTCAAACATGGCCTCATAGATGCCTATGGCATGCTGTCAACATGGAGGGATGATGAAAACAGTACAGATTGTTGCAAATGGAAAGGCATTCGTTGTGACCATATAACAGGTCATGTAACCATCCTTCGTCTCCCTGGTTCGAATACACAATCACAATTTTTGAGAGGTGCACTGAATGTCACTTCATTGTTTGCCTTGCAAAATATTCAACATTTGGATCTCAGCTACAATTATTTCATAGGGAGTCACATCCCACAACTCATGGGCTCACTAACCAACTTAAGATATCTCAATCTCTACAATTCTTTTTTTAGTGGCAGCATTCCTATCGAAATTGGAAGCCTTACACATTTACGGACTCTGGATCTTGGTAATAACGCTTTTTTCTGTGGGAAAATCCCTTATCAACTTGGAAACCTTACACGCTTAAGGTATCTCGATCTCAGTCACAATTTTCTGGACGGGGAACTCCCTTATCAACTTGCGAATCTGTCACAGTTGAGGCATCTTGATCTTAGTCATAATTCATTTTCTGGAGCACTCCCTTTCCAGGTCGGGAATCTTCCTTTCTTGCACACTCTTAGACTTCCTGGCAATTTTGATGTCAAACCTAAGGATGCACAATGGCTCTCTAATCTCCATTCCTTAACAAATCTTGCCTTGTATTCTTTACATAATCTTGACTGGTTGCAAACCATTATTTTTCCAAATTTAAGAGAGTTGGGGCTAGTTGATTGTTCTCTTTCAGATGCCCAAATTCAATATCTCTTTTATTCACGCCCCAACTTCTCCACTTCTCTTACCATCCTTGATCTTTCTTCTAATATTCTCACATTATCAACATTTCAACTTCTGTCAAACTTTAGCCTTAATCTTCAAGAGCTTTATCTTTCTAATAATAACATTGTTTTATCATCTCCTATCTACTCAAACTTTCCTTCTCTTGTGATCCTTGACCTTTCTAATAATAATGTGACCTCATTGGTCTTTCAAGGTAGTTTCAACTTCAGTTCAAAACTTCAAAATCTTTATTTGTCAAATTGTGGTCTAAGGGATGATAACTTTCTCATCTCAGCTATTTCAATTTCGAATTCTTCATCTTCACTTGGCTCGCTTGATCTCTCCTCAAATCTGTTGAAATCATCATCCATATTTTACTGGCTCTTCAACTCCACTACCAATCTTCGTACACTTGAACTTAGTGAAAACATGTTGGAAGGTCCCATTCCAGATGGTTTTGGGAAAGTAATGAACTCTCTTGAAGTTCTTTACCTCTTTGATAACAAACTGCAAGGCGAGATTTCATCTTTCTTTGGGAACATCTGCACATTACAGGAGCTAGACCTCTCAAAAAACAAGATGAGTGGGAACATTTCTAACTTGTTTCAAAACTCTTCATGGTGCAACAAACAAGTGTTTCGGTGTTTGTTTTTATATGATAACCAGATTACCGGCATTCTACCTATAAGCATTGGATTGCTATCTGAGTTGGAGTACTTGTTCTTGAATGGAAATTGCTTGGAGGGTGACGTCACTGAATCCCATCTTTCCAGTTTCTCCAAATTAGTATTCTTGGAGTTACAACATAACTCATTGTCACTAAAAATTGGTCCTACTTGGGTTCCTCCTTTCCAATTAATGTCATTGAGATTAGGCTCTTGTAATTTGGGCCCGAAATTTCCAAGTTGGCTTCAGACTCAAAGTTCCTTAGTGTTTCTTGATATTTCTAATAGCAAGCTTAATGATTTCGTACCAGACTGGTTTTGGAACAACTTGCAAAATATGGAAAAGTTAAATATGTCTAACAATAATCTCATTGGTGCAATTCCCAACTTATCATTGAAGCTTCTGTATAGACCGTTCATATTTCTGCATTCAAATCAATTTGAAGGCAAAATTCCACCCTTTTTACTGCAAGCTTCAAAGCTCAATCTCTCCAAAAATAAATTTTCAAATTTGTTTTCATTCTTATGTGATCGAAGCATATCTGCAAATTTGGCTTCTTTAGATTTATCAAACAATCAAATGAAGGGAGAACTGCCAAACTGTTGGAAAAATGTTGATCGGTTATTGTTTCTTGATTTAAGCAACAATAAATTGTCAGGGAGGATTCCTGTGTCCATGGGCAGCCTTGTTAAATTGGAAGTCTTGGTTTTACGAGACAATAACCTAATGGGTGAATTACCTTCCACTTTGAAGAACTGCAGTAATTTAATTATGGTGGATGTGAGTAAAAATATGTTGTCTGGTCCAATACCATCATGGATTGGAGAAAATATGCAGCAATTGATAATCTTGAACATGCGAGGGAATCACTTCAGTGGACATCTTCCAGTTAATCTCTGTTATTTGAAGCGTATTCAATCATTGGATCTTTCAAGGAATTACTTATCGAGAGGTATTCCAACATGCTTAAAGAATTTGACTGTAATGTCTGAAAAGATCATCGACAGAGGTGCAACTCTAAATAATATATATTGGTCTACCAATCTTACTTACCATGAACCTTTTGCTGCTTTTTTATCCAGTTCTGATAATTATACACTTAACATAACATGGATGTGGAAAGGTGTGGAACTGTGGTTTTCAGATCCAGAGTTACAACTTAAGAGCATTGATCTTTCAAGTAATAATTTAACAGGTGAAATACCAAAAGAGATTGGATATTTGGCTGGGCTAGTTTCTCTAAATTTATCTCGAAATTATCTAAGCGGAGAAATTCCTTCAGAGATGGGAAATTTAAATTCACTGGAATCCCTTGACTTATCAAGAAATCATATCAGTGGAGGAATTCCTTTTTCTCTTTCTCAAATTGATGATCTAGGTAAGTTAGATTTATCACACAACTCTCTTTCAGGAAGAATCCCACGAGAAAGACATTTTGAAACCTTTGAAGGCTGTAGTTTCGAAGGAAACAGAGATCTTTGTGGTTTTCAACTGAACAAAAGTTGTCCTGGAGATGGAGATCAAAGGACAGTAAAGTTCCCAGAAGTTGAAGCAATCAATGGTGATGAAGACAGTGTCTTTTACGAGGCATTATACATGAGCATGGGGATAGGATTCTTTACTGGATTTTGGGGCTTATTAGGGCCAATACTATTTTGGCATCCTTGGAGAAAGGATTACATGAGATTTGTGAACAGACTCATAAATTATATATTTGAATGGTTATAGGGAATGCAACAAAGTAGAAGGTATGTTGCAGCTTCCATGATATTCCTTATTTTTATTATTAATGACTGAATTAAATTCTTGAAAAAAAAAAATCTCTTAGAATTGGTAAAGCGAGATATAATTCTCAAATCACTACTTCTTTTGCTTACACTTGTTTTTTATGCACCAATATGTACTTTATGAGCGATCTTTTTTAGTTCATATATTCGTTTCAGGATCTTTGAAAACCTTTTTCTATGGTCCACACTTCTCTTATACCATAGTTACTAAATTCTACTCAAATGCAATGATTACTATAATTTTTCTAAAAAGTTTTCGGTTTTCTCTCAAATTCACAAAAAATTGAGAAACTTGATTAGTACCATTGGAAAACATGTTAACAGAAAACCTTAGTCTTTAAGCATATAATCAGATAACGAAATTAACCCTAAAGTATGAAAGAGTTAGATACTAAATACGTAGAAGAATTTGTCGTTAAAGGATTTCTGAGTAACAAAAACGAAAGAGTTCATGTTATTAGCTGAGATGGTGATTACAAAATCCTGCAACTTCAAAACTCCTACATATATATTTAAATATATTATGTCTTTTTCTTGTAATGCACCGAATTAATTTTTGTTTAAAAAAAGAATGCAGGTGTTGCAGATGCTCTACACGCTTCGGATTAGGGAGGAAATCAATGTTGGGTTGCACAAAGGCAAAATATTTATTTAGTTTTGTCGTTTACAATATTTTGTATGAAAGAAATAAATTGAAAAATCTTGTTTCCAGAAATTTGGTTGTATTTTATGATATAATATATTGTAATGTTGTTTCATGTTCAATTACTGCTTATATTTGTGACACCCGATAATTCATCTTCAGCATTGTTTTTCTGTTACTTCTTATTTGTAAGAACTCTGAACTAAATTTGTAATGTAACGAAGAATGCAAGAAGATACCTCATTCGTTCATAGTTACTGCGTTTAGCTCCTTTCCCCGAGATTCAAGAAGTATATTGGACTTTTGTCAAACACTGTGGCCTAATTATTTTTAGCCGTTTCTATCAGCACCTCCAATAATTTAATTTTTCTAAAATTCCTAAAATAACGTTTTAACTTTGTTTTAACTTTGGCCTGCTCACTAATATACACATCTAAAAAAGTACCGAATGTTAAAATATAACTGAATTTCGACATATTATATATATATATATATATATATATATATATATATATATATATATATATATATATATATATATATATATATATATATATATATATATATATATATATATATACTAGTGAAAATATATGTGTGTTCATATTTTTTTATTTTTGTAGAAATTTGAGTTAAAATTAATAAAAATGTACCTGTCCAGAGATGTGAATTAGTATGGTCACCAAACCAACTCAGAGCTGGTGATATATCAAGAAAAAGAGTAGTGTCGTCATAAAACCGACTCAAAGTTGGTGATATATGAAGAAAAGGAGTAAGGTCATCATAAATCTGAGGCAAAGTTGGTGGTATATGAATAAAAAAGAGTGGCGTCATCATAAAGCCGACCAGAGTTGGTGTTATACGAAGAAGAATATTAGCATCGTCATAAAGCCGAGGCAAAAATGTTGATATATGTAGAAGAAGAAATATCTCCATAAAACCGAGGTCATTGCAAGAAGCTAGAATGAAGTCTTACTAGGAACGACCTCTCTGAAAGAAGCTAGGATTGAGGAGATGGTGTGCGAGGAGATGGTGCGTGTGAAGATAGAATCGGGATCTTAGATTATGTAAAGTAATTATTTTAGTTAAGAAAATGTTTAAAAGAAGATATGTTAGTTGTTATTTGGGAGAATAATTTTAGATTATCTCTAAGCACCAGTGCAGGAAGGGCCTTTGGCAGCGGTTGTTTATCATATTCTGCACCGGTTCGGGAACCGAAGCATATTGGGGCGAGGCCAAAAGAGCACAGCTTTTGGCCTCGGTTAAGAACCGAAGCCATAGAGTGCCCTTCTGCCTCGGTTCAGACGAACCCGAGGCCATAGAGCCCACCTTTTGGCCTCGGTTTTCTGTGCCACCCGAGGCCATATGAGCTTCTTTTTTTTTTTTTTTTTAAATTCGATACCCTTTTGGCCTCGGTTTTGGTTGCACCCGAGGCCATATGGGCTTCTTTTTTTTTTTTTTTAAATTCGATACCCTTTTTGGCCTCGGTTTTGGTTGCACCCGAGGCCAAAAGTTTGCTTTTTGCTTCGGTTCTGGTATGAACCGAGGCCATATGGGCTTCTTTTTTTTTTTTTTTAAATTCGATACCCTTTTTGGCCTCGGTTTTGGTATGAACCGAGGCCTAATACGCTGTTTTTTTTTTAATGCAGTTTCTGATTTGGTGTTATTCCCACATTTGAACCTGCAAATTTTATTCAGCACCCAGCACAGACCAGAATAGACCAGAACAGAATATTTTAAAACACATCTACAATTCAAATTCATTTAAAAGACAATTACAAATCTTTTGTAATCAACATACATGTTCTAATCAATACTATGGTACATTTCAATTATATATTTGGCACATGCTATCCTACCAAACTTGATGGACTTTGCGGGAATTGCTGCAGGACTCTTGAATGTCTACAAAATAATAGATTAAGTTAAGTTAGTATATAAAAAGGAAATATTGCAAAGTATTCATTTTAATTCAAATATATATTACTGTTTCCCAATTTGTTGTAATACGAGCACGCACAGTGGTTGTCATCCATTGCATTATATAGTAACCGCACTCATATGAGCCAGTTTGTCTATTACACTACATTATATTAACAACGTTACAATTAATTAATGAAGAAAATCAAGCAAACAATCATGAAGATATGGATAGAAATATCAAACCTGGAGAGAACACCATACAAGACCTTTTGCCTTAGCCGTTGATCTCCCTAACAACATGTTATGTGCAGCAATTGAACTATGATATAGGGAATAAGTTAGGATATTTTTATATAACATGTCATATTCATAAGATTGATATTGAGGTTCTTACCAATCTATCACTTGTCTAAGATGGTTGGGGGGAGGGCGATGCAAAGAGCAAAACCACACAGCAAGGTTCTCCCTTAGGGAAACCACAAGTAACTGCCAATGACGCCTGATAAGAAAATAAATTCATTGTTATGCATTAAAATGACTTATTATATTCATATAAGTTAACAAAAATGACTTACCCAGCAACATAAGGGACAAAATAAATTTCTTTTCCACGTTGAAAGCATTTGGTCACATATGCTTGAATGTCATCAAACTTGTTGCCTTCATGGGTGAGTTGGGGGTCTATAAACCCATATACATCATTCAGCCCCATAGTTTCAGTGACACCAGACAGATACCTAAACCAAAAATTGATTTGATATAAGTAAATACATAAATATATCAAATAACTATATATAATGACTAAAAGACTTACATCATCCATAATTGAATAATGGTAATATTGAGTTCTTCTTGTCCTCGTGCAAGCTCCAAGACATCTTGGGAATGCAAGTAAAGTGGGATGTCAAGATCTCTCCCAAAAATGTTAGAATCCCAAGGAACCTGCATCGGCTTATCAGCTATGATTTCTGCAAGTTGGAGCAATGCACCAAGAGGATCATCCAAAGAGAGAAGAATCTTCTTTGATTGAGGTTTTTTCTATATTGATGCAATTTCAGTTAAAATGGAATATAATTTAAGTTTGAATATAATAAACATGTAAACTTAAAAATGTAGTATATTTATGGGTTTAAGAGTTTGTACCGGGGGGTCAGTATCAACCAAATCTCTAGGCCAGGCGAGGAAACACTGGAATGCCTGTGCCATAGTATACACCTCATATGTTGGCACAGGAACTAAAGCATACGGCATGAGAACCTCCTCTACCGTGACCTTAACCTCATCCTCTGATAACTCCATGCCATGAAGAACTGTGGCTGCCTCAAATACTTTTCCACGAGCCACTAGTGTCTTCTCTGTACCATCCCAAATATATAGCTGACATGGATGAGTGTCATCCATGTCATCCCCGGGTGGAGCTGAACAACTCCCCTTTCCGCTTCTACCTGTTAGAGCCAACGATTTATTAATGTTATTCAATTACTTTATTAAATATCATTTATTCAATTCATAACTTATAGAAAACAAATTTACCCGTGGGAGGCACAAATGGGTCTAGTTCTGGCGGATGATCCACTGGCGAACGAATGCCATAATGCTCAAATTGGCGCATTAGTTCTTCTCTCACTTGCGCCGTGATCATTTCCTTTAGTCTTTGTTCATAATCAGCACCATGACTGCATGAAGACTGACGAGAGGAGGAACCAAAAAATTGGCGTATGCCGACTCCTGATCCAGCACCACGCACACGTCCAGGGTGCTCAGGTCGTCCAATTGCAGCAGCAAGTATGTTATGACGACCTTCTGGAATGAATCCTCCTTGGGAGGTCTGCTCAACCAACGAATCCTACAAGGTAACAAAAACATTTATAAATCAAAATACAATATAAAACATGAACGAGCAATTTATCTTCACTGTTTCTTTTCTGCTTGTACCGTGATGACCCACACTTTGGACATTTTTTCAAATCTTCAAATTCTTTTCTGTATAATATGCAATCATTAGGACATGCGTGTATCCTTTTATACTCCATACCCATCGGACAAAGAATTTTCTTGGCATCATAGTTTCGAGTGGGTAGAGTATTTCCTTCGGGAAGAATTTCATTCAAGAGCACGAGCAATTCTGTGAAGCTTTTATCTGTCCAACCATTGGTCGCTTTCAAATTCATAAGTCTTAAAACCGCTGATAATCGCGTGAACTTAGTTGAACCAACATACAACGGAGTTTCCGCATCAGCAGACATCGTCTCATACACATGCGCTTGTGCAAAAGCTTCTGCGCCAACATCCCGTATCATGTCCTCTATATTGTCTTCTTCTACTCGCTCTTCACATCGCTCTTCACATCGCTCTTCCCGTCGCTCTTCTCGTCGCTCTTTCATGGAGGAATTGGCAAGATATTCAGATCGAGAAACAGTTGGAATGTGTATTAATTCGCCGTGCCATGTCCATATTGTATAACTTTTAAGGAAACCATCACAAATAAGATGTTCCCTAACTTGAGTTGCATTCAATTTTCTTCCATTCAAACAGTTGACACACGGACATCTGAACTTCACCTCATCATCACTTCTCCCCTTATAACGTTGCGCAAATTTTATAAATTCTTCTACTCCATTCTCATACTCAGCGCTAATACGTGGTAAATTAATCCAATCTCGATCCATACTGAAATTGCGTGAACAATTTCAGTAATCTTTGAATCAATGCTCACATCGTAATCAAGGTCTGACCCTATCCCGTTTAAGAAGATTCACTTTCCTTATTTTATTGGTACATATTACTTTTAAAATACATATCTTAAATTTCACGAAATTTTGCCAGCATTTCGCATTGGCCTTCAGGATACACGAAATGAAAGTGATTATAAACCACAATCAAATATGCACCCGAAGATCAATACAAAACACAATTGACAAATATTCATGAATTTTAAGATATGTATTTTAAATATATATGCACTAATAAATTACTAGAAAGTGATTAATCTTCTTAAACTGTCCAATCGGACAATTCAAGATTCAATACATTTAAATTATTAGTATTGTATCCCCTTATATCTAATTTTAAAAAAATGTAATTTTTTCAAAATGAAAACTCGGGGACAATACATAATTTACGTATTGAATCTCAAACGAGAAACTAAGGCTAACTCACATATAAGAAAAAACAAACAACATGTTTTAACAAATAATTAATAAAATATATAAAGCAAACAACAGATTGGCATCATAGGAAAATATTAGAATTAGGAACCTGGGAGCGCATAAAAAGAGCAGATGACACTGGAAGATGATGTAATTCACCGCGTTCGAAAGCTACAAGAGATAACAAAAAACACAAGAGAAAGTCATAAGTAACAAATAAAAGCAAAAACAACAATTTCCTTAACATCATATATTACCTATTTAATTATAGTGTTTTTACAATTCTCTTAAATTAAATTCAGACTTAATGCTCTACGTCTGAAGACACAATGCTCTTAAATTGAGACTCAATCCTTTCACAAAATTAATCAAAACACTCCAAAAAATTTCTATCTCAATCCAAATTAACACTCACAATAACTAAAATTTAAAATTAACATACACAAAAACAGAAAATCAAACAAAAACGCGTTCGAAATTTACCTTAAAGAAAACCGCGGCGCGACAATTGCGGCAAAAGAACGAAAGTGTTCGCGTGGTGGTAGAGGGACGCCGGAACACTTGCAGAGAGACAAAGAGAGGGACGAGACAGCGACAATGGTCTCGCATGGTGGTGGACGGACGCGAGACGAGACGGCGGCAAGAGCTCGCGTGGTGGTGGCTGGAGGCGAGACGAGACTGCGGTGGCTGGATGCGAGACGAGACGGCGGTGGTGGCAGGAGGCTCGCGTGGTGGTCTCGAGTGGTGGGCTCGCCGGAAGTCGTGGAGAGAAGAAGAAACAGCGACGACGGCAGCGCAACAGCGGCAGTGGCAGCGGCAGCACGAGAGGCGGTGGCAGTGGCAGCACGGGGCTCGCGTTGATGGAGTGGCCGGAACTTCCAGAGAGTCGCCGGAATTTGCAGAGAGAAATGGCCGGAATTTGAGCCCTAATTAAACAATATGGCCTCGGTTCCACGTAGAACCGAGGCATATAACCCCTCTTTGGCCTCAGTTTCCTAACACCCGAGGCCTATAACAGGTTTTGGCACCGGCTTTTCCCTAACCGAAGCCTATAGGTCCCAACGTCAATGGCATTTTTGAAATTTCTGGCAATCTTTTTGGCTTCGGGCCTCCTTAACCGAGGCCTATTACAGCGTTTGGCACCGGTTTCTTAAGAACCGAGGCCTAAAGCTACATTTGGCACCGGTTTTTGGCTGAACCGAGGCCTATAAGTTGCCTTTAATTTCAAAATTGCCACCGCACCGTTATATGCTTCGGTTGCTCGTCAACCGAGGCCTATAAGGCGAGGTAAAATCCCAAATCTGCACTAGTGAAGGCTATTGTTATTCATTAACTGATTATGTACATCTACAATATTTGTAACCGATTTATCTTCTATAAATAAGAATGTTACTCTCCACCTCCACCAAATCTAAACATAGAAGTACAACAAGAAGAAAAGGTGAACCGGAACGCAACTCAAGAGAGACCTACGCGACAGCAGCAAAGCATCTTAGAGTTACAACGGCAGAATAAAGAAATCAAATTAAAAGCCGAGGTTGACCAGGCACGTACGATATCCTCTCTATAAATTAGAATAATGAAATGTGGACATAAAAGAGGATATCCTCTCTATATATTGTTATAGATATATTAAAAAAATAATTATTTTTATTTCAAAATATTATTTTTTCTAATATATTATATAAAAACAAAATCAAAAAAATTTACATATACATATAAATTAATATATTTTTTCTAAAATATGTATTAAAAATTAACCTATATCAACGTAAAACGAAATTTAAAAAATGACGTAAAATTTGAAAATAAAAAAGTAGAAAGACTTCAAATTCTAGTCTACACAAGTAAAGATATCAATCTTGCTGCGTTTATAGTCGTTAAGGGTGTTACACATCTCTTAAAAAACAATGTAAGACAAGATATTGTATTGTAAGTTCTACAACATTTCTTATATCGTGTGCTAATTATTATAGGTTTAATTCCACTTACACATTTATAATATAATACAGTGTGGTAAATCTTTTTCACATTGGTCATCAACTACGGTTTCTCCATTTTAGAATTTCAGAGGCTTTCCACTAAACTCCTATCACACTGCATGATGGTCTTTTTTTTATTGGTAGTGGGTAGTTCAATAAACCATGTCTGATGAAGGGATGAGAAAATATGAATCAGTGAGCATGTGAACGCTGGGAATAGATGCCAACCACCACCTCTTTACTCTCCCAAACTCCTTATATAACAAATCCTTCCTGCTTCTGCCTTTCACACTTCACAACTAAGAATTAGCTGAAATAATGACTCGTTTTCTGGAACCATTTTATGCACTTCTCCTGCTTCTCATGCATGCTGCAGGACCAGTCCTCGGATTCAACAATACCTCTGAAATAAAGTGCAATGAGAGGGAAAGACAAGCACTCCTCAGCTTCAAACTTGGCCTCGTAGATGTCAATGGCATGCTGTCTACATGGAGGGATGATGAAAAGGGTCGAGATTGTTGCGAATGGAAAAACATTCAATGTGACCATCAAACAGGTCTTGTAACCATCCTTCGTCTTCGTGGTTCTGAGACACAATATTTGAGAGGTGCACTCAATATCAGTTCATTGTTTCCCTTGCAAAATATTCAATATTTAGATCTCAGCTACAATTTTTTTATGGGCAATGAAATCGCAGAACTCATAGGCTCACTTACAAACTTAAGATATCTCAATCTCTCCAATTCTTTTTTTAGTGGCAGCATTCCTATCCAACTTGGAAGCCTTACACAATTAAGGTATCTCGATCTCAGTTACAATTATCTCGACCAGGAACTCCCTTATCAGCTTGGAAGCCTTAAATATTTAAGGTATCTCGATCTCAATTATAATTCTCTTGAAGGGAAACTCCCCAGTCAACTTGCAAATATGTCACAGTTGAGATACCTTGGTCTCAGTTGTAATTACTTTTCTGGAGCACTCCCTTTCCAGGTTGGGAATTTTCCTTACTTGCAAACTCTTATACTTGCTGGTGATTTTGATGTCAAACCTAAGGATGCCAAATGGTTGTCTAATCTCTGTTCATTAACACATCTTGCCTTCGATGGTTTACATAACCTTCACTGGTTTCAAATGTTTCACTGTACTAAGCTAAGAGAGTTGAGACTAGTTGACTGTTCTCTTTCAGATACCCATATTCATTCTCTATTTTATTCACCTTCCAACTTTTCCAATTCTCTTATCATCCTTGATCTTTCTTATAATATGCTCACATCCTCATCATTTCAGTTGTTGACTAACTTTAGCCTTAACCTTCAAGAGCTTTATCTTTCTCAAAATAACATTGTTTTCTCATCTCCTGTCTTCTCAAGTTTTCCTTCTCTTGTGATCCTTGACCTTTCTTATAATAATATGACATCATTTATCTTTCAGGGTAGTTTCAACTTCAGTTCAAAACTTCAAAATCTTAATTTGCGAAATTGTAGTCTCAGGGATGGTAGTTTTCTCATATCTGACATTTCAATTACGAATTCTTCATCTTCTCTTGCCTCGCTTGATCTCTCCTCAAATCTGTTAAAATCATCATCCATATTTTACTGGCTCTTCAATTCCACTACCAATCTTCGTACTCTTGCCCTTTATGAAAACGTGTTGGAAGGTCCCATTCCAGATGGATTTGGGAAAGTAATGAAATCTCTTGAGTTTCTTGACCTCTATGGTAACAAACTGCAAGGCGAGATTCCATCTTCCTTTGGGAACATGTGCACATTGCAGAGATTAGACCTCTCATATAACGAGTTGAGTGGGGAAATTTTAAGCTTATTTCAAAATTCTTCATGGTGCAACAGACACGTGTTTCAGAGTTTGGATTTATCTAATAACCAGGTTACAGGCATGGTACCTACAGTCATTGGATTGCTATCTGAGTTGGAGTACTTGTACTTGGATGGAAATCGTTTGGAGGGTGACGTCACTGAATCCCATCTTTCCAATTTTTCCAAGTTAAGACACTTATATTTGTCAGATAACTCTCTATCTCTAAAAATAGACCCTAATTGGGTTCCTCCTTTCCAATTATATGTTCTGAAACTAAGATCTTGCATGTTAGGCCCCACTTTTCCTAGTTGGCTTCAGACTCAACGCTCCTTAGCTTTTCTTGATATTTCTGATAATGGGCTGAATGATTCAGTACCAAAATTGTTTTGGAACAACTTGGAAAATGTGCAATATTTGAATATGTCTTAGAATAATCTCACCGGTGCAATTCCTAATACATCGATGAAGCTTCTCAATAGACCATTTATAATTCTGAATTCGAATCAGTTTGAAGGAAAAATTCCATCGTTTTTACTACAAGCTTCAGAGTTGAGGCTTTCTGACAATAAATTTTCAGATCTATTTTCATTCATATGTGACCAGAGCAGCTCTGCAATGACTATTTTAGATTTATCAAACAATCAATTGAAGGGAAAACTCCCAGAGTGTTGGAAACATGTAAATCGGTTACTGTTTCTTGATTTAAGCAATAACAAATTGTCAGGGAAGATTCCTGTGTCCATGGGCAGCCTCGTTAAATTGGAAGTCTTGGTCTTACGGAACAATAACCTAACGGGTGAATTAGCTTCCACTTTGAAGAACTGCAACAATTTAACTACATTGGATGTGGGTGAAAATATGTTGTTTGGTCCCATTCCATCATGGATCGGAGAAAGTATGAAGCAGTTAATAATTTTGAACATGCGAAAGAATCACTTTTCTGGAAATCTTCGCAGTGAACTCTGTTATTTGAAGCATATTCAATTCTTGGATCTTTCAAAGAATATGTTATCAAAAGGAATCCCAACATGCTTAAACAATTTGACTGCAATGTTTGAAAAGAGCATCCACACACGTGGGTTTATAAATTATATAAAATTGCTGAACATGAATGGTGTATCTTATGCAAGTTTTCCTTCGGGCGAGTATACTCTTAACATAAGCCTGATGTGGAAAGGGGTTGAACAGGGATTCAAGAACCCAGAGTTAGAGCTTAAGAGCATTGATCTTTCGAGTAATAAGTTGACAGGTGAAATACCAACAGAGATCGGATATCTACTTGGGTTAGTTTCTTTGAATTTATCAAGAAACAATCTGAGTGGAGAAATTCCTTCAGAGATAGGAAATTTAAGTTCACTGGAGTCCCTTGACTTATCAAGAAATCATATCAGTGGGGGAATTCCTTTCTCACTTTCTGAAATTGATTTTCTTGGGAAGTTAGATCTGTCACACAACTCTCTGTCTGGAAGGATACCATCAGGAAGACACTTTGGAACTTTTGATGTCTCTAGTTTTGAAGGGAATGTTGGTCTTTGTGGTGAACAACTTAACAGAACTTGTCCTGAAGATGGAAATCAGAGAACAATAAAGACTGAAGAACATGGAAATGATGATGAAGATAATGTTTTGTATGAGGCATTGTACATGAGCATGGGGATTGGATATTTCACTGGATTTTGGGGCTTATTCGGGCAATGCTACTTTGGCGTTCTTGGAGAAATACTTATCTCAGATTCCTAAACAGGTTGACATATGCTATATATGTGTTGTTGGTGCTCTGATTGCAAGAAGAAGGTACGTTTGTCATATATATCAATACCTGCTTCAAAAAAATATGGAATACATATTTTTTAATAGAAAGCTCTAATTAAATTAAATGCATTCCGATTGTTAGGAGTAGTTTGTTTTATTTGATCCTAACTTAACTAATTCAGTAATCACTCTTTACTATAACACTTTTTGCTTTAACTATAGTGTGTAACTTAGAGAGAGGAAAAAAGAAAAAATAGTTTACATGATTGAACTGTGTTTAATTTTGTTTACTAATAATGATGAAATAGTTATATGTATCAAACGCAACATATTTTATTAGATGTTTTTTTTTTTTAGGTTAAAAGAAGAATATCGAATTTTTTTTAAATATGATTTTTTCGAACAGTTAAATTTTATTTGAATGCTAAAAATATTATTAAAATATTAATTTATTATCACATTAAATGATTTAATAAAAATACTATTTTTTTAGAAAAATGTTTCATTTTAATTCACACAAATTAAATTCCCATATTTTATTTATGATGTAATAAACGACATCAATGGTTATACAAAAATTGCAGGTTATTGCAGTTGTGCTACACGCGCATCCGATTGATCTCGGGTGAAGGAAATCATGATTGGTATCTATACAAGTGCAAGATATGTATTCAGTGTTATAGTTTGAATGTTTTTAGTAAGTAATTTATGTCAAAATGTTGTTTCAAGACTCTGATTTCACTGAGTTGTTTTGCATAATACATTTCTAACGTCGTTACTTTTTAATTTTGGTTAAAATATATTTTTTGTTTCAATTTTCACGTCAAGTTTTTTTAAATAAGTCATAATTTTGGTTTTGTATTTAAATAGGTCCCAATTTTCGTCAATTTTGTTCAATTGGATCTTTTGTACTAACACCGTTTAAATCATTAACGGCCATGAACAGTGACTGCCACGTGTCACTTCGTGGTTTTTTTGAATTTTTTTTATTTCTTATTTTTTTTTACAAATTTTAAAAAACTTTTTAATATTTTTTTTAAATATATACGTGTCAACCCAGGAGCGTGTCACGTGTCACTTCGTGGTTTTTTTTGAATTTTTTATTTATTTTATTTTTTTGAATTTTTTTTAAATGTCCACGTGTCAACCCAGTAGTGTGTCATGTGTCAAAGTCAATATTCTATTTTCAATTTGGTCCCTATATTTGTTATTTTTGTTCAAAAAGGTTCCATTTTTGTTAACATTAATCAATTTGGTCCCTATCGAAGATGTGACCAAATTTAATTTTTATATCAAAGTTATAATGATGTGAATTTTAATATATTATATAAAAATATTTAATAAAAAATGTGAATTTTAATATAAAAATTAAATTTAGTTTTAATTTGGAGAGGGACCAAATTGGTTAATGTTAACAAAAATTGGGACCTAATTGAACAAAAATAACAAATATAGGGACCAAATTGAATTTAGAACATTGACTTTGACATGTGGCACGCTACTGAGTTGACACGTGGACATCTAAAAAAATTAAAAAAAACTAAAACAAAACAAAAAAAAAAACCACGAAGTGACACGTGGCACACTCCTAGGTTGACACGTGTACATCTTAAAAAAATTAATTTTTAAAAAAAAAATAAAAATAAAAATAAAAAAAAATTCAAAAAAATCACGAAGTAACACGTGGCAGTCACTCTTCATGGCCGTTAATGATTTAAATGGTGTTAGAGATGTCAAAATGAGTTTCAACCCGTGAGCCAACCCGGCTCACCACGGGTTCGAGCCGGGTTGGGTTGAGAAAAATTCAACTTTTTCAAAAGTGGGTTGAACTCAACCCGGCTCACTTAACCCACGGGTTAAACGGGTTCGAGCCGGGTTGAAGGTGGGTTGGCCCACTTAACCCACCAACATTTTTTTACAATTTTTTTAATTTTTTTAAATTTTCTTTTATTTTTTTTAATAATTATTTACTATTCCTATTATATTTGTTCACAATTTCATATTTTTAAATGCTAGAATGTTGCTTAATTATAATTGAATAGTTTAAATGTTAATTAATTTGATTGTCAAGTTATATATATGTTGATACTTTAATCTTTAACTATAATCTTTATAGTAAATTACTCAAGTAACCGTCTTATAAACAATTTTTTCTAAATTAGCATGAAAAAAATATATAGTTTTTTTATTTATATTTTGTTGAATAACATGACAGAAAATTTGTAATATTAGCCATGCTTCCTTAGACTAATGGATACTTTCTTGGAAATAATTCTTCATATATTGGTGGTGAGCATGATCAAAATATTGGTTCTTGATTTTACTATGATTGTCATTTCATGGGTTACTTAAAAATTTATTTAAATATTTGAATACTAAAAAAAAAAAAATTTTTAGGTGGGTTGGTGAGCCAACCCACTTAACCCACCAACCCGTGGTGGGTTGAGCCGGGTTACAGAATTTCTAACTCACCAGAAAGTGAGCCGGGTTGGGTTCACTTATTTTCAACCCGGTTCGTGGTGAGCCAACCCGTGTGAGTCGGGTTGACCCACTTTGACATGTCTAAATGGTGTTAGCAAAAAAGGACCCAATTGAACAAAATTGACGAAAATTGAGACCTATTTGAACACAAAACCAAAATTAGGACTTATTTGAGAAAACTTGATGAAAATTGGTACCAAAAAGGTATTTTAACCTTTAATTTTATATTTTATTTTCAACACAACTTTTCTAATAACTCTAAACCTAATATGATTGAACATACCCGTTTATTTATTTATTTCTAGTTAAGGGTCTGGTGTCGCAGCGGATGATAATGAATAAATACAGTTAATATTAATCGGAGTATGTCAATTCATAAATTTAATAAATTTATTTAAATATTATTCTGTTTATTTGATGTGTGTAATATATAACTTGAATCAAAACAATAGAACCATATACAATTCAACATCCATTTTTTTATTCTGTCAAATTATCTCCTGAAAGTTTAGTTAATTAGCAACTTGCACGTTTGAAGAAGAGTTTTGGCCCGGAATTAACATACGAATCAGTTAATTTCACAATTATATTGCTATTAAAAAATGGTTGTACATTCTATTTTTGTTTTTTATTTTTTTGAAGAATGACAAGAATATGTAAGAATCAATTCCAAGAGGCGTGTCCGTAGTCGTATGCGTGTGACATGATGTGTACATGGTCATGATTGCTGCAAACGGCAAGACATTGAATGCAACAATGAATTTGTTCAATTCATGTACACATGTTTCATATTCTCGGTAAATATTCAACGTTACAATCATAATAACTATTTTTTCTTCATCTCTTGTTTTCATCCCCAATAATTTTCTCAATACTTTTCATTCATGTTTCAAGTCAAGTCAACTATCACTTTCTATTGTACAGAAACTGTTTCAAAGTCTCCGTCACGTTTCCTGGCATTATTTTATTAATAATAATAGTATGAAACATTTGACGTTAGTTATGAAACGTGTTAGTCTATTTGTCATAAGTTATTGGTGTGAAAACTCCTTTTCTGTTTGATCGCACAGAGCCCAACAAAAATTCTACACATGAATCATGATGATGATATTTTGAGTGCATGTAATTAAAAGTAGTGGGTGCATCAAAAAGCATATTTGGTGGAAAAAATGACACCACCCCAAGCACTATACTCTACCAGAACGCTTATATATATTCAATCGTTTTGGTTTTGCCATTCACACTTCACGATTAAGAGTAGACTGATCAAATTCAAGATCCTTGTTTCACTCTTACGTATTTCATATCACCAAAAAAGTCATGACTACTTGTTTTCCTAGACTCTGTTGTGCACTTCTCCTGCTCTTGCTCCATGCTGCAGAATCCATTCTCGGATTGAACAATAGCACAGAAATAAAGTGCATTGAGAGGGAGAGACAGGCACTCCTCAACTTCAAACATGGCCTTATAGATGACTATGGCGTGCTATCCACATGGAGCAATGAAGACAACAGTCGAGATTGTTGCAAATGGAAAGGCATTCAATGCGACCATCAAACAGCTCATGTAACCATCCTTCGTCTCCGTGGTTCGGATACACAATTTTTGAGAGGTGCACTCAATATCACTCCATTGTTTGCCTTGCAAAATATTCAACATTTGGATCTCAGCAACAATTTTTTTGAATGGAGTGACATCCCACAACTCATGGGCTCACTAACCAACTTAAGATATCTCAATCTCTCCTATTCTGATTTTGGTGGCAGCATTCCTATCCAACTTGGAAGCCTTACGTATTTAAGGTATCTAGATCTCAGTCATAATAATCTTGATGGGAAAATCCCTTCTCAACTTGGAAATTTGTCACAGTTGAAGTACCTTGATCTCATTGGAAATTTATTTTCTGGAACACTCCCTTTCCATGCTGGAAATCTTCCTTTCTTGCACACTTTTAGGGTTGATGGCAATCTTGAAGTCAAACCTAAGGATGCACAATGGCTCTCTAATCTCCATTCCCTAAAAAATCTTGCCATGTATTATTTACAAAATCTTGACTGGTTACAAACGATTACTTTTCCAAATTTAAAAGAGTTGAGGCTAGTTCACTGTTCTCTTTCAGATACCCAAATTCATTCTCTGTTTTATTCACCTTCCAACTTTTCCAATTCTCTTATGATCCTTGACCTTTCTGATAATATGCTCACATCCTCAACATTTCAATTACTGTCTAACTTTAGCCTTAATCTTCAAGAGCTTTATCTTTCTCAAAATAACATTGTTTTCTCATCTCCTGTCCACTCAAACTTTCATTCTCTTGTGATCCTTGACCTTTCTGATAATAATATCACATCATTTGAAGCTACTTCCATCTTAGCTTCAAAACTTCAAAATCTTTATTTGTCAAGTTGTGGTCTAAGTGATGATAACTTTCTCATCTCAGCTATTTCAATTACGAATTCTTCATCTTCACTTACCTCGCTTGATCTCTCCTCAAATATGTTGAAATCATCATCCATATTTTACTGGCTCTTCAACTCCACTACCAATCTTCGTACACTTCAACTTTATAATAACATGTTGGAAGGTCCCATTCCAGATGGATTTGGAAAAGTAATGAACTCTCTTGAAGTTCTTCACCTCCATGGTAACAAACTGCAAGGCGAGATTCCATCTTTCTTTGGGAACATCTGCACATTGAAGAGTTTAATCCTCTCCAAGAACAAGTTGAGCGGAAAATTTTCTAGCTTCTTTCAGAATTCATCATGGTGCAACAAGCACGTGTTTCAGATTTTGGATTTATCCTCTAACAACATTACAGGAACATTACCTAAAAGCATTGGATTGCTATCTGAGTTGGAGTACTTGTTATTGGATGGAAATTGCTTGGAGGGTGACGTCACTGAATCCCATCTTTCCAGTTTTTCCAAATTAAGGTACTTATCTTTGTCAAATAACTCATTGTCTGTAAAATTTGTCCCTACTTGGGTTCCACCTTTCCAGTTACAAAATTTGGGACTAAGATCTTGCAAGTTGGGTCCTAGTTTTCCTAGTTGGCTCCATACTCAAAGTTCGTTAAGTGACCTCGATATTTCCGACAATGGGCTTAATTACGTACCGGATTGGTTTTGGGACAACTTGCAAAATATGAGAACATTGAATATGTCTCACAACAATCTCAGTGGTCCGATTCCTAATATATCATTGAAGCTTCACTATGCACCATCGGTAATTCTAAATTCAAATCAGTTTGAAGGCAAAATTCCATCATTTTTACTACAAGCGTTTGATTTGAGGCTTTCTAACAACAAATTCTCAGATTTGTTTTCATTCATATGTAACCAAGGCAACTCCGAAATGTGGACTTTAGATTTGTCAAACAATCAATTGAAGGGACAGCTCCCTGACTGTTGGACATCTGTTGATGGGTTATGGTATCTTGATTTAAGCAACAATAAATTGTCAGGAAGGATTCCTTTGTCTATGGGCAGCCTTGTTGAATTGAAAGTCTTGGTTTTACGAAACAATAACCTGACAGGTGAATTAGCTTCGACTTTGAAGAATTGCAGCAATTTAATTATGTTGGATGTGGCTAAAAATATGTTGTCCGGCGCCATACCATCATGGATTGGAAAAATTATGCAACAGTTGATAATCTTGAACATGCGAGAGAATCACTTTTATGGGAATCTTCCCATTGAACTCTGTTATTTGAAGTATATTCAATTATTGGATCTTTCGAATAATATGTTATCAAAAGGAATTCCATCATGCTTAAAGAAATTGACTGCCATGTCTAAAAAGGGCATCCACACACGTGGCACTCTAAATGGTATGTATTTGATATATATCCCTTATAGTAAAATTTATGACTATTTTGTTGAGGAAGAGTATTCCTTTAACATAAGCTTGATATGGAAAGGTGTGGAACAGAGGTTCAAGAATCCAGAGTTAATTAAGGGCATTGATCTTTCAAGTAATAAGTTAACGGGTGAAATACCAAAAGAGATTGGATATTTGGCTGGGTTAGTTTCTTTGAACTTATCAAGAAATAATCTGAGTGGAAAAATTCCTTCAGAGATAGGAAATTTAAGTTCACTGGAATCCCTTGACTTATCAAGAAATCAAATCAGTGGAGGAATTCCTCTTCCTCTATCCGAAATTGACAATCTAGGCAAATTAGACTTGTCACACAATTTTCTTTCTGGAAGAATCCCATCAGGAAGACATTTTGAAACCTTCGATGCATCTAGTTTTGAAGGAAATATGTACCTTTGTGGTGAGCAACTTAACAAAAGTTGTTATGGAGACGGAGATCAAACAACAGGAAAACTTTCGGAAGCGGAAGCAATAAATGATGATGAAGATAGTGTTTTCTATGAGGCATTGTACATGAGCATGGGGATTGGATACTTCACTGGATTTTGGGGCTTATTAGGACCAATACTACTTTGGAGTTCTTGGAAAAATGCTTATCTGGACTTCTTAAACAGATTGACAATCGGTATGTATGAACAATGTGGCAAGTGTAGGTGACCTGATTGCAGGAAAAAGGTATGTTAGTCAGATATATCAATATTTGCTTCACAAATAAATAAATCAGAATACATATTTTGAACAAAAAACTGTAATTAAATATAATCTAATTATTAGGAGAAGTATTTTATTTGTTCATCCTAGTTTAACAATTTTAGTAATCACCCTTACTATAAATAATACTTATTGCTTTAACGGAAGTGTATTACAGAGGGAAAAAAAGAAAAAAATACATTTCATGACTGAATATTATGTTTCATAATTCAATGATGAAATATTTATTTGTATCTAATCATGTAACATATTTTCTCAGATGATATTTTTATTTTAAAAGAAGAATATTGAATTTTCGTAACTATGATTTTTTTAAATATTGTTAAATATTTAATTTATTATCATATTAAATGATTTAGTTAAAATAATATATTCTAATTTGACACAGTCAAATATAATTCCGTCGTTATTTATGTTGTAATAAACCAATTGACGGTTATACAAAATTTGTAGGCTATTGCAGTTGTACTAGGCACTTCTGATTGATCTCGGAAGAAGGAAAGCACCGTTGATAGCCATGTGTGTGAAGTTTATACCATCACTTGACTGATGAATATGTACATCTCCTTTTTGTTTGCAATTGTGATAAAAAGTTACAAATATTCTGAAAAGAATTATAAATAAATTTAGGATTAAATATATTTTTGGTTATTAAGTTTTAATGAAATTTGAAATTAGTTTTTTTTTTTTAAGTTTTGACTAATTTAGTCTTTCATCTTTAGAAATGTATGAATTTAGTCATTTTAACCAAACTTTGTTAAGTTTATCTAAGGTTTATCATGATAGATAGTATTTGAATTATTTACACTTATTGATCTTCGCAACTCAAATATTGTCATAAAACATGTTTGAAACCTAGTATTTGAATTGTTTACACTGATTGACACATCTTTACTTCAATGTTAACTTAAATATTATCATAAAACGTGTTTGAAACATTAGATAAACTTAACAAAATTTGGTTAAAAGGACTAAATTCATACATTTATAAATATAAATGATTAAATTGGTCAAAACTAGAAAGAACTAATTTCAAATTTCACTTAAAATTTGGATATTAAAAATATATTTAACCCATAAATTTCAAGTATTATATTATACATTTTGTTATCAGAAGTTATTCCTACAAAATATTAAATAATATAAATGATGACGTAATATGTTATTTCCTAATGTAACTCTCACACTCCGACTCTCACGGTTGAATTATTTATACTTATATATAACCACAAGATTTTTATTTTTGATGTCTATATTTTTTTTTTAGTTTTATTCTTAATTTTTTTTTTCAGATTAGAATAATTATTTTATTAACTTTATTTTTTACGTAATTTTTCTTTTAAATTTAGTGGATTTTTCCAATTTAATTAACGTCATTTTAAACTCAATAATTTCTTAATTACAAGTCTACAAAATAAATAAAAATGATTTATAATAAAACAAAAGAAAACATTTGTATTTAATTTTATAAAAAATTATATTTATATGTAAAGAGAATTCATCTTGTGTAAATAAATTTTATTTCCATTTTACCTTTTCATAATATAATTACTAACTAAATTTAAAAAAAATATAATTGTTAACTAAATTTTATAAATAATTACTATTTTGAAATATATTGTATAAAAGTACGCGTAATCCATGTATTTTCACTGTGATAAATTAGGATTCTTCATTTTTTATGTATACATTTGCTTTTTCAATTTTATCATTTAAATAAAAGTTTTCTTAAATTAAAATACTTATTTTTTAATGTCACCCTTTAAGAATTTTTTTTAATTAAACCGTTTTTTTCATTTTGAAATTTATTTTTGTACTTAATTATTCTTTAATTATAAAACCACCTTCAAAATAAATAAAAAATGTTTATAACAAAATAATAAAATTATTTATATTTTTTATAATTATAATAACAATATTGTATTTAAAATACTTTTATTATTTTAAATATTTTTTTTAGATTTTTTCTTCATATATAACAATAACACTCACCTATACATACAAAAAGGCATATCTTTTAAAATACAAAAGTTCAATAATAACTAAACACATTATTCATATCTACAAATTTATTATTATAATTTTAGCTAAAGATTAAAAATCAAACAAATAAATACTTACATGATAATTATGGTGAACATGAATGTAATATAAATATTTTATGAAAAAATATTTCTTTTGTACAAAAGGATAAATTGTAACATTTACAAGTATATTTAAATAAAATAAAAATCTACATCTTATTATTAAAAATAAAAATAAAGTTCACCGTATCTTAAAATCTTTAATATTTTCATTCTTTAAAACTTTGACTTGACCAGTGAAAACTGAAATTCACAATTATATAATTAAGTTGTTCAGTTAGTTATATGCACGTTGTTTTCATCACATAATATTCTTACTCATCATTCTCTTATTGATGCACTAAAAATTAATTATATTTTGTATTATAATTAATTAGACAAGACATATCAGTTATATTATTATGTAGAATGAACTATAGTTTCGAATAAAATAAAAGTTCTTTTTTTTCATATATATATATATATATATATATATATATATATATATATAAATAAATAAAGGAGGTGTATTGAAAATTTCATATCAATTAAATAATTAAGATCAATTATATATATATATATATATATATATATATATATATATATATATATATATATATATATATATATATAAACCTCATCTTACACATAATTTTGTGAGGTTGAGTTAAATTTAAAATTTATTTTTTATCATGATATGTTGCAACAAAATTTTGTTGTTTTATAGACTTTACTTTTCTAATGATATGAGTGACACAATCCTTGTACATTATTGATGAAGTTTTGTTTCTCATCTCCCTTCCCATTTTTATCTCCATATTTTTTCTTTCACTACCATAACATCATCCCAATCAAATCCATTTGAAGAAACTATCCATCGACACCATTTATACTTTCTCCCTTATTTTCATTACAACATCCACATAACCCTTAGAATTGTGATTGTTCTTCTCTTTACAAGGTCACAAATGTACCCCTTTATGAGTGTTGCATAATATGTCTCCCATCTAATATTATTATCAAAATATCTAATATCAAAATTAATGTGAGGAGTATCAAGAGTATTGTCCAATTACATAACAAAAGAAAATTCATGTTCGTAAAATTTCACATCTTTATCATGGATTCCAAATCATACAATTCTCATCCCTTTTGCCCATAAGGTTACCCACAAATTTACACTTTCGACTTTTATTGGTAAATTTATCTCCCGACGTTGATGATGCACACATAAGCAACCAAACAATTTCATGTTATTAAACCTAGGCAGTTCATCAAATAATTTTTCATAAGGTGTTAAATAATTAAGCACGTTAGACAATATGTATTTGATTAAATGACATGTTGCTAATACACATTCAACCCAAAATTGCATTGGTAAATTATCCTGAAATTTGATTGTCTATGCCACATTCATGATATGTTGATGTTTTCTTTCCACTTTCCCATTTTGTTATGGAGTACCCATACAAGATGTCCCAAACATAATTTCATTCTTTAAAGAAAAATCACACACAATTAAATTTGATGTTGTTGTCACTTTGTACTTTCTTTATTTTCATATCAAAGTGTCTATGAATGAAGGCGATAAAGTTCATAAACATAGGCATAACAAATAAACCAAAATTGTACGTGAATAATTATTAACAATGGAAGTACCTACAATGAGTTGAGGTTATTAAATACATTAAAATTTAATTATATATATGAACATTTGGTATATAATAGTGTTGTATAGATTAATAAATATATTGTCCAATAACTCATATAATTCTCAAGAGTAATAATAATATTTTTTCCTCTTGTTAGGTCTTGTAAGAAGTCAATATTAGCATTATTTATGGTACTACAAATGAACGCCCCAGAAGAGCTACTATGCTTCTACCAAAACGTTTAACAGAAACTTTATAAGTTTCAAGGATATTTGTCTAAATAGATATCATATTGAGACAAACAATGAAAGAGATATGAAATATCTTTATATCATTAGACTTGGGTTGAAAAAAAAAAGTGTATTGGAAAAATTATCAATCTTCTCTTATGGCTTGTACTAAACATATATCAGTACAATTAAAACTCAAGTCATTGTAAACCAGAAGTTTATGAATCAAAATGAATTCTATGTTTGGCATGATCAATTAGGTCATCCTAGATCTATTATGATGTGAAAAATTATTGAAAAACTCATGTGAACACCCATTTAAGAGTCAAAAACTTCTTCAATCCAATGATTTCTCATGCATTGCACATTTAAAAAAGGAAAGTTGATAATAAGACAATTACCAGAAAAATTAGAAATAAGTCAATCTCCTTTTTATAACAAATACATGGTGATATTTGTGGTCCAATACACCCATCATCTGGATCATTTAGATATTTCATGGTTTTAATTGATGCATCAACTAGGTGATTACATATTTGTTTATTATAAACTCGCAATAAGTCATTTGAAAAGTTATTAGCACAATTAATCAAGTTATGAACTCACTTCCCAGATTATCTAATTAAAAAAATTTGTCTTCATAATGCTACTCAATTTACATCTCATGCTTTACATGAGTACTATATATCAATTGGAATTGAAGTTGAACATTCACTAGCACATGTTCATACTCAAAATGGACTTGAAGAATCAATAATAAATCGTCTAAAACTGGTTGCAAGACCATTACTTATGAGAGATATTATTCTATTAGCTACTTGGGGATATGCAATTTTGCATGCTACAATATTTATTCGCATCAAGCCAACAAGTCATCACAACTATTCTATTATGCAGTTGGTTTTAGGCCAGTAGCCTAATACTTTTCATTTAACAATTTTAAGGTGTGGCGTATATGTTCTAACTTCCCCACCAAAAGGGACTATGATGAGTCCTTATAGAAAATTGAGAATATATGTTGGATATAATATTTCTCCATCAATAATAAAATATCTTGAACTTTCAACCTAAGACTGATTTACAATTCAATTTGCCGACTGTCATTTTGATGAATAAGTTTTTCGAACATTAGGGGGGAGAAAGAAAATAATTGAAAAAAAATATTGGTTGCATGAATTATCATTATCTCGTCTTGAAGCATGGTAGACCTGTTGGTTGCAAAGACACGCTTGAAGTGTTGCAAACTTATTGGTTTTAAAGATAAAAACTCTCGAATGAGAAAATGAGCTAAAATGCAAGATGATCTAATAAAAAATATGGAAATCCTAAAATATTTGTTTGAAAAAATTAATGATTCGGTTTTAGAAGAACCTCAAGTAGCTGAAGACAATAGTTTATGTATTTCTCAATCAAAAGAAGAATATATTAAAAGTGACATAACAAAACATATTCTTCTAAATTTTTTTTTCACTCATGATCTTCAAAGAAGTGGTGATATAGAGATCCAAAAGATTTGTTCATGTGACAATCTGATAGATTTATTTACAAAGTTTTAACCAAGGAGAACTTTTGAGCAATTAGTTCATAAGATTAGATTCTGTCATCTTAATAATATAAATTTACATGGAGTGAGAAATAGAAGATGTGATAAATAATATTATATCAGAGAATAAAGAATTATGTACTCTTTTTTCTTCGGTAGCTTTTTATCTCAAAGAATTTCTTCTACTAAAGTTTTAACTAGACACATTATTTAAATTGTATCATTTGGGTTACCTTTTGTACCCAGACTTAATAAGCTATGAATATTTGTTGTTCCAAGAATAGAGCTTCTTTTTCAAGTTGCAGCGGAGGTGAAACAAAGAAGAAGAAGATGGAACTTCTGATTTTGAAATCAAACTTACAAAAGTATTATTATTATAGATGTTCAAAATTAAATCTATATAAACTTTTATATTCCACATGAAACTTCTGGAATTCTATCTGTTATATATTTTTGGTAAGTCTATTTCAGAAGTTTTATTTCAGATTTGCGTAATAAATAGACTTTCAAAAGTTTAATTTCAAAATATATGAACAGACTTCCATAAGTTTCAGAATTACCAAAGTTAGATTTTAAAAGTTAATTCACTTCGTTTTTCCTAACTCTGTAATAATCAGACACAAAATAAGAACTTTAAGGAAAAAGTTACAAAATATTTAGGTAAATGTAGATGGCTTTTTCTGTAATAATCACTAAAAAAGTTCATAACTGATCCAGAAATACAAAATTTTAACTGATTATATACACGAATTTAGAAATTATTTTAGATGTTAAAGATTATTAATTTTAAATTATATTTTTTATTTTCATTAAATAAGTTTCTATTTTTTTTTTCAAAATTAAAGACCAAAATTAACTTCTTTAAATTTTTATTTTAATTTAAATTTTTATTATTTCAGTGACTAGTTTAAATTGAGAGACTATTAATCCGTTCTCTGAAAACAATTTTTCTAGTAAAATGGTAACAATTTGATTAATAGCTGAGTTTAACACTTTTGGATGATCTACAAACTTGATAAAATAGAATAAAATCATTATCAATGGTATTCTTACATAAATCATATTTATTATAATTTATAATAATAAGACACGCTGTAGTTTCTATTTTAAAACAAAATACTGATATATTTATATTTAGATATTAAATATTACTTAAATAATTTGAAATTGAATTTGATATATTATTTGAATTAATCATTAAAATTTTAAATAATGGTAACTAAAAATATATTTAGAACCAACATTTTAACTGAAAACTAATTTCAAAATAAATTTATTTGATAGTTAAATCTTGGCAAATCAATGTTAGTGACCGACTTAATGTCGATTCATAATAAAAATTATTTTATTTATCTATTTAAAAATTAATTATAATTTAATTATCAATATTTTATAATTTATAAATTAATATATAAATTAGTCACTGAAATAATTAATTATTTTTAATCATTAAAATTAATTATTGTTTAAGAATTATGTATATTTATCATTAGTACTTTCAAATAATAACAAAATATATATTGATTTATCATAAACAGTTGTTGTCTTATACTTTTTCTAATTTTCTTGTGGGTTACATCAAAATTTTAAAAGTAAACAAGCGAACAGAATTTTGATATTTTAGTCTTTGCAGAAATTACATGCAAAGACAAATGTTGGTGATAATTTAAAGTGAATATATCGTTTACACCTATAACGAGTTCTATCAGAATTTATAGGACCAGTTTTCTAAATATACAAATGAAAAATATTGCTGAAAAGTTGTTATGATTAATATATTTTTATTATAATAATAATCATATCAAAACTTTTAATCGTATTTATTATGTTTTATCATCATAAAAAATGTGGAGATATAATATTTGCACTACTTTCTCTTCGCTAAATCTATTTATCTAGAAGAATTAATATGTTTTAGTTTTTAAAATATATATTAATTGTATTCGATTTTCGCCTAAAAATATGTTTTCTAACCCTTTTAGTGGGTTAGAAAATGTCTTATCACGTTAAATTTGGAAATTGAAACAATTACATAGACTTTGAAAAGTCATTGCAAAAATTTCGTATATAAAGACAAGTTAAACTTTCACATTCGAGTGAAATCTCATTGTCATAGAGTGGAGGTGCGGATAAGAAAATGAAAGTGATAACAGACCCTATAAAACTTACAAAATGCTGTATTGATACATTCCCTCTAAACTTTGCAAGAGTTTTTGGTAAGATAAATATTTTAAGGTTAAATTATTTTTTTAATCCTAGTATTTGTTAAATGTCAAATTGGTCTTCTAATTTTTCATTGTCTCAATTTGATTTTTGTTTTTTTAAAAATGATTCAAGTTGGTTCTTAACGTTAATTTTGACCTAACAGTGTTAAAATCAATTGTACGTGTCAATTTCTGATTTTTAAAAAAAAATTTAAATTTTTTAAAATTTTGTTTGAATTTTTTTATTTTTTACCAGTGTCAATGTAAGGAGGGACAATATTGCTTCATTCGTACAAAAATTAGGATTAAATTGAAACTAAAAACAAATGTAGGGATCAAATTGAATCATTTTGACACGTGACACAATCATGAAGTGACACGTGTAAAAAATAAAAAATAAAAAATAAATTTAAAAACAAAATCAAAAGATTCAAAAAAAATTCAAAAAAATTCAAAAAATAATTAGAAATTAACACGTAATGTTGACTTTAATACCGTCTGATTAAACTAACGGTAAGAACTAAATTGAATATTTGTTTTAAAAAATAAGGACCAAATTGAAAAAAAAAAAAACTGACATTACTTGATAAATAGAACACAAAAAGTAATTTAACTATATTTTAATTTATAAAAACTATCGATTTTCACATTTTTAAGTTGACCATATAGCTAACATCTTTTTCAAAGCTAAATTTACGTTACTGGAAGAATCATATCCTACAACTAAATAAAAATTTACTTCATCCTCTCTGGATGAAGTGCTTGATGAAGACTCATCATTATCTTGCTAAGTTACGGGCTCTTATATGGTTGTGCCTCCTTTCTCAATTTTCCTGATACATGATGATAACTATAAGTACATGATGATAACTCAAAAATAATAGTACTCATTGTTTAATATAAATGTAAAATATACAAAATATACCGTGCAACTCTCAAGAATAGTATCCTATCACTGTCATCATATAGTGTCATTAAATAATGATTTTATATTATCATTAATTTAATTAAGTCAAATAAACAAATATATAATATATTATTTATTCTATGAAAAACAAGTTATTAATCACACTTATTTTAGCTACTGAAATACTTACATAGATTTTAGATATTTTATTGTGTTTTCATAAACTTTATATAAAGTTAAAATGTCAAGAAAAAGAGAGAGTTAATAGTTAAAAGAAGTATAGTTAGATTTTAAGGTGTACAACATATTCATAATAATGTGCTGAAATTTATTTATTTATTTATTATTGTTGAAAAAAATCATCATCAATTAAGAATATTACCGTTTTTATCCCCAAAAATCATCCTATTAACAGAGAAAAGATAAAAATAAAAAACAAGGAACATAATAATATAACTTGAAACCTCAAAATCAGATACAAAAACCACGATAATCAGAGAATAACACTAAGTAAAAATTTGTATAACACGTAAATTACCCTCCCATGCCCTTTGACCCCAAATACACCCACACTCTCCAAAGCAAAATTAAACCCAAACCTCACAACACTGTACTATAAGAGTATAAGAAAAGTCAAATACTTAAAGTGTGTTTGATCAGGGCAAAGAACATCATAGACTTAGAGCCTATTATTTAATCAAAAACGCCCACCCCTTGGTTATCCTAGGCGATGTGGGACTTTTCAAGACATGTTATTTTCATTAACTCAACATTCTCTACCTTGATTAAAATAAACACATCTTCATCGTCTATACTAGCAATCATACTCCACCATAAGGAGTATCACTTGGAATCAAGTTGTAAGATCCAGGAAATTCATACAATTAATAATTAATAAAGTACAAGTAATTGTGGGTTGAGAATAACCTAAGAGAATTTCTTGACAAGTCTTATATAAGAAATAGTACTAGCTTAAGTGGTTGATAGTACTTAGTTCTGTTGAGGGAAGTGTTGAATTTTATTTTACTGTTAAAGTGTGGGATTTTTGTGTGTTGTGCTGCGAAGGTGAATCAAAAAGTATTTAGGGTCTTGTAAATCATTTTTTTCCTTGAGGCTAGATGTAGTTTTCATAGATTGGTGGCATCTGCGGAGGTGTTGGTTAAAGAGAAATTGGGAGGTCATGAGTTAAAAGGGTCATGGGGTAAAATTAGGAAATTATTTAGGAGAATTGGATGCTCTGGAAGATAATTAAAAGGATTCAGGAGGTGAAATGAAATTTAGATTTAGCAAACCAAGGATGTATTACAAGAATTAAAATAAGATGTAAGTACTGTGCAATATTACCATTACTGTATACTTGTTTTATTTAGGAACGTAGAATTTAGGTTTATGGTTGAATTGGTTATAGTAATATTGTATTTTCTTTATTTGAATTTATAAAATTCTAGAGATAATTGGATGTGGTTCCTTATTTCATGAAATCTGAATGGGTTCCAGTAATTTAAAAGGCATGAGTTACTTTAAGAAGAAATGATTATATTATATTATAATAACAAATGTTCATTTAGGTGAAAATAAAAGTGAAAAATGGTATGATTTGTTATTTGGAGGAGTGATGAATCTGGTATATAATTATATTGTTAACCGAAATGATTGTGGTTAGATATTTATATAACCAATGTAATGGTATAAGCACGTGCCAATCAGGATTTTAATTAATGTAATTGGTTATGACTTTAGTATTATAATAATATAATATATAAGAAGCCGTGATGTTCATTTGATTTTTTTTGGTATTTGATTTTGTAGTATTAATAATTCTATGCATATAAATAGAGTTACGGCCACTGCAAAAGAATTTATTCGAATTGGGAAAAATTGTAGCAAGGCTTCAAAGTTTACGTGCTTAGTTGCGACAATTGTGTTTATATTTTTAGGTATATAATGGCAATAGGATGCTTGCAGGTTCGTTTTAAGTCTTGAACAGTCTACAAGTTAAATTATGGAATGTGCGAAAATAATTTTTTTTATATAAAGTAAAGTCAGTACAATGTGGTTGCTAAGGAAAATATTTGGTGTTGTTTTGGATGTATGTTGAATTGTAAAAATACGCACTTGGTATTCTAAGTGTGTAGAAATGATTGCTTAATGTGTTAGGATCAATTTTGCAGTGCCTAAACTAGTAGAATTTATTTTTACTGGTGTGGCGCCTCGCGACGGGTATGCTTCCGCCAGGTGATAAGTCACAAATAGAGGGGTCATTAGCGTGGTGCCTAGTGGTATAGGATTACTGCCATAAGGCTTGGAGCACAAGTTTGCTTGGCGACGCTTAGGCAACGTCAGGCCATAGTGCAGGGATAAGGATCCATTGCAGATGGATTTGCATGGATGGGTTTGATGACTTGGCCAGGGATATGCTGGATTAGTTACGAGGGGGGAGGTTCATAACAGAGATTTGAGATGCGTGGTTGATGCGGGCGGGGAGGTCCGTATCTATCGTACTCTTGTGTGGGGATATGAGCGGGTAGGTTCATATGTTCCGTGATCACACTTGAGACTACTATGAGCGGGGAGGTTCATAGTCGGTGTTCACGCATGTTGGACTACGAGCAGGCAGGTTCGTAGAGTTGGACTACGGGCGGGGAGGTCCGTAGAGTTGGACCACGAGCGGGTAGGTTTGTGGGAGCATGATAATCCCTAAGGACCAAGGCTGTGAATGGATCTTTCTCATATAGGTTATGAGATTGGGGGTATAATGTTATAAAAAGGTCAATAAACTAAAATTGGCTAAGTTAGATTGGGTGAGGGTCAATTCTTATTATCTTATTGTTTGTATTATTTTTCTTTCTCAGCTCACCCTTCTTGTTTGTTTGTTTGTGTTTGGCGATGATCACGTGACTTGTTACGTGGGAGCATATGTGAGTTCAGGTGAGAACGCTGATGCTTAGCGATAGAGTGGGGCTGACGATGGGAGATTTTTTGTTATATTTTATTTTCCTGCATTTTGTAATAGACATTATGATGCTTTTATCTATTACGAACATGTAATAAAGATAGAGTAGTATGATTGGATTATCGCGAGAAAAGTTTTAAATTTTCCCGCGCTTGAGAACTTTATATAATGTCTGAATTTCCAAAAGAAAGATTGTGAAATATGCTTTATCTAGTAATATTCATTTGGGGTGTTACATTGTTGTCCCAAGAATTTTCACTTGGAGTCAAACCATCCCAAGAATTTCTACTCAGAATCAAACCATCCCAAGAATTTCCACTCGGAATCAAACCGTCCCAAGAATTTTCACTTGGAAACAAACCATCCCAAGAATTTCCACTCGGAATCAAACCATCCTAAGAATTTCCACTTGGAATTAAACCATCCGAAGAATTTTCACTTGGAATCAAACCCATGCTAAGAATTTTCATTTGGTATCAAACCATCCCAAGAATTTCCATTTGGAATTAAACCATCCCAAGAATTTTCACTTGGAATCAAACCATTCCAAGAATTTCCACTTCGAATTAAGTCGTCCCAAGAATTTTCATCCACCTTGCATCAATGCTAACCAATGCCCGTGTATAATCACCACAGGCCTTGCATAAATATTAGCCAATGCTCGCGCATAAACACCATACACCTTTCGTCGAAACCATGCCGCAACCTACAATGCAAAACCACCGAACATTGCGAAAAGCCACAAATCGAATATTCACACTTCGCAGCCACCGTGTGGTTTTATTCCCTCGCCAGAGACGCAACACCTGCCAACGTAACACCACCATGGCACCACGATATATTGCCGACAACAAAGCACCGACAACGATCCTTCCATCAAATTTCTCAATTTCTCATTACAACTTTAGCAACCAAAAGATGATTCTCCAACAACAAGGAATTAATCTTTTCTGATGTGGAAGATCAGATTACGCTGCAACCTCAAAGCATATTAAGAAAAAAATCCTTTCGAACGATAGCTCTTGATACCACTACTGGGACAAATGCATCATCAATTAAGAACATTACCGTTTTTACCCCCAAAAATCACCCTATTAGTAGAAAAATAAGATAAAAACAAGGAACATGAAACCCCAAAATCGAAGAAAAATCACGACCATCAAAGAGTAACACTATGTGAAAATTTGTTCAACACATAAACTACCCTCCCATGCCTTTTGACTCCAAGTACACCCACACTCTCCAAAGCAAGAATTAAACCAAACCTCACAACACTCTATTACAAGAGTATAAGAAAACTCAAATACAAGTTTAAAAGTGTGTTTGATTGGGATAATTATATAATCACTAACCCCCACCCCTTAGTTATCCTAAGTGATATGAGACTTTTCAAGACATATATTATTGTCATCCACCCAACAATTATAATACTATAATTATAATATTATTAATAGTATTTTTAGGTGATTTACGAATTTATTTGATTGTAAATTATTACTAGTATTTTTTTAGGTGTTTTACGAATTTATTAATTTCATATTGACTTAATTAAATAAAGAAAAAAACTATATATTTATCTATGGGCTATCAATTTATTATGTATTTTATAAAATACATTATTTTGCATAAAGTTTTTAAGGAAATAAAAAGACAGAAACAATGTGTCTTTTGAAAAAAAAAAAAGCTGTCAAGAAAAAACAAAGTAACCATTTTGTCAATCCACCAGAAAAGGGTTGGAGAAGGTGCTAATATCTTTTTTATCCTTTCTATTGTTTAATTATTGCGTTGTTATCCACCTTATCAAGGGAAGAGAAGGTTTTATATTAATCTTTGGATACACAATAGAAGTTATAATATACTATGTGTGGTAATTCATTTCCACATTAGTTCTCAACCAGAGTTTCTTATTTTAGAGAAACTGTTTCAGAGGCTGCTCCACCTTTTCTTGCATTATATATTATGACCCAATAAACTCCTCAATAAGTCATAGCTATGTGTGCAGAGATGACAAAATATGAACTGTTGTGTACACCAATTCCGTATATAACCAATCCTTCATGCTTCTGCCTTTCACACTTTCACCACTAAGAATAAACTTTCACAGTTCAAGATCAGTGTTATACTCTTATTTCATACCACCACAAATATAATGACTACTTTTCTGGAACCATTTTATGCACTTCTCCTGCTTCTCATGCATGCTGCAGGACCTACTCTCGGATTCAACAATAGCACAGAAATAAAGTGCATTGAGAGGGAGAGACAAGCACTCCTCAGCTTCAAACTTAGCCTCGTAGATGGCTATGGCATGCTGTCTACATGGAGGGATGATGAAAACAGTAGAGATTGTTGCAAATGGAAAGGCATTCAATGTGACCATCAAACAGGTCATGTAATCATCCTTCATCTCCGTGGTTCGGATACAGAATATTTGAGAGGTGCACTCAATATCAGTTCATTGTTTCCTTTGCAAAATATTCGATATTTAGATCTCAGCTACAACTTTTTTATAGGGAGTCACATCCCACAACTCATCGGCTCACTTACCAACTTAAGATATCTCAATCTCTCCTGTTTCCTTTTTAGTGGCAGCATTCCAATCCAACTTGGAAACCTTACACATTTATTGTCTCTGGATTTAAGTCAGAATTTTCTTCTTCGCGGAGAAATCCCATATCAACTTGGAAGCCTTACAAATTTAAGGTATCTAGATCTCAGTGAAAATAATCTTGATGAGAAAATCCCTTCTCAACTTGGAAATTTGTCACAGTTGAAGTACCTTGAACTTAGTCAAAATGCCTTTTCTGGAACATTGTCTTTCCAGGTTGGCAATTTTCCTTTCTTGCACACTTAGACTTGCTGGTGATTTTGATGTCAAACCCGAGGATGCAAAGTGGTTGTCTAATCTCAGTTCCCTAAGACATCTAGCCTTCAATGGTTTACATAACCCTCACTGGTTGCAAATGATTCATAGTCCAAATTTAAAATAGTTGAGGCTAGTTGACTGTTCTCTTTCAGATACCCATATTCAATCTCTGTTTTATTCACCTTCCAACTTTTCCAGTTCCCTAACCATCCTTGATCTTTCTTCTAATATGCTCACATCCTCATCATTTCAGTTGTTGTCTAACTTTAGCCTTAACCTTCAAGAGCTTTATCTTTCTCAAATAACATTGTTTTCTCATCTCCGGTCTTCTCAAGTTTTCCTTCTCTTGTGATCCTTGACCTTTCTTATAATAATATGACATCATTTGTCTTTCAGGGTAGTTTCAACTTCAGTTCAAAACTTCAAAATCTTAATTTGCGAAATTGTAGTCTCAGGGATGGTAGTTTTCTCATATCTGACATTTCAATTACGAATTCTTCATCTTCTCTTGCCTCGCTTGATCTCTCCTCAAATCTGTTAAAATCATCATCCATATTTTACTGGCTCTTCAACTCCACTACCAATCTTCGTACTATTGACCTTTATGAAAACGTGTTGGAAGGTCCCATTCCAGATGGATTTGGGAAAGTAATGAACTCTCTTAAAGTTCTTGACCTCTATGGTAACAAACTGCAAGGCGAGATTCCATCTTTCTTTGGGAACATCTACGCATTGCAAAGTTTAGACCTCTCACATAACAAGTTGAGTGGAAAAATTTCTAGCTTGTTTCAAAATTCTTCATGGGGCAACACACAAGTTTTTCAGAGTTTGTATTTATCTGATAACCAGATTACTGGCATCCTACCTATCAGCATTGGATTACTATCTGAGTTGGAGGACTTGTACTTGGATGGAAATTGCTTGGAGGGTGACGTCACTGAATCCCATCTTTCCGGTTTTTCCAAATTAAGGTACTTATCTTTGTCAGATAACTCTCTGTCTCTAAAAATAGTCCCTAGTTGGGTTCCTCCTTTCCAATTATATTTTTTGACACTAAGATCTTGCATGTTGGGCCCCACCTTTCCTAGTTGGCTCCAGACTCAACGCTCTTTATTTCATCTGGATATTTCTGAGAATAGGCTTAATGGTTCAGTACCAAAATGGTTTTGGAACAACTTGCATAATGTGGGATATTTGGATATGTCTAAGAATAATCTCAGTGGTGTAATTCCTAATATTATATCATTGAGGCTTTTCAATAGACCGTCCACATTTCTGAATTCAAATAATTTTGAAGGCGAAATTCCGCAATTTTTACTACAAGCTTCAGACCTAACGCTTTCTCACAATAAATTTTCAGATCTGTTTTCATTCATATGTGACCAACACACATATGCAATGGCCACTTTGGATTTATCAAACAATCAATTAAAGGGACAACTCCCATACTGTTGGAAATCTGTTGATATGTTACTGTTTATTGATTTAAGCAACAATAAATTGTCAGGGAAGATTCCTGTGTCCATGGGCAGCCTTGTTAAATTGGAAGTCTTGGTTTTACGAGACAATAACCTAATGGGTGAATTAGCTTCCACTTTGAAGAATTGCAGCAATTTAATTATGTTGGATGTGGCTGAAAACATGTTTTCTGGCACCATACCATCATGGATCGGAGAAAGTATGCAACAATTGATAATCTTGAACATGCGAGGGAATCACTTCTCTGGACATCTTCCTATTCAACTTTGTTATTTGAAGCACATTCAATTCTTGGATCTTTCAAGAAATATGTTATCAAAAGGAATTCCATCATGCTTAAACAATTTGACTGCAATGTCTGAAAAGAGTATCAACACAAGTGACACTCTAAATCGTATATATTCGATGGATATCATCACTTATATCCAAATTTATGGCGCTTATGGTCACAAAAGTTACACCCTTAACATAAGCTTGGTGTGGAAAGGTGTGGAACAGGGGTTCAAGAATCCAGAGTTACTGCTTAAGAGCATTGACATTTCAAGTAATAATTTAACTGGTGAAATACCGAAGGAGATTGGATATTTGGTTGGGCTAGTTTCTCTGAATTTATCCAGAAATAATCTGAGAGGAGAAATTCCTTGTGGGATTGGGAGTTTAAGATCACTAGACTCCCTTGATTTATCAAGAAATCATATCACTGGGAAAATTCCTTCTTCTCTTCATGAAATTGACGGTCTGGCCAAACTAGACTTGTCACACAACTATCTTTCAGGAAGAATTCCACGGGGAAGACATTTTGAAACCTTTGATGGCTCTAGTTTTGAAGAAAACATTGATCTTTGTGGTGTACAACTCAAAAAAAGTTGTCCTGGAGATCAAACAATAAAAAAGATTTCAAAAGCTGAAGCAATCAATGATGTTGAAGATAGTGGTTTCTATGAGGCATTATACATGAGCATGGGGATTGGATACTTCACTGGATTTTGGAGCTTAGTAGGGCCAATGCTACTTTGGCGTTCTTGGAGAAATGCTTATATGAGATTCCTAAATAAATTGACAAAATATATATGATCAGTTGTATTCAATGTGAGGACAAAAAGGTATGCTTGTATCTTCTCCTTTTTCAAATTCATGATTTATCTCCTGCCTTAATTGAATGTATTATGTTATAGGTAGGGATGGAAACGGGTCGGGTCGGACACGGATAGTGCTTATCCGCAATTCGACTCGCAAAAAAAAATCTGTTCATTACCCGTCCGTTTATCTGTCGGGTATCCGCTTAAAAAATACCCGCGGATAATTTTAAAACCACGTGGATATCCGATACTCGTAAATATTTTAAAAAAAATATATTTTATAAATTTTTTAATATAAAATTATTAAAATAAAATATTAACAAAATAAAATTTTAATTATAATTAAATTTGACATAATAAAATATACTGTTAATTTTAATTAATTTAATTAAATTTAACTTAATAAAATATAATTTTAATTTTAATTTTAATTTTTTGTAGGTAACGGGTACCCGCGGATACGAATAGTATGATACCCGTACCCGACCTGTTTATAAGCGAATATTAAAATACCTGTTACCCGCTACCTGCAGGTAATAAATACCCGCGATAGTAACTATCCGTCACGGATTTTATCTGCGAATATCTGCGGAGGCGAGTATTTTTGCCATCCCTAGTTATAGGCATAAAAATATGAAGTCCCCGAGCCAGAACATTCCATATGTCATCTCCTCTGTTGTCCCTATTTAACCTGATGTTTAAGTATTAATCCGATATGAATAATTTCTCCTTTAATATTATTCAGAATAATTTAAATATCTTAATGACGATACATAATTTGTTCATAAAATATACTTAATAGCAAATAGGTAGATACAATTAGATGAAGACTTCTAAGATGATAGATTTTTTAATCAATTTGGGTTTATTTGCTTTTGAAGTATCGGGGTTGCTTTTTTAAAAAATTACCAAAAGGATGGCACGACTTCATTATTAATAAGTTATTTCCATCATTGACGATTTCTTACAAAGTCGTTGTACATAGTATGACTTCAATATTAATGTTGAAGTCATATTATTCAATAACAACTTTCATTATGCTTATACTAAAAGTAGTGTATTGGTTAGACGAATTTTTTAAAAACAAAATTACACTGAAATTGTGTAAGGATTAGAAGACTTCTACTATAAGCATTTTCGTATTTTTATTGTTTTAGTTTTACGGAAGTCGTGAAGTTATTACATGACTTCAATTTTTCCAAAACTCTTTTAATGCTTTTCAATTTTTACACAATCACCTTTTTCTTATTTTTAAATATTTGTTTAAATAATTTATTAATCAAATAATAAATAAACAGGATACAATTGGATGGAGACTATAAGAAGATACCATCAACCCTCAAATCTAACACTACATAGTCCCAGTCTCATGCTCTGAACTTAAAGGCTTAAAGGCTGAACATAAAGTTTGTTTACGATTTTTCACTACATATATCACAACTCATTTATTTTAAGGTTAAATCATTTCGTCCGTTTTCATTTTTAAAGTGAAATTTTAAGTAGGTTCATTTCTTTTATGTATTTCAATTTGACTCTTATTTTGAAAATTTTGATACAATAAAATTATTTATGTTAGTACTCTATTAACAACATTAAAGAGATAACACATGACACTTCAAGATTTTTTATTTTATTTTTGGTTTTGATTTTCTTTTTTAATTTTTTTGAAAAAAAAATTGATATGTATCAAGCTGACGTCGAGTCACGTAACAGTGGTAGTGTGATGTGGCGGTAACTAAATACCATCGCTTTAGTCTCAATTTGATTTCTGTATTTTTATTTTGTCTCAATTCAGTTCCAATTACTTCTTTTAAAATTAAACAATTTTGTCTCCTTCAAATTAAAATCAAATTTAATTTTTATATAACTATTATGCAAACATTTTTATTAAAATTTACTTTTTTATTAATATTTTTAACAAGATTAAGTTTATTTAAATTTATATTTTACATTGAATTTTATTTAAAATTATTTTAAAGTTAACAAAAAGTAATAATAGAAAAAAAATTAAAATTAAATTCATCTAACAAATATGCTAAAATTTTATGTTGTTTGTTCTCTTCTTTTGCAATGATCATCTATATTAGTATTTGCAATGATCACCTACATTACTGTACGCAGAGAGAGAGGAAGCATGTGGTGGTGTGCCTATGGAGGAAGATGATGTCGCTATCTTCATGCTATCGTTTAGTTTTTGTTGTCAATCTTTTGAGAGACTTTTGAATTTATTCTTTTTAATACTGAAAAACAATTTCTTCAATTTTTGAATTAATTAACAATGTTCTTTGTTGATGCTGTGAGATGAGATTTTTGCAAAGATATATAAAATAGATATAGGGATAAAAGGAAACACCCAAATTTATATTGGTTCGATTCTAACGAATCTACATCCAATTTTCTTTCTAAGCAACCTGAGCTAGAAGATTTCCACAATATCAAAGAGTTTACAAGATCAAGAACTTGATAACCTATCAAGACCCACACTATAATTCAATGCTACACACAATTGCATAAGCACTATCACCTGCATAGTGATGACAAAATAAGGAATTTAGAAATGCAAAAAAAATAATAAAAGAAACGAGTACACCTGAAGTGTAGTTGTTATAAGACAACCCTATTGCCAAGCAAGAAGACTTAAGATAAAATTCATCTTGATTAATTCTTGATAAACTTCTAAAAACCAAGTAAAGATCTCTCCAAGAATGCAAAAACTCTTCTATCTCAATAATCCAGTGCTTAGATTTCAAAAACATATATTTAAAATGTGAATGAAGCTTGTACAAATATAATACACCAACTGCGTTCCAACTTCTTAATGATAATTGAATGCTTCATTGAGGACGCTCAATGATCAAAATGTCGTCAGGAATCTATACTGTTCATGCATAAGAAATCTATCCTGTTCATGCATCAGGAATCTGCATTATGCTCTTCATCTCAATTCTAGAACTCCTCGAAAGCCAATAGCATGGTTAATTTATTTGAAATAAAATAATGAGTGTAATTATGTAAAATCACCATGATCACTCTCCAATATCTGCATGCCAGAGAGATGAAAGCAAATCCCGAATCCCTCAAATCATTGCTGTTTTTCGCTTTTAAATCAATGAAAAAGAACACAAATATTCCCTACATTCATCGCTTATTATCATTCGTGCATAGAGATGGCAAATAAACCCATCCTCGTGGGTATTGCCCGAACTCGTTCCTGTTTTAACGGGGAATCCCCGCATTAACTGGGTATGGGTATGGGTATGGGGAATCCCCGACTTTCTCAATTGGGTATGGGGATGTACATATCCCCGCCATAACACCTGTCCCCGTTATATCTCCGTCTCCGTTTAAATTATTAAAATATTCATGATTAATTAAGTAATTATATATATATATATATATATATTTTTTTTTTTTTTCTATTTTTTTTTCTTCTAATTATTTGATTTGTCATGAAACTCATTCACATCTTCAATATATTTTTCATCTTATCATAACCTTTATGTAATTATGTCAAAATGATGTATGTGAATTAAAAAAAAATTATGTCTCACATTTGAATATTTTTATTATTTTTTAATATTTTTATTTATTGTATATTTTCCTTTCACATGAGAATGTTTAATACTCTCATTTTAAGTGTTTAATAGCATAAAACTTTCATTTACTAGGTAATATAAAAAAAATTATTTACTTATTGTTATTAATTTTTGTTTCATTTGAAGAACTTTGTTTCGCTAAAATAATTTTCGTTATTTCTCAACCATTGAGTATATATGTTGATATTTGAAAAGTTTTCTTAGATCTCTAAGGTATTTTTGATCTTATCATACCCTTACTTATACATTTGTTTTTCTTTGTGTGATTTCTTTCGATAGTCTCCCAAATTGTTTCTAAGACACACATTTGTTAATTTTTTAATATTTTTATTTGTTGTTTATTTTAATCATGTACAATATTATTTTGATATATTTTATCTAATTATTTTTATTTTTTAACTCATTATCAATCATAGTGTAATTTTTCACTATAATTGTATAAATAACGTTTATTTACTATAATATAAAAATTTAATGTAATTGCCATGATTTTTTTTTTACCATCATCCAACATACATTGAAGTTCAAAAGGTATAAGATCTATGTCAAAATTTTATTATTATGTTTATTATTTGTTCTTTGCTTAATCAAGTGATGTATTATAACTTTTATTAGTGTATAAAAAAGAGATTCATTAAAATTTTAAAAATTGAAGTAAACAAACATTTAAAATATATTTTAATTTGAATATTTGTTTTCCTTTTATATTTTTTTAAAAATATTTTTAAATTATATCAACTAGGTTTTTGCAGTTTGCAAATTTAATAAATGTTTTGGTTTTGATGAAATTTTATTTGGTATTCTAATATAAAATGTAAACAATTATAATTTATTTCAAAGTATTTGATATCAAAGAATCCTCCTATATGCGTTGTTCACGGTGGTGGTTAACTGGTGCAGGTTCGTGATTGCGCGTTGCAGAGAAGCTTCAATGGTGGTTGTTCTGGTTCGCGGGATGGTTGGTGCGTGAGGAAGCTTCGCGTTTCCGTTGCCGAAACTCACGGTGGTGATGGGTGACGCCACTACAGTTGCGTTCGTGTGCGAGGAAGATGGTGGCGCTAGTACGTTTTTGTTGTAGGTGCGGTGGCTCTGTTGCCTTAATGTGAAGCTGGTTGGATGCGTTGCAGGTGCTGCGACTGTTCCAAATCCAATGGCTTTTTCCGGCATTGGATGCGTTTTCTGGCGCTCTAGTTCGTGGGTGCAGTTTTATGGCTTCGGTTCTATTTTGACCTGAGGCAAAAATGGAACACTATGACTTCGGGTAACAACCGAGGCCAAAAGGAGTGTCTTTTGGCCTCATCCCCATATGCCTCGGTTCCAGACCCGAGGCAAAATGAGGAAAATAACCGGGACAAAAAGCCCTTACTGTACTGGTGTTTAGTAAAATGAAATTTGTTCTCAAGTATTTTCTTGAAAACCATATTAGGGCTTGACTAAATTTCAATAAGATGTTGTTGATACCAATTGTTAAATTTAGGGTTTGAGTTTAAGAGAGGGAACACAATGAATTGAACTAATTCCAATTTTTGAAATAATATAACAAATGGTTCTCTCCTGCTTACGTATTCAAGCCAAAAAATCAACACAAATCACAGCCAGACTCATTCTTATACAATCAGAGTCATCAAACGTGCATCTTAAACATAAAATAGAGCCAAAACATACAAGATACTTCAAGAAAACGTGAAAACTCTATCTTCCCTTACCTTGACAAAAGCTACTGTGAGGGGGAACCTTAAGAGGAAGGAACACCAAAACCTGGAACTGCTTAAGAAGCTGAAAACAGAACATAGGAGGACGAAAAGGAAACTAGTTCAGAGTTGAACATGGAACTAAAGCTTAGGGACAAAAAATGAAAATGGAACAAAAGTTGGAGATTTACTTACTTGGAAGAAAAACGTTCGATGAGCTCGAAGTAGGAGCTCACACTAGCCCTAACTTAGCTTCTTTTTGAATAAGTAGAAGCAATTGAGTTAGAGAGGAAAAAAAGAACTGTGAAGAGTATAGATATTTGGAGGATGAGCTATGGTAGAAAATCTAAACAATTTTTCTGAAAATACCAAAAGCTAAAAGACTGACTTGACTTATCACTTGACCTAGACCAAATTAAGGGATAAAAAGTGGATCTCACATCATATTTTATTTTACGTTTTTTTCATAAAATTTATGTAAAAAAAGTATGTTAAGGAAAAAAATAAAAACCATTATGTAAAATATGTTTAAAATTTCATGAGTAAAGAATATTATTTAAAATATTGAATTATCAATATATATAATGAATTCAAGAGTCTTGAAATATTGAATTTTAATTGAAATATTATATATATATATATATATATATATATATATATAATATTTTAATTAAAAAAGTGGCCTACAATAATTTATTCTATAATGAAGATATTACACATTTTCAATCCTGACCACTAGATTAAAGAATATAAGAAGGTATTACTTGTACCAAGATAAGTGTATGAATTGAAATGACAAACACAAAAAATGAAATTTTATAAAAGAAATAATAATCACCTAATTATCATTTGCGTGCAAGGAATGCAATCACATCAAATTTAAAAGTTTTTTGTAATCAAGCATTTCTTAGAAAGGGACATTTTCAAAACGTACTCTAAGGTGAACCACACATGTCATCTAGTGACCTTTTTTGATAATGTAATTAAAAAGACTAGGTTGCTATTTTTTTTTTTTCAAAAAATGCTCTTGATAATTTAAAAAAGAAAGCAGTTGATTGGTTGTATACTTTATAAGAAAGTTAGAAATGATCTCAGATAATAAAAAGTATAAATAAGTATTAGCATAAACAAGAGAGAAAGAAAAACGAATTTAAATTGAATACCACCAAAGGGTAGTTAAGGAAATAAAGTATATACACGTTAATCCGTTGGACACACTATCAGCCATATATATAAATCCTATTGGTTGGTTTTGCCATGAATAGTTAAGAACCTCTGTTTTAGTGTTACTTGTTTGATATCAGCTACTACATAATGTGTAGTTATTATCTGAAACTGTTTTATGCACTTCTTCTGCTGTTGTTGCATGCTGCAGGACCCATTCTCGGGTTCAACAATAGCGCAGAAATAAAGTGCATAGAGAGGGAGAGACAGGCACTTTTTAACTTCAAACATGGCCTCATAGATGCCTATGGCATGCTGTCTACATGGAGGGATGATGAAAACAGTAGAGATTGTTGCAAATGGAAAGGCATTCACTGTGACCATCAAACACCTCATGTAACCATCCTTCGTCTCCCATGGAAAGGCATTCATATTTCCAAGTTGGCTTCAGACTCAAAGTTCCTTAAGGCTGCTTGATATTTCTAATAACAAGCTTAATGATTCCGAACCAGACTGGTTTTGGAACAGCTTGCAAAATATTGGAAGGTTAGATATGTCTTACAATAATCTCATTGGTGCAATTCCCAGTATATCGTTGAAGCTTCTTCACAAACCGTTGATATTTCTGCACTCAAACCAATTTGAAGGCGAAATTCCACCCTTTTTAGTGCAAGCTTCAAAGCTCAAGCTCTCCAAAAATAATTTTTCAAATTTGTTTTCATTCCTCTGTGATCAAAGAACATATGCGAATTTGGCCTCTTTAGATTTATCAAACAATCAGATGAAGGGAAAGCTGCCAAACTGTTGGAAATACGTTGATCGATTATTGTTTCTTGATTTAAGCAACAATAAATTGTCAGGAAACATTCCTGTGTCCATGGGCAGCCTTGTTAAATTGGAAGTCTTGGTTTTACGAAACAATAACCTAATGGGTGAATTACCTTCCACTTTGAAGAACTGCAGCAATTTAATTATGGTGGATGTGAGTAAAAATATGTTGTCTGGTCCAATACCATCATGGATTGGAGAAAGTATGCAGCAATTGATAATCTTGAACATGCGAGGGAATCACTTCAGTGGACACCTTCCAGTTAATCTCTGTTATTTGAAGCATATTCATTCGTTGGATCTTTCAAGGAATTACTTATCGAGAGGTATTCCAACATGCTTAAAGAATTTGACAGCAATGTCTGAAAAGATCATCAACAGAGGTGCAATTCTAAATCAGATATATTGGTCTATCAATCTTACTTACCATGAACCTTATCATTCTTTTGCATCCAATTATGATAATTATACACTTAAAATAACATGTATGTGGAAAGGTGTGGAACTGTGGTTTTTGGATCCAGAGTTACAACTTAAGAGCATTGACCTTTCAAGTAATAATTTAACATGTGAAATACCAAAAGAGATTGGATATTTGGCTGGGCTAGTTTCTCTAAATTTATCCCGAAATTATCTAAGCGGAGAAATTCCTTCTGAGATGGGAAATTTAAGTTCTCTTTCTCAAATTGATGATCTAGGCAAGTTAGATTTATCACGCAACTCTCTTTCGGGAAGAATCCCACGAGGAAGACATTTTGAAACCTTTGAAGGCTATAGTTTTGAAGGAAACAGAGATCTTTGTGGTGAACAACTCAACAAAAGTTGTCCTGGAGATGGAGATCAAACGACAGTAAAGTTCCCAGAAGTTGAAACAATCAATGGTGATGAAGACAGTGTCTTTTACGAGGCATTATACATGAGCATGGGAATAGGATTCTTTACTGGATTTTGGGGCTTATTAGGGCCAATACTACTTTGGCATCCTTGGAGAAAGCATTACATGAGATTTGTGAACAGACTGATAAATTATATATGTGAATGGTTATAGGGAATGCAACAAAGTAGTCCTCGTAGTTCAAAGGCAAGAAGGTATGTTGCAGCTTCCTTATGATATTTCTTATTTTTATTATTAATGACTGAACTAAATTCTTGAAAAAAAAATCTCTTACACTTGATTAGTACCATTGGAAAACATGGTTAACAGAAAACCTTAGTCTTTAAGCATATAATCAGATAACGAAATTAACCCTAAAGTATGAAAGAGTTAGATACTAAATAAGTAGAAGAATTAGTCCTTAATTTGTCGTTAAAGGATTTCTGAGAAACAAAAACGAAAGAGTTCATGTTATTAGCTGAGATGGTGATTCCAAAATCCTGTAACTTCAAAACTCCTACATATATTTAAATATATTATGTCTTTTTCTTGTAATGCACCGAATTAATTTTTGTTTAAAAAAAGAATGCATGTGTTGCAGATGCTCTACACGCTTCGGATTAGGGAGGAAATCAATGTTGGGTTGCACAAGGGCAAAATATTTATTTAGTTTTGTCGTTACAATATTTTGTTATGTAAGAAATCAATTGAAAAATCTTGTTTCCAGAAACTTGTTATGATTTGGTTGTATTTTATGATATAATATATTGTAATGTTGTTTCATGTCCAATTACTGCTTATATGTGTGACATCCGATAATTCATCTTCAGCATTGTTTTTTTTGTTACTTCTTATTTTTAAGAACTTAGAACTTTGAAGTTGTTATGAAATAAATCGAATAACAGATAGAATAATAGATAATAGAGAAGAAACAATAGAGAATAGAGAATAGGGAGCAACTGTGTCTTATTATTGATAGGAAGAGTCTTATTTATAGATATAACATGTACTCCATAAAGAAAACAAATCAAAACGTAGTTAATATAAATATTTACATAAAGAATAATGAAATCATATGATTATCAATCATATGAGTAAATGTATCAAATCAATGGACAATCATTAATTCATTAATTCATAACATTCCCCATTGATTTTCCATTGATAAAAGAATGTGTCTCGTTAAAACCTTACTAGGAAAAATCCAACCCTTTGGGATAAAAAAAAACTAGTGAAGGAAAAAGAGTACAACATTCTGTATTCTTTAATACAATATTGTTCATCACATATTATATTTCTCCCCCTTATGTAAACTTACATCATTAAGGTGACGGGGTCCGAACTCGTGAATCATTTGCTCAAAAGTTCTTCTTGACAAAAACTTCATAAATAGACCTTCCATATTTTCACATGAATGAATTTTTGGATATCTATATCATCCTTTCAATTGAACAATACATTATTGTCTTCATATATGGTTGTTGATTCCATCTTTGTCAGGGATAGTCACAAGTTTCTTGCACATGTTGAATTATAGACTTTAACCAAACATATTCACAACTTTCCTCGTAATTCTGTATGATTAGACGATATTGCTACTATGGTTTGTTTCATATACCTTCATGAAACCATTGTGCTACCACATGTAAACAAACATATTGTTTGTGATCAACCATTGTGACATTGTGAGAATATGTAAAATAACATGCATATACATAACCCATTGGTCTGAATCTGAATCATTTGGATGTAGTACCCTTAAAGTAACGAAGTATATGTTTTACTCCAAACACTTTTCTTCTTGTAGTTGAAGAACTATATCTTGCTTAACAAATTTACAGCAAATGCAATATTAGATCGAGTATAATTAGCAAAATATATTAGTGTTTCTATGACACTAAGACATGGTGCTTCTGGACCAAGAAAATCTTCATCATTTTCTTGAGGTCTAAGAAGAGTCTTTATCAACATCTAATGACCTCACAACTATTGGAGTGCATAATAGACATGAGTTGTCCATTTAGAACATTTTAAGCACCTTAATTATATAAGCTTCTTGACGTATAAAAACACCTTTATTTAAATACTCAATTTCTAATTTCTAATTTCAAATAAGACTTTGCCCTTCAAAGATCATTCATCTCAAATTATTTCTTTGAGTAATCAATTGCCTTTGTGAGCTCATTAGGAGTTCCAACGATGTTTATTATGGCAAATTTATTTTTGGATCTTTTTATATAAATACAAGAACAAATAAGATCATTTTTATATCCTTCTTTTAATAAGTACTCAATAAAGATCATTTTTATATGCTTCTTTTAATAAGTACTCAATAAGACGGTTATGTCACACACGTCCTGATTGCTTTAATCAATAAAAGAACATGTTCAATTTTATTGAATAACCCTCTTTAGAATTTGTCTTGTTGGGCAAATAAAATCTTTTAGGGATTTTCATATAAATATGATTTTCAAAAGAACCGTACGAATAGGTTGTAACATCATCCATTAGATGTAAATGCAAACCTTGTTGTGCAACTAGGATAATCAAATATTGCAATGTTGTTGCATCCAATACTAGTGAATATGTTTTTTTCACAAATCAATACAAGGTTTTGTGAACAACCTTAAGGAGCCAAATGCTTTGTATCTAACAATTTCATCATTCTTAATTTGATTTTTACACAAAAATCCATATGTACCCAACGGGTTTCACAATTCCAGGTGTGCGAACTATACGTCCAAAAATCTTTCGTTTAGTAAGTAAATATAATTATGCTTCTTTGCATATTTTCATTTTGACCAATATTTTCTTTATCGACAATCTTCAATGATCATTGCTTATTGATCCTTATTGTCATTCATAGCATTCATCGCTATGTTATAAGTAAAAGTCTCGTCAATGTTAACTTCATTTTGGTTCCATATTATATGATTCATGACATAATTTATTAAGATCTCATCGTTTTCAACAATTTCAACCTTTTCGATTAGGTCATTTTGCATTTTAGCTCACTTTCTCATTCAAGAGTTTTTATCTTTAGAACCAATAGGTCTACCATGCTTCAAACATGTCTTTGGAACTAATATACGTGTAGTATAAACCATAAGTGAATGTTGATAATTTCTCCAATATACATTTTTTTTAAACTCAATCGTAGAGATATAAAGATATTTCATATCTTTTTCATTGTTTGTCTCAATATAATATTCATTTAGACAAATATCCTTGAAAGTCAATAAATTTTTATTCAACTTCTTGGTAGAAGAATAATAGTTCTTCTAGAGTCTTCAAATATATTTGTAGTACTATAAATAATACTAACATTGATGTCTCGTATTATCAAACAAGAGAAAATTTTATTACTCTTGAGAATTGTATAAGTTGTTACACTATAATTAAGACACATATCCTTTGATACTAGTGCAAACATTCGTTTTTCATATAAACGTAAATATTAATATGAGATTTTTTTTAAACACTTTCATAATCAATGAGGTGATTAATGCTTTCATTTGCTTTAGCAAAGAAAATAATAATATCAAGATGAGTAGCATCCATATGGCCATAATCAGAATCACCATCTTCATAAGTAAAGTGTGTTCCTGTGTTCTTCTCGTTATTTATAAGATGCTTTGGTGTACAATAAGTACAACTCAAATGGCCTTTACCACCGTAATGCTAATATATACTTTCATCTTTTTGTGAATATTTTCGCATTTTCCTTTTCCTTTTCTCACATTATTGTGTCACTTCTAGTGACAAAATGTGTCTTTGAAATTTTCTTTATAACCATGTCCATAATTAATATCACGATCACGATCATGAAAATATAAATCAAATTGCATTCACTTTTGGGAATGAAGCAGAACCAATTTGGACAGGTTTCATGATTTTCTATCAAAAGTCTGTTGCTTTATTCAGCCATACGAAGGCATGAAATAAATTCATAATATTTATTGTTGCATTCACTTATGGGAATGGAGCAAATTAGGTGATCTCATGATTTTTCATCAAACGGAACAATAACCTAACGGGTGAATTAGCTTCCACTTTGAAGAACTGCAACAATTTAACTACATTGGATGTGGGTGAAAATATGTTGTTTGGTCCCATTCCATCATGGATCGCAGAAAGTATGAAGCAGTTAATAATTTTGAACATGCGAAAGAATCACTTTTCTGGAAATCTTCCCAGTGAACTCTGTTATTTGAAGCATATTCAATTCTTGGATCTTTCAAAGAATATGTTATCAAAAGGAATCCCAACATGCTTAAACAATTTGACTGCAATGTTTGAAAAGAGCATCCACATACGTGGGTTTATAAATTATATAAAATTGCTGAACATGAATGGTGTATTTTATGCAAGTTTTCCTACGGGCGAGTATACCCTTAACATAAGCCTGATGTGGAAAGGGGTTGAACAGGGATTCAAGAACCCAGAGTTAAAGCTTAAGAGCATTGATCTTTCAAGTAATAAGTTGACGGGTGAAATACCAAAAGAGATCATATCTACTTGGGTTAGTTTCTTTGAATTTATCAAGAAATAATCTGAGCGGAGAAATTCCTTCAGAGATAGGAAATTTAAGTTCATTGGAGTCCCTTGACTTATCAAGAAATCATATCAATGGTGGAATTCCTTTCTCACTTTCTGAAATTGATTTTCTTAGTTAGATCTGTCACACAACTCTCTGTCTGGAAGGATACCATCAGGAAGACACTTTGGAACTTTTGATGTCTCTAGTTTTGAAGGGAATGTTGGTCTTTGTGGTGAACAACTTAACAGAACTTGTCCTGAAGATGGAAATCAGACAACAATAAAGACTGAAGAACATGGAAATGATGATGAAGATAATGTTTTGTATGAGGCATTGTACATGAGCATGGGGATTGGATATTTCACTGGATTTTGGGGCTTATTCGGGACAATGCTACTTTGGCGTTCTTGGAGAAATACTTATCTCAGATTCCTAAACAGGTTGACATATGCTATATATGTGTTGTTGGTGCTCTGATTGCAAGAAGAAGGTACGTTTGTCATATATATCAATACCTGCTTCAAAAAAAAAAATGGAATACATATTTTTTAATAGAAAACTCTAATTAAATTAAATGTATTCCGATTGTTAGGAGTAGTTTGTTTTATTTGATCCTAACTTAACAAATTCAGTAATCACTCTTTACTATAACACTTATTGCTTTAACTATAGTCTGTAACTTAGAGAGAGGAAAAACGAAAAAATAGTTTACATGATTGAACTGTGTTTAATTTTGTTTAATAATAATGATGAAATAGTTATGTGTATCAAATAATGTAACACATTTTATTAGATGATTTTTTTACGTTAAAAGAAGAATAACGATTTTTTTTTTAAATATGATTTTTTCGAACAGTTAAATTTTATTTGGTTGCTAAAAATATTATTAAAATATTAATTTATTATCATATTAAATGATTTAATAAAAATACTATTTTTTTAGAAAAATGTTTCATTTTAATTCACACAAATTAAATTCCCATATTTTATTTATGATGTAATAAACGACATCAATGGTTATACAAAAATTGCAGGTTATTGCAGTTGTGCTACACGCGCATCCGATTGATCTCGGGTGAAGGAAATCATGATTGGTATATATACAAGTGCAAGATATGTATTCAGTGTTATAGTTTGAATGTTTTTAGTAAGTAATTTATGTCAAAATGTTGTTTCTAGACTCTGATTTCACCGAGTTGTTTTGCATAATACATTTCTAACGTCGTTCCCTTTTAATTTTATATTTTATTTTTAGCACCACTTTTCTAATAACTCTAAACCTAATATGATTGAACATACCCATTTATTTATTTATTTCTAGTTAAGGGTCTTGTGCTGCAGCGGATGATAATGAATAAATACAGTTAATATTAATCGTAGTATGTCAATTCATAAATTTAATAAATTTATTTAAATATTATTCTCTTTATTTGATGTGTGTAATATATAACTTGAATCAAAACAATAGAACCATATACAATTCAACATCCATTTTTTTTTCTGTCAAATTATCTCCTGAAAGTTTAGTTAATTAGCAACTTGCACGTTTGAAGAAGAGTTTTGGCCCGGAATTAACATACGAATCAGTTAATTTCACAATTATATTGCTATTAAAAAATGGTTGTACATTCTATTTTTGTTTTTTATTTTTTTGAAGAATGACAAGAATATGTAAGAATCAATTCCAAGAGGCGTGTCCGTAGTCGTATGCGTGTGACATGATGTGTACATGGTCATGATTGCTGCAAACGGCAAGACATTGAATGCAACAATGAATTTGTTCAATTCATGTACACATGTTTCATATTCTCGGTAAATATTCAACGTTACAATCATAATAACTATTTTTCTTCATCTCTTGTTTTCATCCCCAATAATTTTCTAAATACTTTTCATTCATGTTTCAACTCAAGTCAACTATCAACTTTCCCTTCATATAAAGGTATTGTCTTTTTCCAGCGAGGTGGATTGGCTTGCATTTGCGATGCAAATCTCCATTGTCACACTTTTTCCGGCGAGGTGGATTGGCTTGCGTTCGTGATGCAGATCTGTGTACTCACAATGGTTGTGTCGAGACTTCTCCTTTGTTGTTCATCTTCCATTTATAGTTCACATTGTGTTGCTTTCGAAGTCCGTTGTGACGTCGTTCACAAATTGTTGCTTGTCTTCGAATGGGAGAGATGAGAGGAAGAGGAAGAGGTCGCGACAACAGCAGCCAAGTTCATAGGCTGCGACGGCAACAGCTAGTTCATAGGCCATGAAGGCGTTTAAAGGAGGGGGAGGGACCAGAGCATTGACGGTGGTGGTGGTTGTGTTTATGGAATGTCGTTGATGAGCTTTTGGTGTGGGTTGCGTTGATGTGACGAAGATAATTTCTTCTCTTTGATTAGCAATTTAGGTAACCCATTGATCTGTCTGTAATAAACTGATCCAAAATTATCCGAAACTGTCTAATCCGAATCTTTAAATGGTCGGGTTTGGATTTAAAAAAATAAATTTGGGTTGCACTGGATTAGGCATATTGAACCCGAATCCGGCCCAACCCGACGGTTGCTCAACCCTACCAATTTATATTATACACTATATAATATGACACTTCAACACTTCTCTCTAGAAATGAACATATTTATACAATTTACGTAACTTATACCAATACACAAATTTTAAGTATTTCTCAAGCACACAACAAACTTCAATTTCAAAGCAGCTAATCTCAGATAGTCAAATACTCAACCATCACACCATCACAACTAGTTCCTTTTATCAACATAACAATAACTTATACATATTTATTTATATTTACCTCAAGTTACGTATTGATCCTATTTATTTATATTTACCTCTAGTTACTCATTAGTCCTATCTATTTATTTATATTGACCTTTAGTTACGCATCGGTCAAATTTATTTATTTATATTTATCTCTACTTAAGCATCAATCCTATTTATTTATTTATATTTGTTTCTAATTATGCGCTTGTTCTATCTATTTATTTCTGCCATTATATTATTTAATTTCAAATATTTATTTGCTTATAGCAAATTGATATAAGTATAATAATTATTGTGAAATGATAAAAGTTATGATAAATAAATATTCGATTATTAGTTAGAGGTGTGACCTTGGAGAAACTCATTTATTCTAACTAGCCACTACAAAACTAATTCAAGTTTTTTTTTAAAGTATCATAAAAATAAAGTTTATGGATTTAAAAGAGATTTTTTTATATGTTATGATTTTACATGATATTGTTGTGTATGAAAAACAAAATATGATAATCTCATCTTAAACATATGGTTGCACCAAACATGCCAAATCCTATCAGTGTAGACATCCTAACCGTTTTTAGGGACTACTTGGCAAAAAAATGTTGTGAACAACTTAGTAACATTACAAGGGATTGGTTTTTTCTACCCTTACATTTTCATGAGCACAAAAGACGCCTACAATTTTAGAAGGGCAAATTGGAATTACCTTTTATATGTCCTCTACTATGCAAGTAAACCATCTCATAAACTTATTAGAAAGGTATATGATGTAACTTATATGATGTAAAAATCGAGTGTGTAGCCTTTCTCTTTATGCAGAACTTATTATTAATGCTATAAAGTGTGCTTGTAAGGAGAAGTTCCCACGTCTTTGATCGGAATGTGACTCAATTTGTTGTGTAAAACTTTTGATACTTAAAATATAGTTCCTTGAACTCTTAGAGGACAATGGAGGAAATGTCAAACTCTTTATAAAGATATAGAGTTTAAAATTTCTCATTGTTTTAGGGAAGGAAGTCACTGTGCTAATAAAAGTTGGCAATATGGGTTATGTAAATAGAGAAAGTTTTAAATGGTATAATGTTTTACCTTGTAGTTGTAGTTTGAATTTCTTTCATAATAGATATCAACTTCCAATGTATAGGAGAGCTTATCTTTGGTTTAAAGCTTGTCATGTATTCTTTGATCATGGATTTGATTTAGCTCCCCATGATTATTTATATTTTATTTTTCAAAATGGATTCCCACCTGTAACTCAACTCGACTCATCAAGGGTTAGAGCTGACTTGGGTTAGAGAAAAATAGCTTTTTTAAATGTGGGTCAAATTTGATCCTACTCACTTAACCTGCGAGTTAATCGGGTTCAAGGTGACTAAAGATAGATTGACCAATAATCCACCAACAACAACCCTTTATTAAGATTTTAACATTTTTTCACAAGTTTTTTTCATTATTTACTACTTATATAGGTTGACAATTTGAATCTTTTTAAATACTTGAATGTTGTTCAATAATGTTTGACTATAATTTGGATGTTTAATTTATTTGTTTGTTAAGTTATATAGGTTGATAATCTAATTTTCAACTACTATCTTTATAATAATGTTTGGTAAATTGCGCAAACATTTTCATTGTATTGCTATAAAATAATGAGTCAAATCAATCCACTTTAATTGTACTATAATAAATATAAATAAAAAAAATCTTTAAGTGAGTCAACCACTTACTAACATGTAGTGAGTCAAGTCGAATTATAAAATTTTTGGCTCACCGAAAAATGAGTCGAGTTAAGATGATTATGTTTTAGCTCAATCTATAATGAACCCATTGAGTAAGTGAAGTTGGTTCACTTTGACATCTCCGATAGTAAATGATGGATGTACTTCGGAGTATTAGTATAGTAAAAATGTCAAATCACATAATGAAGTTTAGTATAACTTTTAAAAACAAATATGATATAAAAATTATAATGTATCTAATATGCATAAATATATTTTTGAGATTATATTTCTACTTTATCAAATTTCAAGTATAATATAATTATTTCTTAAATAATAATTAAAACTCAATAAGCTATGACTATTTGTTGTTCAAAGTATAGAGCTTCTTTCTCAACATTGCAGCGGAGATGAAACAAGAAGATGAGGGATGGCAATGACTGCAGCGGCAATATAGTGCAGGTGGGATATTTTAGTTATTTTACTATTGATATCGTGCAGATAGTAATCATCGGCTGTAGGAAGCAAAAGCAGAATAAAAAGCAAAAGGAAGTCCAGACATAATGAGTCCAACAAAAGGAATTGCTTTTAAACACCCTCCCTTTTTGTGAATAGAGTGTGGTTAGTGGTTTCATTATTCCAGAATTTAAATTATGATTTTGAAATCAAACTCCCAAAAGTCTAATTATTGTAGATGTCAAAATCAAATTTATAGAATTTTTTATATTCCACAATGAAACCTCTGGAATTCTATTAGTTTTATATTTTTTTGTAAGTCTATTATAGTTAGACATTCTAAAGTTTATTCCACATTTTCGTAATAAATAGACTTTCGAAAGTTTAATTCCAAAATATATGAACAGACTTCCATAAGATTCAGAATTGTAAAAGATAGGTTTTAAAAATGAATTCACTTCATTTTTCCTAACTCTGGAATGATCAAACACAATGTAAGAACTTTATGGAAAAAATTACAAAAATATTTAGGTAGATGAACATAGTTATTTTTTGTGTGAATAATCACTAAAAAAGTTCATTAAAAATATTCAGTGATTATATATACGAATTTAGCAACTATTTTAGAAAGTTAATATTATTAATTTCTAAATTATATTTTATTTTGATGAAATAAGTTTCTAAATCAATTATTAAATTGTTTTTCAAAATTAAAGACCAAAATTTCAATCACTTTATTATCAATGCTACTTTTATATAAATGATATTTATAATAATAAGACAAGCAGCAGTTTTTATTGTAAAATAAAATACTCATATATTTATTTAATTTAGATATTATATATTACTTAAATAATTTGATATTAAATTTTATATATTATTTGCATCATATATTATAACTTTAAATTTTATATATTTATCAAACATATTATTACTTTCAAATAGTTACAAAATATATGTTGATTTATCATAAACATAACTGTTGTCTTGTACATTAATTTTCTAACTTTTCTTTTGGGTCAGAAAGTTACGCAACCACGCCAAAATTTTAAAAGTAAATCAAGCGGACAGACTTTGATGTTTTAGTCTTTGCAGAATTTTCTTGCAAGACATGTTTTGGTGATAATTGGAAGTGAATATATCGTTTACACCACGCGTTCTATGAAAATTTATAGGACCAATATTCTAAATATACAATGAAAAATATTGCTGAAAAGTTGTTATGATTAATATATTTTTATAATAAAGATAATATGTAATTTACACACACACGTATAGTATGTTTTGGAAGTGAATTTTTATTGTAATAATAATATTTTTTAATTATATTTAGTATGTTTTATCAACATAAAAAAATGTGGAGATATAATAATTCCACAACTCACTTCCTCTTTCTCTATATTTATCTATTATATAAAAATCTATATAAAAGAATTAATATGTTTTAGTTTTTAAAAAATATGGCTGTATTAGATATTCGCCTAAAAATATGTTTTCTAACTCTTTTGATGGGTTAGAAAATTAAATGTCTTATCACATTAAATTTGGAAAGTGAAACAATTACACAAGAGTTTGAAAGTCATTGCAGAAATTTCGTATAACGACAAGGTTAAACTTTCACATTCTTTGGAAATTCACGTCCAAGGAGAAGCAACAATTAGTTGCTTCTCCGTCAAGTGCATAATCGATTTTGGAACGTGGTTAAAGAACTTACAAAATGGTGTATTGATGCCTTCGCTCTAAACTTTGTAAGAGTTTGATAAAATGAATATTTTATTTTATAAAGACTTGCAATTTTTACATTTTTTTAATAATTGACAGAATTGTTTCTGCACAATTGTAAGATAACTTTCTGTAAATGATTTCAAGACTTTCGAAAACAGTTTTTTGGAACATTTATCTGTTTGAGTCTTATTATTAGAAATGACAAATCTATTTGCTTCTTCATGCATTTTATTAAATGTTTCTACAAGTTGATCATAGTTAATATCATTTTCAAAGTCAGCTAATTTTACATTACAATATATAAAATTAATAGAAAAATCTCTTGATGTCTACTACAGTTTAATATTTGATTTTTTTTTATCAACATTACGTGATTAACAACCAATTAACTTTACTTCATAGAATGTAAATGGTATTGACATGATACGTAAAATGATTGGATAAATTATATTTTTTTATATTGTTTTTAAGGATTTTTAAGGAAATAAAAAGACAGAAAACAATGCGTCTTTGGCTGAAAAATAAAAGAAAAGAAAAAAAAGTTGTCAAGAGAAAGAAAAATAAGATAATAATAACCATTCTGCCGGTGCACAAGAACAAGGTTGGAGAAAGAGAAAAGTTTTATATTAATCTTTGCATGTTACAAGAGAACTTATGGTATTCTTATTAATGATTATTCGTTGATATTTTTATTAGACTCGTTAGTCCGTTTTTCGTGAAGGTTTGATAGTTTCTATTTTTTTATTTGGTGCATCTCATAGTCTTGTTTATTGTTATTGTTTGTTGTTTAATATTTGTCTGATATAAAAAGAAGAATTAATCTTAATTTTGAAAGAAGAATTAATCTGAATTTTGTTTTCCTTACACTTTTGTAGTGACTTTTTTAAGTATTAATGCAAGAAAATATCTTGTTAGTAATTTATTTGAGTGATCAAAAGTTGTTAGTAATCAATTTAGTTATTAATTTACAAAATAAAAAATTATTGAATACTAAAATAGTCACTGTTTTGAATGAAAAATTATAATTGGTCTCTAAATTGATTTTTAAAATTTAGCTACTAAAATTTTAGCTACCAACGGAAATTGGTTACTCAATATTAGCTATCTTGATTTTTGCTATCAAAAGAATTTGTTTCTAAATTAGTCTTTAATTAATTAGTGACTAATTATAATTTTTTATTTATTATAGTGACTATTTTAGTAACCAATCATTTTTTATTTTATAAATTGATATCTAAATTTGTCACTATAGTAACTAACAACTTTTGATCACTACAATTTATCATTAACGAGACATTTTCTTATAGTGTATTGTTACATAAATGATGTCAAAATAATTAGATAAATTATTATTTTTGTTATATTTATAATGAATAATTAATTATTTTTAATTTAATATAAATAAGATAAGTTAGGTAAATAGTTTGATGTATAGTTTTTATACTATTTGTCTCATACATTATATTTTTCTTAGAAAATTACATTTTTATGGAAATATATTAGTGTTTCTAAACAATTACAAAAAGTATAGCTATGGATAGATATTATTGTTGTCTTATATATTTTTCCTAACTCTTTTAATGGGTTAGAAAATTACGTGTAAAATAACATCAAATTTAGAATTAAAAATAATTGCATAGACTTTGAAATTGCAAGTCTTCACAAAATTTATATAAAGACAAATTAAACTTCAATTTTTCCATGCTTTCGGTAAAATGTGACATGATATATTGTATTGTAGGTTTAATTCTAGTTAGACATTTCTAATAGTGTGCTAGTCATTGCAGGTTTAACTCCACTTAGACATTTATAATAACTTTTATAAATTATTGCACATTTTCTTCCATTATATTATGACCCAAAAAAACTCCTCACACACTGCACTGTGGGAATTATTGGATGGCAACAACCACCACTTACTCTCCCAAATTCCTTATATAAACAATAGTGGATGCTTCTGTCTTTCACACTTCACATCTAAGAATAAGCTGATCACAGTTCAGGATCTCTCTTACACTCTTATTTCATACCACCACAAATATAATGACTACTTCTTTTCTGGAACCATTTTATGCACTTCTCCTGCTTCTCATACTTGCTGCAGCAGCACCCATTCTGGGATTCCACAATGGCTCAGAAATAAAGTGCATCGAGAGGGAGAGACAGGCACTCCTCAACTTCAAACATGGCCTCATAGATGACAATGGGGGCATGCTGCCTACGTGGAGGGATGACGAGAACAGTAGAGATTGTTGCAAATGGAAAGGTATTCGTTGCGACCATATAACAGGTCATGTAACCATCCTTCGTCTCCCTGGTTCTTATGCACAATATTTGAGAGGTGCAATCAATATCAGTTCATTGTTTCCATTGCAAAATATTCAACATTTGGATCTCAGCTACAATCTTTTTGAAGGGAGTGAGATCCCACAACTCATGGGCTCACTTACCAACTTAAGATATCTCAATCTCTCCTATTCTTATATTAATGGCAGCATTCCTACCCAACTTGGAAGCCTTACACACTTAAGGTGTCTGGATTTAAGTCACAATTATTTTCTCCATGGAGATATCCCTTATCAACTTGCAAACCTGTCACAGTTGAGGTATCTTGATATTAGTAGAAATTCATTTTCTGGAACACTCCCTTTCCATGCTGGAAATCTTCCTTTCTTGCACACTTTTAGAGTTGATGGCAATCTTGAAGTCAAACCTAAGGATGCACAATGGCTCTCTAATCTCCATTCCCTAAAAAATCCTGCCCTGTATTATTTACAAAATCTTGACTGGTTACAAACGATTACTTTTCCAAATTTAAAAGAGTTGAGGCTAGTTCACTGTTCTCTTTCAGATACCCACTACAAAAAAATTATCTTTTAGTGGAGGTTTTTTTTTCAATCCGCGGGGGTTTTCGCCCTCCGCAAATTAATTTGCGGGGGTTTTTCAAACCTCTATAGTTAGAGTTGCCACAAATTATTTGCAGAGGTTTTTGACAACCCCTGGTATCCGAGTTATATTGCAGAGGTTGTTTTGTGGAGGGTTTTAACCTCTTCTATTGGTCACTATTATTTTGTGGAGGTTTAAAACCTCCTTTATTTTGTAATTACTCACTCACATACATTTATAATTTATTAATTTAATGAAATTGTTTTTATAATAAAAATAAATAAAATATAAAAATTCATAAAGTACACAAAAATTAACTAAAATTAATTTCATTGATGATTTGATAAAATATTGACAATTACAATGTAAATATAAAAATAGAAAATACATCATGTCCAGAAAAAAGTAACATAATGTTCTAAATATAAAAAACTTGGTTCGGAAAACGAATTTTCTTCTTTCACATTAATCCTATTTGTTGTTGCTCCAAATGCTTGCAGCTTTGAATCCAGTAGACTAATATATAAAGTTCATCACCTATAAAAAAAAAATTGCAATTATAATGCATCATAATTTTGAACAAGTGCATAAATTCACTGGCATGTCATTTTCCACAGCAAAATTCTAGTTCAATAACCTTCAAATATGACAGTAATTATTGTCTATGAAATATCTGCATTATATAGGTCATTATAATTGATATTATAGTACACCGTAAAAAAATTAACAATTTGACAAAGCATTAGTTAATATTCGATGTACCATGTTCACTATCTCTGTCAATGTGTGAACTTGAACTTGAATTGCTCAAATGACCAAGGGCCTAGTTAAAAGAAAAGAATATATACAAGTTATATTCAAGCATGATGCAAATAGAAACCACATTACGCAAAAAGTAGTGTTCTTATAATTCAAAACATGAATAACTAGTCTTGTTTATAACTTTGTTATTGAACTTCCCTTCGGGAATGAATTTAATAATATTTTTCCAAGGAAAAAAGATAGCAGACTAATTATATTCTGCTAAAAAAAACCTAACCATTTTAATGAAAAGGATAAATCCAATTCTACATACCAATTTATAAAGAGAAATTAAGAAGAATGTCACAAATTAGCATAGCTCCTGTATTCCTTATTCTACCATCCTGTAATGAAGAAAGATTAAGATGTAAGAGTATTTGTACCTCTTCTTTTGTACACAGCAGAATTAATATCAGTTTCCTCATGATGGTAAAATATGCTAAAGAAAATCAACTAAATATGATAAACGGAGACAATATCATGAGGGAAATTTACAAATATGATAAACTTAGCTGAAGCAGTATGTGACTTGTCCTCATTATTCTCTAGTTTTGACACAACTCATTTGCCTCTTCCCTGCGAGTAGAAAGATAGAGTTACAATCTGAGATAATAAAAAAACAATCGTTTAATCCATATTGTACCTTCAAGAAAAGTGAAGCATAATAAAAGTGGTGTTAAAAGGTATCTTATCCAGAGGCAATGGAATCGGCTACAAGGCTTCTTAATAACTGAAAATCATGTAGAATGTGATATTTTTGGGACAAACATGTAAAAGAGGGATCAATTTCTTCTCTTTTAAATTCCAACTCAATATAATAACATGCCAAGTTATGCCAACCTGATTTTGGAACACAACAATTTATTATTAAGCAATAACCGCTTTATCCATGAAGGCTTCTCATATTCTCCAGTTAATTATGTTTTCCATTGTGAAATTGTTGAGTCCAATGCATTTAAAGAGGTTAATGCCAAATTATTTCCTTCATCCTGTAACAGATAACCTAAAACAATTTGAATGTCGTTGCATTTTCTCTCTAGCAAAATATGGTAATTATAATCAAAACACCTCCGTTAACAAATAAAGCATAACAATATAACTACAGTTATAGATACTTAAGCAACCAACAATTTTTTTTAAAATCAAAACATCAGAGACACTTCTTGTTCTAGATAATCTAAATCAAGCAAGACAAAGCAAAACTAAAATGTAAACTAAAAGTGGCAAACTTATTATGTAATAGTGAGAAGGCTAAAGTGAAGTGCATTCCCTCAATTTAAAGGTGGGAATGCAAATTTTGGTCACAGATTAGCACACTTTCGAAAGATAATCAAATTCCAAAACACTATTCAGCCTAGGAATTTCATCAAACAAGTAATGGGCAGCAAAAACATCCCCAGTCACAAAATACATCACCATCAAATTATTACCCACAATAAACTTTCAGATGATCAATAAACCTATGTAAATATAAGGGTTTCGTGAAGTTACCAGATTATTTCACAGAACCAACACCCTCGCCCTTACAATGCCCGTTAGAGCCAACAACTCTAACACCGAAGTCATGAGCCCAACGCGTCTTCAGGGTCGAACACCCCAACCACTTCAACGACCTTCCACCACCATGCCTTCACCGCCTACCACTCCACTTGGACAGTTGAAAACTTTTTGATCGAAGTAAGGAAACCTTGAACTATTTCTAGGGTTCTGAAATAAAATTTGTGAGTGAAACTATTTTGTATGAAAACGCGAGACGAAATCGCTGAGAGAGATAGATGAGAGGGAAACTGAAAATGAAACAGAGGAGGGAAATGAAAACTTTAATATTTACGGAGGTCTTAAACCTCTCTACAAAAATATTAAACCCCCTGTTATTATTGTCATTCTAGAGGACTTACAAGATTATCCTAAACTATATTAATTTGCGGAGAATTTTTAAAACCTTCCCAAAATACCCTCCACTAAATGGTAATTTTTTTGTAGTGCCATATTCATTCTCTGTTTTATTCACCTTCCAACTTTTCCAGTTCTCTTATGATCCTCGACCTTTCTTATAATATGCTCACATCCTCAACATTTCAATTATTGTCTAACTTTAGCCTTAATCTTCAAGAGCTTTATCTTTCTCATAATGACCTTGTTTTGTCATCTCCACTCCACTCAACCTTTCCTTCTCTTGTGACCCTTGACCTTTCCTATAATAATATGACATCATTTGAAGCTACTTCCATCTTAGCTTCAAAACTTCAAAATCTTTATTTGCGAAACTGTAGTCTCAGGGATGATAATTTTCTCATCTCAGCTACTACAATTGCGAATTCTTCATCTTCTCTTGCCTCGCTTGATCTCTCCTCAAATCTGTTGAAATCATCATCCATATTTTCTTGGCTCTTCAACTCCACTACCAATCTTCGTACACTTCAACTTCATGATAACATGTTGGAAGGTCCCATTCGAAATGAATTTGGAAAAGTGATGAACTCCCTTCAAGTTCTTGATCTCTCCGATAACAAACTTCAAGGTGCCATTCCATCTTCCTTTGGGAACATATGCACATTGGAGAGTTTAATCCTCTTCAAGAACAAGCTGAGCGGAAAATTTTCTAGCTTCTTTCAGAATTCATCATGGTGCAACAAGCACGTGTTTCAGATTTTGGATTTATCCTTTAACAACATTACAGGAACATTACCTAAAAGCATTGGATTGCTATCTGAGTTGGAGTACTTGTTATTGGATGGAAATTGCTTGGAGGGTGACGTCACTGAATCCCATCTTTCCAGTTTTTCCAAATTAAGGTACTTATCTTTGTCAAATAACTCATTGTCTGTAAAATTTGTCCCTACTTGGGTTCCACCTTTCCAGTTACAAAATTTGGGACTAAGATCTTGCAAGTTGGGTCCTAGTTTTCCTAGTTGGCTCCATACTCAAAGTTCGTTAAATTACCTGGATATTTCCGACAATGGGCTTAATTACGTACCAGATTGGGTTTGGAACAACTTGCAAAATATTGGAATGTTGGATATGTCTCACAACAATCTCAGTGGTCCAATTCCTAATATATCATTGAAGCTTCACTATACACCATCTGTAATGCTAAATTCAAATCAGTTTGAAGGCAAAATTCCATCATTTTTACTACAAGCGTTTGATTTGGGGCTTTCTAACAACAAATTTTCAGATTTGTTTTCATTCATATGTAACCAAGGCAACTCCGAAATGTGGATTTTAGATTTGTCAAACAATCAATTGAAGGGACAGCTCCCTGACTGTTGGACATCTGTTGATTGGTTAGGGTATCTTGATTTAAGCAACAATCAATTGTCAGGAAGGATTCCTTTGTCTATGGGCAGCCTTGTTGAATTGAAAGTCTTGGTTTTACGAAACAATAACCTGACAGGTGAATTAGCTTCGACTTTGAAGAATTGCAGCAATTTAATTATGTTGGATGTGGCTAAAAATATGTTGTCCGGCCCCATACCATCATGGATTGGAAAAATTATGCAACAGTTGATAATCTTGAACATGCGAGAGAATCACTTTTATGGGAATCTTCCCATTGAACTCTGTTATTTGAAGTATATTCAATTATTGGATCTTTCGAATAATATGTTATCAAAAGGAATTCCATCATGCTTAAAGGAATTGACTGCCATGTCTAAAAAGGGCATCCACACACGTGGCACTCTAAATCGTATGTATTTCATATATATCCCTTATATTAAAATTTATGACTATTTTTTTAAGGTAGAGTATCCCTTTGACATAAGCTTGATATGGAAAGGTGTGGAACAGAGGTTCAAGAATCCAGAGTTAATTAAGGGCATTGATCTTTCAAGTAATAAGTTAACGGGTGAAATACCAAAAGAGATTGGATATTTGGCTGGGTTAGTTTCTTTGAACTTATCAAGAAATAATCTGAGCGGGAAAATTCTGTAAGGAACAAGGCAATAAAGGAAAGAATAAAGGAGAGAAAAATAGACACAGAGAATTTAACGTGGTTCGGCGTACAATGTGTATGTCTACGTCCACGACTACACTAGGAAGTATTTGTATTTTTGGTGTATCTTAAAGCTTTACATAGAGTCTCTTATATAGTAAAATAGAGAACCACATCTCACTATTCTAAGCGATGTGGGACTAAATCAAGCACCATAATTCTAACAATTCTCCCACTTGGGGTTTGATTTACATTACCACCTAGTGTAGTGCCTTCATCATCAATTTTCTCGAAGGCCAGTTGAGGCAATGCAAAGCCTCAACTTAGTTGTTGTGACAGTCTTGGTTAACATATCAGCTGGATTCTCTGCACCTGGAATCTTCAACAAAATCAAATCTCCATCATTTATCAAGTTTCTGATAAAATGATACTTCAATTCAATGTGTTTGCATCTGGAGTGAAGAATTGGATTTTTAGCAAGACAAATGGCACTTTGACTATCACTGAACAATGAAGGTTCATCTTGCCCTTTTCCTAATTCTTTTAGAAGATTCTTCAACCATATCATCTCTTTTGCTGTTTCTGAGATAGCTATATATTCAGCTTCAGTGGTTGAAAGGGAGACTCTTCCTTGAAGTTTGGACTTCCAACTGATAGATGTGCCACCCAACGTAAAAATATAACCTGTTGTGCTCTTTCTACCATCCAAATCACCTCCCAAATCTGCATCAGAAAACCCCTGTAAAGTGAGATTACTTCTTTTAAAGGACAAATGCATTTTTGAAGTGCCCTTCAAATATCTCAATATCCACTTCACGCCTTCCCAATGCTCCTTTCCGGGATTGGATAGAAACCTGCTCACAACTCCCACTGCATGTGCTATATCAGGTATGGTGCCAACCATAGCATACATCAAGCTCCCTACTGCAGATGCATATGGCACTTTAGACATGTGATTTTCTTCTTCCTCTGTCTGAGAAGATTGCCTTTTTGAGAACTTTAAGTGAGTTCCCAAAGGTGTATTCCTGGTTTTAGCATTTCCAACATTGAACCTGCTAAGCAATTTTTCAATATATTTTTCCTGAGATAAATTTAGAATACCTTTAGATCTATCCCTGGAAATTCTCATACCAAGAATTTGCTTGGCTGGACCAAGATCCTTCATTTCAAAATTTTCTGACAATTGTTTCTTCAACCTGTCAATTTCTGCCATATTAGCACCAGCAATCAACATGTTATCAACATACAAGGCAAGAATGATATAACTATCAACATATTTCTTCACATAACAACAATGATCTTCTTCACATCTGTGAAATCCTGAGTTTCTCATAAACTCATTAAACTTCTTATACCATTGTCGCGGTGCTTGTTTCAATCCATACAAACTTTTATGAAGCTTGCATACAAGATTCTCTTTGCCTTGTACTTCAAAACCTTTTGGTTGTGCCATAAAGATTTCTTCCTCAAGATCTCCATGTAGGAATGCAGTTTTCACATCTAACTGCTCCAGATGAAGATTTTCTGCAGCTACTATACTCAAGATAACTCTGATGGTAGTCATCTTGACAACAGGAGAGAAAATTTATGTGAAGTCAATTCCTTGTCTCTGTTGGAACCCTTTCACTACGAGTCTGGCCTTATATCGTTTGCTGCCATCTAGTTCTTCTTTTAACCGATAGACCCACCTGTTTTGCAAAACCTTCTTTCCTTCTGGAAGCTTGGTTAAAGACCATGTCTTATTCTTCTGAAGAGACTTTATCTCATCTTCCATTGCTAGCTCCCACTTAATAGATTCACCTCCCTGCATAGCCTCAGCAAAATGCTCTGGCTCACCAGCATCAGTCAACAACAAGTAATGCAATGAAGGGGAGTACCTTTGTGGTGCTACAATGGTTCTGCTAGACCTTCTAGTCGGTAATTCAGGAGTTACTGACTCTACTATCTGTTCAGGTTCTGACCCAAACTCTGACTCGGGCTCTGACTCAGGCTCTACTTCTGTATTCTGCCTTCTGTTGGCTACATCACTTTCTGAAACTTCTTCTAATGATACCTGCTCTGGCTTTTTATTTGCATTTGCAAATTCTGCAGTCCTGTCCTTATAGAACATGTTTTCATTAAAAGTAACATTTCTACTTCTGATAATTTTCTTGTTTTGGTCATCCCAAAACCTGTAGCCATAGATGTCAGATCCATAGCCAATGAAATAGCATCGCTTTGCCTTAGGGTCCAATTTATCTCTACTATTAGAGTTCAACAAAATATATGAAGCACAACCAAAAACTTTCAGATGTGAAAGGTTTACCTCATTTCCAGACCATACTTCTTCAGGTAACTGATAGCCTAAAGGAACTGATGGTCCTCTGTTTATGAGATAGGCTGCTGTGCTTATTGCATCTGCCCAAAATACCTTGGGTAATCCTGACTGGATTCTCATACATCTTGCTCTCTCATTCAAGGTTCTATTCATTCTTTCTGCCACACCGTTTTGTTCTGGTGTTCCTGGAACCGTCTTGATCATTCTGATCCCATTCTCAGAACAAAACTCCTTGAATTGATTACTGTCATATTTTCCACCATTATCAGACTTCAAACATTTAATCTTTAAACCTGTTTGAGTCTCAACCTCCTGTTTCCACCTTTTAAACACAGAAAACACATCAGATTTATTTTTAAGAAAATAAACCCATACCTTTCTTGTAGAGTCATCAATGAAGGTTACGTAATACTGTGAACCTCCAAGAGATTTCACTGGAGCTGGCCCCCAAACATCTGTATGCACTAGTGCTAGTCTTTCAACTTTAGACGACTTACTTGTTTTGGAGAAGCTAACCTTTTTCTGCTTTCCAAAGATACAATGTTCGCAAGGTCCAACGTCAACATGCTTCAAGTCAGGTATTTTACCTTTTGAGACCATGAGCTTCATTCCTTTCTCACTCATATGCCCAAGTCTCTGATGCCACAAAGAGGAACTGTTGCCAACTTCTGCAACTGATATCATATCCTCATCTGCAATCATGTAAAGAGATCCTCGCTTCTTTCCACGAGCAACAACAAGATTACCTTTCATTACTTTCCAGTGTCCATCTCCAAAGGTGGTGTAATGCCCCTCATCATCCAACTGCCCTATAGATATTAAGTTTCTCTTTAAGGCTGGAATATGTCTGACATTCTTCAAAGTCCACACACTTCCATTAGAGGTTCTGATATTAATATCACCTCTTCCTATAATATCAAGAGATTTTCCATCTGCAAGGTAGACCTTCCCAAACTTTCCTGGAACATAGTTAGATAATAGTTCTAAAGAAGGTGTAGTATGAAATGACGCACCTGAGTCCATAATCCATGAATCAATAGAATTATCTAGACTACATAATAATGCATCTTCAATTTCATCAGTTGCTGCATTTGTTGATTGATCACTATCTTGCCTCTTGTTGTTGTTGTTCTTCCTTGGAGCCCTACATTGATTTGTAAAGTGACCCCTTTTCTGACAATTCCAACAAGTGATATCATTCCGGTATTTTGGTTTTGATTTCTCTCTAGACTTTGATCTGCCTCGGCCTTGATTACGACCTTTCTGGCTACTTCTTCCTCTAGTTTCAGTACTCAATGCTGAACCGGAACTAGAACTGGAAGATTCCCCTGAACTTTTCTTGCGAACATCTTCGCTTAAGATCAAGTCACGGATGTTATCAAGCTTCAACTTACTATTACTTGCAGAATTACTAACTGCAGTAACAGTTGCACTCCAACTTTCCGGAAGAGATGATAATAAAATTAATGCTTTCACCTCATCATCAAATGTTATCTGCACTGATGTCAACTGCGCAATAATTGTATTGAATTCACTAATATGATTAGTAATCGAGTTACCTTCACCCATTTTTAGGTTGACTAGCTTGCGAATCAAATACACTTTATTGGCTGCAGATGGCTTCTCATACATATTTGACAATGCCTTCATCAAATCTACGGTTGTGTTCTCGTTCATGATGTTGAACGCAACATTCTTGGCTAATGTCAACCGGATCACACCGAGTGTCTGCCGATCTAACAAATCCCATTTCGCATGCTCCATGTCATTTGGCTTCTACCCTGTTAAGGGTAGATACAACTTCTTCTGATACAGGTAGTCCTCTATCTGCATCTTCCAGAACCCGAAGTCACTGCCATCAAACTTCTCAATCCTCACCTTCCCTTCTTCCAATGCCATTGCTCTTGCTGCTTTGACGAAAGCTCCTGCTGCCTTTGACCAAAGCTCCTGCTGCGGCTTTTGACCAAAGCTCCCACTACTTCTCTAAACTGAGATCCCCAAGAAGAAAAAATAGAAACCAAATCTTTTCTGATGTGGAAGATCAGACAATGCTGCAACCACAGAGCATACTAAGAAAAATGGCTCTTGATACCAATTGTAAGGAACAAGGCAATAAAGGAAAGAATAAAGGAGAGAAAAATAGACACAGAGAATTTAACGTGGTTCGGCGTACAATGTGTATGCCTACGTCCACGACTACACTAGGAAGTATTTGTATTTTTGGTGTATCTTAAAGCTTTACATAGAGTCTCTTATATAGTAAAATAGAGAACCACATCTCACTATTCTAAGCGATGTGGGACTAAATCAAGCACCATAATTCTAACAAATTCCTTCAGAGATAGGAAATTTAAGTTCACTGGAATCCTTGACTTATCAAGAAATCAAATCAGTGGAGAAATTCCGCTTCCTCTGTCCGAAATTGACTATCTAGGCAAATTAGACTTGTCACACAATTTTCTTTCTGGAAGGATCCCATCAGGAAGACATTTTGAAACCTTCGATGCATCTAGTTTTGAAGGAAATATGTATCTTTGTGGTGAGCAACTTAACAAAAGTTGTTATGGAGACGGAGATCAAACAACAGGAAAACTTTCGGAAGCGGAAGCAATAAATGATGATGAAGATAGTGTTTTCTACGAGGCATTGTACATGAGCATGGGGATTGGATACTTGACTGGATTTTGGGGCTTATTAGGACCAATACTACTTTGGAGTTCTTGGAAAAATGCTTATCTGGACTTCTTAAACAGATTGACAATCGGTATGTATGAACAATGTGGCAAGTGTAGGTGACCTAATTGCAGGAAAAAGGTATGTTGATCAAATATATTTGCTTCACAAAGAAAGCAGAATACATATTTTGAACAAAAAACTGTAATTAAATATAATCTAATTATTAGGAGTAGTATTATATTTGTTCATCTAGTTTAGCAATTTTAGTAATTACCCTTACTATAAATAATACTTATTGCTTTAAGGCAAGTGTATTACAGAGGGGGAAAAAAAAATACATTTCATGACTGAATCTTATGTTTCATAATTCAATGATGAAATATTTATTTGTATCTAATCATGTAACATATTTTCTCAGATGATATTTTTATTTTAAAGAATATTGAATTTTCGTAACTATGATTTTTTAAAATGCTTAAGTTTTATTTGTTTGGTATAAAATATTGTTAAATATTTAATTTATTATCATATTAAATGATTTAGGTAAAATAATATATTCTAATTTGACACAGTCAAATATAATTCCGTCGTTATTTATGTTGTAAATAAACCAATTGACGGTTATACAAAATTTGTAGGCTATTGCAGTTGTACTAGGCACTTCTGATTGATCTCGGAAGAAGGAAAGCACCGTTGATAGCCATGTGTGTGAAGTTTATACCATCACTTGATTGATGAATAGGTACATCTCCTTTTTGTTTGCAATTGTAATAAAAAATTACAAATATTCCGAAAAGAATCGTAAATAAATTTAGGGTTAAATGTATTTGGTTCATCGAGTTTCAGTAAAATTTATAATTAATGTCTCTTTGAATCTTTTGACTAATATAGTTTTTTATCTGTAGAGATGCATGAATTTAGTTCTTTTAACCAAATTTTATTAAATTTATTTAATTTTATTATAATATTTATAAAAAAAATCAAACACATTTTATGATATTATTTGATAAAATTTAAAAATATTTTAAAAAAAATATAAAAGGAAAACAAATATTCAAATTAAAATATATATTTACTTCAATTTTTTAAATTTTAATCAATTTCTTTTTTATATACTAATAAAAAAGTTATGAAAAATATTAGTATTTTTAATCAATTACAAAAAGTATAGTTATGTATATAATATATATATAATTGTTGTCTTATATATCTTTTTCTAACTCTTTTAATGGGTTAGAAAATTATTTGTACAATCACATCAAATTTAGAATTTGAAACAATTGCATAAACTTTTAAATTGCAAGTCTTCAAAAATATAAAGACAATTAAACTTCTGTTTTTCGATGCTTTAAATATTAACTGTTGTGAATGTGAGCGGTGAAAATTAATAGATGCCAACCGCCACCACTCTACTCTCCCCAATTCCTTATATAACCAATCATTCGTGCTTCTGCCTTTCACACTTTCACAGCTTAGAATAAGCTGATAACAGTTGAGGATCTCTGTTTTTTGCTGTGTTCATTTCATGGAACGATTTTATGCACTTCTCTTGCTTCTCATGCATGCTGCAGCACCTATTCTGGGATTCCACAATAGCTCAGAAATAAAGTGCATTGAGAGGGAGAGACAAACACTCCTCAACTTCAAAGATGGCCTCATAGATGACTACCACATGCTGTCTACAGTTGCAAATCCCTTCTCAATTTGCAAATAATCTTGATGGGAAAATCCCTTCTCAATTTGCAAATCTGTCACAGTTGAGGTACCTTGATCTTAGCGGAAATTCCTTTTCTGGAGCACTCCCATTCCAGGTTGGGAATCTTCCTTTCTTGCACGCTCTTAGACTTGGTGGAGATTTTGATGTCAAACGTAAGGATGGAAAGTGGTTGTCTAATCTCAGTTTCCTAACACATCTTGCCTTCAATGGTTTACATAACCCTGATTGGTTGCAAATGATTCATAGTCCAAAGCTAAGAGAGTTGAGGTTAGTTGATTGTGCTCTTTCAGATACCCATATCCAATCCCTATTTTATTCACCTTCCAACTTTTCCAATTCTCTTACCATCCTTCATCTTTCTTCTAATATGCTCACATCCTCAACATTTCAATTATTCTCTTTAGCCTTATTCTTCAAGAGCTTTGTCTTTCTGATGATAACATTACTTTGTCATCTCCTGTCTACTCAAGCTTTCCTTCTCTTGTGATCCTTGACCTTTCTGATAATAATGTGACGTCATTGGTCTTTCAAGGTAGCTTCAACTTCAGTTCAAAACTTCAAATTTTGGTGATAATTTGAAGTGAATATATCGTTTACACCTAACGAGTTCTATGAGAATCTGTACCAATTTTCTAAATATACAGTGAAAAATATTGCTGAAAACTTGTTATTATTACTATTTTTTGTAATAAAGCTAGTATGTAAACTTGTTGAAGTCAAAATATATAGTTGTATTTCTAAAAATAGTTGTATTTATGGGTTCGAAAACTGAATCTTATACGCATCAATCGGGAATTGAAACATTTACATAACTTTTGAGAAGTCTTTGCAAAAGTTTTCAAGAGTCTATGCAGAAATTTTGTATATAAAATAATTCGGGAAATTGCAATAGATAGATTTTTAAAAGTCTTTGCAGAAATTTTGTATAAAGATAAATTAAACTTTCATATTCCATGCTTAGTGAAATCTTTCGGAAAGACCATCAATGTCATGAGAATAGAGAGAAGATGTGACGGGGTGTTGGAAATTTCGAATCCATTAAGCGAGTTTATAGTATATTAATGGATGTAAATATTATTTTACTAATCGAATTTGTACGATTGAATTAGGTTTAATGTCAGCGAGATTTGTCATGTATTGTTACTGTGTCATCCATTATTAGATTCTTATTTGACCATCATTAATGTGAGTAAATCCTGTGTTTTATATTTTAAGGAATTACAATTTTCACATTCTTTAATAATTAGTAAAGTTTTTTCAGCACAATTGTAATACAATTTTGTAAATAATTTTAGATAGGGCCAGTATGCTAAACACGGGTGTGGTCGAACAGACCCCAAACATGAAAATGGGTTGCAGCGTGGAACTCGTCTCGCAAAAGAACATGATGACGAATTAATCCGTTAGTTATCACAGAAAATGGTACACACAATACACAATAACACACTTCATAAACACATAATATTAAAGAAACTCTAATCCAAAAAACCAAAAAAGGCAAATCAAGGGACCACATGGAAAAATCAGACAACCAAAAACCAATGGCGAAACATACGATATGAAAAATCAGTAAAACTCCAGAACAATCAAGACAATTACAAAACAAAGTCATCTAAATCAGGACAAGGGATAAATAAATCAGGACAAGGGATAAATAAATAAACATATGCGTGTGATCGTCCGTGTCTAAACAAATTTTATTTACTGTAATATAATAGTTTAACGTGATTGTTATAAGTTTTGTTATCATGATTCAATATATATTGTAATTCAAAAGATAAAAAATTTATTTTAAATTTTAATTATTAGTTTAATTTTTTTATTGTGTAATTTTATCTAAGTGGTATATTATAAATTTTATTAGCGTGTAAAAATAAATTTCATTATATTTAAAAAAAAATGAAAGTAAAGAGACATATAAAATATTTTTTAATTTGAATATATATTTTCCTTATAATATATACATGTGTGACATTTTACGATGATATATACGTTTTCATTTGAGTAATATATTCGTCTCACATAGAACATATTTATTTTAAAATATGTTTATCGATTATTGATGTTTTTATTATCTTAGTTTTGGAGTACATCATGATAAATATAATTAGATTTAGTAAATTTTGAACTAGCCCACTCATTCTCTTGTGTTTTTATGGAAGCATATAGTACTAGTTAATACAACTCACTAGAGAGCCAGTCCTGAAATTTTAAGTATATATACCTCTTTAGTTTTGTTAGGATGCTACAAATCGCGTCAAATTTGGAAACTAAAACAATTGCACAGATTTTTTATTTTAAAATTAAGTCTTCATAAAAGTTTATTAAAATTAAATCATGGAGAATTTTCACAATATGTTGTCCTCTTTTTGATTCAAATATACAACTCGGAATAAAGAAAAGACATGAAGAACCATAAAATAATTTAACATTTGATTTTGAAAAAAAAAATGTAAGAAAACGAAATTTAAATTGTAGAGAATACCACAACCATATACCAAAAGAAATAACCTCTTACTAGTTAACATTATTTTTTTTTTATTGGAAGCATTCAAATTAGTTTCTCCCATAAATTAAAATTAATCTATTTCGAGAACTAATTCATGTGTTAATTTCATAGAATATATATATATATATATATATATATATATATAAATTTTTAATTTTGTATACACATTAGTTTTTACTTATAAAAAATCAAATTCATGTTTTTAAAAGCACGTATACAGGTTTGTTTCAAATATAGCCTAAACAAATATACAGAAATGTGATAAATTTTCTGTTTCTGTTAATAAGAAGGGTGGAGAGAGCAAAACAAAAACACTATAAAAAAGTTCATTAAATATTAATTAATTTTAAAAATAAAAATTAATTATTTTTAATATAATTTATGAATTAAAAATTAGTAATATTTAAAATAGTTTCTATTATAAATAAAAATTACATTAATTTGTAAATCAGAGTCTAAATTAATTTATAAAATTAATTACCAAAATTTTAATTACTAAAAAACTAATTTTTAATTTAAAATTAAAAAAATGCTTGAACATTTATAAAATGTAAGCCCTCTTTCTTCAGTTCATGAAATGGGCCTGGCCCTCTGCAGGCCCAAGGCCCTGCCCTTCTGAAGGGCACCTTACCCTACCCTAACAGCCCTCACAGTTTCACACTTGCTTCTGTTTCAGAAAAACAAAAGCTCTCAACTTCCTCTCCAAACTCCAGCAAGGTGCTCAGCTAGGGCACAGCTTCCGTTCGTCTCCGAGCTACCAAACCTCTTCCTTTCTCCAGAGAAGCTGACCTTTAGAGCTCAGGGTTTGTTCCTTCTCCTCTCTACTTCGTTTAAAGTGCGTGGTTTGAGTTAGAGTTACGACTCTTAACTTCGTTTTGTCCCCTTTTCCTGTTTCAGCTCATTTCTGGAAGCTGTTGTACCCCTTGGTTCAAATCAGTTTGCGTGTAGTGCTCCAACAAGAGGTAAGGGAAGCTAGACTCCTCGGTTTTAAGTGTTTCTGGGTCGTTTGTGGTCGTTTTGAGTTCGTATGCGTGCCTAGTATGTTTTTATCGAGTGATATGGATTTGCATGTGGGTTTGGGGCTGGATCTGGGCGGTTTCCGCCGTTGCATGTGGGTTGACAGTGGTGAACGCTGCTATTTTCGCCCAAGCGAGCTTGTCTCGCCTAGGCGAGAATATCAGAGTACTCACCACCACGAGAGCTCGCCTAGGCGACCTGTCCACGTTCTGAGCGACGCCATGTCTCGCTCAGGCGAGGAGGTCTCGCCTGAGCGAGAAATCGTGAACAATCCCACGTTGCCCATCTCGCTTGAGCGAGAATTCGTGAAGGGGCCATGTCACGCGTCTCGCCTGAGCGAGAATGCGTGAGGGTGCTATGTTTCCTTGGCTGTTTGAGTGATTTGTGGTATGTACCGTTGAATTATTCTTTCTAAATATGATGTGCACGAGTATGATTGAATGTTTGGATTAGTGTATGGCTATTTATCGCGAACATGCAAGATTTTGGTGTGTTAGCATGAGTTATGTATGAAGTTGTGTTTGGATGGTTGATAATGAGCATGAGAAATCAATGTGGAGATAGCAAGTGGTGGTTATATGATGTGAAACATGAGATCGGTGTGAAATAGGCGTAATTCCATGAGTCTCGTGGGGAGACTCAATGGTGGCGTGTAGTGTATATATTAAGATAAGGATTCAAGTAAGGATTGTGTAACATCCCCAAGGAATATTACTTTGAAAATATCACAATTAATTAAATAAATAAGATTTAATACAATAATATAAAAATTTTCCTCATTTATTCATTGCAGATTTCCAAAACGCGGGAAATTTAAAGTCGTAATATCAAAATATTGCCATTGTTCTCAATTAAAACATTACAACTCATAAAGGCCAAAATGGCTAATGTTCCAAAATATAAATACATCAAAAACTTTATATCTTCAAAAAGCCCATGTCATCCCGCTCTCTGGTCTCAAGCGTCTCCTGGCTCACCTGTCAAATCATCTGCTCCCGGATAACGAATCATCCGATCATCGCCATGCACACACAGATAGGGTGAGCTATGCATATTAAACAAATTAAATATGATACCCGTCCCAAATAAAATTTTACAGTTACATGTTAATTACAAGTTATCCACCCTGATCTCAGATTCCTTCCTGAGTCACATGCATGGAACTAGGTCATGGAATTTTCACTGTGCTCCCACGAAACTCTCCCTTTCGTGGTCCAACCCTACGAGCCAATCCCGCTCATAGTCCAACCCTACAGACTCCTCGCCTGTAGTAACACATCCAAGCTTCACAACTTGGACCCTGGCACGCACGCAATCACCATACTATGGACTCCTCGCCCAATAGTAGCCGACGGGAACATCATAGTTCCTTGCCCATCGTGCGCCCAACGCATGCAATCACCATACTAAGGGCTCCTCGCCCAATAGTAGCCGACGGGAACTTAACTAGTTCCATGCCCATCATGCGTTCAATCGTTCAAGCACATCCCAGACCCATATTGGACTTAACCATCAAGCCCAAGCACAAAGAAGTGAACTTAGTCCTTCAAGTCCACTAGTCAAGCAAAAGAAAACAATTATACAGCCATGCAAATCGCCTGGTACCGCCTAGACACCGCTAGGCGGATACTGACTAAAAACCGCCCGGCGGACACACCTCCACCGCCAGGCGATACGGCCCAGACAGGACCCGTAATTTTCCGTCACCGCCTGGCGGAGACCACCCTGCCGCCAGGCGCCTAGCGTTAACAGTGACCACTGCCACTGGTTTTCTCTCTACCGCCGGGCGATACATCCCGCACCGCCAGGCGCTATACCAGTAGCGCACTGTTACTGGTTTTTGGTCCTTTTTACAGGTCTGAATAGACTCCTATTTACACAATGCTCCAGGACACATACATTCAGAGCATTACCATACATGCATCAACCAAAAATGAAATATGCACAATTGTCTAAACCAAGACTTAATCACCACATTACAATATATTACACAAATCAATATAAGAACCAGCCCTCTGGTATAAATTTGTAGGTCCACCACTTATCCCAATATAGGTATCTCATACATTGATCTCTTCAGATTTCAGTTACCCCCAAGTTATTCTGTAACTTAATTCTTAGCCCTCACATGTTGGTTTATTCACTCAATTCCCAAAGAAGAAAGTTATTGACTATTAACCCGAATCTTCCAGAAATTCCCCCTCCACTGTGACTCTCTGTACCACACTTTTCAGCAACATCACCAAACGCTCTCCCCTCTGATGCATCGCCTGGCGGTCACCCAAGTGCCGCCAGGCGGTTCATACCAGTTTCGCACACTGCCACAATTTCCAGCATTCACAGTGTTCACCGTTAACCTAAATTTCTTCTGCATTAATTCTAACATGACTTCACCTCAACACATCAATCATCATTCACATCCTAATCACTTTAATATCTATTCCCAATCAACAAAACTCACCATCGCGATCAACCATGTTTTCCAATTATAATTTCTCATGAACCCTAAACTCCCGATTCCATTATAATTCATGTATTAATCCACCAATTATAAATTTTTACATTAACGATCCATCAAATCAGTTATATTCAAATCACCAGATTTTCTCCAAACCTCGCACACCACGAAAATACCAAAAATCAGAAGAAAATGGGTAACCCAGTTCGTGTCGCCTGGCGGACTACCCTTAGCCGCCAGGCGGTGCATACCAAAACTCAGAAAATCAAGCACTCATGGCATGAGCAGCCTGGCGGTCCTTCAACCCCGCCAGGCGGTTTCTGGAAATTTCCAGAAATCCAACGGAATTCGACACAGAATCAGAATACACATTGCAACCATTCAATAAAGCATGAAAACATACGATCAATGTCAAAACACAAGTAAAAGCTCCCCTAACCTGGATTAAAGCTTCCCCAAGTAGTCTCGCGATTCTTTCCTTTGACCCAAAATGGCCTCCCTTGGTTTATATCAATTCAGCCCCCTCACGAATCCTCTCACACTCTCAATATCCCACTGAAATTCGTACTCCTCTATCTACCTCAAATTCGTTTTGCAGAAACCTTTCTCTTCCCTTACAATTACCTCCCTAGGGGTGTTTTAATGGTGGCCTAACACTGCAAACGAAAATGGCATTAAGACGTGAAGTAATGATCATTCAAACTCCCTTAATTGGCTTGTTTTTCCAGCTACCCTTGACTGCTATTTCTGCTAGAGTTTTCTTAACCTTTCAACTTCAAGTCAAAATCAAAAATGATAAAAATAGAGTTTCATTTGGGTCTTCCAAGGTTTGAACCCACACCCTTCCACATGCCAACTTAATGCCTAACCAATGCAACCAATTCATATTTCATACTAACTAATACAATTCAATAATTATAAAATCCACCACACGTTTTAATATACACAAAATAATACAAATTTACTAACACACAAAAATAACATACATAGGACTCGAACCCAAGTCCTCTTGCACAATTAAGGTGCTCTCAACCATGTGAGCTAGCACTTTTCCACGTCATACACCCCGCATTTATTTCTTTAAAGGTTCCCCTTACCCACATCTATCCACTTAATTAATTAATTAATTATTTAATTTTTCCCGGGTCTTACAGATTGCATCCCGAAACTCTAAAGGGTCAGTGAGTCTCAAGTAGAGCAAACTGACCCAAGTGGTGAGAGTAGCGGGAGGCCCTAGTCTTTGGCAGGATAATGGCCTTAGACGCTTGAAGGCTAACCTCGTGAGTGGTAGGGTGAAACCCATTGGCAATGGCTCTGCAGAGCAGTAGAGGCCACCACGAGTGCAGGCATCCAGTGAATCCGATCTTAATATATGTATCCGGATAATTGAGTCATAGTGTCTTGCTTGTTTGCTATAACATGATCTATGTGCCTCTGTGTTGTATGTCTGGAATGTTTATGTATTTATCCCTTTATGCCATGATAAGTATTATATTACACTAGCTTACCCTTGCTTTTCTTGTGTGTGTTTCCGTTGTATGTTCTCTTTTGCGATGATCACCTTCTGGTGGGAGCAGATGAGAGGGAGGCTCGAGATGGATCTGGGAGACACAGTGGTGCGGCCTAGATATCCTTGTTTGGATGTATTAGGAGAAATTCTAGGGCCATGAGGCCTTTTGTACTAGTTGCCTTAGTGGCAACCTCTTTTGCAAAACTGTTGCACTCTTTTATATTCTCTTTTGCTTAGGACTCTGTGGTATGCCTAAGCTTCCTTTTAAGTAATTCAGGATGACTGTAACAGTTACCATTTCTACGTTTATGTTCATCTGAATGCTTCTCGTTATTATAACTGTGTGATATTTTATTTGGTAGATTAATCTATTAAAATGGGACGTCACACTTTTATGGTATCAGAGCCTTCGTTCCTGAGTGTCTGTGGGCTATGTGTTTGCTTAGCTTTCGTTGTGTCTTTCCTGTGTGTTTAGATGAATTCCAGTCTAATCCAGTTTCTAATGGTGCTTTCTGTGTGTCCAGTGATATGGCACCCCCTCGTGTAGCTCCTCCTCAACCTTCTCAGGGCGATGGGCAAGATCTGGCTAGGGCAATCGAGGCCATGGCTGCGGCTTTGACTCAGCAAAGCAATGCTTTGATGCAACAGCATGAGGCGGCGATGCAGCGCCAGGAAGCCTCTCTAGAGCAGCAGCACTTCATGATGCAGCAGATGGAAGCTGCTAGGCAGGCTGCAGAGGATGCTCAGAGGCAGCATGTGGATGCTCTCCGTCAGTTAGGGGAGAATGCTGCTGGTGCACCGATGTACGGTCCTCATCCCCAACCTCCACCCCCTGAATGGAGTTTGGAAGACTTCCTGAAGCACCAACCTGCCAAGTTTGATGGCAAGAAGAGTCCTGACCAGGCGGACCAGTGGATGAAGGACATGGAGCGCATCTTCGATGCCAAGAGGTGTCCGGATGAGAGCAGGCTTGCTTTCACTGTTTATATGCTCACTGGGGAGGCTGAGCATTGGTGGGCCAGCATGAAGCTGGTGATGGAAGAGAAGCACGAAGACATCACATGGAGAGCCTTCAAGAAGAGGTTCTTGTCTGAGTATTTCCCTGATAGCGTGAGGTACGCTAAGGAGGTAGAGTTCCTCCAACTGACGCAGGGAAGCAAGTCAGTGGCCGAGTATGCCGAGCAGTTCAAGCACCTGGGGCGCTTCTACACCATGCCACTAGATGAGGAGTGGCGTTGCAGGAAATTTGAGAATGGTCTCAGAGGAGACATCCGCCTGATGGTAGCTCCACTGTCCATCAAGGACTTTGCGGCCTTAGTGGAAAAGGCCAGGGTCATGGAGCGTATGAAGGTGGAAGTGGAGGCTCAGCAGCAGCCACAGCAGAGAGTCAGCGGACCATCTGGGTCCAGGTCACGAGTTGAGGAAAAGAGGAAGCCCTATGCTAGACCTCACCCACAGTCACAGGGGTCTAGAGGTTTTTCTTCCCCACCTAGCAGGATCCAGTGCCACCACTGCGGAGGACCGCACGTAAAGAGTTTTTGCCCGCAGCTATCGGGTTTCCGCAGGTGCAACCATTGTGGCAGAGAGGGCCACTTTGGTAGGGATTGTCCCACTCTGAGGAGAACAGTGGCACGACCTTCATCACAAACCCAGAGCCAGACTTCTAGTCAGACTCAGCAGAGGAGAGGAGGCAGCAGGCCTCAGGCTACAGGCCGAGTTTTTGCTATGACGGGGTCAGAGGCAGCGGGTTCAGGTAACCTAGTTATTGGTTGTTGTGTGATATCTGGTAAATTCTGTTGCGTGCTTTTCGATTCTGGAGCGACACACTCTTTTGTGTCAGAGTCTTGTGTGCGGGAGTTGGGTCTGCCGGTGTGTGAGCTACAGTTTGATCTAGTGGTATCGACTCCGGCATCTGGGTTGGTTAGGACTTCTTCAGTGTGTTCTAGATGTCCGGTTGAGGTAGAGGGGCGCGTATACAAAGTCAATCTTATATGCCTCCCTCTGCAAGGGTTAGATGTGATCTTGGGAATGGATTGGCTCTCTGCCAATCACGTTCTCATCGACTGCCGGGAGAAGAAGTTGTTGTTCCACAGCTCGGAGGAGCCAGAGTTGTTGTCTTCTAGTGAGGTCATGAAGGAAATCCGGGACGGCGCACAGTGTTATATGGTCTTTGCCAGGACGGAAGTTGAGAAAGAGGAAAGGATAACAGTAATACCAGTGGTCAGAGAGTTTGAGGATGTGTTCCCAGAAGAGGTACCAGGTTTACCTCCTAGGAGAGAAGTGGAGTTCTCCATAGACTTGGTACCAGGAGCCGGCCCGGTGTCGATAGCTCCTTACCGCATGGCGCCAGCAGAGTTGGTGGAGTTGAAGAAGCAGATAGAGGAACTGCTTGAGAAACAGTTTATACGGCCGAGTGCTTCGCCGTGGGGAGCGCCTGTCTTGTTGGTAAAGAAGAAGGATGGTGGCTCGAGATTGTGTGTGGATTATAGGCAGCTGAACAAGCTGACTATCAAAAACAAGTACCCCTTGCCAAGAATAGATGATTTGATGGATCAGCTTCATGGGGCATCTGTGTTCTCCAAGATTGATCTCCGGTCAGGTTATCATCAGATTCTAGTGAAGGCAGAAGATGTTGAGAAGACTGCTTTCAGATCCAGGTATGGGCACTACGAGTATGTTGTCATGCCTTTCGGTGTGACTAATGCCCCAGCTTTGTTCATGGATTACATGAACCGGATCTTCCGTCCGTTTTTAGATAAGTTTGTCGTGGTCTTCATAGACGACATTCTCATCTACTCCAGGACGCAGGAGGAACATGCCGAGCACCTGAGGATAGTGCTTGGTATCTTGAGGGAGAAGCAGCTGTTTGCCAAGTTGTCCAAGTGCGACTTCTGGATGAGAGAGGTGCAGTTCTTGGGGCACGTGATATCAGCTCAGGGTATAGCTGTGGATCCAGCTAAGGTAGAGGCCGTGATACAGTGGGAATGTCCCAAGTCAGTGACTGAGATTCGGAGTTTCGTGGGTTTGGCTGGCTACTATAGGAGGTTTATAGAGGGGTTCTCCAAGATAGTGGCACCCCTGACACAGTTAACCCGAAAAGATCAGCCGTTTGCATGGACTGATAGATGTGAAGAGAGCTTCAGAGAGCTTAAGCAGAGGTTGACGAGTGCTCCAGTTCTGATAATTCCGGATGTGAGTAAACCCTTTGAGGTGTATTGTGATGCCTCTCATCAGGGTCTTGGGTGTGTCTTGATGCAAGAGAGGAAGGTGGTGGCTTATGCTTCAAGGCAGTTGAAGGTTCATGAGAAGAACTACCCCACTCATGACCTAGAGTTAGCAGCGGTGGTTTTTGCTTTGAAGATATGGAGGCACTACTTGTATGGTGCACAGTTCCGTGTGTTTAGTGACCACAAGAGTTTGAAGTATCTCTTCGATCAGAAAGAGCTGAATATGAGGCAGAGGCGGTGGATAGAGTTTCTAAAGGACTACGACTTTGAGCTTCTCTACCACCCAGGGAAGGCGAATGTGGTAGCGGACGCATTGAGTAGGAAGACAGTGCATGTGGCACACTTGATGATAAAAGAGATAGAGTTGCTAGAGAGCTTCAGAGACATGAAGCTACAATTCGAGTTGGAGCCGGAATTCATCAGGTGTAGCACCTTGGTTATATCTAGTGACTTCTTGGACTTGATCAGAGAAAGACAAGTAACGGATGTTAGTCTACAGAAGGTAAAGGAGTTACTGGGATCGGATCAGGCCAAAGAGTTTGCCTTGGGCAGTGACGGTGTGTTGAGGTTCAGAGGCAGGGTTTGTGTGCCAGAAGATGCAGAGTTGAGGAAGTTGATCCTTGAGGAGGGACACAAGAGTCGTCTTAGTCTGCACCCTGGCATGACTAAGATGTACCAAGACCTCAAGGAGAACTTTTGGTGGCAGGGCATGAAAAAGGAAGTTGCACAGTTTGTATCGGCCTGTTTGACTTGTCAAAAGGCTAAGGTGGAGCATCAGAAACCCGGTGGAACGCTTCAACCTTTGGATATTCCGGTGTGGAAGTGGGATAGCATAGCCATGGATTTTGTTACCCACTTGCCTCGCACCGTGAGAGGACACGATGCTATATGGGTAGTGGTGGATCGGTTGACGAAGAGTGCTCACTTTTTGGCCGTGAATCTCAGGATGTCTATGACCAAGTTGGCTCAGCTCTACATCCGAGAGATAGTGAGACTTCATGGAGTGCCTAGTAGCATAGTGTCTGACAGAGACCCCCGGTTCACTTCCAGGTTCTGGCAGGCACTGCAGGAGGCTATGGGTAGCAGGTTGAGGATGAGTTCTGCCTATCATCCTCAGACGGATGGCCAGTCAGAGAGAGTGATTCAGTCCTTGGAGGACTTGCTGAGGACTTGTATCTTGGACCACCTTGGCGGTTGGGATGAGGTGTTACCGCTGGTGGAGTTCACCTACAACAACAGTTACCAAGCGAGTATAGGGATGGCACCTTATGAGGCTTTGTATGGGAGGAGGTGTAGGACTCCTTTATGTTGGTACCAGGACGGAGAGTCAGTTTTGGTGGGACCAGAGTTGTTGCAACAGACCACAGAGAAGGTGCAGTTAGTGAGAGACAGGCTGCAAGCATCTCAGAGTCGGCAGAAAGCTTATGCAGACAGGAGGAGAAGACCCCTAGAGTTTAAGGCTGGGGAGCATGTGTTCTTGAGGGTGACCCGAACCACTGGTGTGGGGAGGGCTATCCGCTCAAGGAAGTTGTCTCCCAAGTTTTTGGGTCCGTATCAGATCTTGAGGAGGATAGGGCCCGTGGCTTATGAGATTGCATTGCCACCCCAGTTGGCTAATCTACACCCAGTCTTTCATGTTTCACAGCTACGGAAGTATGTTTTTGATCCATCGCATATCTTAGAGGCTGAAGATGTGGAAGTCAGGGAGGATCTCCAGGTAGTGGTACAGCCCGTGGCCATAGAGGATCGCCAAGTTAAGGAGCAGAAGGGAAGAGCCACCA